>NC_083325.1:89402884-90067884 GCF_963455315.2 Globicephala melas | reverse complement strand
CTAAAGCGTTGTCGTACCCTCACCTGGACCCTAAACCGTCCCCGTCCCCTAACCCTAACCCTAGCCTGAACCCTAACCCTAACCCTTCCCCGAAGCCTGACCCTTCCCCGTCCCCTAATCCTAACCCGTACGCTGACACTAACCCGCGCCCTCACACGTACGCTCCCCCTAAAGCATTGTCGTACCCTCACCTGGACCCTAAACCGCCCCGTCCCCTAACCCTAACCCTAGCCCGAACCCTAACCCTAACCCTTCCCCGAAGCCTGACCCTCACCCGTCCCCTAATCCAAACCCGTACGCTGACACTAAGCCACGCCCTCACACGTACGCTCCCCCTAAAGCGTTGTCGTACCCTCACCTGGACCCTAAACCGTCCCCGTCCCCTAACCCTAACCCTAGCCCGAACCCTAACCCTAACCCTTCCCCGAAGCCTGACCCTCAGCCGTCCCCTAATCCTAACCCGTACGCTGACACTAACCCGCCCCCTCACACGTATGCTCCCCCTAAAGCTTTGTCGTACCCTCACCTGGACCCTAAACCGTCCCCGTCCCCTAACCCTAACCCTAGCCCGAACCCTAACCCTAACCCTTCCCCGAAGCCTGACCCTCACCCGTCCCCTAATCCTAACCCGTACGCTGACACTAACCCGCGCCCTCACACGTACGCTCCCCCTAAAGCGTTGTCGTACCCTCACCTGGACCCTAAACCGTCCCCGTCCCCTAACCCTAACCCTAGCCCGAACCCTAACCCTAACCCTTCCCTGAAGCCTGAGCCTCACCCGTCCCCTAATCCTAACCCGTACGCTGACACTAAGCCACGCCCTCACACGTACGCTCCCCCTAAAGCGTTGTCGTACCCTCACCTGGACCCTAAACCGTCCCCGTCCCCTAACCCTAACCCTAGCCCGAACCCTAACCCTAACCCTTCCCCGAAGCCTGACCCTTCCCCGTCCCCTAATCCTAACCCGTACGCTGACACTAACCCGCGCCCTCACACGTACGCTCCCCCTAAAGCATTGTCGTACCCTCACCTGGACCCTAAACCGCCCCGTCCCCTAACCCTAACCCTAGCCCGAACCCTAACCCTAACCCTTCCCCGAAGCCTGACCCTCACCCGTCCCCTAATCCTAACCCGTACGCTGACACTAAGCCACGCCCTCACACGTACGCTCCCCCTAAAGCGTTGTCGTACCCTCACCTGGACCCTAAACCGTCCCCGTCCCCTAACCCTAACCCTAGCCCGAACCCTAACCCTAACCCTTCCCCGAAGCCTGACCCTCACCCGTCCCCTAATCCTAACCCGTACGCTGACACTAACCCGCGCCCTCACACGTACGCTCCCCCTAAAGCGTTGTCGTACCCTCACCTGGACCCTAAACCGTCCCCGTCCCCTAACCCTAACCCTAGCCCGAACCCTACCCCTAACCCTTCCCCGAAGCCTGACCCTCACCCGTCCCCTAATCCTAACCCGTACGCTGACACTAAACCGCGCCCTCACACGTACGCTCCCCCTAAAGCGTTGTCGTACCCTCACCTGGACCCTAAACCGTCCCCGTCCCCTAACCCTAACCCTAGCCCGAACCCTAACCCTAACCCTTCCCCGAAGCCTGACCCTCACCCGTCCCCTAATCCTAACCCGTATGCTGACACTAAGCCACGCCCTCACACGTACGCTCCCCCTAAAGCGTTGTCGTACCCTCACCTGGACCCTAAACCGTCCCCGTCCCCTAACCCTAACCCTAGCCCGAACCCTAACCCTAACCCTTCCCCGAAGCCTGACCCTCCCCCGTCCCCTAATCCTAACCCGTACGCTGACACTAACCCGCGCCCTCACACGTACGCTCCCCCTAAAGCGTTGTCGTACCCTCACCTGGACCCTAAACAGTCCCCGTCCCCTAACCCTAACCCTAGCCCGAACCCTAATCCTAACACTTCCCCGAAGCCTGACCCTCACCCGTCCCCTAATCCTAACCCTTACGCTGACACTAACCCGCGCCCACACACGTACGCTCCACCTAAAGCGTTGTCGTACCCTCACCTGGACCCTAAACCTTCCCCGTCCCCTAACCCTAACCCTAGCCCGAACCCTAACCCTAACCCTTCCCCGAAGCCTGACCCTCACCCGTCCCCTAATCCTAACCCGTACGCTGACACTAACCCGTGCCCAAACACGTACGCTCGCCCTAAAGCGTTGTCGTACCCTCACCTGGACCCTAAACCGTCCCCGTCCCCTAACCCTAACCCTAGCCCGAACCCTAACCCTAACACTTCCCCGAAGCCTGACCCTCACCCGTCCCCTAATCCTAAACCGTACGCTGACGCTAAGCCGCGCCCTAACACGTACGCTCCCCCTAAAGCGTTGTCGTACCCTCACCTGGACCCTAAACCGTCCCCGTCCCCTAACCCTAACCCTAGCCCGAACCCTAAACCTAACCCTTCCCCGAAGCCTGACCCTCAGCCGTCCCCTTATCCTAACCCGTACGCTGACGCTAACCCGCGCCCTCACACGTACGCTTCCCCTAAAGCGTTGTCGTACCCTCACCTGGACCCTAAACCGTCCCCGTCCCCTAACCCTAACCCTAGCCCGAACCCTAACCCTAACCCTTCCCCGAAGCCTGACCCTCACCCGTCCCCTAATCCTAACCCGTACGCTGACACTAACCCGCGCCCTCACACGTACGCTCCCCCTAAAGCGTTGTCGTACCCTCACCTGGACCCTAAACCGTCCCCGTCCCCTAACCCTAACCCTAGCCCGAACCCTAACCCTAACCCTTCCCCGAAGCCTGACCCTCACCCGTCCCCTAATCCTAACCCGTACGCTGACACTAACCCGCGCCCTCACACGTACGCTCCCCCTAAAGCGTTGTCGTACCCTCACCTGGACCCTAAACCGTCCCCGTCCCCTAACCCTAACCCTAGCCCGAACCCTAACCCTAACCCTTCCCCGAAGCCTGACCCTCACCCGTCCCCTAATCCTAACCCGTACGCTGACACTAACCCGCGCCCTCACACGTACGCTCCCCCTAAAGCGTTGTCGTACCCTCACCTGGACCCTAAACCGTCCCCGTCCCCTAACCCTAACCCTAGCCCGAACCCTAACCCTAACCCTTCCCCGAAGCCTGACCCTCACCCGTCCCCTAATCCTAACCCGTACGCTGACACTAACCCGCGCCCTCACACGTACGCTCTCCCTAAAGCGTTGTCGTACCCTCACCTGGACCCTAAACCGTCCCCGTCCCCTAACCCTAACCCTAGCCCGAACCCTAACCCTAACCCTTCCCTGAAGCCTGACCCTCACCCGTCCCCTAATCCTAACCCGTACGCTGACACTAAGCCAGGCCCTCACACGTACGCTCCCCCTAAAGCGTTGTCGTACCCTCACCTGGACCCTAAACCGTCCCCGTCCCCTAACCCTAACCCTAGCCCGAACCCTAACCCTAACCCTTCCCCGAAGCCTGACCCTCCCCCGTCCCCTAATCCTAACCCGTACGCTGACACTAACCCGCGCCCTCACACGTACGCTCCCCCTAAAGCGTTGTCGTACCCTCACCTGGACCCTAAACCGCCCCGTCCCCTAACCCTAACCCTAGCCCGAACCCTAACCCTAACCCTTCCCCGAAGCCTGACCCTCACCCGTCCCCTAATCCTAACCCGTACGCTGACACTAAGCCACGCCCTCACACGTACGCTCCCCCTAAAGCGTTGTCGTACCCTCACCTGGACCCTAAACCGTCCCCGTCCCCTAACCCTAACCCTAGCCCGAACCCTAACCCTAACCCTTCCCCGAAGCCTGACCCTCACCCGTCCCCTAATCCTAACCCGTACGCTGACACTAACCCGCGCCCTCACACGTACGCTCCCCCTAAAGCGTTGTCGTACCCTCACCTGGACCCTAAACCGTCCCCGTCCCCTAACCCTAACCCTAGCCCGAACCCTAACCCTAACCCTTCCCCGAAGCCTGACCCTCACCCATCCCCTAATCCTAAACCGTACGCTGACGCTAAGCCGCGCCCTAACACGTACGCTCCCCCTAAAGCGTTGTCGTACCCTCACCTGGACCCTAAACCGTCCCCGTCCCCTAACCCTAACCCTAGCCCGAACCCTAACCCTAACCCTTCCCCGAAGCCTGACCCTCACCCGTCCCCTAATCCTAAACCGTACGCTGACGCTAAGCCGCGCCCTAACACGTACGCTCCCCCTAAAGCGTTGTCGTACCCTCACCTGGACCCTAAACCGTCCCCGTCCCCTAACCCTAACCCTAGCCCGAACCCTAAACCTAACCCTTCCCCGAAGCCTGACCCTCAGCCGTCCCCTTATCCTAACCCGTACGCTGACGCTAACCCGCGCCCTCACACGTACGCTTCCCCTAAAGCGTTGTCGTACCCTCACCTGGACCCTAAACCGTCCCCGTCCCCTAACCCTAAACCTAGCCCGAACCCTAACCCTAACCCTTCCCCGAAGCCTGACCCTCACCCGTCCCCTAATCCTAACCCGTTCGCTGACGCTAACCCGCGCCCTCACACGTACGCTCCCCCTAAAGCGTTGTCGTACCCTCACCTGGACCCTAAACCGTCCCCGTCCCCTAACCCTAACCCTAGCCCGAACCCTAACCCTAACCCTTCCCCGAAGCCTGACCCTCACCCGTCCCCTAATCCTAAACCGTACGCTGACGCTAAGCCGCGCCCTCACACGTACGCTCCCCCTAAAGCGTTGTCGTACCCTCACCTGGACCCTAGACCGTCCCCGTCCCCTAACCCTAACCCTAGCCCGAACCCTAACCCTAACCCTTCCCCGAAGCCTGACCCTCACTCGTCTCCTAATCCTAACCCGTACGCTGACACTAACCCGCGCCCTCACATGTACGCTCCCCCTAAAGCGTTGTCGTACCCTCACCTGGATCCTAAACCGTCCCCGTCCCCTAACCCTAACCCTAGCCCGAACCCTAACCCTAACCCTTCCCCGAAGCCTGACCCTCACCCGTCCCCTAATCCTAACCCGTACGCTGACACTAACCCGCGCCCTCACACGTACGCTCCCCCTAAAGCGTTGTCGTACCCTCACCTGGACCCTAAACCGTCCCCGTCCCCTAACCCTAACCCTAGCCCGAACCCTAACCCTAACCCTTCCCCGAAGCCTGACCCTCACCCGTCCCCTAATCCTAAACCGTACGCTGACGCTAAGCCGCGCCCTAACACGTACGCTCCCCCTAAAGCGTTGTCGTACCCTCACCTGGACCCTAAACCGTCCCCGTCCCCTAACCCTAACCCTAGCCCGAACCCTAAACCTAACCCTTCCCCGAAGCCTGACCCTCAGACGTCCCCTTATCCTAACCCGTACGCTGACGCTAACCCGCGCCCTCACACGTACGTTTCCCCTAAAGCGTTGTCGTACCCTCACCTGGACCCTAAACCGACCCCGTCCCCTAACCCTAACCCTAGCCCGAACCCTAACCCTAACCCTTCCCCGAAGCCTGACCCTCACCCGTCCCCTAATCCTAACCCGTTCGCTGACGCTAACCCGCGCCCTCACACGTACGCTCCCCCTAAAGCGTTGTCGTACCCTCACCTGGACCCTAAACCGTCCCCGTCCCCTAACCCTAACCCTAGCCCGAACCCTAACCCTAACCCTTCCCCGAAGCCTGACCCTCACCCGTCCCCTAATCCTAAACCGTACGCTGACGCTAAGCCGCGCCCTCACACGTACGCTCCCCCTAAAGCATTGTCGTACCCTCACCTGGACCCTAAACCGTCCCCGTCCCCTAACCCTAACCCTAGCCCGAACCCTAAACCTAACCCTTCCCCGAAGCCTGACCCTCAGCCGTCCCCTTATCCTAACCCGTACGCTGACGCTAACCCGCGCCCTCACACGTACGCTTCCCCTAAAGCGTTGTCGTACCCTCACCTGGACCCTAAACCGTCCCCGTCCCCTAACCCTAACCCTAGCCCGAACCCTAACCCTAACCCTTCCCCGAAGCCTGACCCTCACCCGTCCCCTAATCCTAACCCGTTCGCTGACGCTAACCCGCGCCCTCACACGTACGCTCCCCCTAAAGCGTTGTCGTACCCTCACCTGGACCCTAAACCGTCCCCGTCCCCTAACCCTAACCCTAGCCCGAACCCTAACCCAAACCCTTCCCCGAAGCCTGACCCTCACCCGTCCCCTAATCCTAAACCGTACGCTGACGCTAAGCCGCGCCCTCACACGTACGCTCCCCCTAAAGCGTTGTCGTACCCTCACCTGGACCCTAAACCGTCCCCGTCCCCTAACCCTAACCCTAGCCCGAACCCTAACCCTAACCCTTCCCCGAAGCCTGACCCTCACCCGTCCCCTAATCCTAACCCGTACGCTGACACTAACCCGCGCCCTCACACGTACGCTCCCCCTAAAGCGTTGTCGTACCCTCACCTGGACCCTAAACCGTCCCCGTCCCCTAACCCTAACCCTAGCCCGAACCCTAACCCTAACACTTCCCCGAAGCCTGACCCTCACCCGTCCCCTAATCCTAACCCGTACGCTGACACTAACCCGCGCCCTCACACGTACGCTCCCCCTAAAGCGTTGTCGTACCCTCACCTGGACCCTAAACCGTCCCCGTCCCCTAACCCTAACCCTAGCCCGAACCCTAACCCTAACCCTTCCCTGAAGCCTGACCCTCACCCGTCCCCTAATCCTAACCCGTACGCTGACACTAAGCCACGCCCTCACACGTACGCTCCCCCTAAAGCGTTGTCGTACCCTCACCTGGACCCTAAACCGTCCCCGTCCCCTAACCCTAACCCTAGCCCGAACCCTAACCCTAACCCTTCCCCGAAGCCTGACCCTCCCCCGTCCCCTAATCCTAACCCGTACGCTGACACTAACCCGCGCCCTCACACGTACGCTCCCCCTAAAGCGTTGTCGTACCCTCACCTGGACCCTAAACCGTCCCCGTCCCCTAACCCTAACCCTAGCCCGAACCCTAACCCTAACCCTTCCCCGAAGCCTGACCCTCACCCGTCCCCTAATCCTAACCCGTACGCTGACACTAAGCCACGCCCTCACACGTACGCTCCCCCTAAAGCGTTGTCGTACCCTCACCTGGACCCTAAACCGTCCCCGTCCCCTAAACCTAACCCTAGCCCGAACCCTAACCCTAACCCTTCCCCGAAGCCTGACCCTCACCCGTCCCCTAATCCTAACCCGTACGCTGACGCTAACCCGCGCCCTCACACGTACGCTCCCCCTAAAGCGTTGTCGTACCCTCACCTGGACCCTAAACCGTCCCCGTCCCCTAACCCTAACCCTAGCCCGAACCCTAACCCTAACCCTTCCCCGAAGCCTGACCCTCAGCCGTCCCCTAATCCTAACCCGTACGCTGACACTAACCCGCCCCCTCACACGTATGCTCCCCCTAAAGCTTTGTCGTACCCTCACCTGGACCCTAAACCGTCCCCGTCCCCTAACCCTAACCCTAGCCCGAACCCTAACCCTAACCCTTCCCCGCAGCCTGACCCTCACCCGTCCCCTAATCCTAACCCGTACGCTGACACTAACCCGCGCCCTCACACGTACGCTCCCCCTAAAGCGTTGTCGTACTCTCACCTGGACCCTAAACCGTCAGCGTCCCCTAACCCTAACCCTAGCCCGAACCCTAACCCTAACCCTTCCCTGAAGCCTGACCCTCACCCGTCCCCTAATCCTAACCCGTACGCTGACACTAAGCCACGCCCTCACACGTACGCTCCCCCTAAAGCGTTGTCGTACCCTCACCTGGACCCTAAACCGTCCCCGTCCCCTAACCCTAACCCTAGCCCGAACCCTAACCCTAACCCTTCCCCGAAGCCTGACCCTTCCCCGTCCCCTAATCCTAACCCGTACGCTGACACTAACCCGCGCCCTCACACGTACGCTCCCCCTAAAGCATTGTCGTACCCTCACCTGGACCCTAAACCGCCCCGTCCCCTAACCCTAACCCTAGCCCGAACCCTAACCCTAACCCTTCCCCGAAGCCTGACCCTCACCCGTCCCCTAATCCAAACCCGTACGCTGACACTAAGCCACGCCCTCACACGTACGCTCCCCCTAAAGCGTTGTCGTACCCTCACCTGGACCCTAAACCGTCCCCGTCCCCTAACCCTAACCCTAGCCCGAACCCTAACCCTAACCCTTCCCCGAAGCCTGACCCTCAGCCGTCCCCTAATCCTAACCCGTACGCTGACACTAACCCGCCCCCTCACACGTATGCTCCCCCTAAAGCTTTGTCGTACCCTCACCTGGACCCTAAACCGTCCCCGTCCCCTAACCCTAACCCTAGCCCGAACCCTAACCCTAACCCTTCCCCGAAGCCTGACCCTCACCCGTCCCCTAATCCTAACCCGTACGCTGACACTAACCCGCGCCCTCACACGTACGCTCTCCCTAAAGCGTTGTCGTACCCTCACCTGGACCCTAAACCGTCCCCGTCCCCTAACCCTAACCCTAGCCCGAACCCTAACCCTAACCCTTCCCTGAAGCCTGACCCTCACCCGTCCCCTAATCCTAACCCGTACGCTGACACTAAGCCAGGCCCTCACACGTACGCTCCCCCTAAAGCGTTGTCGTACCCTCACCTGGACCCTAAACCGTCCCCGTCCCCTAACCCTAACCCTAGCCCGAACCCTAACCCTAACCCTTCCCCGAAGCCTGACCCTCCCCCGTCCCCTAATCCTAACCCGTACGCTGACACTAACCCGCGCCCTCACACGTACGCTCCCCCTAAAGCGTTGTCGTACCCTCACCTGGACCCTAAACCGCCCCGTCCCCTAACCCTAACCCTAGCCCGAACCCTAACCCTAACCCTTCCCCGAAGCCTGACCCTCACCCGTCCCCTAATCCTAACCCGTACGCTGACACTAAGCCACGCCCTCACACGTACGCTCCCCCTAAAGCGTTGTCGTACCCTCACCTGGACCCTAAACCGTCCCCGTCCCCTAACCCTAACCCTAGCCCGAACCCTAACCCTAACCCTTCCCCGAAGCCTGACCCTCACCCGTCCCCTAATCCTAACCCGTACGCTGACACTAACCCGCGCCCTCACACGTACGCTCCCCCTAAAGCGTTGTCGTACCCTCACCTGGACCCTAAACCGTCCCCGTCCCCTAACCCTAACCCTAGCCCGAACCCTAACCCTAACCCTTCCCCGAAGCCTGACCCTCACCCATCCCCTAATCCTAAACCGTACGCTGACGCTAAGCCGCGCCCTAACACGTACGCTCCCCCTAAAGCGTTGTCGTACCCTCACCTGGACCCTAAACCGTCCCCGTCCCCTAACCCTAACCCTAGCCCGAACCCTAACCCTAACCCTTCCCCGAAGCCTGACCCTCACCCGTCCCCTAATCCTAAACCGTACGCTGACGCTAAGCCGCGCCCTAACACGTACGCTCCCCCTAAAGCGTTGTCGTACCCTCACCTGGACCCTAAACCGTCCCCGTCCCCTAACCCTAACCCTAGCCCGAACCCTAAACCTAACCCTTCCCCGAAGCCTGACCCTCAGCCGTCCCCTTATCCTAACCCGTACGCTGACGCTAACCCGCGCCCTCACACGTACGCTTCCCCTAAAGCGTTGTCGTACCCTCACCTGGACCCTAAACCGTCCCCGTCCCCTAACCCTAAACCTAGCCCGAACCCTAACCCTAACCCTTCCCCGAAGCCTGACCCTCACCCGTCCCCTAATCCTAACCCGTTCGCTGACGCTAACCCGCGCCCTCACACGTACGCTCCCCCTAAAGCGTTGTCGTACCCTCACCTGGACCCTAAACCGTCCCCGTCCCCTAACCCTAACCCTAGCCCGAACCCTAACCCTAACCCTTCCCCGAAGCCTGACCCTCACCCGTCCCCTAATCCTAAACCGTACGCTGACGCTAAGCCGCGCCCTCACACGTACGCTCCCCCTAAAGCGTTGTCGTACCCTCACCTGGACCCTAGACCGTCCCCGTCCCCTAACCCTAACCCTAGCCCGAACCCTAACCCTAACCCTTCCCCGAAGCCTGACCCTCACTCGTCTCCTAATCCTAACCCGTACGCTGACACTAACCCGCGCCCTCACATGTACGCTCCCCCTAAAGCGTTGTCGTACCCTCACCTGGATCCTAAACCGTCCCCGTCCCCTAACCCTAACCCTAGCCCGAACCCTAACCCTAACCCTTCCCCGAAGCCTGACCCTCACCCGTCCCCTAATCCTAACCCGTACGCTGACACTAACCCGCGCCCTCACACGTACGCTCCCCCTAAAGCGTTGTCGTACCCTCACCTGGACCCTAAACCGTCCCCGTCCCCTAACCCTAACCCTAGCCCGAACCCTAACCCTAACCCTTCCCCGAAGCCTGACCCTCACCCGTCCCCTAATCCTAAACCGTACGCTGACGCTAAGCCGCGCCCTAACACGTACGCTCCCCCTAAAGCGTTGTCGTACCCTCACCTGGACCCTAAACCGTCCCCGTCCCCTAACCCTAACCCTAGCCCGAACCCTAAACCTAACCCTTCCCCGAAGCCTGACCCTCAGACGTCCCCTTATCCTAACCCGTACGCTGACGCTAACCCGCGCCCTCACACGTACGTTTCCCCTAAAGCGTTGTCGTACCCTCACCTGGACCCTAAACCGACCCCGTCCCCTAACCCTAACCCTAGCCCGAACCCTAACCCTAACCCTTCCCCGAAGCCTGACCCTCACCCGTCCCCTAATCCTAACCCGTTCGCTGACGCTAACCCGCGCCCTCACACGTACGCTCCCCCTAAAGCGTTGTCGTACCCTCACCTGGACCCTAAACCGTCCCCGTCCCCTAACCCTAACCCTAGCCCGAACCCTAACCCTAACCCTTCCCCGAAGCCTGACCCTCACCCGTCCCCTAATCCTAAACCGTACGCTGACGCTAAGCCGCGCCCTCACACGTACGCTCCCCCTAAAGCATTGTCGTACCCTCACCTGGACCCTAAACCGTCCCCGTCCCCTAACCCTAACCCTAGCCCGAACCCTAAACCTAACCCTTCCCCGAAGCCTGACCCTCAGCCGTCCCCTTATCCTAACCCGTACGCTGACGCTAACCCGCGCCCTCACACGTACGCTTCCCCTAAAGCGTTGTCGTACCCTCACCTGGACCCTAAACCGTCCCCGTCCCCTAACCCTAACCCTAGCCCGAACCCTAACCCTAACCCTTCCCCGAAGCCTGACCCTCACCCGTCCCCTAATCCTAACCCGTTCGCTGACGCTAACCCGCGCCCTCACACGTACGCTCCCCCTAAAGCGTTGTCGTACCCTCACCTGGACCCTAAACCGTCCCCGTCCCCTAACCCTAACCCTAGCCCGAACCCTAACCCAAACCCTTCCCCGAAGCCTGACCCTCACCCGTCCCCTAATCCTAAACCGTACGCTGACGCTAAGCCGCGCCCTCACACGTACGCTCCCCCTAAAGCGTTGTCGTACCCTCACCTGGACCCTAAACCGTCCCCGTCCCCTAACCCTAACCCTAGCCCGAACCCTAACCCTAACCCTTCCCCGAAGCCTGACCCTCACCCGTCCCCTAATCCTAACCCGTACGCTGACACTAACCCGCGCCCTCACACGTACGCTCCCCCTAAAGCGTTGTCGTACCCTCACCTGGACCCTAAACCGTCCCCGTCCCCTAACCCTAACCCTAGCCCGAACCCTAACCCTAACACTTCCCCGAAGCCTGACCCTCACCCGTCCCCTAATCCTAACCCGTACGCTGACACTAACCCGCGCCCTCACACGTACGCTCCCCCTAAAGCGTTGTCGTACCCTCACCTGGACCCTAAACCGTCCCCGTCCCCTAACCCTAACCCTAGCCCGAACCCTAACCCTAACCCTTCCCTGAAGCCTGACCCTCACCCGTCCCCTAATCCTAACCCGTACGCTGACACTAAGCCACGCCCTCACACGTACGCTCCCCCTAAAGCGTTGTCGTACCCTCACCTGGACCCTAAACCGTCCCCGTCCCCTAACCCTAACCCTAGCCCGAACCCTAACCCTAACCCTTCCCCGAAGCCTGACCCTCCCCCGTCCCCTAATCCTAACCCGTACGCTGACACTAACCCGCGCCCTCACACGTACGCTCCCCCTAAAGCGTTGTCGTACCCTCACCTGGACCCTAAACCGTCCCCGTCCCCTAACCCTAACCCTAGCCCGAACCCTAACCCTAACCCTTCCCCGAAGCCTGACCCTCACCCGTCCCCTAATCCTAACCCGTACGCTGACACTAAGCCACGCCCTCACACGTACGCTCCCCCTAAAGCGTTGTCGTACCCTCACCTGGACCCTAAACCGTCCCCGTCCCCTAAACCTAACCCTAGCCCGAACCCTAACCCTAACCCTTCCCCGAAGCCTGACCCTCACCCGTCCCCTAATCCTAACCCGTACGCTGACGCTAACCCGCGCCCTCACACGTACGCTCCCCCTAAAGCGTTGTCGTACCCTCACCTGGACCCTAAACCGTCCCCGTCCCCTAACCCTAACCCTAGCCCGAACCCTAACCCTAACCCTTCCCCGAAGCCTGACCCTCAGCCGTCCCCTAATCCTAACCCGTACGCTGACACTAACCCGCCCCCTCACACGTATGCTCCCCCTAAAGCTTTGTCGTACCCTCACCTGGACCCTAAACCGTCCCCGTCCCCTAACCCTAACCCTAGCCCGAACCCTAACCCTAACCCTTCCCCGCAGCCTGACCCTCACCCGTCCCCTAATCCTAACCCGTACGCTGACACTAACCCGCGCCCTCACACGTACGCTCCCCCTAAAGCGTTGTCGTACTCTCACCTGGACCCTAAACCGTCAGCGTCCCCTAACCCTAACCCTAGCCCGAACCCTAACCCTAACCCTTCCCTGAAGCCTGACCCTCACCCGTCCCCTAATCCTAACCCGTACGCTGACACTAAGCCACGCCCTCACACGTACGCTCCCCCTAAAGCGTTGTCGTACCCTCACCTGGACCCTAAACCGTCCCCGTCCCCTAACCCTAACCCTAGCCCGAACCCTAACCCTAACCCTTCCCCGAAGCCTGACCCTTCCCCGTCCCCTAATCCTAACCCGTACGCTGACACTAACCCGCGCCCTCACACGTACGCTCCCCCTAAAGCATTGTCGTACCCTCACCTGGACCCTAAACCGCCCCGTCCCCTAACCCTAACCCTAGCCCGAACCCTAACCCTAACCCTTCCCCGAAGCCTGACCCTCACCCGTCCCCTAATCCAAACCCGTACGCTGACACTAAGCCACGCCCTCACACGTACGCTCCCCCTAAAGCGTTGTCGTACCCTCACCTGGACCCTAAACCGTCCCCGTCCCCTAACCCTAACCCTAGCCCGAACCCTAACCCTAACCCTTCCCCGAAGCCTGACCCTCAGCCGTCCCCTAATCCTAACCCGTACGCTGACACTAACCCGCCCCCTCACACGTATGCTCCCCCTAAAGCTTTGTCGTACCCTCACCTGGACCCTAAACCGTCCCCGTCCCCTAACCCTAACCCTAGCCCGAACCCTAACCCTAACCCTTCCCCGAAGCCTGACCCTCACCCGTCCCCTAATCCTAACCCGTACGCTGACACTAACCCGCGCCCTCACACGTACGCTCCCCCTAAAGCGTTGTCGTACCCTCACCTGGACCCTAAACCGTCCCCGTCCCCTAACCCTAACCCTAGCCCGAACCCTAACCCTAACCCTTCCCTGAAGCCTGAGCCTCACCCGTCCCCTAATCCTAACCCGTACGCTGACACTAAGCCACGCCCTCACACGTACGCTCCCCCTAAAGCGTTGTCGTACCCTCACCTGGACCCTAAACCGTCCCCGTCCCCTAACCCTAACCCTAGCCCGAACCCTAACCCTAACCCTTCCCCGAAGCCTGACCCTTCCCCGTCCCCTAATCCTAACCCGTACGCTGACACTAACCCGCGCCCTCACACGTACGCTCCCCCTAAAGCATTGTCGTACCCTCACCTGGACCCTAAACCGCCCCGTCCCCTAACCCTAACCCTAGCCCGAACCCTAACCCTAACCCTTCCCCGAAGCCTGACCCTCACCCGTCCCCTAATCCTAACCCGTACGCTGACACTAAGCCACGCCCTCACACGTACGCTCCCCCTAAAGCGTTGTCGTACCCTCACCTGGACCCTAAACCGTCCCCGTCCCCTAACCCTAACCCTAGCCCGAACCCTAACCCTAACCCTTCCCCGAAGCCTGACCCTCACCCGTCCCCTAATCCTAACCCGTACGCTGACACTAACCCGCGCCCTCACACGTACGCTCCCCCTAAAGCGTTGTCGTACCCTCACCTGGACCCTAAACCGTCCCCGTCCCCTAACCCTAACCCTAGCCCGAACCCTAACCCTAACCCTTCCCCGAAGCCTGACCCTCACCCGTCCCCTAATCCTAAACCGTACGCTGACGCTAAGCCGCGCCCTAACACGTACGCTCCCCCTAAAGCGTTGTCGTACCCTCACCTGGACCCTAAACCGTCCCCGTCCCCTAACCCTAACCCTAGCCCGAACCCTAACCCTAACCCTTCCCCGAAGCCTGACCCTCACACGTCCCCTAATCCTAAACCGTACGCTGACGCTAAGCCGCGCCCTAACACGTACGCTCCCCCTAAAGCGTTGTCGTACCCTCACCTGGACCCTAAACCGTCCCCGTCCCCTAACCCTAACCCTAGCCCGAAACCTAAACCTAACGCTTCCCCGAAGCCTGACCCTCAACCGTCCCCTAATCCTAACCCGTACGCTGACACTAACCCGCCCCGTCACACGTACGCTCCCCCTAAAGCGTTGTCGTACCCTCACCTGGACCCTAAACCGTCCCCGTCCCCTAACCCTAACCCTAGCCTGAACCCTAACCCTAACCCTTCCCCGAAGCCTGACCCTCACCCGTCCCCTAATCCTAACCCGTACGCTGACACTAAGCCACGCCCTCACACGTACGCTCCCCCTAAAGCGTTGTCGTACCCTCACCTGGACCCTAAACCGTCCCCGTCCCCTAACCCTAACCCTAGCCCGAACCCTAACCCTAACCCTTCCCCGAAGCCTGACCCTCACCCGTCCCCAATCCTAAACCGTACGCTGACACTAACCCGCGCCCTCACACGTACGCTCCCCCTAAAGCGTTGTCGTACCCTCACCTGGACCCTAAACCGTCCCCGTCCCCTAACCCTAACCCTAGCCCGAACCCTAACCCTAACCCTTCCCCGAAGCCTGACCCTCACCCGTCCCCTAATCCTAACCCGTACGCTGACACTAACCCGCGCCCTCACACGTACGCTCCCCCTAAAGCGTTGTCGTACCCTCACCTGGACCCTAAACCGTCCCCGTCCACTAACCCTAACCCTAGCCCGAACCCTAACCCTAACCCTTCCCCGAAGCCTGACACTCACCCGTCCCCTAATCCTAACCCGTACGCTGACACTAACCCGCGCCCTCACACGTACGCTCCCCCTAAAGCGTTGTCGTACCCTCACCTGGACCCTAAACCGTCCCCGTCCCCTAACCCTAACCCTAGCCCGAACCCTAACCCTAACCCTTCCCCGAAGCCTGACCCTCACCCGTCCCCTAATCCTAACCCGTACGCTGACACTAACCCGCGCCCTCACACGTACGCTCCCCCTAAAGCGTTGTCGTACCCTCACCTGGACCCTAAACCGTCCCCGTCCCCTAACCCTAACCCTAGCCCGAACCCTAACCCTAACCCTTCCCCGAAGCCTGACCCTCACCCGTCCCCTAATCCTAACCCGTACGCTGACACTAAACCGCGCCCTCACACGTACGCTCCCCCTAAAGCGTTGTCGTACCCTCACCTGGACCCTAAACCGTCCCCGTCCCCTAACCCTAACCCTAGCCCGAACCCTAACCCTAACCCTTCCCCGAAGCCTGACCCTCACCCGTCCCCTAATCCTAACCCGTATGCTGACACTAAGCCACGCCCTCACACGTACGCTCCCCCTAAAGCGTTGTCGTACCCTCACCTGGACCCTAAACCGTCCCCGTCCCCTAACCCTAACCCTAGCCCGAACCCTAACCCTAACCCTTCCCCGAAGCCTGACCCTCCCCCGTCCCCTAATCCTAACCCGTACGCTGACACTAACCCGCGCCCTCACACGTACGCTCCCCCTAAAGCGTTGTCGTACCCTCACCTGGACCCTAAACAGTCCCCGTCCCCTAACCCTAACCCTAGCCCGAACCCTAATCCTAACACTTCCCCGAAGCCTGACCCTCACCCGTCCCCTAATCCTAACACTTACGCTGACACTAACCCGCGCCCACACACGTACGCTCCACCTAAAGCGTTGTCGTACCCTCACCTGGACCCTAAACCTTCCCCGTCCCCTAACCCTAACCCTAGCCCGAACCCTAACCCTAACCCTTCCCCGAAGCCTGACCCTCACCCGTCCCCTAATCCTAACCCGTACGCTGACACTAACCCGTGCCCAAACACGTACGCTCGCCCTAAAGCGTTGTCGTACCCTCACCTGGACCCTAAACCGTCCCCGTCCCCTAACCCTAACCCTAGCCCGAACCCTAACCCTAACACTTCCCCGAAGCCTGACCCTCACCCGTCCCCTAATCCTAAACCGTACGCTGACGCTAAGCCGCGCCCTAACACGTACGCTCCCCCTAAAGCGTTGTGGTACCCTCACCTGGACCCTAAACCGTCCCCGTCCCCTAACCCTAACCCTAGCCCGAACCCTAAACCTAACCCTTCCCCGAAGCCTGACCCTCAGCCGTCCCCTTAACCTAACCCGTACGCTGACGCTAACCCGCGCCCTCACACGTACGCTTCCCCTAAAGCGTTGTCGTACCCTCACCTGGACCCTAAACCGTCCCCGTCCCCTAACCCTAACCCTAGCCCGAACCCTAACACTAACCCTTCCCCGAAGCCTGACCCTCACCCGTCCCCTAATCCTAACACGTTCGCTGACGCTAACCCGCGCCCTCACACGTACGCTCCCCCTAAAGCGTTGACGTACCCTCACCTGGACCCTAAACCGTCCCCGTCCCCTAACCCTAACCCTAGCCCGAACCCTAACCCTAACCCTTCCCCGAAGCCTGACCCTCCGCCGTCCCATAATCCTAAACCGTACACTGACGCTAACCCGCGCCCTCACACGTACGCTCCCCCTAAAGCGTTGTCGTACCCTCACCTGGACCCTAAACCTTTCCCGTCCCCTAACCCAAACCCTAGCCCGAACCCTAACTCTAACCCTTCCTCGAAGCCTGACCCTCAGCCGTCCCCTAATTCTAACCCGTACGCTGACGCTAACCCGCGACCTCACACGTACGCTCCCCCTAAAGCGTTGTCGTACCCTCACCTGGACCCTAAACCGTCCCCGTCCCCTAACCCTAACCCTAGCCCGAACCCTAACCCTAACCCTTCCCCGAAGCCTGACCCTCACCCATCCCCTAATCCTAACCCGTACGCTGACGCTAACCCGCGCCCTCACACGTACGCTCCCCCTAAAGCGTTGTCGTACCCTCACCTGGACCCTAAACCGTCCCCGTCCCCTAACCCTAACCCTAGCCCGAACCCTAACCCTAACCCTTCCCCGAAGCCTGACCCTCAGCCGTCCCCTAATCCTAACCCGTACGCTGACGCTAACCCGCGCCCTCACACGTACGCTCCCCCTAAAGCGTTGTCGTACCCTCACCTGGACCCTAAACCGTCCCCGTCCCCTAACCCTAACCCTAGCCCGAACCCTAACCCTAACCCTTCCCCGAAGCCTGACCCTCACCCGTCCCCTAATCCTAACCCGTACGCTGACACTAACCCGCGCCCTCACACGTACGCTCCCCCTAAAGCGTTGTCGTACCCTCACCTGGACCCTAAACCGTCCCCGTCCCCTAACCCTAACCCTAGCCCGAACCCTAACCCTAACCCTTCCCCGAAGCCTGACCCTCACCCGTCCCCTAATCCTAACCCGTACGGTGACACTAAGCCACGCCCTCACACGTACGCTCCCCCTAAAGCGTTGTTGTACCCTCACCTGGACCCTAAACCGTCCCCGTCCCCTAACCCTAACCCTAGCCCGAACCCTAACCCTAACCCTTCCCCGAAGCCTGACCCTCACCCGTCCCCTAATCCTAACCCGTACGCTGACACTAACCCGCGCCCTCACACGTACGCTCCCCCTAAAGCGTTGTCGTACCCTCACCTGGACCCTAAACAGTCCCCGTCCCCTAACCCTAACCCTAGCCCGAACCCTAACCCTAACACTTCCCCGAAGCCTGACCCTCACCCGTCCCCTAATCCTAACCCGTACGCTGACACTAACCCGCGCCCTCACACGTACGCTCCCCCTAAAGCGTTGTCGTACCCTCACCTGGACCCTAAACCTTCCCCGTCCCCTAACCCTAACCCTAGCCCGAACCCTAACCCTAACCCTTCCCCGAAGCCTGACCCTCACCCGTCCCCTAATCCTAACCCGTACGCTGACACTAACCCGTGCCCAAACACGTACGCTCGCCCTAAAGCGTTGTCGTACCCTCACCTGGACCCTAAACCGTCCCCGTCCCCTAACCCTAACCCTAGCCCGAACCCTAACCCTAACACTTCCCCGAAGCCTGACCCTCACCCGTCCCCTAATCCTAACCCGTACGCTGACACTAACCCGCGCCCTCACACGTACGCTCCCCCTAAAGCGTTGTCTTACCCTCATCTGGACCCTAAACCGTCCCCGTCCCCTAACCCTAACCCTAGCCCGAACCCTAACCCTAACCCTTCCCCGAAGCCTGACCCTCACCCGTCCCCTAATCCTAACCCGTACGCTGACACTAACCCGCGCCCTCACACGTACGCTCCCCCTAAAGCGTTGTCGTACCCTCACCTGGACCCTAAACCTTCCCCGTCCCCTAACCCTAACCCTAGCCCGAACCCTAACCCTAACCCTTCCCCGAAGCCTGACCCTCACCCGTCCCCTAATCCTAACCCGTACGCTGACACTAACCCGCGCCCTCACACGTACGCACCACCTAAAGCGTTGTCGTACCCTCACCTGGACCCTAAACCGTCCCCGTCCCCTAACCCTAACCCTAGCCCGAACCCTAACCCTAACCCTTCCCCGAAGCCTGACCCTCACCCGTCCCCTAATCCTAAACCGTACGCTGACGCTAAGCCGCGCCCTCACACGTACGCTCCCCCTAAAGCGTTGTCGTACCCTCACCTGGACCCTAAACCGTCCCCGTCCCCTAACCCTAACCCTAGCCCGAACCCTAACCCTAACCCTTCCCCGAAGCCTGACCCTCACCCGTCCCCTAATCCTAACCCGTACGCTGACACTAACCCGCGCCCTCACATGTACGCTCCCCCTAAAGCGTTGTCGTACCCTCACCTGGATCCTAAACCGTCCCCGTCCCCTAACCCTAACCCTAGCCCGAACCCTAACCCTAACCCTTCCCCGAAGCCTGACCCTCACCCGTCCCCTAATCCTAACCCGTACGCTGACACTAACCCGCGCCCTCACACGTACGCTCCCCCTAAAGCGTTGTCGTACCCTCACCTGGACCCTAAACCGTCCCCGTCCCCTAACCCTAACCCTAGCCCGAACCCTAACCCTAACCCTTCCCCGAAGCCTGACCCTCACCCGTCCCCTAATCCTAACCCGTACGCTGACACTAACCCGCGCCCTCACACGTACGCTCCCCCTAAAGCGTTGTCGTACCCTCACCTGGACCCTAAACCGTCCCCGTCCCCTAACCCTAACCCTAGCCCGAACCCTAACCCTAACCCTTCCCCGAAGCCTGACCCTCACCCGTCCCCTAATCCTAACCCGTACGCTGACACTAACCCGCGCCCTCACACGTACGCTCCCCCTAAAGCGTTGTCGTACCCTCACCTGGACCCTAAACCGTCCCCGTCCCCTAACCCTAACCCTAGCCCGAACCCTAACCCTAACCCTTCCCTGAAGCCTGACCCTCACCCGTCCCCTAATCCTAACCCGTACGCTGACACTAAGCCAGGCCCTCACACGTACGCTCCCCCTAAAGCGTTGTCGTACCCTCACCTGGACCCTAAACCGTCCCCGTCCCCTAACCCTAACCCTAGCCCGAACCCTAACCCTAACCCTTCCCCGAAGCCTGACCCTCCCCCGTCCCCTAATCCTAACCCGTACGCTGACACTAACCCGCGCCCTCACACGTACGCTCCCCCTAAAGCGTTGTCGTACCCTCACCTGGACCCTAAACCGCCCCGTCCCCTAACCCTAACCCTAGCCCGAACCCTAACCCTAACCCTTCCCCGAAGCCTGACCCTCACCCGTCCCCTAATCCTAACCCGTACGCTGACACTAAGCCACGCCCTCACACGTACGCTCCCCCTAAAGCGTTGTCGTACCCTCACCTGGACCCTAAACCGTCCCCGTCCCCTAACCCTAACCCTAGCCCGAACCCTAACCCTAACCCTTCCCCGAAGCCTGACCCTCACCCGTCCCCTAATCCTAACCCGTACGCTGACACTAACCCGCGCCCTCACACGTACGCTCCCCCTAAAGCGTTGTCGTACCCTCACCTGGACCCTAAACCGTCCCCGTCCCCTAACCCTAACCCTAGCCCGAACCCTAACCCTAACCCTTCCCCGAAGCCTGACCCTCACCCGTCCCCTAATCCTAAACCGTACGCTGACGCTAAGCCGCGCCCTAACACGTACGCTCCCCCTAAAGCGTTGTCGTACCCTCACCTGGACCCTAAACCGTCCCCGTCCCCTAACCCTAACCCTAGCCCGAACCCTAACCCTAACCCTTCCCCGAAGCCTGACCCTCACCCGTCCCCTAATCCTAAACCGTACGCTGACGCTAAGCCGCGCCCTAACACGTACGCTCCCCCTAAAGCGTTGTCGTACCCTCACCTGGACCCTAAACCGTCCCCGTCCCCTAACCCTAACCCTAGCCCGAACCCTAAACCTAACCCTTCCCCGAAGCCTGACCCTCAGCCGTCCCCTTATCCTAACCCGTACGCTGACGCTAACCCGCGCCCTCACACGTACGCTTCCCCTAAAGCGTTGTCGTACCCTCACCTGGACCCTAAACCGTCCCCGTCCCCTAACCCTAAAGCTAGCCCGAACCCTAACCCTCACCCTTCCCCGAAGCCTGACCCTCACCCGTCCCCTAATCCTAACCCGTTCGCTGACGCTAACCCGCGCCCTCACACGTACGCTCCCCCTAAAGCGTTGTCATACCCTCACCTGGACCCTAAACCGTCCCCGTCCCCTAACCCTAACCCTAGCCCGAACCCTAACCCTAACCCTTCCCCGAAGCCTGACCCTCACCCGTCCCCTAATCCTAAACCGTACGCTGACGCTAAGCCGCGCCCTCACACGTACGCTCCCCCTAAAGCGTTGTCGTACCCTCACCTGGACCCTAAACCGTCCCCGTCCCCTAACCCTAACCCTAGCCCGAACCCTAACCCTAACCCTTCCCCGAAGCCTGACCCTCACTCGTCCCCTAATCCTAACCCGTACGCTGACACTAACCCGCGCCCTCACATGTACGCTCCCCCTAAAGCGTTGTCGTACCCTCACCTGGATCCTAAACCGTCCCCGTCCCCTAACCCTAACCCTAGCCCGAACCCTAACCCTAACCCTTCCCCGAAGCCTGACCCTCACCCGTCCCCTAATCCTAACCCGTACGCTGACACTAACCCGCGCCCTCACACGTACGCTCCCCCTAAAGCGTTGTCGTACCCTCACCTGGACCCTAAACCGTCCCCGTCCCCTAACCCTAACCCTAGCCCGAACCCTAACCCTAACCCTTCCCCGAAGCCTGACCCTCACCCGTCCCCTAATCCTAAACCGTACGCTGACGCTAAGCCGCGCCCTAACACGTACGCTCCCCCTAAAGCGTTGTCGTACCCTCACCTGGACCCTAAACCGTCCCCGTCCCCTAACCCTAACCCTAGCCCGAACCCTAAACCTAACCCTTCCCCGAAGCCTGACCCTCAGCCGTCCCCTTATCCTAACCCGTACGCTGACGCTAACCCGCGCCCTCACACGTACGTTTCCCCTAAAGCGTTGTCGTACCCTCACCTGGACCCTAAACCGTCCCCGTCCCCTAACCCTAACCCTAGCCCGAACCCTAACCCTAACCCTTCCCCGAAGCCTGACCCTCACCCGTCCCCTAATCCTAACCCGTTCGCTGACGCTAACCCGCGCCCTCACACGTACGCTCCCCCTAAAGCGTTGTCGTACCCTCACCTGGACCCTAAACCGTCCCCGTCCCCTAACCCTAACCCTAGCCCGAACCCTAACCCTAACCCTTCCCCGAAGCCTGACCCTCACCCGTCCCCTAATCCTAAACCGTACGCTGACGCTAAGCCGCGCCCTCACACGTACGCTCCCCCTAAAGCGTTGTCGTACCCTCACCTGGACCCTAAACCGTCCCCGTCCCCTAACCCTAACCCTAGCCCGAACCCTAAACCTAACCCTTCCCCGAAGCCTGACCCTCAGCCGTCCCCTTATCCTAACCCGTACGCTGACGCTAACCCGCGCCCTCACACGTACGCTTCCCCTAAAGCGTTGTCGTACCCTCACCTGGACCCTAAACCGTCCCCGTCCCCTAACCCTAACCCTAGCCCGAACCCTAACCCTAACCCTTCCCCGAAGCCTGACCCTCACCCGTCCCCTAATCCTAACCCGTTCGCTGACGCTAACCCGCGCCCTCACACGTACGCTCCCCCTAAAGCGTTGTCGTACCCTCACCTGGACCCTAAACCGTCCCCGTCCCCTAACCCTAACCCTAGCCCGAACCCTAACCCTAACCCTTCCCCGAAGCCTGACCCTCACCCGTCCCCTAATCCTAAACCGTACGCTGACGCTAAGCCGCGCCCTCACACGTACGCTCCCCCTAAAGCGTTGTCGTACCCTCACCTGGACCCTAAACCGTCCCCGTCCCCTAACCCTAACCCTAGCCCGAACCCTAACCCTAACCCTTCCCCGAAGCCTGACCCTCACCCGTCCCCTAATCCTAACCCGTACGCTGACACTAACCCGCGCCCTCACACGTACGCTCCCCCTAAAGCGTTGTCGTACCCTCACCTGGACCCTAAACCGTCCCCGTCCCCTACCCCTAACCCTAGCCCGAACCCTAACCCTAACCCTTCCCCGAAGCCTGACCCTCACCCGTCCCCTAATCCTAACCCGTACGCTGACACTAACCCGCGCCCTCACACGTACGCTCCCCCTAAAGCGTTGTCGTACCCTCACCTGGACCCTAAAGCGTCTCCGTCCCCTAACCCTAACCCTAGCCCGAACCCTAACCCTAACCCTTCCCTGAAGCCTGACCCTCACCCGTCCCCTAATCCTAACCCGTACGCTGACACTAAGCCACGCCCTCACACGTACGCTCCCCCTAAAGCGTTGTCGTACCCTCACCTGGACCCTAAACCGTCCCCGTCCCCTAACCCTAACCCTAGCCCGAACCCTAACCCTAACCCTTCCCCGAAGCCTGACCCTCCCCCGTCCCCTAATCCTAACCCGTACGCTGACACTAACCCGCGCCCTCACACGTACGCTCCCCGTAAAGCATTGTCGTACCCTCACCTGGACCCTAAACCGTCCCCGTCCCCTAACCCTAACCCTAGCCCGAACCCTAACCCTAACCCTTCCCCGAAGCCTGACCCTCACCCGTCCCCTAATCCTAACCCGTACGCTGACACTAAGCCACGCCCTCACACGTACGCTCCCCCTAAAGCGTTGTCGTACCCTCACCTGGACCCTAAACCGTCCCCGTCCCCTAAACCTAACCCTAGCCCGAACCCTAACCCTAACACTTCCCCGAAGCCTGACCCTCACCCGTCCCCTAATCCTAACCCGTACGCTGACGCTAACCCGCGCCCTCACACGTACGCTCCCCCTAAAGCGTTGTCGTACCCTCACCTGGACCCTAAACCGTCCCCGTTCCCTAACCCTAACCCTAGCCCGAACCCTAACCCTAACGCTTCCCCGAAGCCTGACCCTCAGCCGTCCCCTAATCCTAACCCGTACGCTGACGCTAACCCACGCCCTCACACGTACGCTCCCCCTAAAGCGTTGTCGTACCCTCACCTGGACCCTAAACCGTCCCCGTCCCCTAACCCTAACCCTAGCCCGAACCCTAACCCTAACCCTTCCCCGAAGCCTGACCCTCAGCCGTCCCCTAATCCTAACCCGTACGCTGACACTAACCCGCCCCCTCACACGTATGCTCCCCCTAAAGCTTTGTCGTACCCTCACCTGGACCCTAAACCGTCCCCGTCCCCTAACCCTAACCCTAGCCCGAACCCTAACCCTAACCCTTCCCCGAAGCCTGACCCTCACCCGTCCCCTAATCCTAACCCGTACGCTGACACTAACCCGCGCCCTCACACGTACGCTCCCCCTAAAGCGTTGTCGTACCCTCACCTGGACCCTAAACCGTCCCCGTCCCCTAACCCTAACCCTAGCCCGAACCCTAACCCTAACCCTTCCCTGAAGCCTGACCCTCACCCGTCCCCTAATCCTAACCCGTACGCTGACACTAAGCCACGCCCTCACACGTACGCTCCCCCTAAAGCGTTGTCGTACCCTCACCTGGACCCTAAACCGTCCCCGTCCCCTAACCCTAACCCTAGCCCGAACCCTAACCCTAACCCTTCCCCGAAGCCTGACCCTTCCCCGTCCCCTAATCCTAACCCGTACGCTGACACTAACCCGCGCCCTCACATGTACGCTCCCCCTAAAGCATTGTCGTACCCTCACCTGGACCCTAAACCGCCCCGTCCCCTAACCCTAACCCTAGCCCGAACCCTAACCCTAACCCTTCCCCGAAGCCTGACCCTCACCCGTCCCCTAATCCTAACCCGTACGCTGACACTAAGCCACGCCCTCACACGTACGCTCCCCCTAAAGCGTTGTCGTACCCTCACCTGGACCCTAAACCGTCCCCGTCCCCTAACCCTAACCCTAGCCCGAACCCTAACCCTAACCCTTCCCCGAAGCCTGACCCTCACCCGTCCCCTAATCCTAACCCGTACGCTGACACTAACCCGCGCCCTCACACGTACGCTCCCCCTAAAGCGTTGTCGTACCCTCACCTGGACCCTAAACCGTCCCCGTCCCCTAACCCTAACCCTAGCCCGAACCCTAACCCTAACCCTTCCCCGAAGCCTGACCCTCACCCGTCCCCTAATCCTAAACCGTACGCTGACGCTAAGCCGCGCCCTAACACGTACGCTCCCCCTAAAGCGTTGTCGTACCCTCACCTGGACCCTAAACCGTCCCCGTCCCCTAACCCTAACCCTAGCCCGAACCCTAACCCTAACCCTTCCCCGAAGCCTGACCCTCACCCGTCCCCTAATCCTAAACCGTACGCTGACGCTAAGCCGCGCCCTAACACGTACGCTCCCCCTAAAGCGTTGTCGTACCCTCACCTGGACCCTAAACCGTCCCCGTCCCCTAACCCTAACCCTAGCCCGAACCCTAAACCTAACCCTTCCCCGAAGCCTGACCCTCAGCCGTCCCCTTATCCTAACCCGTACGCTGACGCTAACCCGCGCCCTCACACGTACGCTTCCCCTAAAGCGTTGTCGTACCCTCACCTGGACCCTAAACCGTCCCCGTCCCCTAACCCTAAACCTAGCCCGAACCCTAACCCTAACCCTTCCCCGAAGCCTGACCCTCACCCGTCCCCTAATCCTAACCCGTTCGCTGACGCTAACCCGCGCCCTCACACGTACGCTCCCCCTAAAGCGTTGTCGTACCCTCACCTGGACCCTAAACCGTCCCCGTCCCCTAACCCTAACCCTAGCCCGAACCCTAACCCTAACCCTTCCCCGAAGCCTGACCCTCACCCGTCCCCTAATCCTAAACCGTACGCTGACGCTAAGCCGCGCCCTCACACGTACGCTCCCCCTAAAGCGTTGTCGTACCCTCACCTGGACCCTAAACCGTCCCCGTCCCCTAACCCTAACCCTAGCCCGAACCCTAACCCTAACACTTCCCCGAAGCCTGACCCTCACCCGTCCCCTAATCCTAACCCGTACGCTGACACTAACCCGCGCCCTCACATGTACGCTCCCCCTAAAGCGTTGTCGTACCCTCACCTGGATCCTAAACCGTCCCCGTCCCCTAACCCTAACCCTAGCCCGAACCCTAACCCTAACCCTTCCCCGAAGCCTGACCCTCACCCGTCCCCTAATCCTAACCCGTACGCTGACACTAACCCGCGCCCTCACACGTACGCTCCCCCTAAAGCGTTGTCGTACCCTCACCTGGACCCTAAACCGTCCCCGTCCCCTAACCCTAACCCTAGCCCGAACCCTAACCCTAACCCTTCCCCGAAGCCTGACCCTCACCCGTCCCCTAATCCTAAACCGTACGCTGACGCTAAGCCGCGCCCTAACACGTATGCTCCCCCTAAAGCGTTGTCGTACCCTCACCTGGACCCTAAACCGTCCCCGTCCCCTAACCCTAACCCTAGCCCGAACCCTAAACCTAACCCTTCCCCGAAGCCTGACCCTCAGCCGTCCCCTTATCCTAACCCGTACGCTGACGCTAACCCGCGCCCTCACACGTACGTTTCCCCTAAAGCGTTGTCGTACCCTCACCTGGACCCTAAACCGTCCCTGTCCCCTAACCCTAACCCTAGCCCGAACCCTAACCCTAACCCTTCCCCGAAGCCTGATCCTCACCCGTCCCCTAATCCTAACCCGTTCGCTGACGCTAACCCGCGCCCTCACACGTACGCTCCCCCTAAAGCGTTGTCGTACCCTCACCTGGACCCTAAACCGTCCCCGTCCCCTAACCCTAACCCTAGCCCGAACCCTAACCCTAACCCTTCTCCGAAGCCTGACCCTCACCCGTCCCCTAATCCTAACCCGTACGCTGACACTAACCCGCGCCCTCACACGTACGCTCCCCCTAAAGCGTTGTCGTACCCTCACCTGGACCCTAAACCGTCCCCGTCCCCTAACCCTAACCCTAGCCCGAACCCTAACCCTAACCCTTCCCCGAAGCCTGACCCTCACCCGTCCCCTAATCCTAAACCGTACGCTGACGCTAAGCCGCGCCCTAACACGTACGCTCCCCCTAAAGCGTTGTCGTACCCTCACCTGGACCCTAAACCGTCCCCGTCCCCTAACCCTAACCCTAGCCCGAACCCTAACCCTAACCCTTCCCCGAAGCCTGACCCTCACCCGTCCCCTAATCCTAAACCGTACGCTGACGCTAAGCCGCGCCCTAACACGTACGCTCCCCCTAAAGCGTTGTCGTACCCTCACCTGGACCCTAAACCGTCCCCGTCCCCTAACCCTAACCCTAGCCCGAACCCTAAACCTAACCCTTCCCCGAAGCCTGACCCTCAGCCGTCCCCTTATCCTAACCCGTACGCTGACGCTAACCCGCGCCCTCACACGTACGCTTCCCCTAAAGCGTTGTCGTACCCTCACCTGGACCCTAAACCGTCCCCGTCCCCTAACCCTAAACCTAGCCCGAACCCTAACACTAACCCTTCCCCGAAGCCTGACCCTCACCCGTCCCCTAATCCTAACCCGTGCGCTGACACTAACCCGCGCCCTCACACGTACGCTCCCCCTAAAGCGTTGTCGTACCCTCACCTGGACCCTAAACCGTCCCCGTCCCCTAACCCTAACCCTAGCCCGAACCCTAACCCTAACCCTTCCCCGAAGCCTGACCCTCACCCGTCCCCTAATCCTAACCCGTACGCTGACACTAACCCGCGCCCTCACACGTACGCTCCCCCTAAAGCGTTGTCGTACCCTCACCTGGACCCTAAACCGTCCCCGTCCCCTAACCCTAACCCTAGCCCGAACCCTAACCCTAACCCTTCCACGAAGCCTGACCCTCACCCGTCCCCTAATCCTAACCCGTACGCTGACACTAAACCGCGCCCTCACACGTACGCTCCCCCTAAAGCGTTGTCGTACCCTCACCTGGACCCTAAACCGTCCCCGTCCCCTAACCCTAACCCTAGCCCGAACCCTAACCCTAACCCTTCCCCGAAGCCTGACCCTCACCCGTCCCCTAATCCTAACCCGTATGCTGACACTAAGCCACGCCCTCACACGTACGCTCCCCCTAAAGCGTTGTCGTACCCTCACCTGGACCCTAAACCGTCCCCGTCCCCTAACCCTAACCCTAGCCCGAACCCTAACCCTAACCCTTCCCCGAAGCCTGACCCTCCCCCGTCCCCTAATCCTAACCCGTACGCTGACACTAACCCGCGCCCTCACACGTACGCTCCCCCTAAAGCGTTGTCGTACCCTCACCTGGACCCTAAACAGTCCCCGTCCCCTAACCCTAACCCTAGCCCGAACCCTAATCCTAACACTTCCCCGAAGCCTGACCCTCACCCGTCCCCTAATCCTAACCCTTACGCTGACACTAACCCGCGCCCACACACGTACGCTCCACCTAAAGCGTTGTCGTACCCTCACCTGGACCCTAAACCTTCCCAGTCCCCTAACCCTAACCCTAGCCCGAACCCTAACCCTAACCCTTCCCCGAAGCCTGACCCTCACCCGTCCCCTAATCCTAACCCGTACGCTGACACTAACCCGTGCCCAAACACGTACGCTCCCCCTAAAGCGTTGTCGTACCCTCACCTGGACCCTAAACCGTCCCCGTCCCCTAACCCTAACCCTAGCCCGAACCCTAACCCTAACCCTTCCCCGAAGCCTGACCCTCACCCGTCCCCTAATCCTAAACCGTACGCTGACGCTAAGCCGCGCCCTCACACGTACGCTCCCCCTAAAGCGTTGTCGTACCCTCACCTGGACCCTAAACCGTCCCCGTCCCCTAACCCTAACCCTAGCCCGAACCCTAACCCTAACCCTTCCCCGAAGCCTGACCCTCACCCGTCCCCTAATCCTAACCCGTACGCTGACACTAACCCGCGCCCTCACATGTACGCTCCCCCTAAAGCATTGTCGTACCCTCACCTGGATCCTAAACCGTCCCCGTCCCCTAACCCTAACCCTAGCCCGAACCCTAACCCTAACCCTTCCCCGAAGCCTGACCCTCACCCGTCCCCTAATCCTAACCCGTACGCTGACACTAACCCGCGCCCTAACACGTACGCTCCCCCTAAAGCGTTGTCGTACCCTCACCTGGACCCTAAACCGTCCCCGTCCCCTAACCCTAACCCTAGCCCGAACCCTAACCCTAACCCTTCCCCGAAGCCTGACCCTCACCCGTCCCCTAATCCTAACCCGTACGCTGACACTAACCCGCGCCCTCACACGTACGCTCCCCCTAAAGCGTTGTCGTACCCTCACCTGGACCCTAAACCGTCCCCGTCCCCTAACCCTAACCCTAGCCCGAACCCTAACCCTAACCCTTCCCCGAAGCCTGACCCTCACCCGTCCCCTAATCCTAACCCGTACGCTGACACTAACCCGCGCCCTCACACGTACGCTCCCCCTAAAGCGTTGTCGTACCCTCACCTGGACCCTAAACCGTCCCCGTCCCCTAACCCTAACCCTAGCCCGAACCCTAACCCTAACCCTTCCCTGAAGCCTGACCCTCACCCGTCCCCTAATCCTAACCCGTACGCTGACACTAAGCCAGGCCCTCACACGTACGCTCCCCCTAAAGCATTGTCGTACCCTCACCTGGACCCTAAACCGTCCCCGTCCCCTAACCCTAACCCTAGCCCGAACCCTAACCCTAACCCTTCCCCGAAGCCTGACCCTCCCCCGTCCCCTAATCCTAACCCGTACGCTGACACTAACCCGCGCCCTCACACGTACGCTCCCCCTAAAGCGTTGTCGTACCCTCACCTGGACCCTAAACCGCCCCGTCCCCTAACCCTAACCCTAGCCCGAACCCTAACCCTAACCCTTCCCCGAAGCCTGACCCTCACCCGTCCCCTAATCCTAACCCGTACGCTGACACTAAGCCACGCCCTCACACGTACGCTCCCCCTAAAGCGTTGTCGTACCCTCACCTGGACCCTAAACCGTCCCCGTCCCCTAACCCTAACCCTAGCCCGAACCCTAACCCTAACCCTTCCCCGAAGCCTGACCCTCACCCGTCCCCTAATCCTAACCCGTACGCTGACACTAACCCGCGCCCTCACACGTACGCTCCCCCTAAAGCGTTGTCGTACCCTCACCTGGACCCTAAACCGTCCCCGTCCCCTAACCCTAACCCTAGCCCGAACCCTAACCCTAACCCTTCCCCGAAGCCTGACCCTCACCCATCCCCTAATCCTAAACCGTACGCTGACGCTAAGCCGCGCCCTAACACGTACGCTCCCCCTAAAGCGTTGTCGTACCCTCACCTGGACCCTAAACCGTCCCCGTCCCCTAACCCTAACCCTAGCCCGAACCCTAACCCTAACCCTTCCCCGAAGCCTGACCCTCACCCGTCCCCTAATCCTAAACCGTACGCTGACGCTAAGCCGCGCCCTCACACGTACGCTCCCCCTAAAGCGTTGTCGTACCCTCACCTGGACCCTAAACCGTCCCCGTCCCCTAACCCTAACCCTAGCCCGAACCCTAACCCTAACCCTTCTCCGAAGCCTGACCCTCACCCGTCCCCTAATCCTAACCCGTACGCTGACACTAACCCGCGCCCTCACACGTACGCTCCCCCTAAAGCGTTGTCGTACCCTCACCTGGACCCTAAACCGTCCCCGTCCCCTAACCCTAACCCTAGCCCGAACCCTAACCCTAACCCTTCCCCGAAGCCTGACCCTCACCCGTCCCCTAATCCTAAACCGTACGCTGACGCTAAGCCGCGCCCTAACACGTACGCTCCCCCTAAAGCGTTGTCGTACCCTCACCTGGACCCTAAACCGTCCCCGTCCCCTAACCCTAACCCTAGCCCGAACCCTAACCCTAACCCTTCCCCGAAGCCTGACCCTCACCCGTCCCCTAATCCTAAACCGTACGCTGACGCTAAGCCGCGCCCTAACACGTACGCTCCCCCTAAAGCGTTGTCGTACCCTCACCTGGACCCTAAACCGTCCCCGTCCCCTAACCCTAACCCTAGCCCGAACCCTAAACCTAACCCTTCCCCGAAGCCTGACCCTCAGCCGTCCCCTTATCCTAACCCGTACGCTGACGCTAACCCGCGCCCTCACACGTACGCTTCCCCTAAAGCGTTGTCGTACCCTCACCTGGACCCTAAACCGTCCCCGTCCCCTAACCCTAAACCTAGCCCGAACCCTAACACTAACCCTTCCCCGAAGCCTGACCCTCACCCGTCCCCTAATCCTAACCCGTGCGCTGACACTAACCCGCGCCCTCACACGTACGCTCCCCCTAAAGCGTTGTCGTACCCTCACCTGGACCCTAAACCGTCCCCGTCCCCTAACCCTAACCCTAGCCCGAACCCTAACCCTAACCCTTCCCCGAAGCCTGACCCTCACCCGTCCCCTAATCCTAACCCGTACGCTGACACTAACCCGCGCCCTCACACGTACGCTCCCCCTAAAGCGTTGTCGTACCCTCACCTGGACCCTAAACCGTCCCCGTCCCCTAACCCTAACCCTAGCCCGAACCCTAACCCTAACCCTTCCACGAAGCCTGACCCTCACCCGTCCCCTAATCCTAACCCGTACGCTGACACTAAACCGCGCCCTCACACGTACGCTCCCCCTAAAGCGTTGTCGTACCCTCACCTGGACCCTAAACCGTCCCCGTCCCCTAACCCTAACCCTAGCCCGAACCCTAACCCTAACCCTTCCCCGAAGCCTGACCCTCACCCGTCCCCTAATCCTAACCCGTATGCTGACACTAAGCCACGCCCTCACACGTACGCTCCCCCTAAAGCGTTGTCGTACCCTCACCTGGACCCTAAACCGTCCCCGTCCCCTAACCCTAACCCTAGCCCGAACCCTAACCCTAACCCTTCCCCGAAGCCTGACCCTCCCCCGTCCCCTAATCCTAACCCGTACGCTGACACTAACCCGCGCCCTCACACGTACGCTCCCCCTAAAGCGTTGTCGTACCCTCACCTGGACCCTAAACAGTCCCCGTCCCCTAACCCTAACCCTAGCCCGAACCCTAATCCTAACACTTCCCCGAAGCCTGACCCTCACCCGTCCCCTAATCCTAACCCTTACGCTGACACTAACCCGCGCCCACACACGTACGCTCCACCTAAAGCGTTGTCGTACCCTCACCTGGACCCTAAACCTTCCCAGTCCCCTAACCCTAACCCTAGCCCGAACCCTAACCCTAACCCTTCCCCGAAGCCTGACCCTCACCCGTCCCCTAATCCTAACCCGTACGCTGACACTAACCCGTGCCCAAACACGTACGCTCCCCCTAAAGCGTTGTCGTACCCTCACCTGGACCCTAAACCGTCCCCGTCCCCTAACCCTAACCCTAGCCCGAACCCTAACCCTAACCCTTCCCCGAAGCCTGACCCTCACCCGTCCCCTAATCCTAAACCGTACGCTGACGCTAAGCCGCGCCCTCACACGTACGCTCCCCCTAAAGCGTTGTCGTACCCTCACCTGGACCCTAAACCGTCCCCGTCCCCTAACCCTAACCCTAGCCCGAACCCTAACCCTAACCCTTCCCCGAAGCCTGACCCTCACCCGTCCCCTAATCCTAACCCGTACGCTGACACTAACCCGCGCCCTCACATGTACGCTCCCCCTAAAGCATTGTCGTACCCTCACCTGGATCCTAAACCGTCCCCGTCCCCTAACCCTAACCCTAGCCCGAACCCTAACCCTAACCCTTCCCCGAAGCCTGACCCTCACCCGTCCCCTAATCCTAACCCGTACGCTGACACTAACCCGCGCCCTAACACGTACGCTCCCCCTAAAGCGTTGTCGTACCCTCACCTGGACCCTAAACCGTCCCCGTCCCCTAACCCTAACCCTAGCCCGAACCCTAACCCTAACCCTTCCCCGAAGCCTGACCCTCACCCGTCCCATAATCCTAACCCGTACGCTGACACTAACCCGCGCCCTCACACGTACGCTCCCCCTAAAGCGTTGTCGTACCCTCACCTGGACCCTAAACCGTCCCCGTCCCCTAACCCTAACCCTAGCCCGAACCCTAACCCTAACCCTTCCCCGAAGCCTGACCCTCACCCGTCCCCTAATCCTAACCCGTACGCTGACACTAACCCGCGCCCTCACACGTACGCTCCCCCTAAAGCGTTGTCGTACCCTCACCTGGACCCTAAACCGTCCCCGTCCCCTAACCCTAACCCTAGCCCGAACCCTAACCCTAACCCTTCCCTGAAGCCTGACCCTCACCCGTCCCCTAATCCTAACCCGTACGCTGACACTAAGCCAGGCCCTCACACGTACGCTCCCCCTAAAGCATTGTCGTACCCTCACCTGGACCCTAAACCGTCCCCGTCCCCTAACCCTAACCCTAGCCCGAACCCTAACCCTAACCCTTCCCCGAAGCCTGACCCTCCCCCGTCCCCTAATCCTAACCCGTACGCTGACACTAACCCGCGCCCTCACACGTACGCTCCCCCTAAAGCGTTGTCGTACCCTCACCTGGACCCTAAACCGCCCCGTCCCCTAACCCTAACCCTAGCCCGAACCCTAACCCTAACCCTTCCCCGAAGCCTGACCCTCACCCGTCCCCTAATCCTAACCCGTACGCTGACACTAAGCCACGCCCTCACACGTACGCTCCCCCTAAAGCGTTGTCGTACCCTCACCTGGACCCTAAACCGTCCCCGTCCCCTAACCCTAACCCTAGCCCGAACCCTAACCCTAACCCTTCCCCGAAGCCTGACCCTCACCCGTCCCCTAATCCTAACCCGTACGCTGACACTAACCCGCGCCCTCACACGTACGCTCCCCCTAAAGCGTTGTCGTACCCTCACCTGGACCCTAAACCGTCCCCGTCCCCTAACCCTAACCCTAGCCCGAACCCTAACCCTAACCCTTCCCCGAAGCCTGACCCTCACCCATCCCCTAATCCTAAACCGTACGCTGACGCTAAGCCGCGCCCTAACACGTACGCTCCCCCTAAAGCGTTGTCGTACCCTCACCTGGACCCTAAACCGTCCCCGTCCCCTAACCCTAACCCTAGCCCGAACCCTAACCCTAACCCTTCCCCGAAGCCTGACCCTCACCCGTCCCCTAATCCTAAACCGTACGCTGACGCTAAGCCGCGCCCTAACACGTACGCTCCCCCTAAAGCGTTGTCGTACCCTCACCTGGACCCTAAACCGTCCCCGTCCCCTAACCCTAACCCTAGCCCGAACCCTAAACCTAACCCTTCCCCGAAGCCTGACCCTCAGCCGTCCCCTTATCCTAACCCGTACGCTGACGCTAACGCACGCCCTCACACGTACGCTTCCCCTAAAGCGTTGTCGTACCCTCACCTGGACCCTAAACCGTCCCCGTCCCCTAACCCTAAACCTAGCCCGAACCCTAACCCTAACCCTTCCCCGAAGCCTGACCCTCACCCGTCCCCTAATCCTAACCCGTTCGCTGACGCTAACCCGCGCCCTCACACGTACGCTCCCCCTAAAGCGTTGTCGTACCCTCACCTGGACCCTAAACCGTCCCCGTCCCCTAACCCTAACCCTAGCCCGAACCCTAACCCTAACCCTTCCCCGAAGCCTGACCCTCACCCGTCCCCTAATCCTAAACCGTACGCTGACGCTAAGCCGCGCCCTCACACGTACGCTCCCCCTAAAGCGTTGTCGTACCCTCTCCTGGACCCTAAACCGTCCCCGTCCCCTAACCCTAACCCTAGCCCGAACCCTAACCCTAACCCTTCCCCGAAGCCTGACCCTCACTCGTCTCCTAATCCTAACCCGTACGCTGACACTAACCCGCGCCCTCACATGTACGCTCCCCCTAAAGCGTTGTCGTACCCTCACCTGGATCCTAAACCGTCCCCGTCCCCTAACCCTAACCCTAGCCCGAACCCTAACCCTAACCCTTCCCCGAAGCCTGACCCTCACCCGTCCCCTAATCCTAAACCGTACGCTGACACTAACCCGCGCCCTCACACGTACGCTCCCCCTAAAGCGTTGTCGTACCCTCACCTGGACCCTAAACCGTCCCCGTCCCCTAACCCTAACCCTAGCCCGAACCCTAACCCTAACCCTTCCCCGAAGCCTGACCCTCACCCGTCCCCTAATCCTAAACCGTACGCTGACGCTAAGCCACGCCCTAACACGTACGCTCCCCCTAAAGCGTTGTCGTACCCTCATCTGGACCCTAAACCGTCCCCGTCCCCTAACCCCAACCCTAGCCCGAACCCTAAACCTAACCCTTCCCCGAAGCCTGACCCTCAGCCGTCCCCTTATCCTAACCCGTACGCTGACGCTAACCCGCGCCCTCACACGTACGTTTCCCCTAAAGCGTTGTCGTACCCTCACCTGGACCCTAAACCGTCCCCGTCCCCTAACCCTAACCCTAGCCCGAACCCTAACCCTAACCCTTCCCCGAAGCCTGACCCTCACCCGTCCCCTAATCCTAACCCGTTCGCTGACGCTAACCCGCGCCCTCACACGTACGCTCCCCCTAAAGCGTTGTCGTACCCTCACCTGGACCCTAAACCGTCCCCGTCCCCTAACCCTAACCCTAGCCCGAACCCTAACCCTAACCCTTCCCCGAAGCCTGACCCTCACCCGTCCCCTAATCCTAAACCGTACGCTGACGCTAAGCCGCACCCTCACACGTACGCTCCCCCTAAAGCGTTGTCGTACCCTCACCTGGACCCTAAACCGTCCCCGTCCCCTAACCCTAACCCTAGCCCGAACCCTAAACCTAACCCTTCCCCGAAGCCTGACCCTCAGCCGTCCCCTTATCCTAACCCGTACGCTGACGCTAACCCGCGCCCTCACACGTACGCTTCCCCTAAAGCGTTGTCGTACCCTCACCTGGACCCTAAACCGTCCCCGTCCCCTAACCCTAACCCTAGCCCGAACCCTAACCCTAACCCTTCCCCGAAGCCTGACCCTCACCCGTCCCCTAATCCTAACCCGTTCGCTGACGCTAACCCGCGCCCTCACACGTACGCTCCCCCTAAAGCGTTGTCGTACCCTCACCTGGACCCTAAACCGTCCCCGTCCCCTAACCCTAACCCTAGCCCGAACCCTAACCCTAACCCTTCCCCGAAGCCTGACCCTCACCCGTCCCCTAATCCTAAACCGTACGCTGACGCTAAGCCGCGCCCTCACACGTACGCTCCCCCTAAAGCGTTGTCGTACCCTCACCTGGACCCTAAACCGTCCCCGTCCCCTAACCCTAACCCTAGCCCGAACCCTAACCCTAACCCTTCCCCGAAGCCTGACCCTCACCCGTCCCCTAATCCTAACCCGTACGCTGACACTAACCCGCGCCCTCACACGTACGCTCCCCCTAAAGCGTTGTCGTACCCTCACCTGGACCCTAAACCGTCCCCGTCCCCTAACCCTAACCCTAGCCCGAACCCTAACCCTAACCCTTCCCCGAAGCCTGACCCTCACCCGTCCCCTAATCCTAACCCGTACGCTGACACTAACCCGCGCCCTCACACGTACGCTCCCCCTAAAGCGTTGTCGTACCCTCACCTGGACCCTAAACCGTCCCCGTCCCCTAACCCTAACCCTAGCCCGAACCCTAACCCTAACCCTTCCCTGAAGCCTGACCCTCACCCGTCCCCTAATCCTAACCCGTACGCTGACACTAAGCCACGCCCTCACACGTACGCTCCCCCTAAAGCGTTGTCGTACCCTCACCTGGACCCTAAACCGTCCCCGTCCCCTAACCCTAACCCTAGCCCGAACCCTAACCCTAACCCTTCCCCGAAGCCTGACCCTCCCCCGTCCCCTAATCCTAACCCGTACGCTGACACTAACCCGCGCCCTCACACGTACGCTCCCCCTAAAGCGTTGTCGTACCCTCACCTGGACCCTAAACCGTCCCCGTCCCCTAACCCTAACCCTAGCCCGAACCCTAACCCTAACCCTTCCCCGAAGCCTGACCCTCACCCGTCCCCTAATCCTAACCCGTACGCTGACACTAAGCCACGCCCTCACACGTACGCTCCCCCTAAAGCGTTGTCGTACCCTCACCTGGACCCTAAACCGTCCCCGTCCCCTAAACCTAACCCTAGCCCGAACCCTAACCCTAACCCTTCCCCGAAGCCTGACCCTCACCCGTCCCCTAATCCTAACCCGTACGCTGACGCTAACCCGCGCCCTCACACGTACGCTCCCCCTAAAGCGTTGTCGTACCCTCACCTGGACCCTAAACCGTCCCCGTCCCCTAACCCTAACCCTAGCCCGAACCCTAACCCTAACGCTTCCCCGAAGCCTGACCCTCAGCCGTCCCCTAATCCTAACCCGTACGCTGACGCTAACCCATGCCCTCACACGTACGCTCCCCCTAAAGCGTTGTCGTACCCTCACCTGGACCCTAAACCGTCCCCGTCCCCTAACCCTAACCCTAGCCCGAACCCTAAACCTAACCCTTCACCGAAGCCTGACCCTCAGCCGTCCCCTAATCCTAACCCGTACGCTGACACTAACCCGCCCCCTCACACGTATGCTCCCCCTAAAGCTTTGTCGTACCCTCACCTGGACCCTAAACCGTCCCCATCCCCTAACCCTAACCCTAGCCCGAACCCTAACCCTAACCCTTCCCCGAAGCCTGACCCTCACCCGTCCCCTAATCCTAACCCGTACGCTGACACTAACCCGCGCCCTCACACGTACGCTCCCCCTAAAGCGTTGTCGTACCCTCACCTGGACCCTAAACCGTCCCCGTCCCCTAACCCTAACCCTAGCCCGAACCCTAACCCTAACCCTTCCCTGAAGCCTGACCCTCACCCGTCCCCTAATCCTAACCCGTACGCTGACACTAAGCCACGCCCTCACACGTACGCTCCCCCTAAAGCGTTGTCGTACCCTCACCTGGACCCTAAACCGTCCCCGTCCCCTAACCCTAACCCTAGCCCGAACCCTAACCCTAACCCTTCCCCGAAGCCTGACCCTTCCCCGTCCCCTAATCCTAACCCGTACGCTGACACTAACCCGCGCCCTCACACGTACGCTCCCCCTAAAGCATTGTCGTACCCTCACCTGGACCCTAAACCGCCCCGTCCCCTAACCCTAACCCTAGCCCGAACCCTAACCCTAACACTTCCCCGAAGCCTGACCCTCACCCGTCCCCTAATCCTAACCCGTACGCTGACACTAAGCCACGCCCTCACACGTACGCTCCCCCTAAAGCGTTGTCGTACCCTCACCTGGACCCTAAACCGTCCCCGTCCCCTAACCCTAACCCTAGCCCGAACCCTAACCCTAACCCTTCCCCGAAGCCTGACCCTCACCCGTCCCCTAATCCTAACCCGTACGCTGACACTAACCCGCGCCCTCACACGTACGCTCCCCCTAAAGCGTTGTCGTACCCTCACCTGGACCCTAAACCGTCCCCGTCCCCTAACCCTAACCCTAGCCCGAACCCTAACCCTAACCCTTCCCCGAAGCCTGACCCTCACCCGTCCCCTAATCCTAAACCGTACGCTGACGCTAAGCCGCGCCCTAACACGTACGCTCCCCCTAAAGCGTTGTCGTACCCTCACCTGGACCCTAAACCGTCCCCGTCCCCTAACCCTAACCCTAGCCCGAACCCTAACCCTAACCCTTCCCCGAAGCCTGACCCTCACACGTCCCCTAATCCTAAACCGTACGCTGACGCTAAGCCGCGCCCTAACACGTACGCTCCCCCTAAAGCGTTGTCGTACCCTCACCTGGACCCTAAACCGTCCCCGTCCCCTAACCCTAACCCTAGCCCGAAACCTAAACCTAACGCTTCCCCGAAGCCTGACCCTCAACCGTCCCCTAATCCTAACCCGTACGCTGACACTAACCCGCGCCCTCACACGTACGCTCCCCCTAAAGCGTTGTCGTACCCTCACCTGGACCCTAAACCGTCCCCGTCCCCTAACCCTAACCCTAGCCCGAACCCTAACCCTAACCCTTCCCCGAAGCCTGACCCTCACCCGTCCCCTAATCCTAACCCGTACGCTGACACTAAGCCACGCCCTCACACGTACGCTCCCCCTAAAGCGTTGTCGTACCCTCACCTGGACCCTAAACCGTCCCCGTCCCCTAACCCTAACCCTAGCCCGAACCCTAACCCTAACCCTTCCCCGAAGCCTGACCCTCACCCGTCCCCAATCCTAAACCGTACGCTGACACTAACCCGCGCCCTCACACGTACGCTCCCCCTAAAGCGTTGTCGTACCCTCACCTGGACCCTAAACCGTCCCCGTCCCCTAACCCTAACCCAAGCCCGAACCCTAACCCTAACCCTTCCCCGAAGCCTGACCCTCACCCGTCACCTAATCCTAACCCGTACGCTGACACTAACCCGCGCCCTCACACGTACGCTCCCCCTAAAGCGTTGTCGTACCCTCACCTGGACCCTAAACCGTCCCCGTCCCCTAACCCTAACCCTAGCCCGAACCCTAACCCTAACCCTTCCCCGAAGCCTGACCCTCACCCGTCCCCTAATCCTAACCCGTACGCTGACACTAACCCGCGCCCTCACACGTACGCTCCCCCTAAAGCGTTGTCGTACCCTCACCTGGACCCTAAACCGTCCCCGTCCCCTAACCCTAACCCTAGCCCGAACCCTAACCCTAACCCTTCCCCGAAGCCTGACCCTCACCCGTCCCCTAATCCTAACCCGTACGCTGACACTAACCCGCGCCCTCACACGTACGCTCCCCCTAAAGCGTTGTCGTACCCTCACCTGGACCCTAAACCGTCCCCGTCCCCTAACCCTAACCCTAGCCCGAACCCTAACCCTAACCCTTCCCCGAAGCCTGACCCTCACCCGTCCCCTAATCCTAACCCGTACGCTGACACTAAACCGCGCCCTCACACGTACGCTCCCCCTAAAGCGTTGTCATACCCTCACCTGGACCCTAAACCGTCCCCGACCCCTAACCCTAACCCTAGCCTGAACCCTAACCCTAACCCTTCCCCGAAGCCTGACCCTCACCCGTCCCCTAATCCTAACCCGTATGCTGACACTAAGCCACGCCCTCACACGTACGCTCCCCCTAAAGCGTTGTCGTACCCTCACCTGGACCCTAAACCGTCCCCGTCCCCTAACCCTAACCCTAGCCCGAACCCTAACCCTAACCCTTCCCCGAAGCCTGACCCTCCCCCGTCCCCTAATCCTAACCCGTACGCTGACACTAACCCGCGCCCTCACACGTACGCTCCCCCTAAAGCGTTGTCGTACCCTCACCTGGACCCTAAACAGTCCCCGTCCCCTAACCCTAACCCTAGCCCGAACCCTAATCCTAACACTTCCCCGAAGCCTGACCCTCACCCGTCCCCTAATCCTAACCCTTACGCTGACACTAACCCGCGCCCACACACGTACGCTCCACCTAAAGCGTTGTCGTACCCTCACCTGGACCCTAAACCTTCCCCGTCCCCTAACCCTAACCCTAGCCCGAACCCTAACCCTAACCCTTCCCCGAAGCCTGACCCTCACCCGTCCCCTAATCCTAACCCGTACGCTGACACTAACCCGTGCCCAAACACGTACGCTCGCCCTAAAGCGTTGTCGTACCCTCACCTGGACCCTAAACCGTCCCCGTCCCCTAACCCTAACCCTAGCCCGAACCCTAACCCTAACACTTCCCCGAAGCCTGACCCTCACCCGTCCCCTAATCCTAAACCGTACGCTGACGCTAAGCCGCGCCCTAACACGTACGCTCCCCCTAAAGCGTTGTCGTACCCTCACCTGGACCCTAAACCGTCCCCGTCCCCTAACCCTAACCCTAGCCCGAACCCTAAACCTTACCCTTCCCCGAAGCCTGACCCTCAGCCGTCCCCTTATCCTAACCCGTACGCTGACGCTAACCCGCGCCCTCACACGTACGCTTCCCCTAAAGCGTTGTCGTACCCTCACCTGGACCCTAAACCGTCCCCGTCCCCTAACCCTAACCCTAGCCCGAACCCTAACCCTAACCCTTCCCCGAAGCCTGACCCTCACCCGTCCCCTAATCCTAACACGTTCGCTGACGCTAACCCGCGCCCTCACACGTACGCTCCCCCTAAAGCGTTGACGTACCCTCACCTGGACCCTAAACCGTCCCCGTCCCCTAACCCTAACCCTAGCCCGAACCCTAACCCTAACCCTTCCCCGAAGCCTGACCCTCCGCCGTCCCATAATCCTAAACCGTACACTGACGCTAACCCGCGCCCTCACACGTACGCTCCCCCTAAAGCGTTGTCGTACCCTCACCTGGACCCTAAACCTTTCCCGTCCCCTAACCCAAACCCTAGCCCGAACCCTAACTCTAACCCTTCCTCGAAGCCTGACCCTCAGCCGTCCCCTAATTCTAACCCGTACGCTGACGCTAACCCGCGACCTCACACGTACGCTCCCCCTAAAGCGTTGTCGTACCCTCACCTGGACCCTAAACCGTCCCCGTCCCCTAACCCTAACCCTAGCCCGAACCCTAACCCTAACCCTTCCCCGAAGCCTGACCCTCACCCATCCCCTAATCCTAACCCGTACGCTGACGCTAACCCGCGCCCTCACACGTACGCTCCCCCTAAAGCGTTGTCGTACCCTCACCTGGACCCTAAACCGTCCCCGTCCCCTAACCCTAACCCTAGCCCGAACCCTAACCCTAACCCTTCCCCGAAGCCTGACCCTCAGCCGTCCCCTAATCCTAACCCGTACGCTGACGCTAACCCACGCCCTCACACGTACGCTCCCCCTAAAGCGTTGTCGTACCCTCACCTGGACCCTAAACCGTCCCCGTCCCCTAACCCTAACCCTAGCCCGAACCCTAACCCTAACCCTTCCCCGAAGCCTGACCCTCACCCGTCCCCTAATCCTAACCCGTACGCTGACACTAACCCGCGCCCTCACACGTACGCTCCCCCTAAAGCGTTGTCGTACCCTCACCTGGACCCTAAACCGTCCCCGTCCCCTAACCCTAACCCTAGCCCGAACCCTAACCCTAACCCTTCCCCGAAGCCTGACCCTCACCCGTCCCCTAATCCTAACCCGTACGGTGACACTAAGCCACGCCCTCACACGTACGCTCCCCCTAAAGCGTTGTTGTACCCTCACCTGGACCCTAAACCGTCCCCGTCCCCTAACCCTAACCCTAGCCCGAACCCTAACCCTAACCCTTCCCCGAAGCCTGACCCTCACCCGTCCCCTAATCCTAACCCGTACGCTGACACTAACCCGCGCCCTCACACGTACGCTCCCCCTAAAGCGTTGTCGTACCCTCACCTGGACCCTAAACAGTCCCCGTCCCCTAACCCTAACCCTAGCCCGAACCCTAACCCTAACACTTCCCCGAAGCCTGACCCTCACCCGTCCCCTAATCCTAACCCTTACGCTGACACTAACCCGCGCCCAGACACGTACGCTCCCCCTAAAGCGTTGTCGTACCCTCACCTGGACCCTAAACCTTCCCCGTCCCCTAACCCTAACCCTAGCCCGAACCCTAACCCTAACCCTTCCCCGAAGCCTGACCCTCACCCGTCCCCTAATCCTAACCCGTACGCTGACACTAACCCGTGCCCAAACACGTACGCTCGCCCTAAAGCGTTGTCGTACCCTCACCTGGACCCTAAACCGTCCCCGTCCCCTAACCCTAACCCTAGCCCGAACCCTAACCCTAACACTTCCCCGAAGCCTGACCCTCACCCGTCCCCTAATCCTAACCCGTACGCTGACACTAACCCGCGCCCTCACACGTACGCTCCCCCTAAAGCGTTGTCGTACCCTCACCTGGACCCTAAACCGTCCCCGTCCCCTAACCCTAACCCTAGCCCGAACCCTAACCCTAACCCTTCCCCGAAGCCTGACCCTCCCCCGTCCCCTAATCCTAACCCGTACGCTGACACTAACCCGCGCCCTCACACGTACGCTCCCCCTAAAGCGTTGTCGTACCCTCACCTGGACCCTAAACCGCCCCGTCCCCTAACCCTAACCCTAGCCCGTACCCTAACCCTAACCCTTCCCCGAAGCCTGACCCTCACCCGTCCCCTAATCCTAACCCGTACGCTGACACTAAGCCACGCCCTCACACGTACGCTCCCCCTAAAGCGTTGTCGTACCCTCACCTGGACCCTAAACCGTCCCCGTCCCCTAACCCTAACCCTAGCCCGAACCCTAACCCTAACCCTTCCCCGAAGCCTGACCCTCACCCGTCCCCTAATCCTAACCCGTACGCTGACACTAACCCGCGCCCTCACACGTACGCTCCCCCTAAAGCGTTGTCGTACCCTCACCTGGACCCTAAACCGTCCCCGTCCCCTAACCCTATCCCTAGCCCGAACCCTAACCCTAACCCTTCCCCGAAGCCTGACCCTCACCCATCCCCTAATCCTAAACCGTACGCTGACGCTAAGCCGCGCCCTAACACGTACGCTCCCCCTAAAGCGTTGTCGTACCCTCACCTGGACCCTAAACAGTCCCCGTCCCCTAACCCTAACCCTAGCCCGAACCCTAACCCTAACCCTTCCCCGAAGCCTGACCCTCACCCGTCCCCTAATCCTAACCCGTACGCTGACACTAACCCGCGCCCTCACACGTACGCTCCCCCTAAAGCGTTGTCGTACCCTCACCTGGACCCTAAACAGTCCCCGTCCCCTAACCCTAACCCTAGCCCGAACCCTAACCCTAACACTTCCCCGAAGCCTGACCCTCACCCGTCCCCTAATCCTAACCCTTACGCTGACACTAACCCGCGCCCAGACACGTACGCTCCCCCTAAAGCGTTGTCGTACCCTCACCTGGACCCTAAACCTTCCCCGTCCCCTAACCCTAACCCTAGCCCGAACCCTAACCCTAACCCTTCCCCGAAGCCTGACCCTCACCCGTCCCCTAATCCTAACCCGTACGCTGACACTAACCCGTGCCCAAACACGTACGCTCGCCCTAAAGCGTTGTCGTACCCTCACCTGGACCCTAAACCGTCCCCGTCCCCTAACCCTAACCCTAGCCCGAACCCTAACCCTAACACTTCCCCGAAGCCTGACCCTCACCCGTCCCCTAATCCTAACCCGTACGCTGACACTAACCCGCGCCCTCACACGTACGCTCCCCCTAAAGCGTTGTCGTACCCTCACCTGGACCCTAAACCGTCCCCGTCCCCTAACCCTAACCCTAGCCCGAACCCTAACCCTAACCCTTCCCCGAAGCCTGACCCTCCCCCGTCCCCTAATCCTAACCCGTACGCTGACACTAACCCGCGCCCTCACACGTACGCTCCCCCTAAAGCGTTGTCGTACCCTCACCTGGACCCTAAACCGCCCCGTCCCCTAACCCTAACCCTAGCCCGTACCCTAACCCTAACCCTTCCCCGAAGCCTGACCCTCACCCGTCCCCTAATCCTAACCCGTACGCTGACACTAAGCCACGCCCTCACACGTACGCTCCCCCTAAAGCGTTGTCGTACCCTCACCTGGACCCTAAACCGTCCCCGTCCCCTAACCCTAACCCTAGCCCGAACCCTAACCCTAACCCTTCCCCGAAGCCTGACCCTCACCCGTCCCCTAATCCTAACCCGTACGCTGACACTAACCCGCGCCCTCACACGTACGCTCCCCCTAAAGCGTTGTCGTACCCTCACCTGGACCCTAAACCGTCCCCGTCCCCTAACCCTATCCCTAGCCCGAACCCTAACCCTAACCCTTCCCCGAAGCCTGACCCTCACCCATCCCCTAATCCTAAACCGTACGCTGACGCTAAGCCGCGCCCTAACACGTACGCTCCCCCTAAAGCGTTGTCGTACCCTCACCTGGGCCCTAAACAGTCCCCGTCCCCTAACCCTAACCCTAGCCCGAACCCTAACCCTAACACTTCCCCGAAGCCTGACCCTCACCCGTCCCCTAATCCTAACCCTTACGCTGACACTAACCCGCGCCCAGACACGTACGCTCCCCCTAAAGCGTTGTCGTACCCTCACCTGGACCCTAAACCTTCCCCGTCCCCTAACCCTAACCCTAGCCCGAACCCTAACCCTAACCCTTCCCCGAAGCCTGACCCTCACCCGTCCCCTAATCCTAACCCGTACGCTGACACTAACCCGTGCCCAAACACGTACGCTCGCCCTAAAGCGTTGTCGTACCCTCACCTGGACCCTAAACCGTCCCCGTCCCCTAACCCTAACCCTAGCCCGAACCCTAACCCTAACACTTCCCTGAAGCCTGACCCTCACCCGTCCCCTAATCCTAACCCGTACGCTGACACTAACCCGCGCCCTCACACGTACGCTCCCCCTAAAGCGTTGTCTTACCCTCATCTGGACCCTAAACCGTCCCCGTCCCCTAACCCTAACCCTAGCCCGAACCCTAACCCTAACCCTTCCCCGAAGCCTGACCCTCACCCGTCCCCTAATCCTAACCCGTACGCTGACACTAACCCGCGCCCTCACACGTACGCACCCCCTAAAGCGTTGTCGTACCCTCACCTGGACCCTAAACCGTCCCCGTCCCCTAACCCTAACCCTAGCCCGAACCCTAACCCTAACCCTTCCCCGAAGCCTGACCCTCACCCGTCCCCTAATCCTAACCCGTACGCTGACACTAAGCCACGCCCTCACACGTACGCTCCCCCTAAAGCGTTGTCGTACCCTCACCTGGACCCTAAACCGTCCCCGTCCCCTAAACCTAACCCTAGCCCGAACCCTAACCCTAACCCTTCCCCGAAGCCTGACCCTCACCCGTCCCCTAATCCTAACCCGTACGCTGACGCTAACCCGCGCCCTCACACGTACGCTCCCCCTAAAGCGTTGTCGTACCCTCACCTGGACCCTAAACCGTCCCCGTCCCCTAACCCTAACCCTAGCCCGAACCCTAACCCTAACGCTTCCCCGAAGCCTGACCCTCAGCCGTCCCCTAATCCTAACCCGTACGCTGACGCTAACCCACGCCCTCACACGTACGCTCCCCCTAAAGCGTTGTCGTACCCTCACCTGGACCCTAAACCGTCCCCGTCCCCTAACCCTAACCCTAGCCCGAACCCTAACCCTAACCCTTCCCCGAAACCTGACCCTCAGCCGTCCCCTAATCCTAACCCGGACGCTGACACTAACCCGCCCCCTCACACGTATGCTCCCCCTAAAGCTTTGTCGTACCCTCACCTGGACCCTAAACCGTCCCCGTCCCCTAACCCTAACCCTAGCCCGAACCCTAACCCTAACCCTTCCCCGCAGCCTGACCCTCACCCGTCCCCTAATCCTAACCCGTACGCTGACACTAACCCGCGCCCTCACACGTACGCTCCCCCTAAAGCGTTGTCGTACTCTCACCTGGACCCTAAACCGTCCCCGTCCCCTAACCCTAACCCTAGCCCGAACCCTAACCCTAACCCTTCCCTGAAGCCTGACCCTCACCCGTCCCCTAATCCTAACCCGTACGCTGACACTAAGCCACGCCCTCACACGTACGCTCCCCCTAAAGCGTTGTCGTACCCTCACCTGGACCCTAAACCGTCCCCGTCCCCTAACCCTAACCCTAGCCCGAACCCTAACCCTAACCCTTCCCCGAAGCCTGACCCTTCCCCGTCCCCTAATCCTAACCCGTACGCTGACACTAACCCGCGCCCTCACACGTACGCTCCCCCTAAAGCATTGTCGTACCCTCACCTGGACCCTAAACCGCCCCGTCCCCTAACCCTAACCCTAGCCCGAACCCTAACCCTAACCCTTCCCCGAAGCCTGATCCTCACCCGTCCCCTAATCCAAACCCGTACGCTGACACTAAGCCACGCCCTCACACGTACGCTCCCCCTAAAGCGTTGTCGTACCCTCACCTGGACCCTAAACCGTCCCCGTCCCCTAACCCTAACCCTAGCCCGAACCCTAACCCTAACCCTTCCCCGAAGCCTGACCCTCAGCCGTCCCCTAATCCTAACCCGTACGCTGACACTAACCCGCCCCCTCACACGTATGCTCCCCCTAAAGCTTTGTCGTACCCTCACCTGGACCCTAAACCGTCCCCGTGCCCTAACCCTAACCCTAGCCCGAACCCTAACCCTAACCCTTCCCCGAAGCCTGACCCTCACCCGTCCCCTAATCCTAACCCGTACGCTGACACTAACCCGCGCCCTCACACGTACGCTCCCCCTAAAGCGTTGTCGTACCCTCACCTGGACCCTAAACCGTCCCCGTCCCCTAACCCTAACCCTAGCCCGAACCCTAACCCTAACCCTTCCCTGAAGCCTGAGCCTCACCCGTCCCCTAATCCTAACCCGTACGCTGACACTAAGCCACGCCCTCACACGTACGCTCCCCCTAAAGCGTTGTCGTACCCTCACCTGGACCCTAAACCGTCCCCGTCCCCTAACCCTAACCCTAGCCCGAACCCTAACCCTAACCCTTCCCCGAAGCCTGACCCTTCCCCGTCCCCTAATCCTAACCCGTACGCTGGCACTAACCCGCGCCCTCACACGTACGCTCCCCCTAAAGCATTGTCGTACCCTCACCTGGACCCTAAACCGCCCCGTCCCCTAACCCTAACCCTAGCCCGAACCCTAACCCTAACCCTTCCCCGAAGCCTGACCCTCACCCGTCCCCTAATCCTAACCCGTACGCTGACACTAAGCCACGCCCTCACACGTACGCTCCCCCTAAAGCGTTGTCGTACCCTCACCTGGACCCTAAACCGTCCCCGTCCCCTAACCCTAACCCTAGCCCGAACCCTAACCCTAACCCTTCCCCGAAGCCTGACCCTCACCCGTCCCCTAATTCTAACCCGTACGCTGACACTAACCCGCGCCCTCACACGTACGCTCCCCCTAAAGCGTTGTCGTACCCTCACCTGGACCCTAAACCGTCCCCATCCCCTAACCCTAACCCTAGCCCGAACCCTAACCCTAACCCTTCCCCGAAGCCTGACCCTCACCCGTCCCCTAATCCTAAACCGTACGCTGACGCTAAGCCGCGCCCTAACACGTACGCTCCCCCTAAAGCGTTGTCGTACCCTCACCTGGACCCTAAACCGTCCCCGTCCCCTAACCCTAACCCTAGCCCGAACCCTAACCCTAACCATTCCCCGAAGCCTGACCCTCACACGTCCCCTAATCCTAAACCGTACGCTGACGCTAAGCCGCGCCCTAACACGTACGCTCCCCCTAAAGCGTTGTCGTACCCTCACCTGGACCCTAAACCGTCCCCGTCCCCTAACCCTAACCCTAGCCCGAAACCTAAACCTAACGCTTCCCCGAAGCCTGACCCTCAACCGTCCCCTAATCCTAACCCGTACGCTGACACTAACCCGCCCCGTCACACGTACGCTCCCCCTAAAGCGTTGTCGTACCCTCACCTGGACCCTAAACCGTCCCCGTCCCCTAACCCTAACCCTAGCCTGAACCCTAACCCTAACCCTTCCCCGAAGCCTGACCCTCACCCGTCCCCTAATCCTAACCCGTACGCTGACACTAAGCCACGCCCTCACACGTACGCTCCCCCTAAAGCGTTGTCGTACCCTCACCTGGACCCTAAACCGTCCCCGTCCCCTAACCCTAACCCTAGCCCGAACCCTAACCCTAACCCTTCCCCGAAGCCTGACCCTCACCCGTCCCCAATCCTAAACCGTACGCTGACACTAACCCGCGCCCTCACACGTACGCTCCCCCTAAAGCGTTGTCGTACCCTCACCTGGACCCTAAACCGTCCCCGTCCCCTAACCCTAACCCTAGCCCGAACCCTAACCCTAACCCTTCCCCGAAGCCTGACCCTCACCCGTCCCCTAATCCTAACCCGTACGCTGACACTAACCCGCGCCCTCACACGTACGCTCCCCCTAAAGCGTTGTCGTACCCTCACCTGGACCCTAAACCGTCCCCGTCCACTAACCCTAACCCTAGCCCGAACCCTAACCCTAACCCTTCCCCGAAGCCTGACCCTCACCCGTCCCCTAATCCTAACCCGTACGCTGACACTAACCCGCGCCCTCACACGTACGCTCCCCCTAAAGCGTTGTCGTACCCTCACCTGGACCCTAAACCGTCCCCGTCCCCTAACCCTAACCCTAGCCCGAACCCTAACCCTAACCCTTCCCCGAAGCCTGACCCTCACCCGTCCCCTAATCCTAACCCGTACGCTGACACTAACCCGCGCCCTCACACGTACGCTCCCCCTAAAGCGTTGTCGTACCCTCACCTGGACCCTAAACCGTCCCCGTCCCCTAACCCTAACCCTAGCCCGAACCCTAACCCTAACCCTTCCCCGAAGCCTGACCCTCACCCGTCCCCTAATCCTAACCCGTACGCTGACACTAAACCGCGCCCTCACACGTACGCTCCCCCTAAAGCGTTGTCGTACCCTCACCTGGACCCTAAACCGTCCCCGTCCCCTAACCCTAACCCTAGCCCGAACCCTAACCCTAACCCTTCCCCGAAGCCTGACCCTCACCCGTCCCCTAATCCTAACCCGTATGCTGACACTAAGCCACGCCCTCACACGTACGCTCCCCCTAAAGCGTTGTCGTACCCTCACCTGGACCCTAAACCGTCCCCGTCCCCTAACCCTAACCCTAGCCCGAACCCTAACCCTAACCCTTCCCCGAAGCCTGACCCTCCCCCGTCCCCTAATCCTAACCCGTACGCTGACACTAACCCGCGCCCTCACACGTACGCTCCCCCTAAAGCGTTGTCGTACCCTCACCTGGACCCTAAACAGTCCCCGTCCCCTAACCCTAACCCTAGCCCGAACCCTAATCCTAACACTTCCCCGAAGCCTGACCCTCACCCGTCCCCTAATCCTAACCCTTACGCTGACACTAACCCGCGCCCACACACGTACGCTCCACCTAAAGCGTTGTCGTACCCTCACCTGGACCCTAAACCTTCCCCGTCCCCTAACCCTAACCCTAGCCCGAACCCTAACCCTAACCCTTCCCCGAAGCCTGACCCTCACCCGTCCCCTAATCCTAACCCGTACGCTGACACTAACCCGTGCCCAAACACGTACGCTCGCCCTAAAGCGTTGTCGTACCCTCACCTGGACCCTAAACCGTCCCCGTCCCCTAACCCTAACCCTAGCCCGAACCCTAACCCTAACACTTCCCCGAAGCCTGACCCTCACCCGTCCCCTAATCCTAAACCGTACGCTGACGCTAAGCCGCGCCCTAACACGTACGCTCCCCCTAAAGCGTTGTCGTACCCTCACCTGGACCCTAAACCGTCCCCGTCCCCTAACCCTAACCCTAGCCCGAACCCTAAACCTAACCCTTCCCCGAAGCCTGACCCTCAGCCGTCCCCTTATCCTAACCCGTACGCTGACGCTAACCCGCGCCCTCACACGTACGCTTCCCCTAAAGCGTTGTCGTACCCTCACCTGGACCCTAAACCGTCCCCGTCCCCTAACCCTAACCCTAGCCCGAACCCTAACCCTAACCCTTCCCCGAAGCCTGACCCTCACCCGTCCCCTAATCCTAACACGTTCGCTGACGCTAACCCGCGCCCTCACACGTACGCTCCCCCTAAAGCGTTGACGTACCCTCACCTGGACCCTAAACCGTCCCCGTCCCCTAACCCTAACCCTAGCCCGAACCCTAACCCTAACCCTTCCCCGAAGCCTGACCCTCCGCCGTCCCATAATCCTAAACCGTACACTGACGCTAACCCGCGCCCTCACACGTACGCTCCCCCTAAAGCGTTGTCGTACCCTCACCTGGACCCTAAACCTTTCCCGTCCCCTAACCCAAACCCTAGCCCGAACCCTAACTCTAACCCTTCCTCGAAGCCTGACCCTCAGCCGTCCCCTAATTCTAACCCGTACGCTGACGCTAACCCGCGACCTCACACGTACGCTCCCCCTAAAGCGTTGTCGTACCCTCACCTGGACCCTAAACCGTCCCCGTCCCCTAACCCTAACCCTAGCCCGAACCCTAACCCTAACCCTTCCCCGAAGCCTGACCCTCACCCATCCCCTAATCCTAACCCGTACGCTGACGCTAACCCGCGCCCTCACACGTACGCTCCCCCTAAAGCGTTGTCGTACCCTCACCTGGACCCTAAACCGTCCCCGTCCCCTAACCCTAACCCTAGCCCGAACCCTAACCCTAACCCTTCCCCGAAGCCTGACCCTCAGCCGTCCCCTAATCCTAACCCGTACGCTGACGCTAACCCGCGCCCTCACACGTACGCTCCCCCTAAAGCGTTGTCGTACCCTCACCTGGACCCTAAACCGTCCCCGTCCCCTAACCCTAACCCTAGCCCGAACCCTAACCCTAACCCTTCCCCGAAGCCTGACCCTCACCCGTCCCCTAATCCTAACCCGTACGCTGACACTAACCCGCGCCCTCACACGTACGCTCCCCCTAAAGCGTTGTCGTACCCTCACCTGGACCCTAAACCGTCCCCGTCCCCTAACCCTAACCCTAGCCCGAACCCTAACCCTAACCCTTCCCCGAAGCCTGACCCTCACCCGTCCCCTAATCCTAACCCGTACGGTGACACTAAGCCACGCCCTCACACGTACGCTCCCCCTAAAGCGTTGTTGTACCCTCACCTGGACCCTAAACCGTCCCCGTCCCCTAACCCTAACCCTAGCCCGAACCCTAACCCTAACCCTTCCGCGAAGCCTGACCCTCACCCGTCCCCTAATCCTAACCCGTACGCTGACACTAACCCGCGCCCTCACACGTACGCTCCCCCTAAAGCGTTGTCGTACCCTCACCTGGACCCTAAACAGTCCCCGTCCCCTAACCCTAACCCTAGCCCGAACCCTAACCCTAACACTTCCCCGAAGCCTGACCCTCACCCGTCCCCTAATCCTAACCCTTACGCTGACACTAACCCGCGCCCAGACACGTACGCTCCCCCTAAAGCGTTGTCGTACCCTCACCTGGACCCTAAACCTTCCCCGTCCCCTAACCCTAACCCTAGCCCGAACCCTAACCCTAACCCTTCCCCGAAGCCTGACCCTCAGCCGTCCCCTAATCCTAACCCGTACGCTGACACTAACCCGTGCCCAAACACGTACGCTCGCCCTAAAGCGTTGTCGTACCCTCACCTGGACCCTAAACCGTCCCCGTCCCCTAACCCTAACCCTAGCCCGAACCCTAACCCTAACACTTCCCCGAAGCCTGACCCTCACCCGTCCCCTAATCCTAACCCGTACGCTGACACTAACCCGCGCCCTCACACGTACGCTCCCCCTAAAGCGTTGTCTTACCCTCATCTGGACCCTAAACCGTCCCCGTCCCCTAACCCTAACCCTAGCCCGAACCCTAACCCTAACCCTTCCCCGAAGCCTGACCCTCACCCGTCCCCTAATCCTAACCCGTACGCTGACACTAACCCGCGCCCTCACACGTACGCTCCCCCTAAAGCGTTGTCGTACCCTCACCTGGACCCTAAACCTTCCCCGTCCCCTAACCCTAACCCTAGCCCGAACCCTAACCCTAACCCTTCCCCGAAGCCTGACCCTCACCCGTCCCCTAATCCTAACCCGTACGCTGACACTAACCCGCGCCCTCACACGTACGCACCCCCTAAAGCGTTGTCGTACCCTCACCTGGACCCTAAACCGTCCCCGTCCCCTAACCCTAACCCTAGCCCGAACCCTAACCCTAACCCTTCCCCGAAGCCTGACCCTCACCCGTCCCCTAATCCTAAACCGTACGCTGACGCTAAGCCGCGCCCTCACACGTACGCTCCCCCTAAAGCGTTGTCGTACCCTCACCTGGACCCTAAACCGTCCCCGTCCCCTAACCCTAACCCTAGCCCGAACCCTAACCCTAACCCTTCCCCGAAGCCTGACCCTCACCCGTCCCCTAATCCTAACCCGTACGCTGACACTAACCCGCGCCCTCACATGTACGCTCCCCCTAAAGCGTTGTCGTACCCTCACCTGGATCCTAAACCGTCCCCGTCCCCTAACCCTAACCCTAGCCCGAACCCTAACCCTAACCCTTCCCCGAAGCCTGACCCTCACCCGTCCCCTAATCCTAACCCGTACGCTGACACTAACCCGCGCCCTCACACGTACGCTCCCCCTAAAGCGTTGTCGTACCCTCACCTGGACCCTAAACCGTCCCCGTCCCCTAACCCTAACCCTAGCCCGAACCCTAACCCTAACCCTTCCCCGAAGCCTGACCCTCACCCGTCCCCTAATCCTAACCCGTACGCTGACACTAACCCGCGCCCTCACACGTACGCTCCCCCTAAAGCGTTGTCGTACCCTCACCTGGACCCTAAACCGTCCCCGTCCCCTAACCCTAACCCTAGCCTGAACCCTAACCCTAACCCTTCCCCGAAGCCTGACCCTCACCCGTCCCCTAATCCTAACCCGTACGCTGACACTAACCCGCGCCCTCACACGTACGCTCCCCCTAAAGCGTTGTCGTACCCTCACCTGGACCCTAAACCGTCCCCGTCCCCTAACCCTAACCCTAGCCCGAACCCTAACCCTAACCCTTCCCTGAAGCCTGACCCTCACCCGTCCCCTAATCCTAACCCGTACGCTGACACTAAGCCAGGCCCTCACACGTACGCTCCCCCTAAAGCGTTGTCGTACCCTCACCTGGACCCTAAACCGTCCCCGTCCCCTAACCCTAACCCTAGCCCGAACCCTAACCCTAACCCTTCCCCGAAGCCTGACCCTCCCCCGTCCCCTAATCCTAACCCGTACGCTGACACTAACCCGCGCCCTCACACGTACGCTCCCCCTAAAGCGTTGTCGTACCCTCACCTGGACCCTAAACCGCCCCGTCCCCTAACCCTAACCCTAGCCCGAACCCTAACCCTAACCCTTCCCCGAAGCCTGACCCTCACCCGTCCCCTAATCCTAACCCGTACGCTGACACTAAGCCACGCCCTCACACGTACGCTCCCCCTAAAGCGTTGTCGTACCCTCACCTGGACCCTAAACCGTCCCCGTCCCCTAACCCTAACCCTAGCCCGAACCCTAACCCTAACCCTTCCCCGAAGCCTGACCCTCACCCGTCCCCTAATCCTAACCCGTACGCTGACACTAACCCGCGCCCTCACACGTACGCTCCCCCTAAAGCGTTGTCGTACCCTCACCTGGACCCTAAACCGTCCCCGTCCCCTAACCCTAACCCTAGCCCGAACCCTAACCCTAACCCTTCCCCGAAGCCTGACCCTCACCCGTCCCCTAATCCTAAACCGTACGCTGACGCTAAGCCGCGCCCTAACACGTACGCTCCCCCTAAAGCGTTGTCGTACCCTCACCTGGACCCTAAACCGTCCCCGTCCCCTAACCCTAACCCTAGCCCGAACCCTAACCCTAACCCTTCCCCGAAGCCTGACCCTCACCCGTCCCCTAATCCTAAACCGTACGCTGACGCTAAGCCGCGCCCTAACACGTACGCTCCCCCTAAAGCGTTGTCGTACCCTCACCTGGACCCTAAACCGTCCCCGTCCCCTAACCCTAACCCTAGCCCGAACCCTAAACCTAACCCTTCCCCGAAGCCTGACCCTCAGCCGTCCCCTTATCCTAACCCGTACGCTGACGCTAACCCGCGCCCTCACACGTACGCTTCCCCTAAAGCGTTGTCGTACCCTCACCTGGACCCTAAACCGTCCCCGTCCCCTAAACCTAAAGCTAGCCCGAACCCTAACCCTAACCCTTCCCCGAAGCCTGACCCTCACCCGTCCCCTAATCCTAACCCGTTCGCTGACGCTAACCCGCGCCCTCACACGTACGCTCCCCCTAAAGCGTTGTCATACCCTCACCTGGACCCTAAACCGTCCCCGTCCCCTAACCCTAACCCTAGCCCGAACCCTAACCCTAACCCTTCCCCGAAGCCTGACCCTCACCCGTCCCCTAATCCAAACCGTACGCTGACGCTAAGCCGCGCCCTCACACGTACGCTCCCCCTAAAGCGTTGTCGTACCCTCACCTGGACCCTAAACCGTCCCCGTCCCCTAACCCTAACCCTAGCCCGAACCCTAACCCTAACCCTTCCCCGAAGCCTGACCCTCACTCGTCCCCTAATCCTAACCCGTACGCTGACACTAACCCGCGCCCTCACATGTACGCTCCCCCTAAAGCGTTGTCGTACCCTCACCTGGATCCTAAACCGTCCCCGTCCCCTAACCCTAACCCTAGCCCGAACCCTAACCCTAACCCTTCCCCGAAGCCTGACCCTCACCCGTCCCCTAATCCTAACCCGTACGCTGACACTAACCCGCGCCCTCACACGTACGCTCCCCCTAAAGCGTTGTCGTACCCTCACCTGGACCCTAAACCGTCCCCGTCCCCTAACCCTAACCCTAGCCCGAACCCTAACCCTAACCCTTCCCCGAAGCCTGACCCTCACCCGTCCCCTAATCCTAAACCGTACGCTGACGCTAAGCCGCGCCCTAACACGTACGCTCCCCCTAAAGCGTTGTCGTACCCTCACCTGGACCCTAAACCGTCCCCGTCCCCTAACCCTAACCCTAGCCCGAACCCTAAACCTAACCCTTCCCCGAAGCCTGACCCTCAGCCGTCCCCTTATCCTAACCCGTACGCTGACGCTAACCCGCGCCCTCACACGTACGTTTCCCCTAAAGCGTTGTCGTACCCTCACCTGGACCCTAAACCGTCCCCGTCCCCTAACCCTAACCCTAGCCCGAACCCTAACCCTAACCCTTCCCCGAAGCCTGACCCTCACCCGTCCCCTAATCCTAACCCGTTCGCTGACGCTAACCCGCGCCCTCACACGTACGCTCCCCCTAAAGCGTTGTCGTACCCTCACCTGGACCCTAAACCGTCCCCGTCCCCTAACCCTAACCCTAGCCCGAACCCTAACCCTAACCCTTCCCCGAAGCCTGACCCTCACTCGTCCCCTAATCCTAAACCGTACGCTGACGCTAAGCCGCGCCCTCACACGTACGCTCCCCCTAAAGCGTTGTCGTACCCTCACCTGGACCCTAAACCGTCCCCGTCCCCTAACCCTAACCCTAGCCCGAACCCTAAACCTAACCCTTCCCCGAAGCCTGACCCTCAGCCGTCCTCTTATCCTAACCCGTACGCTGACGCTAACCCGCGCCCTCACACGTACGCTTCCCCTAAAGCGTTGTCGTACCCTCACCTGGACCCTAAACCGTCCCCGTCCCCTAACCCTAACCCTAGCCCGAACCCTAACCCTAACCCTTCCCCGAAGCCTGACCCTCACCCGTCCCCTAATCCTAACCCGTTCGCTGACGCTAACCCACGCCCTCACACGTACGCTCCCCCTAAAGCGTTGTCGTACCCTCACCTGGACCCTAAACCGTCCCCGTCCCCTAACCCTAACCCTAGCCCGAACCCTAACCCTAACCCTTCCCCGAAGCCTGACCCTCACCCGTCCCCTAATCCTAAACCGTACGCTGACGCTAAGCCGCGCCCTCACACGTACGCTCCCCCTAAAGCGTTGTCGTACCCTCACCTGGACCCTAAACCGTCCCCGTCCCCTAACCCTAACCCTAGCCCGAACCCTAACCCTAACCCTTCCCCGAAGCCTGACCCTCACCCGTCCCCTAATCCTAACCCGTACGCTGACACTAACCCGCGCCCTCACACGTACGCTCCCCCTAAAGCGTTGTCGTACCCTCACCTGGACCCTAAACCGTCCCCGTCCCCTACCCCTAACCCTAGCCCGAACCCTAACCCTAACCCTTCCCCGAAGCCTGACCCTCACCCGTCCCCTAATCCTAACCCGTACGCTGACACTAACCCGCGCCCTCACACGTACGCTCCCCCTAAAGCGTTGTCGTACCCTCACCTGGACCCTAAAGCGTCTCCGTCCCCTAACCCTAACCCTAGCCCGAACCCTAACCCTAACCCTTCCCTGAAGCCTGACCCTCACCCGTCCCCTAATCCTAACCCGTACGCTGACACTAAGCCACGCCCTCACACGTACGCTCCCCCTAAAGCGTTGTCGTACCCTCACCTGGACCCTAAACCGTCCCCGTCCCCTAACCCTAACCCTAGCCCGAACCCTAACCCTAACCCTTCCCCGAAGCCTGACCCTCCCCCGTCCCCAAATCCTAACCCGTACGCTGACACTAACCCGCCCCCTCACACGTATGCTCCCCCTAAAGCTTTGTCATACCCTCACCTGGACCCTAAACCGTCCCCGTCCCCTAACCCTAACCCTAGCCCGAACCCTAACCCTAACCCTTCCCCGAAGCCTGACCCTCACCCGTCCCCTAATCCTAACCCGTACGCTGACACTAACCCGCGCCCTCACACGTACGCTCCCCCTAAAGCGTTGTCGTACCCTCACCTGGACCCTAAACCGTCCCCGTCCCCTAACCCTAACCCTAGCCCGAACCCTAACCCTAACCCTTCCCTGAAGCCTGACCCTCACCCGTCCCCTAATCCTAACCCGTACGCTGACACTAAGCCACGCCCTCACACGTACGCTCCCCCTAAAGCGTTGTCGTACCCTCACCTGGACCCTAAACCGTCCCCGTCCCCTAACCCTAACCCTAGCCCGAACCCTAACCCTAACCCTTCCCCGAAGCCTGACCCTTCCCCGTCCCCTAATCCTAACCCGTACGCTGACACTAACCCGCGCCCTCACATGTACGCTCCCCCTAAAGCATTGTCGTACCCTCACCTGGACCCTAAACCGCCCCGTCCCCTAACCCTAACCCTAGCCCGAACCCTAACCCTAACCCTTCCCCGAAGCCTGACCCTCACCCGTCCCCTAATCCTAACCCGTACGCTGACACTAAGCCACGCCCTCACACGTACGCTCCCCCTAAAGCGTTGTCGTACCCTCACCTGGACCCTAAACCGTCCCCGTCCCCTAACCCTAACCCTAGCCCGAACCCTAACCCTAACCCTTCCCCGAAGCCTGACCCTCACCCGTCCCCTAATCCTAACCCGTACGCTGACACTAACCCGCGCCCTCACACGTACGCTCCCCCTAAAGCGTTGTCGTACCCTCACCTGGACCCTAAACCGTCCCCGTCCCCTAACCCTAACCCTAGCCCGAACCCTAACCCTAACCCTTCCCCGAAGCCTGACCCTCACCCGTCCCCTAATCCTAAACCGTACGCTGACGCTAAGCCGCGCCCTAACACGTACGCTCCCCCTAAAGCGTTGTCGTACCCTCACCTGGACCCTAAACCGTCCCCGTCCCCTAACCCTAACCCTAGCCCGAACCCTAAACCTAACCCTTCCCCGAAGCCTGACCCTCAGCCGTCCCCTTATCCTAACCCGTACGCTGACGCTAACCCGCGCCCTCACACGTACGTTTCCCCTAAAGCGTTGTCGTACCCTCACCTGGACCCTAAACCGTCCCCGTCCCCTAACCCTAACCCTAGCCCGAACCCTAACCCTAACCCTTCCCCGAAGCCTGACCCTCACCCGTCCCCTAATCCTAACCCGTTCGCTGACGCTAACCCGCGCCCTCACACGTACGCTCCCCCTAAAGCGTTGTCGTACCCTCACCTGGACCCTAAACCGTCCCCGTCCCCTAACCCTAACCCTAGCCCGAACCCTAACCCTAACCCTTCCCCGAAGCCTGACCCTCACCCGTCCCCTAATCCTAAACCGTACGCTGACGCTAAGCCGCGCCCTCACACGTACGCTCCCCCTAAAGCGTTGTCGTACCCTCACCTGGACCCTAAACCGTCCCCGTCCCCTAACCCTAACCCTAGCCCGAACCCTAAACCTAACCCTTCCCCGAAGCCTGACCCTCAGCCGTCCCCTTATCCTAACCCGTACGCTGACGCTAACCCGCGCCCTCACACGTACGCTTCCCCTAAAGCGTTGTCGTACCCTCACCTGGACCCTAAACCGTCCCCGTCCCCTAACCCTAACCCTAGCCCGAACCCTAACCCTAACCCTTCCCCGAAGCCTGACCCTCACCCGTCCCCTAATCCTAACCCGTTCGCTGACGCTAACCCACGCCCTCACACGTACGCTCCCCCTAAAGCGTTGTCGTACCCTCACCTGGACCCTAAACCGTCCCCGTCCCCTAACCCTAACCCTAGCCCGAACCCTAACCCTAAACCTTCCCCGAAGCCTGACCCTCACCCGTCCCCTAATCCTAAACCGTACGCTGACGCTAAGCCGCGCCCTCACACGTACGCTCCCCCTAAAGCGTTGTCGTACCCTCACCTGGACCCTAAACCGTCCCCGTCCCCTAACCCTAACCCTAGCCCGAACCCTAACCCTAACCCTTCCCCGAAGCCTGACCCTCACCCGTCCCCTAATCCTAACCCGTACGCTGACACTAACCCGCGCCCTCACACGTACGCTCCCCCTAAAGCGTTGTCGTACCCTCACCTGGACCCTAAACCGTCCCCGTCCCCTACCCCTAACCCTAGCCCGAACCCTAACCCTAACCCTTCCCCGAAGCCTGACCCTCACCCGTCCCCTAATCCTAACCCGTACGCTGACACTAACCCGCGCCCTCACACGTACGCTCCCCCTAAAGCGTTGTCGTACCCTCACCTGGACCCTAAAGCGTCTCCGTCCCCTAACCCTAACCCTAGCCCGAACCCTAACCCTAACCCTTCCCTGAAGCCTGACCCTCACCCGTCCCCTAATCCTAACCCGTACGCTGACACTAAGCCACGCCCTCACACGTACGCTCCCCCTAAAGCGTTGTCGTACCCTCACCTGGACCCTAAACCGTCCCCGTCCCCTAACCCTAACCCTAGCCCGAACCCTAACCCTAACCGTTCCCCGAAGCCTGACCCTCCCCCGTCCCCTAATCCTAACCCGTACGCTGACACTAACCCGCCCCCTCACACGTATGCTCCCCCTAAAGCTTTGTCATACCCTCACCTGGACCCTAAACCGTCCCCGTCCCCTAACCCTAACCCTAGCCCGAACCCTAACCCTAACCCTTCCCCGAAGCCTGACCCTCACCCGTCCCCTAATCCTAACCCGTACGCTGACACTAACCCGCGCCCTCACACGTACGCTCCCCCTAAAGCGTTGTCGTACCCTCACCTGGACCCTAAACCGTCCCCGTCCCCTAACCCTAACCCTAGCCCGAACCCTAACCCTAACCCTTCCCTGAAGCCTGACCCTCACCCGTCCCCTAATCCTAACCCGTACGCTGACACTAAGCCACGCCCTCACACGTACGCTCCCCCTAAAGCGTTGTCGTACCCTCACCTGGACCCTAAACCGTCCCCGTCCCCTAACCCTAAACCTAGCCCGAACCCTAACCCTAACCCTTCCCCGAAGCCTGACCCTCACCCGTCCCCTAATCCTAACCCGTTCGCTGACGCTAACCCGCGCCCTCACACGTACGCTCCCCCTAAAGCGTTGTCGTACCCTCACCTGGACCCTAAACCGTCCCCGTCCCCTAACCCTAACCCTAGCCCGAACCCTAACCCTAACCCTTCCCCGAAGCCTGACCCTCACCCGTCCCCTAATCCTAAACCGTACGCTGACGCTAAGCCGCGCCCTCACACGTACGCTCCCCCTAAAGCGTTGTCGTACCCTCACCTGGACCCTAAACCGTCCCCGTCCCCTAACCCTAACCCTAGCCCGAACCCTAACCCTAACACTTCCCCGAAGCCTGACCCTCACCCGTCCCCTAATCCTAACCCGTACGCTGACACTAACCCGTGCCCTCACATGTACGCTCCCCCTAAAGCGTTGTCGTACCCTCACCTGGATCCTAAACCGTCCCCGTCCCCTAACCCTAACCCTAGCCCGAACCCTAACCCTAACCCTTCCCCGAAGCCTGACCCTCACCCGTCCCCTAATCCTAACCCGTACGCTGACACTAACCCGCGCCCTCACACGTACGCTCCCCCTAAAGCGTTGTCGTACCCTCACCTGGACCCTAAACCGTCCCCGTCCCCTAACCCTAACCCTAGCCCGAACCCTAACCCTAACCCTTCCCCGAAGCCTGACCCTCACCCGTCCCCTAATCCTAAACCGTACGCTGACGCTAAGCCGCGCCCTAACACGTATGCTCCCCCTAAAGCGTTGTCGTACCCTCACCTGGACCCTAAACCGTCCCCGTCCCCTAACCCTAACCCTAGCCCGAACCCTAAACCTAACCCTTCCCCGAAGCCTGACCCTCAGCCGTCCCCTTATCCTAACCCGTACGCTGACGCTAACCCGCGCCCTCACACGTACGTTTCCCCTAAAGCGTTGTCGTACCCTCACCTGGACCCTAAACCGTCCCTGTCCCCTAACCCTAACCCTAGCCCGAACCCTAACCCTAACCCTTCCCCGAAGCCTGATCCTCACCCGTCCCCTAATCCTAACCCGTTCGCTGACGCTAACCCGCGCCCTCACACGTACGCTCCCCCTAAAGCGTTGTCGTACCCTCACCTGGACCCTAAACCGTCCCCGTCCCCTAACCCTAACCCTAGCCCGAACCCTAACCCTAACCCTTCTCCGAAGCCTGACCCTCACCCGTCCCCTAATCCTAACCCGTACGCTGACACTAACCCGCGCCCTCACACGTACGCTCCCCCTAAAGCGTTGTCGTACCCTCACCTGGACCCTAAACCGTCCCCGTCCCCTAACCCTAACCCTAGCCCGAACCCTAACCCTAACCCTTCCCCGAAGCCTGACCCTCACCCGTCCCCTAATCCTAAACCGTACGCTGACGCTAAGCCGCGCCCTAACACGTACGCTCCCCCTAAAGCGTTGTCGTACCCTCACCTGGACCCTAAACCGTCCCCGTCCCCTAACCCTAACCCTAGCCCGAACCCTAACCCTAACCCTTCCCCGAAGCCTGACCCTCACCCGTCCCCTAATCCTAAACCGTACGCTGACGCTAAGCCGCGCCCTAACACGTACGCTCCCCCTAAAGCGTTGTCGTACCCTCACCTGGACCCTAAACCGTCCCCGTCCCCTAACCCTAACCCTAGCCCGAACCCTAAACCTAACCCTTCCCCGAAGCCTGACCCTCAGCCGTCCCCTTATCCTAACCCGTACGCTGACGCTAACCCGCGCCCTCACACGTACGCTTCCCCTAAAGCGTTGTCGTACCCTCACCTGGACCCTAAACCGTCCCCGTCCCCTAACCCTAAACCTAGCCCGAACCCTAACACTAACCCTTCCCCGAAGCCTGACCCTCACCCGTCCCCTAATCCTAACCCGTGCGCTGACACTAACCCGCGCCCTCACACGTACGCTCCCCCTAAAGCGTTGTCGTACCCTCACCTGGACCCTAAACCGTCCCCGTCCCCTAACCCTAACCCTAGCCCGAACCCTAACCCTAACCCTTCCCCGAAGCCTGACCCTCACCCGTCCCCTAATCCTAACCCGTACGCTGACACTAACCCGCGCCCTCACACGTACGCTCCCCCTAAAGCGTTGTCGTACCCTCACCTGGACCCTAAACCGTCCCCGTCCCCTAACCCTAACCCTAGCCCGAACCCTAACCCTAACCCTTCCACGAAGCCTGACCCTCACCCGTCCCCTAATCCTAACCCGTACGCTGACACTAAACCGCGCCCTCACACGTACGCTCCCCCTAAAGCGTTGTCGTACCCTCACCTGGACCCTAAACCGTCCCCGTCCCCTAACCCTAACCCTAGCCCGAACCCTAACCCTAACCCTTCCCCGAAGCCTGACCCTCACCCGTCCCCTAATCCTAACCCGTATGCTGACACTAAGCCACGCCCTCACACGTACGCTCCCCCTAAAGCGTTGTCGTACCCTCACCTGGACCCTAAACCGTCCCCGTCCCCTAACCCTAACCCTAGCCCGAACCCTAACCCTAACCCTTCCCCGAAGCCTGACCCTCCCCCGTCCCCTAATCCTAACCCGTACGCTGACACTAACCCGCGCCCTCACACGTACGCTCCCCCTAAAGCGTTGTCGTACCCTCACCTGGACCCTAAACAGTCCCCGTCCCCTAACCCTAACCCTAGCCCGAACCCTAATCCTAACACTTCCCCGAAGCCTGACCCTCACCCGTCCCCTAATCCTAACCCTTACGCTGACACTAACCCGCGCCCACACACGTACGCTCCACCTAAAGCGTTGTCGTACCCTCACCTGGACCCTAAACCTTCCCAGTCCCCTAACCCTAACCCTAGCCCGAACCCTAACCCTAACCCTTCCCCGAAGCCTGACCCTCACCCGTCCCCTAATCCTAACCCGTACGCTGACACTAACCCGTGCCCAAACACGTACGCTCCCCCTAAAGCGTTGTCGTACCCTCACCTGGACCCTAAACCGTCCCCGTCCCCTAACCCTAACCCTAGCCCGAACCCTAACCCTAACCCTTCCCCGAAGCCTGACCCTCACCCGTCCCCTAATCCTAAACCGTACGCTGACGCTAAGCCGCGCCCTCACACGTACGCTCCCCCTAAAGCGTTGTCGTACCCTCACCTGGACCCTAAACCGTCCCCGTCCCCTAACCCTAACCCTAGCCCGAACCCTAACCCTAACCCTTCCCCGAAGCCTGACCCTCACCCGTCCCCTAATCCTAACCCGTACGCTGACACTAACACGCGCCCTCACATGTACGCTCCCCCTAAAGCATTGTCGTACCCTCACCTGGAGCCTAAACCGTCCCCGTCCCCTAACCCTAACCCTAGCCCGAACCCTAACCCTAACCCTTCCCCGAAGCCTGACCCTCACCCGTCCCCTAATCCTAACCCGTACGCTGACACTAACCCGCGCCCTAACACGTACGCTCCCCCTAAAGCGTTGTCGTACCCTCACCTGGACCCTAAACCGTCCCCGTCCCCTAACCCTAACCCTAGCCCGAACCCTAACCCTAACCCTTCCCCGAAGCCTGACCCTCACCCGTCCCCTAATCCTAACCCGTACGCTGACACTAACCCGCGCCCTCACACGTACGCTCCCCCTAAAGCGTTGTCGTACCCTCACCTGGACCCTAAACCGTCCCCGTCCCCTAACCCTAACCCTAGCCCGAACCCTAACCCTAACCCTTCCCCGAAGCCTGACCCTCACCCGTCCCCTAATCCTAACCCGTACGCTGACACTAACCCGCGCCCTCACACGTACGCTCCCCCTAAAGCGTTGTCGTACCCTCACCTGGACCCTAAACCGTCCCCGTCTCCTAACCCTAACCCTAGCCCGAACCCTAACCCTAACCCTTCCCTGAAGCCTGACCCTCACCCGTCCCCTAATCCTAACCCGTACGCTGACACTAAGCCAGGCCCTCACACGTACGCTCCCCCTAAAGCATTGTCGTACCCTCACCTGGACCCTAAACCGTCCCCGTCCCCTAACCCTAACCCTAGCCCGAACCCTAACCCTAACCCTTCCCCGAAGCCTGACCCTCCCCCGTCCCCTAATCCTAACCCGTACGCTGACACTAACCCGCGCCCTCACACGTACGCTCCCCCTAAAGCGTTGTCGTACCCTCACCTGGACCCTAAACCGCCCCGTCCCCTAACCCTAACCCTAGCCCGAACCCTAACCCTAACCCTTCCCCGAAGCCTGACCCTCACCCGTCCCCTAATCCTAACCCGTACGCTGACACTAAGCCACGCCCTCACACGTACGCTCCCCCTAAAGCGTTGTCGTACCCTCACCTGGACCCTAAACCGTCCCCGTCCCCTAACCCTAACCCTAGCCCGAACCCTAACCCTAACCCTTCCCCGAAGCCTGACCCTCACCCGTCCCCTAATCCTAACCCGTACGCTGACACTAACCCGCGCCCTCACACGTACGCTCCCCCTAAAGCGTTGTCGTACCCTCACCTGGACCCTAAACCGTCCCCGTCCCCTAACCCTAACCCTAGCCCGAACCCTAACCCTAACCCTTCCCCGAAGCCTGACCCTCACCCATCCCCTAATCCTAAACCGTACGCTGACGCTAAGCCGCGCCCTAACACGTACGCTCCCCCTAAAGCGTTGTCGTACCCTCACCTGGACCCTAAACCGTCCCCGTCCCCTAACCCTAACCCTAGCCCGAACCCTAACCCTAACCCTTCCCCGAAGCCTGACCCTCACCCGTCCCCTAATCCTAAACCGTACGCTGACGCTAAGCCGCGCCCTAACACGTACGCTCCCCCTAAAGCGTTGTCGTACCCTCACCTGGACCCTAAACCGTCCCCGTCCCCTAACCCTAACCCTAGCCCGAACCCTAAACCTAACCCTTCCCCGAAGCCTGACCCTCAGCCGTCCCCTTATCCTAACCCGTACGCTGACGCTAACGCACGCCCTCACACGTACGCTTCCCCTAAAGCGTTGTCGTACCCTCACCTGGACCCTAAACCGTCCCCGTCCCCTAACCCTAAACCTAGCCCGAACCCTAACCCTAACCCTTCCCCGAAGCCTGACCCTCACCCGTCCCCTAATCCTAACCCGTTCGCTGACGCTAACCCGCGCCCTCACACGTACGCTCCCCCTAAAGCGTTGTCGTACCCTCACCTGGACCCTAAACCGTCCCCGTCCCCTAACCCTAACCCTAGCCCGAACCCTAACCCTAACCCTTCCCCGAAGCCTGACCCTCACCCGTCCCCTAATCCTAAACCGTACGCTGACGCTAAGCCGCGCCCTCACACGTACGCTCCCCCTAAAGCGTTGTCGTACCCTCACCTGGACCCTAAACCGTCCCCGTCCCCTAACCCTAACCCTAGCCCGAACCCTAACCCTAACCCTTCCCCGAAGCCTGACCCTCACTCGTCTCCTAATCCTAACCCGTACGCTGACACTAACCCGCGCCCTCACATGTACGCTCCCCCTAAAGCGTTGTCGTACCCTCACCTGGATCCTAAACCGTCCCCGTCCCCTAACCCTAACCCTAGCCCGAACCCTAACCCTAACCCTTCCCCGAAGCCTGACCCTCACCCGTCCCCTAATCCTAACCCGTACGCTGACACTAACCCGCGCCCTCACACGTACGCTCCCCCTAAAGCGTTGTCGTACCCTCACCTGGACCCTAAACCGTCCCCGTCCCCTAACCCTAACCCTAGCCCGAACCCTAACCCTAACCCTTCCCCGAAGCCTGACCCTCACCCGTCCCCTAATCCTAAACCGTACGCTGACGCTAAGCCACGCCCTAACACTTACGCTCCCCCTAAAGCGTTGTCGTACCCTCACCTGGACCCTAAACCGTCCCCGTCCCCTAACCCTAACCCTAGCCCGAACCCTAAACCTAACCCTTCCCCGAAGCCTGACCCTCAGCCGTCCCCTTATCCTAACCCGTACGCTGACGCTAACCCGCGCCCTCACACGTACGTTTCCCCTAAAGCGTTGTCGTACCCTCACCTGGACCCTAAACCGTCCCCGTCCCCTAACCCTAACCCTAGCCCGAACCCTAACCCTAACCCTTCCCCGAAGCCTGACCCTCACCCGTCCCCTAATCCTAACCCGTTCGCTGACGCTAACCCGCGCCCTCACACGTACGCTCCCCCTAAAGCGTTGTCGTACCCTCACCTGGACCCTAAACCGTCCCCGTCCCCTAACCCTAACCCTAGCCCGAACCCTAACCCTAACCCTTCCCCGAAGCCTGACCCTCACCCGTCCCCTAATCCTAAACCGTACGCTGACGCTAAGCCGCACCCTCACACGTACGCTCCCCCTAAAGCGTTGTCGTACCCTCACCTGGACCCTAAACCGTCCCCGTCCCCTAACCCTAACCCTAGCCCGAACCCTAAACCTAACCCTTCCCCGAAGCCTGACCCTCAGCCGTCCCCTTATCCTAACCCGTACGCTGACGCTAACCCGCGCCCTCACACGTACGCTTCCCCTAAAGCGTTGTCGTACCCTCACCTGGACCCTAAACCGTCCCCGTCCCCTAACCCTAACCCTAGCCCGAACCCTAACCCTAACCCTTCCCCGAAGCCTGACCCTCACCCGTCCCCTAATCCTAACCCGTTCGCTGACGCTAACCCGCGCCCTCACACGTACGCTCCCCCTAAAGCGTTGTCGTACCCTCACCTGGACCCTAAACCGTCCCCGTCCCCTAACCCTAACCCTAGCCCGAACCCTAACCCTAACCCTTCCCCGAAGCCTGACCCTCACCCGTCCCCTAATCCTAAACCGTACGCTGACGCTAAGCCGCGCCCTCACACGTACGCTCCCCCTAAAGCGTTGTCGTACCCTCACCTGGACCCTAAACCGTCCCCGTCCCCTAACCCTAACCCTAGCCCGAACCCTAACCCTAACCCTTCCCCGAAGCCTGACCCTCACCCGTCCCCTAATCCTAACCCGTACGCTGACACTAACCCGCGCCCTCACACGTACGCTCCCCCTAAAGCGTTGTCGTACCCTCACCTGGACCCTAAACCGTCCCCGTCCCCTAACCCTAACCCTAGCCCGAACCCTAACCCTAACCCTTCCCCGAAGCCTGACCCTCACCCGTCCCCTAATCCTAACCCGTACGCTGACACTAACCCGCGCCCTCACACGTACGCTCCCCCTAAAGCGTTGTCATACCCTCACCTGGACCCTAAACCGTCCCCGTCCCCTAACCCTAACCCTAGCCCGAACCCTAACCCTAACCCTTCCCTGAAGCCTGACCCTCACCCGTCCCCTAATCCTAACCCGTACGCTGACACTAAGCCACGCCCTCACACGTACGCTCCCCCTAAAGCGTTGTCGTACCCTCACCTGGACCCTAAACCGTCCCCGTCCCCTAACCCTAACCCTAGCCCGAACCCTAACCCTAACCCTTCCCCGAAGCCTGACCCTCCCCCGTCCCCTAATCCTAACCCGTACGCTGACACTAACCCGCGCCCTCACACGTACGCTCCCCCTAAAGCGTTGTCGTACCCTCACCTGGACCCTAAACCGTCCCCGTCCCCTAACCCTAACCCTAGCCCGAACCCTAACCCTAACCCTTCCCCGAAGCCTGACCCTCACCCGTCCCCTAATCCTAACCCGTACGCTGACACTAAGCCACGCCCTCACACGTACGCTCCCCCTAAAGCGTTGTCGTACCCTCACCTGGACCCTAAACCGTCCCCGTCCCCTAAACCTAACCCTAGCCCGAACCCTAACCCTAACCCTTCCCCGAAGCCTGACCCTCACCCGTCCCCTAATCCTAACCCGTACGCTGACGCTAATCCGCGCCCTCACACGTACGCTCCCCCTAAAGCGTTGTCGTACCCTCACCTGGACCCTAAACCGTCCCCGTCCCCTAACCCTAACCCTAGCCCGAACCCTAACCCTAACGCTTCCCCGAAGCCTGACCCTCAGCCGTCCCCTAATCCTAACCCGTACGCTGACGCTAACCCATGCCCTCACACGTACGCTCCCCCTAAAGCGTTGTCGTACCCTCACCTGGACCCTAAACCGTCCCCGTCCCCTAACCCTAACCCTAGCCCGAACCCTAAACCTAACCCTTCCCCGAAGCCTGACCCTCAGCCGTCCCCTAATCCTAACCCGTACGCTGACACTAACCCGCCCCCTCACACGTATGCTCCCCCTAAAGCTTTGTCGTACCCTCACCTGGACCCTAAACCGTCCCCGTCCCCTAACCCTAACCCTAGCCCGAACCCTAACCCTAACCCTTCCCCGAAGCCTGACCCTCACCCGTCCCCTAATCCTAACCCGTACGCTGACACTAACCCGCGCCCTCACACGTACGCTCCCCCTAAAGCGTTGTCGTACCCTCACCTGGACCCTAAACCGTCCCCGTCCCCTAACCCTAACCCTAGCCCGAACCCTAACCCTAACCCTTCCCTGAAGCCTGACCCTCACCCGTCCCCTAATCCTAACCCGTACGCTGACACTAAGCCACGCCCTCACACGTACGCTCCCCCTAAAGCGTTGTCGTACCCTCACCTGGACCCTAAACCGTCCCCGTCCCCTAACCCTAACCCTAGCCCGAACCCTAACCCTAACCCTTCCCCGAAGCCTGACCCTTCCCCGTCCCCTAATCCTAACCCGTACGCTGACACTAACCCGCGCCCTCACACGTACGCTCCCCCTAAAGCATTGTCGTACCCTCACCTGGACCCTAAACCGCCCCGTCCCCTAACCCTAACCCTAGCCCGAACCCTAACCCTAACCCTTCCCCGAAGCCTGACCCTCACCCGTCCCCTAATCCTAACCCGTACGCTGACACTAAGCCACGCCCTCACACGTACGCTCCCCCTAAAGCGTTGTCGTACCCTCACCTGGACCCTAAACCGTCCCCGTCCCCTAACCCTAACCCTAGCCCGAACCCTAACCCTAACCCTTCCCCGAAGCCTGACCCTCACCCGTCCCCTAATCCTAACCCGTACGCTGACACTAACCCGCGCCCTCACACGTACGCTCCCCCTAAAGCGTTGTCGTACCCTCACCTGGACCCTAAACCGTCCCCGTCCCCTAACCCTAACCCTAGCCCGAACCCTAACCCTAACCCTTCCCCGAAGCCTGACCCTCACCCGTCCCCTAATCCTAAACCGTACGCTGACGCTAAGCCGCGCCCTAACACGTACGCTCCCCCTAAAGCGTTGTCGTACCCTCACCTGGACCCTAAACCGTCCCCGTCCCCTAACCCTAACCCTAGCCCGAACCCTAACCCTAACCCTTCCCCGAAGCCTGACCCTCACACGTCCCCTAATCCTAAACCGTACGCTGACGCTAAGCCGCGCCCTAACACGTACGCTCCCCCTAAAGCGTTGTCGTACCCTCACCTGGACCCTAAACCGTCCCCGTCCCCTAACCCTAACCCTAGCCCGAAACCTAAACCTAACGCTTCCCCGAAGCCTGACCCTCAACCGTCCCCTAATCCTAACCCGTACGCTGACACTAACCCGCCCCGTCACACGTACGCTCCCCCTAAAGCGTTGTCGTACCCTCACCTGGACCCTAAACCGTCCCCGTCCCCTAACCCTAACCCTAGCCCGAACCCTAACCCTAACCCTTCCCCGAAGCCTGACCCTCACCCGTCCCCTAATCCTAACCCGTACGCTGACACTAAGCCACGCCCTCACACGTACGCTCCCCCTAAAGCGTTGTCGTACCCTCACCTGGACCCTAAACCGTCCCCGTCCCCTAACCCTAACCCTAGCCCGAACCCTAACCCTAACCCTTCCCCGAAGCCTGACCCTCACCCGTCCCCAATCCTAAACCGTACGCTGACACTAACCCGCGCCCTCACACGTACGCTCCCCCTATAGCGTTGTCGTACCCTCACCTGGACCCTAAACCGTCCCCGTCCCCTAACCCTAACCCTAGCCCGAACCCTAACCCTAACCCTTCCCCGAAGCCTGACCCTCACCCGTCCCCTAATCCTAACCCGTACGCTGACACTAACCCGCGCCCTCACACGTACGCTCCCCCTAAAGCGTTGTCGTACCCTCACCTGGACCCTAAACCGTCCCCGTCCCCTAACCCTAACCCTAGCCCGAACCCTAACCCTAACCCTTCCCCGAAGCCTGACCCTCACCCGTCCCCTAATCCTAACCCGTACGCTGACACTAACCCGCGCCCTCACACGTACGCTCCCCCTAAAGCGTTGTCGTACCCTCACCTGGACCCTAAACCGTCCCCGTCCCCTAACCCTAACCCTAGCCCGAACCCTAACCCTAACCCTTCCCCGAAGCCTGACCCTCACCCGTCCCCTAATCCTAACCCGTACGCTGACACTAACCCGCGCCCTCACACGTACGCTCCCCCTAAAGCGTTGTCGTACCCTCACCTGGACCCTAAACCGTCCCCGTCCCCTAACCCTAACCCTAGCCCGAACCCTAACCCTAACCCTTCCCCGAAGCCTGACCCTCACCCGTCCCCTAATCCTAACCCGTACGCTGACACTAAACCGCGCCCTCACACGTACGCTCCCCCTAAAGCGTTGTCGTACCCTCACCTGGACCCTAAACCGTCCCCGACCCCTAACCCTAACCCTAGCCTGAACCCTAACCCTAACCCTTCCCCGAAGCCTGACCCTCACCCGTCCCCTAATCCTAACCCGTATGCTGACACTAAGCCACGCCCTCACACGTACGCTCCCCCTAAAGCGTTGTCGTACCCTCACCTGGACCCTAAACCGTCCCCGTCCCCTAACCCTAACCCTAGCCCGAACCCTAACCCTAACCCTTCCCCGAAGCCTGACCCTCCCCCGTCCCCTAATCCTAACCCGTACGCTGACACTAACCCGCGCCCTCACACGTACGCTCCCCCTAAAGCGTTGTCGTACCCTCACCTGGACCCTAAACAGTCCCCGTCCCCTAACCCTAACCCTAGCCCGAACCCTAATCCTAACACTTCCCCGAAGCCTGACCCTCACCCGTCCCCTAATCCTAACCCTTACGCTGACACTAACCCGCGCCCACACACGTACGCTCCACCTAAAGCGTTGTCGTACCCTCACCTGGACCCTAAACCTTCCCCGTCCCCTAACCCTAACCCTAGCCCGAACCCTAACCCTAACCCTTCCCCGAAGCCTGACCCTCACCCGTCCCCTAATCCTAACCCGTACGCTGACACTAACCCGTGCCCAAACACGTACGCTCGCCCTAAAGCGTTGTCGTACCCTCACCTGGACCCTAAACCGTCCCCGTCCCCTAACCCTAACCCTAGCCCGAACCCTAACCCTAACACTTCCCCGAAGCCTGACCCTCACCCGTCCCCTAATCCTAAACCGTACGCTGACGCTAAGCCGCGCCCTAACACGTACGCTCCCCCTAAAGCGTTGTCGTACCCTCACCTGGACCCTAAACCGTCCCCGTCCCCTAACCCTAACCCTAGCCCGAACCCTAAACCTTACCCTTCCCCGAAGCCTGACCCTCAGCCGTCCCCTTATCCTAACCCGTACGCTGACGCTAACCCGCGCCCTCACACGTACGCTTCCCCTAAAGCGTTGTCGTACCCTCACCTGGACCCTAAACCGTCCCCGTCCCCTAACCCTAACCCTAGCCCGAACCCTAACCCTAACCCTTCCCCGAAGCCTGACCCTCACCCGTCCCCTAATCCTAACACGTTCGCTGACGCTAACCCGCGCCCTCACACGTACGCTCCCCCTAAAGCGTTGACGTACCCTCACCTGGACCCTAAACCGTCCCCGTCCCCTAACCCTAACCCTAGCCCGAACCCTAACCCTAACCCTTCCCCGAAGCCTGACCCTCCGCCGTCCCATAATCCTAAACCGTACACTGACGCTAACCCGCGCCCTCACACGTACGCTCCCCCTAAAGCGTTGTCGTACCCTCACCTGGACCCTAAACCTTTCCCGTCCCCTAACCCAAACCCTAGCCCGAACCCTAACTCTAACCCTTCCTCGAAGCCTGACCCTCAGCCGTCCCCTAATTCTAACCCGTACGCTGACGCTAACCCGCGACCTCACACGTACGCTCCCCCTAAAGCGTTGTCGTACCCTCACCTGGACCCTAAACCGTCCCCGTCCCCTAACCCTAACCCTAGCCCGAACCCTAACCCTAACCCTTCCCCGAAGCCTGACCCTCACCCATCCCCTAATCCTAACCCGTACGCTGACGCTAACCCGCGCCCTCACACGTACGCTCCCCCTAAAGCGTTGTCGTACCCTCACCTGGACCCTAAACCGTCCCCGTCCCCTAACCCTAACCCTAGCCCGAACCCTAACCCTAACCCTTCCCGAAGCCTGACCCTCAGCCGTCCCCTAATCCTAACCCGTACGCTGACGCTAACCCACGCCCTCACACGTACGCTCCCCCTAAAGCGTTGTCGTACCCTCACCTGGACCCTAAACCGTCCCCGTCCCCTAACCCTAACCCTAGCCCGAACCCTAACCCTAACCCTTCCCCGAAGCCTGACCCTCACCCGTCCCCTAATCCTAACCCGTACGCTGACACTAACCCGCGCCCTCACACGTACGCTCCCCCTAAAGCGTTGTCGTACCCTCACCTGGACCCTAAACAGTCCCCGTCCCCTAACCCTAACCCTAGCCCGAACCCTAACCCTAACACTTCCCCGAAGCCTGACCCTCACCCGTCCCCTAATCCTAACCCTTACGCTGACACTAACCCGCGCCCAGACACGTACGCTCCCCCTAAAGCGTTGTCGTACCCTCACCTGGACCCTAAACCTTCCCCGTCCCCTAACCCTAACCCTAGCCCGAACCCTAACCCTAACCCTTCCCCGAAGCCTGACCCTCACCCGTCCCCTAATCCTAACCCGTACGCTGACACTAACCCGTGCCCAAACACGTACGCTCGCCCTAAAGCGTTGTCGTACCCTCACCTGGACCCTAAACCGTCCCCGTCCCCTAACCCTAACCCTAGCCCGAACCCTAACCCTAACACTTCCCCGAAGCCTGACCCTCACCCGTCCCCTAATCCTAACCCGTACGCTGACACTAACCCGCGCCCTCACACGTACGCTCCCCCTAAAGCGTTGTCGTACCCTCACCTGGACCCTAAACCGTCCCCGTCCCCTAACCCTAACCCTAGCCCGAACCCTAACCCTAACCCTTCCCCGAAGCCTGACCCTCCCCCGTCCCCTAATCCTAACCCGTACGCTGACACTAACCCGCGCCCTCACACGTACGCTCCCCCTAAAGCGTTGTCGTACCCTCACCTGGACCCTAAACCGCCCCGTCCCCTAACCCTAACCCTAGCCCGTACCCTAACCCTAACCCTTCCCCGAAGCCTGACCCTCACCCGTCCCCTAATCCTAACCCGTACGCTGACACTAAGCCACGCCCTCACACGTACGCTCCCCCTAAAGCGTTGTCGTACCCTCACCTGGACCCTAAACCGTCCCCGTCCCCTAACCCTAACCCTAGCCCGAACCCTAACCCTAACCCTTCCCCGAAGCCTGACCCTCACCCGTCCCCTAATCCTAACCCGTACGCTGACACTAACCCGCGCCCTCACACGTACGCTCCCCCTAAAGCGTTGTCGTACCCTCACCTGGACCCTAAACCGTCCCCGTCCCCTAACCCTAACCCTAGCCCGAACCCTAACCCTAACCCTTCCCCGAAGCCTGACCCTCACCCATCCCCTAATCCTAAACCGTACGCTGACGCTAAGCCGCGCCCTAACACGTACGCTCCCCCTAAAGCGTTGTCGTACCCTCACCTGGACCCTAAACAGTCCCCGTCCCCTAACCCTAACCCTAGCCCGAACCCTAACCCTAACACTTCCCCGAAGCCTGACCCTCACCCGTCCCCTAATCCTAACCCTTACGCTGACACTAACCCGCGCCCAGACACGTACGCTCCCCCTAAAGCGTTGTCGTACCCTCACCTGGACCCTAAACCTTCCCCGTCCCCTAACCCTAACCCTAGCCCGAACCCTAACCCTAACCCTTCCCCGAAGCCTGACCCTCACCCGTCCCCTAATCCTAACCCGTACGCTGACACTAACCCGTGCCCAAACACGTACGCTCGCCCTAAAGCGTTGTCGTACCCTCACCTGGACCCTAAACCGTCCCCGTCCCCTAACCCTAACCCTAGCCCGAACCCTAACCCTAACACTTCCCTGAAGCCTGACCCTCACCCGTCCCCTAATCCTAACCCGTACGCTGACACTAACCCGCGCCCTCACACGTACGCTCCCCCTAAAGCGTTGTCTTACCCTCATCTGGACCCTAAACCGTCCCCGTCCCCTAACCCTAACCCTAGCCCGAACCCTAACCCTAACCCTTCCCCGAAGCCTGACCCTCACCCGTCCCCTAATCCTAACCCGTACGCTGACACTAACCCGCGCCCTCACACGTACGCACCCCCTAAAGCGTTGTCGTACCCTCACCTGGACCCTAAACCGTCCCCGTCCCCTAACCCTAACCCTAGCCCGAACCCTAACCCTAACCCTTCCCCGAAGCCTGACCCTCACCCGTCCCCTAATCCTAAACCGTACGCTGACGCTAAGCCGCGCCCTCACACGTACGCTCCCCCTAAAGCGTTGTCGTACCCTCACCTGGACCCTAAACCGTCCCCGTCCCCTAACCCTAACCCTAGCCCGAACCCTAACCCTAACCCTTCCCCGAAGCCTGACCCTCACCCGTCCCCTAATCCTAACCCGTACGCTGACACTAACCCGCGCCCTCACATATACGCTCCCCCTAAAGCGTTGTCGTACCCTCACCTGGATCCTAAACCGTCCCCGTCCCCTAACCCTAACCCTAGCCCGAACCCTAACCCTAACCCTTCCCCGAAGCCTGACCCTCACCCGTCCCCTAATCCTAACCCGTACGCTGACACTAACCCGCGCCCTCACACGTACGCTCCCCCTAAAGCGTTGTCGTACCCTCACCTGGACCCTAAACCGTCCCCGTCCCCTAACCCTAACCCTAGCCCGAACCCTAACCCTAACCCTTCCCCGAAGCCTGACCCTCACCCGTCCCCTAATCCTAACCCGTACGCTGACACTAACCCGCGCCCTCACACGTACGCTCCCCCTAAAGCGTTGTCGTACCCTCACCTGGACCCTAAACCGTCCCCGTCCCCTAACCCTAACCCTAGCCCGAACCCTAACCCTAACCCTTCCCCGAAGCCTGACCCTCACCCGTCCCCTAATCCTAACCCGTACGCTGACACTAACCCGCGCCCTCACACGTACGCTCCCCCTAAAGCGTTGTCGTACCCTCACCTGGACCCTAAACCGTCCCCGTCCCCTAACCCTAACCCTAGCCCGAACCCTAACCCTAACCCTTCCCTGAAGCCTGACCCTCACCCGTCCCCTAATCCTAACCCGTACGCTGACACTAAGCCAGGCCCTCACACGTACGCTCCCCCTAAAGCGTTGTCGTACCCTCACCTGGACCCTAAACCGTCCCCGTCCCCTAACCCTAACCCTAGCCCGAACCCTAACCCTAACCCTTCCCCGAAGCCTGACCCTCCCCCGTCCCCTAATCCTAACCCGTACGCTGACACTAACCCGCGCCCTCACACGTACGCTCCCCCTAAAGCGTTGTCGTACCCTCACCTGGACCCTAAACCGCCCCGTCCCCTAACCCTAACCCTAGCCCGAACCCTAACCCTAACCCTTCCCCGAAGCCTGACCCTCACCCGTCCCCTAATCCTAACCCGTACGCTGACACTAAGCCACGCCCTCACACGTACGCTCCCCCTAAAGCGTTGTCGTACCCTCACCTGGACCCTAAACCGTCCCCGTCCCCTAACCCTAACCCTAGCCCGAACCCTAACCCTAAACCTTCCCCGAAGCCTGACCCTCACCCGTCCCCTAATCCTAACCCGTACGCTGACACTAACCCGCGCCCTCACACGTACGCTCCCCCTAAAGCGTTGTCGTACCCTCACCTGGACCCTAAACCGTCCCCGTCCCCTAACCCTAACCCTAGCCCGAACCCTAACCCTAACCCTTCCCCGAAGCCTGACCCTCACCCGTCCCCTAATCCTAAACCGTACGCTGACGCTAAGCCGCGCCCTAACACGTACGCTCCCCCTAAAGCGTTGTCGTACCCTCACCTGGACCCTAAACCGTCCCCGTCCCCTAACCCTAACCCTAGCCCGAACCCTAACCCTAACCCTTCCCCGAAGCCTGACCCTCACCCGTCCCCTAATCCTAAACCGTACGCTGACGCTAAGCCGTGCCCTAACACGTACGCTCCCCCTAAAGCGTTGTCGTACCCTCACCTGGACCCTAAACCGTCCCCGTCCCCTAACCCTAACCCTAGCCCGAACCCTAAACCTAACCCTTCCCCGAAGCCTGACCCTCAGCCGTCCCCTTATCCTAACCCGTACGCTGACGCTAACCCGCGCCCTCACACGTACGCTTCCCCTAAAGCGTTGTCGTACCCTCACCTGGACCCTAAACCGTCCCCGTCCCCTAACCCTAAACCTAGCCCGAACCCTAACCCTAACCCTTCCCCGAAGCCTGACCCTCACCCGTCCCCTAATCCTAACCCGTTCGCTGACGCTAACCCGCGCCCTCACACGTACGCTCCCCCTAAAGCGTTGTCGTACCCTCACCTGGACCCTAAACCGTCCCCGTCCCCTAACCCTAACCCTAGCCCGAACCCTAACCCTAACCCTTCCCCGAAGCCTGACCCTCACCCGTCCCCTAATCCTAAACCGTACGCTGACGCTAAGCCGCGCCCTCACACGTACGCTCCCCCTAAAGCGTTGTCGTACCCTCACCTGGACCCTAAACCGTCCCCGTCCCCTAACCCTAACCCTAGCCCGAACCCTAACCCTAACCCTTCCCCGAAGCCTGACCCTCACTCGTCCCCTAAACCTAACCCGTACGCTGACACTAACCCGCGCCCTCACATGTACGCTCCCCCTAAAGCGTTGTCGTACCCTCACCTGGATCCTAAACCGTCCCCGTCCCCTAACCCTAACCCTAGCCCGAACCCTAACCCTAACCCTTCCCCGAAGCCTGACCCTCACCCGTCCCCTAATCCTAACCCGTACGCTGACACTAACCCGCGCCCTCACACGTACGCTCCCCCTAAAGCGTTGTCGTACCCTCACCTGGACCCTAAACCGTCCCCGTCCCCTAACCCTAACCCTAGCCCGAACCCTAACCCTAACCCTTCCCCGAAGCCTGACCCTCACCCGTCCCCTAATCCTAAACCGTACGCTGACGCTAAGCCGCGCCCTAACACGTACGCTCCCCCTAAAGCGTTGTCGTACCCTCACCTGGACCCTAAACCGTCCCCGTCCCCTAACCCTAACCCTAGCCCGAACCCTAACCCTAACCCTTCCCCGAAGCCTGACCCTCACCCGTCCCCTAATCCTAAACCGTACGCTGACGCTAAGCCGCGCCCTAACACGTACGCTCCCCCTAAAGCGTTGTCGTACCCTCACCTGGACCCTAAACCGTCCCCGTCCCCTAACCCTAACCCTAGCCCGAACCCTAAACCTAACCCTTCCCCGAAGCCTGACCCTCAGCCGTCCCCTTATCCTAACCCGTACGCTGACGCTAACCCGCGCCCTCACACGTACGCTTCCCCTAAAGCGTTGTCGTACCCTCACCTGGACCCTAAACCGTCCCCGTCCCCTAACCCTAAACCTAGCCCGAACCCTAACCCTAACCCTTCCCCGAAGCCTGACCCTCACCCGTCCCCTAATCCTAACCCGTTCGCTGACGCTAACCCGCGCCCTCACACGTACGCTCCCCCTAAAGCGTTGTCGTACCCTCACCTGGACCCTAAACCGTCCGCGTCCCCTAACCCTAACCCTAGCCCGAACCCTAACCCTAACCCTTCCCCGAAGCCTGACCCTCACCCGTCCCCTAATCCTAAACCGTACGCTGACGCTAAGCCGCGCCCTCACACGTACGCTCCCCCTAAAGCGTTGTCGTACCCTCACCTGGACCCTAAACCGTCCCCGTCCCCTAACCCTAACCCTAGCCCGAACCCTAACCCTAACCCTTCCCCGAAGCCTGACCCTCACTCGTCCCCTAATCCTAACCCGTACGCTGACACTAACCCGCGCCCTCACATGTACGCTCCCCCTAAAGCGTTGTCGTACCCTCACCTGGATCCTAAACCGTCCCCGTCCCCTAACCCTAACCCTAGCCCGAACCCTAACCCTAACCCTTCCCCGAAGCCTGACCCTCACCCGTCCCCTAATCCTAACCCGTACGCTGACACTAACCCGCGCCCTCACACGTACGCTCCCCCTAAAGCGTTGTCGTACCCTCACCTGGACCCTAAACCGTCCCCGTCCCCTAACCCTAACCCTAGCCCGAACCCTAACCCTAACCCTTCCCCGAAGCCTGACCCTCACCCGTCCCCTAATCCTAAACCGTACGCTGACGCTAAGCCGCGCCCTAACACGTACGCTCCCCCTAAAGCGTTGTCGTACCCTCACCTGGACCCTAAACCGTCCCCGTCCCCTAACCCTAACCCTAGCCCGAACCCTAAACCTAACCCTTCCCCGAAGCCTGACCCTCAGCCGTCCCCTTATCCTAACCCGTACGCTGACGCTAACCCGCGCCCTCACACGTACGTTTCCCCTAAAGCGTTGTCGTACCCTCACCTGGACCCTAAACCGTCCCCGTCCCCTAACCCTAACCCTAGCCCGAACCCTAACCCTAACCCTTCCCCGAAGCCTGACCCTCACCCGTCCCCTAATCCTAACCCGTTCGCTGACGCTAACCCGCGCCCTCACACGTACGCTCCCCCTAAAGCGTTGTCGTACCCTCACCTGGACCCTAAACCGTCCCCGTCCCCTAACCCTAACCCTAGCCCGAACCCTAACCCTAACCCTTCCCCGAAGCCTGACCCTCACCCGTCCCCTAATCCTAAACCGTACGCTGACGCTAAGCCGCGCCCTCACACGTACGCTCCCCCTAAAGCGTTGTCGTACCCTCACCTGGACCCTAAACCGTCCCCGTCCCCTAACCCTAACCCTAGCCCGAACCCTAAACCTAACCCTTCCCCGAAGCCTGACCCTCAGCCGTCCCCTTATCCTAACCCGTACGCTGACGCTAACCCGCGCCCTCACACGTACGCTTCCCCTAAAGCGTTGTCGTACCCTCACCTGGACCCTAAACCGTCCCCGTCCCCTAACCCTAACCCTAGCCCGAACCCTAACCCTAACCCTTCCCCGAAGCCTGACCCTCACCCGTCCCCTAATCCTAACCCGTTCGCTGACGCTAACCCGCGCCCTCACACGTACGCTCCCCCTAAAGCGTTGTCGTACCCTCACCTGGACCCTAAACCGTCCCCGTCCCCTAACCCTAACCCTAGCCCGAACCCTAACCCTAACCCTTCCCCGAAGCCTGACCCTCACCCGTCCCCTAATCCTAAACCGTACGCTGACGCTAAGCCGCGCCCTCACACGTACGCTCCCCCTAAAGCGTTGTCGTACCCTCACCTGGACCCTAAACCGTCCCCGTCCCCTAACCCTAACCCTAGCCCGAACCCTAACCCTAACCCTTCCCCGAAGCCTGACCCTCACCCGTCCCCTAATCCTAACCCGTACGCTGACACTAACCCGCGCCCTCACACGTACGCTCCCCCTAAAGCGTTGTCGTACCCTCACCTGGACCCTAAACCGTCCCCGTCCCCTACCCCTAACCCTAGCCCGAACCCTAACCCTAACCCTTCCCCGAAGCCTGACCCTCACCCGTCCCCTAATCCTAACCCGTACGCTGACACTAACCCGCGCCCTCACACGTACGCTCCCCCTAAAGCGTTGTCGTACCCTCACCTGGACCCTAAACCGTCACCGTCCCCTAACCCTAACCCTAGCCCGAACCCTAACCCTAACCCTTCCCTGAAGCCTGACCCTCACCCGTCCCCTAATCCTAACCCGTACGCTGACACTAAGCCACGCCCTCACACGTACGCTCCCCCTAAAGCGTTGTCGTACCCTCACCTGGACCCTAAACCGTCCCCGTCCCCTAACCCTAACCCTAGCCCGAACCCTAACCCTAACCCTTCCCCGAAGCCTGACCCTCCCCCGTCCCCTAATCCTAACCCGTACGCTGACACTAACCCGCGCCCTCACACGTACGCTCCCCGTAAAGCGTTGTCGTACCCTCACCTGGACCCTAAACCGTCCCCGTCCCCTAACCCTAACCCTAGCCCGAACCCTAACCCTAACCCTTCCCCGAAGCCTGACCCTCACCCGTCCCATAATCCTAACCCGTACGCTGACACTAAGCCACGCCCTCACACGTACGCTCCCCCTAAAGCGTTGTCGTACCCTCACCTGGACCCTAAACCGTCCCCGTCCCCTAAACCTAACCCTAGCCCGAACCCTAACCCTAACCCTTCCCCGAAGCCTGACCCTCACCCGTCCCCTAATCCTAACCCGTACGCTGACGCTAAACCGCGCCCTCACACGTACGCTCCCCCTAAAGCGTTGTCGTACCCTCACCTGGACCCTAAACCGTCCCCGTCCCCTAACCCTAACCCTAGCCCGAACCCTAACCCTAACGCTTCCCCGAAGCCTGACCCTCAGCCGTCCCCTAATCCTAACCCGTACGCTGACGCTAACCCACGCCCTCACACGTACGCTCCCCCTAAAGCGTTGTCGTACCCTCACCTGGACCCTAAACCGTCCCCGTCCCCTAACCCTAACCCTAGCCCGAACCCTAACCCTAACCCTTCCCCGAAGCCTGACCCTCAGCCGTCCCCTAATCCTAACCCGTACGCTGACACTAACCCGCCCCCTCACACGTATGCTCCCCCTAAAGCTTTGTCGTACCCTCACCTGGACCCTAAACCGTCCCCGTCCCCTAACCCTAACCCTAGCCCGAACCCTAACCCTAACCCTACCCCGAAGCCTGACCCTCACCCGTCCCCTAATCCTAACCCGTACGCTGACACTAACCCGCGCCCTCACACGTACGCTCCCCCTAAAGCGTTGTCGTACCCTCACCTGGACCCTAAACCGTCCCCGTCCCCTAACCCTAACCCTAGCCCGAACCCTAACCCTAACCCTTCCCTGAAGCCTGACCCTCACCCGTCCCCTAATCCTAAACCGTACGCTGACACTAAGCCACGCCCTCACACGTACGCTCCCCCTAAAGCGTTGTCGTACCCTCACCTGGACCCTAAACCGTCCCCGTCCCCTAACCCTAACCCTAGCCCGAACCCTAACCCTAACCCTTCCCCGAAGCCTGACCCTTCCCCGTCCCCTAATCCTAACCCGTACGCTGACACTAACCCGCGCCCTCACACGTACGCTCCCCCTAAAGCATTGTCGTACCCTCACCTGGACCCTAAACCGCCCCGTCCCCTAACCCTAACCCTAGCCCGAACCCTAACCCTAACCCTTCCCCGAAGCCTGACCCTCACCCGTCCCCTAATCCTAACCCGTACGCTGACACTAAGCCACGCCCTCACACGTACGCTCCCCCTAAAGCGTTGTCGTACCCTCACCTGGACCCTAAACCGTCCCCGTCCCCTAACCCTAACCCTAGCCCGAACCCTAACCCTAACCCTTCCCCGAAGCCTGACCCTCACCCGTCCCCTAATCCTAACCCGTACGCTGACACTAACCCGCGCCCTCACACGTACGCTCCCCCTAAAGCGTTGTCGTACCCTCACCTGGACCCTAAACCGTCCCCGTCCCCTAACCCTAACCCTAGCCCGAACCCTAACCCTAACCCTTCCCCGAAGCCTGACCCTCACCCGTCCCCTAATCCTAACCCGTACGCTGACACTAAGCCACGCCCTCACACGTACGCTCCCCCTAAAGCGTTGTCGTACCCTCACCTGGACCCTAAACCGTCCCCGTCCCCTAACCCTAACCCTAGCCCGAACCCTAACCCTAACCCTTCCCCGAAGCCTGACCCTCACCCGTCCCCTAATCCTAACCCGTACGCTGACACTAACCCGCGCCCTCACACGTACGCTCCCCCTAAAGCGTTGTCGTACCCTCACCTGGACCCTAAACCGTCCCCGTCCCCTAACCCTAACCCTAGCCCGAACCCTAACCCTAACCCTTCCCCGAAGCCTGACCCTCACCCGTCCCCTAATCCTAAACCGTACGCTGACGCTAAGCCGCGCCCTAACACGTACGCTCCCCCTAAAGCGTTGTCGTACCCTCACCTGGACCCTAAACCGTCCCCGTCCCCTAACCCTAACCCTAGCCCGAACCCTAACCCTAACCCTTCCCCGAAGCCTGACCCTCACCCATCCCCTAATCCTAAACCGTACGCTGACGCTAAGCCGCGCCCTAACACGTACGCTCCCCCTAAAGCGTTGTCGTACCCTCACCTGGACCCTAAACCGTCCCCGTCCCCTAACCCTAACCCTAGCCCGAACCCTAAACCTAACCCTTCCCCGAAGCCTGACCCTCAGCCGTCCCCTTATCCTAACCCGTACGCTGACGCTAACCCGCGCCCTCACACGTACGCTTCCCCTAAAGCGTTGTCGTACCCTCACCTGGACCCTAAACCGTCCCCGTCCCCTAACCCTAAACCTAGCCCGAACCCTAACCCTAACCCTTCCCCGAAGCCTGACCCTCACCCGTCCCCTAATCCTAACCCGTACGCTGACACTAACCCGCGCCCTCACATGTACGCTCCCCCTAAAGCGTTGTCGTACCCTCACCTGGATCCTAAACCGTCCCCGTCCCCTAACCCTAACCCTAGCCCGAACCCTAACCCTAACCCTTCCCCGAAGCCTGACCCTCACCCGTCCCCTAATCCTAACCCGTACGCTGACACTAACCCGCGCCCTCACACGTACGCTCCCCCTAAAGCGTTGTCGTACCCTCACCTGGACCCTAAACCGTCCCCGTCCCCTAACCCTAACCCTAGCCCGAACCCTAACCCTAACCCTTCCCCGAAGCCTGACCCTCACCCGTCCCCTAATCCTAAACCGTACGCTGACGCTAAGCCGCGCCCTAACACGTATGCTCCCCCTAAAGCGTTGTCGTACCCTCACCTGGACCCTAAACCGTCCCCGTCCCCTAACCCTAACCCTAGCCCGAACCCTAAACCTAACCCTTCCCCGAAGCCTGACCCTCAGCCGTCCCCTTATCCTAACCCGTACGCTGACGCTAACCCGCGCCCTCACACGTACGTTTCCCCTAAAGCGTTGTCGTACCCTCACCTGGACCCTAAACCGTCCCTGTCCCCTAACCCTAACCCTAGCCCGAACCCTAACCCTAACCCTTCCCCGAAGCCTGATCCTCACCCGTCCCCTAATCCTAACCCGTTCGCTGACGCTAACCCGCGCCCTCACACGTACGCTCCCCCTAAAGCGTTGTCGTACCCTCACCTGGACCCTAAACCGTCCCCGTCCCCTAACCCTAACCCTAGCCCGAACCCTAACCCTAACCCTTCTCCGAAGCCTGACCCTCACCCGTCCCCTAATCCTAACCCGTACGCTGACACTAACCCGCGCCCTCACACGTACGCTCCCCCTAAAGCGTTGTCGTACCCTCACCTGGACCCTAAACCGTCCCCGTCCCCTAACCCTAACCCTAGCCCGAACCCTAACCCTAACCCTTCCCCGAAGCCTGACCCTCACCCGTCCCCTAATCCTAAACCGTACGCTGACGCTAAGCCGCGCCCTAACACGTACGCTCCCCCTAAAGCGTTGTCGTACCCTCACCTGGACCCTAAACCGTCCCCGTCCCCTAACCCTAACCCTAGCCCGAACCCTAAACCTAACCCTTCCCCGAAGCCTGACCCTCACCCGTCCCCTAATCCTAACCCGTACGCTGACACTAACCCGCGCCCTCACATGTACGCTCCCCCTAAAGCGTTGTCGTACCCTCACCTGGATCCTAAACCGTCCCCGTCCCCTAACCCTAACCCTAGCCCGAACCCTAACCCTAACCCTTCCCCGAAGCCTGACCCTCACCCGTCCCCTAATCCTAACCCGTACGCTGACACTAACCCGCGCCCTCACACGTACGCTCCCCCTAAAGCGTTGTCGTACCCTCACCTGGACCCTAAACCGTCCCCGTCCCCTAACCCTAACCCTAGCCCGAACCCTAACCCTAACCCTTCCCCGAAGCCTGACCCTCACCCGTCCCCTAATCCTAAACCGTACGCTGACGCTAAGCCGCGCCCTAACACGTATGCTCCCCCTAAAGCGTTGTCGTACCCTCACCTGGACCCTAAACCGTCCCCGTCCCCTAACCCTAACCCTAGCCCGAACCCTAAACCTAACCCTTCCCCGAAGCCTGACCCTCAGCCGTCCCCTTATCCTAACCCGTACGCTGACGCTAACCCGCGCCCTCACACGTACGTTTCCCCTAAAGCGTTGTCGTACCCTCACCTGGACCCTAAACCGTCCCTGTCCCCTAACCCTAACCCTAGCCCGAACCCTAACCCTAACCCTTCCCCGAAGCCTGATCCTCACCCGTCCCCTAATCCTAACCCGTTCGCTGACGCTAACCCGCGCCCTCACACGTACGCTCCCCCTAAAGCGTTGTCGTACCCTCACCTGGACCCTAAACCGTCCCCGTCCCCTAACCCTAACCCTAGCCCGAACCCTAACCCTAACCCTTCCCCGAAGCCTGACCCTCACCCGTCCCCTAATCCTAACCCGTACGCTGACACTAACCCGCGCCCTCACACGTACGCTCCCCCTAAAGCGTTGTCGTACCCTCACCTGGACCCTAAACCGTCCCCGTCCCCTAACCCTAACCCTAGCCCGAACCCTAACCCTAACCCTTCCCCGAAGCCTGACCCTCACCCGTCCCCTAATCCTAAACCGTACGCTGACGCTAAGCCGCGCCCTAACACGTACGCTCCCCCTAAAGCGTTGTCGTACCCTCACCTGGACCCTAAACCGTCCCCGTCCCCTAACCCTAACCCTAGCCCGAACCCTAACCCTAACCCTTCCCCGAAGCCTGACCCTCACCCGTCCCCTAATCCTAAACCGTACGCTGACGCTAAGCCGCGCCCTAACACGTACGCTCCCCCTAAAGCGTTGTCGTACCCTCACCTGGACCCTAAACCGTCCCCGTCCCCTAACCCTAACCTTAGCCCGAACCCTAAACCTAACCCTTCCCCGAAGCCTGACCCTCAGCCGTCCCCTTATCCTAACCCGTACGCTGACGCTAACCCGCGCCCTCACACGTACGCTTCCCCTAAAGCGTTGTCGTACCCTCACCTGGACCCTAAACCGTCCCCGTCCCCTAACCCTAAACCTAGCCCGAACCCTAACCCTAACCCTTCCCCGAAGCCTGACCCTCACCCGTCCCCTAATCCTAACCCGTTCGCTGACGCTAACCCGCGCCCTCACACGTACGCTCCCCCTAAAGCGTTGTCGTACCCTCACCTGGACCCTAAACCGTCCCCGTCCCCTAACCCTAACCCTAGCCCGAACCCTAACCCTAACCCTTCCCCGAAGCCTGACCCTCACCCGTCCCCTAATCCTAAACCGTACGCTGACGCTAAGCCGCGCCCTCACACGTACGCTCCCCCTAAAGCGTTGTCGTACCCTCACCTGGACCCTAAACCGTCCCCGTCCCCTAACCCTAACCCTAGCCCGAACCCTAACCCTAACACTTCCCCGAAGCCTGACCCTCACCCGTCCCCTAATCCTAACCCGTACGCTGACACTAACCCGCGCCCTCACATGTACGCTCCCCCTAAAGCGTTGTCGTACCCTCACCTGGATCCTAAACCGTCCCCGTCCCCTAACCCTAACCCTAGCCCGAACCCTAACCCTAACCCTTCCCCGAAGCCTGACCCTCACCCGTCCCCTAATCCTAACCCGTACGCTGACACTAACCCGCGCCCTCACACGTACGCTCCCCCTAAAGCGTTGTCGTACCCTCACCTGGACCCTAAACCGTCCCCGTCCCCTAACCCTAACCCTAGCCCGAACCCTAACCCTAACCCTTCCCCGAAGCCTGACCCTCACCCGTCCCCTAATCCTAAACCGTACGCTGACGCTAAGCCGCGCCCTAACACGTACGCTCCCCCTAAAGCGTTGTCGTACCCTCACCTGGACCCTAAACCGTCCCCGTCCCCTAACCCTAACCCTAGCCCGAACCCTAAACCTAACCCTTCCCCGAAGCCTGACCCTCAGCGGTCCCCTTATCCTAACCCGTACGCTGACGCTAACCCGCGCCCTCACACGTACGTTTCCCCTAAAGCGTTGTCGTACCCTCACCTGGACCCTAAACCGTCCCTGTCCCCTAACCCTAACCCTAGCCCGAACCCTAACCCTAACCCTTCCCCGAAGCCTGACCCTCACCCGTCCCCTAATCCTAACCCGTACGCTGACACTAAGCCACGCCCTCACACGTACGCTCCCCCTAAAGCGTTGTCGTACCCTCACCTGGACCCTAAATCGTCCCCGTCCCCTAACCCTAACCCTAGCCCGAACCCTAACCCTAACCCTTCCCCGAAGCCTGACCCTCACCCGTCCCCTAATCCTAACCCGTACGCTGACACTAACCCGCGCCCTCACACGTACGCTCCCCCTAAAGCGTTGTCGTACCCTCACCTGGACCCTAAACCGTCCCCGTCCCCTAACCCTAACCCTAGCCCGAACCCTAACCCTAACCCTTCCCCGAAGCCTGACCCTCACCCGTCCCCTAATCCTAAACCGTACGCTGACGCTAAGCCGCGCCCTAACACGTACGCTCCCCCTAAAGCGTTGTCGTACCCTCACCTGGCCCCTAAACCGTCCCCGTCCCCTAACCCTAACCCTAGCCCGAACCCTAAACCTAACCCTTCCCCGAAGCCTGACCCTCAGCCGTCCCCTTATCCTAACCCGTACGCTGACGCTAACCCGCGCCCTCACACGTACGTTTCCCCTAAAGCGTTGTCGTACCCTCACCTGGACCCTAAACCGTCCCTGTCCCCTAACCCTAACCCTAGCCCGAACCCTAACCCTAACCCTTCCCCGAAGCCTGATCCTCACCCGTCCCCTAATCCTAACCCGTTCGCTGACGCTAACCCGCGCCCTCACACGTACGCTCCCCCTAAAGCGTTGTCGTACCCTCACCTGGACCCTAAACCGTCCCCGTCCCCTAACCCTAACCCTAGCCCGAACCCTAACCCTAACCCTTCCCCGAAGCCTGACCCTCACCCGTCCCCTAATCCTAAACCGTACGCTGACGCTAAGCCGCGCCCTCACACGTACGCTCCCCCTAAAGCGTTGTCGTACCCTCACCTGGACCCTAAACCGTCCCCGTCCCCTAAACCTAACCCTAGCCCGAACCCTAACCCTAACCCTTCCCCGAAGCCTGACCCTCACCCGTCCCCTAATCCTAACCCGTACGCTGACGCTAACCCGCGCCCTCACACGTACGCTCCCCCTAAAGCGTTGTCGTACCCTCACCTGGACCCTAAACCGTCCCCGTCCCCTAACCCTAACCCTAGCCCGAACCCTAACCCTAACGCTTCCCCGAAGCCTGACCCTCAGCCGTCCCCTAATCCTAACCCGTACGCTGACGCTAACCCACGCCCTCACACGTACGCTCCCCCTAAAGCGTTGTCGTACCCTCACCTGGACCCTAAACCGTCCCCGTCCCCTAACCCTAACCCTAGCCCGAACCCTAACCCTAACCCTTCCCCGAAGCCTGACCCTCAGCCGTCCCCTAATCCTAACCCGTACGCTGACACTAACCCGCCCCCTCACACGTATGCTCCCCCTAAAGCGTTGTCGTACCCTCACCTGGACCCTAAACCGTCCCCGTCCCCTAAACCTAACCCTAGCCCGAACCCTAACCCTAACCCTTCCCCGAAGCCTGACCCTCACCCGTCCCCTAATCCTAACCCGTACGCTGACACTAACACGCGCCCTCACACGTACGCTCCCCCTAAAGCGTTGTAGTACCCTCACCTGGACCCTAAACCGTCCCCGTCCCCTAACCCTAACCCTAGCCCGAACCCTAACCCTAACCCTTCCCCGAAGCCTGACCCTCAGCCGTCCCCTAATCCTAACCCGTACGCTGACGCTAACCCGCGCTCTCACACGTACGCTCCCCCTAAAGCGTTGTCGTACCCTCACCTGGACCCTAAACCGTCCCCGTCCCCTAACCCTAACCCTAGCCCGAACCCTAACCCTAACCTTCCCCGAAGCCTGACCCTCAGCCGTCCCCTAATCCTAACCCGTACGCTGACACTAACCCGCCCCCTCACACGTATGCTCCCCCTAAAGCGTTGTCGTACCCTCACCTGGACCCTAAACCGTCCCCGTGCCCTAAACCTAACCCTAGCCCGAACCCTAACCCTAACCCTTCCCCGAAGCCTGACCCTCACCCGTCCCCTAATCCTAACCCGTACGCTGACACTAACACGCGCCCTCACACGTACGCTCCCCCTAAAGCGTTGTAGTACCCTCACCTGGACCCTAAACCGTCCCCGTCCCCTAACCCTAACCCTAGCCCGAACCCTAACCCTAACCCTTCCCCGAAGCCTGACCCTCAGCCGTCACCTAATCCTAACCCGTACGCTGACGCTAACCCGCGCTCTCACACGTACGCTCCCCCTAAAGCGTTGTCGTACCCTCACCTGGACCCTAAACCGTCCCCGTCCCCTAAACCTAACCCTAGCCCGAACCGTAACCCTAACCCTTCCCCGAAGCCTGACCCTCACCCGTCCCCTAATCCTAACCCGTACGTTGAAGCTAACCCGCGCCCTCACACGTACGCTCCCCCTAAAGCGTTGTCGTACCCTCACCTGGACCCTAAACCGTCCCCGTCCCCTAACCCTAACCCTAGCCCGAACCCTAACCCTAACCCTTCCCCGAAGCCTGACCCTCACCCGTCCCCTAATCCTAACCCGTACGCTGACGCTAACCCACGCCCTCACACGTACGCTCCCCCTAAAGCGTTGTCGTACCCTCACCTGGACCCTAAACCGTCCCCGTCCCCTAACCCTAACCCTAGCCCGAACCCTAACCCTAACCCTTCCCCGAAGCCTGACCCTCAGCCGTCCCCTAATCCTAACCCGTACGGTGACGCTAACCCGCGCCCTTACACGTACGCTCCCCCTAAAGCGTTGTCGTACCCTCACCTGGACCCTAAACAGTCCCCCTCCCGTAACCCTAACCCTAGCCCGAACCCTAACCCTAACCCTTCCCCGAAGCCTGACCCTCACCCGTCCCCTAATCCTAACCCGTACGCTGACACTAAGCCACGCCCTCACACGTACGCTCCCCCTAAAGCGTTGTCGTACCCTCACCTGGACCCTAAACCGTCCCCGTCCCCTAACCCTAACCCTAGCCCGAACCCTAACCCTAACCCTTCCCCGAAGCCTGACCCTCACCCGTCCCCTAATCCTAACCCGTACGCTGACACTAACCCGCGCCCTCACACGTACGCTCCCCCTAAAGCGTTGTCGTACCCTCACCTGGACCCTAAACCGGCCCCGTCCCCTAACCCTAACCCTAGCCCGAACCCTAACCCTAACCCTTCCCCGAAGCCTGACCCTCACCCGTCCCCTAATCCTAAACCGTACGCTGACGCTAAGCCGCGCCCTAACACGTACGCTCCCCCTAAAGCGTTGTCGTACCCTCACCTGGACCCTAAACCGTCCCCGTCCCCTAACCCTAACCCTAGCCCGAACCCTAAACCTAACCCTTCCCCGAAGCCTGACCCTCAGCCGTCCCCTTATCCTAACCCGTACGCTGACGCTAACCCGCGCCCTCACACGTACGTTTCCCCTAAAGCGTTGTCGTACCCTCACCTGGACCCTAAACCGTCCCTGTCCCCTAACCCTAACCCTAGCCCGAACCCTAACCCTAACCCTTCCCCGAAGCCTGATCCTCACCCGTCCCCTAATCCTAACCCGTTCGCTGACGCTAACCCGCGCCCTCACACGTACGCTCCCCCTAAAGCGTTGTCGTACCCTCACCTGGACCCTAAACCGTCCCCGTCCCCTAACCCTAACCCTAGCCCGAACCCTAACCCTAACCCTTCCCCGAAGCCTGACCCTCACCCGTCCCCTAATCCTAAACCGTACGCTGACGCTAAGCCGCGCCCTCACACGTACGCTCCCCCTAAAGTGTTGTCGTACCCTCACCTGGACCCTAAACCGTCCCCGTCCCCTAACTCTAACCCTAGCCCGAACCCTAACCCTAACCCTTCCCCGAAGCCTGACCCTCACTCGTCCCCTAATCCTAACCCGTACGCTGACACTAAGCCACGCCCTCACACGTACGCTCCCCCTAAAGCGTTGTCGTACCCTCACCTGGACCCTAAACCGTCCCCGTCCCCTAAACCTAACCCTAGCCCGAACCCTAACCCTAACCCTTCCCCGAAGCCTGACCCTCACCCGTCCCCTAATCCTAACCCGTACGCTGACGCTAACCCGCGCCCTCACACGTACGCTCCCCCTAAAGCGTTGTCGTACCCTCACCTGGACCCTAAACCGTCCCCGTCCCCTAACCCTAACCCTAGCCCGAACCCTAACCCTAACGCTTCCCCGAAGCCTGACCCTCAGCCGTCCCCTAATCCTAACCCGTACGCTGACGCTAACCCACGCCCTCACACGTACGCTCCCCCTAAAGCGTTGTCGTACCCTCACCTGGACCCTAAACCGTCCCCGTCCCCTAACCCTAACCCTAGCCCGAACCCTAACCCTAACCCTTCCCCGAAGCCTGACCCTCAGCCGTCCCCTAATCCTAACCCGTACGCTGACACTAACCCGCCCCCTCACACGTATGCTCCCCCTAAAGCGTTGTCGTACCCTCACCTGGACCCTAAACCGTCCCCGTCCCCTAAACCTAACCCTAGCCCGAACCCTAACCCTAACCCTTCCCCGAAGCCTGACCCTCACCCGTCCCCTAATCCTAACCCGTACGCTGACACTAACACGCGCCCTCACACGTACGCTCCCCCTAAAGCGTTGTAGTACCCTCACCTGGACCCTAAACCGTCCCCGTCCCCTAACCCTAACCCTAGCCCGAACCCTAACCCTAACCCTTCCCCGAAGCCTGACCCTCAGCCGTCCCCTAATCCTAACCCGTACGCTGACGCTAACCCGCGCTCTCACACGTACGCTCCCCCTAAAGCGTTGTCGTACCCTCACCTGGACCCTAAACCGTCCCCGTCCCCTAACCCTAACCCTAGCCCGAACCCTAACCCTAACCTTCCCCGAAGCCTGACCCTCAGCCGTCCCCTAATCCTAACCCGTACGCTGACACTAACCCGCCCCCTCACACGTATGCTCCCCCTAAAGCGTTGTCGTACCCTCACCTGGACCCTAAACCGTCCCCGTCCCCTAAACCTAACCCTAGCCCGAACCCTAACCCTAACCCTTCCCCGAAGCCTGACCCTCACCCGTCCCCTAATCCTAACCCGTACGCTGACACTAACACGCGCCCTCACACGTACGCTCCCCCTAAAGCGTTGTAGTACCCTCACCTGGACCCTAAACCGTCCCCGTCCCCTAACCCTAACCCTAGCCCGAACCCTAACCCTAACCCTTCCCCGAAGCCTGACCCTCAGCCGTCCCCTAATCCTAACCCGTACGCTGACGCTAACCCGTGCTCTCACACATACGCTCCCCCTAAAGCGTTGTCGTACCCTAACCTGGACCCTAAACCGTCCCCGTCCCCTAAACCTAACCCTAGCCCGAACCCTAACCCTAACCCTTCCCCGAAGCCTGACCCTCACCCGTCCCCTAATCCTAACCCGTACGCTGACGCTAACCCGCGCCCTCACACGTACGCTCCCCCTAAAGCGTTGTCGTACCCTCACCTGGACCCTAAACCGTCCCCGTCCCCTAACCCTAACCCTAGCCCGAACCCTAACCCTAACGCTTCCCCGAAGCCTGACCCTCAGCCGTCCCCTAATCCTAACCCGTACGCTGACGCTAACCCACGCCCTCACACGTACGCTCCCCCTAAAGCGTTGTCGTACCCTCACCTGGACCCTAAACCGTCCCCGTCCCCTAACCCTAACCCTAGCCCGAACCCTAACCCTAACCCTTCCCCGAAGCCTGACCCTCAGCCGTCCCCTAATCCTAACCCGTACGCTGACACTAACCCGCCCCCTCACACGTATGCTCCCCCTAAAGCGTTGTCGTACCCTCACCTGGACCCTAAACCGTCCCCGTCCCCTAAACCTAACCCTAGCCCGAACCCTAACCCTAACCCTTCCCCGAAGCCTGACCCTCACCCGTCCCCTAATCCTAACCCGTACGCTGACACTAACACGCGCCCTCACACGTACGCTCCCCCTAAAGCGTTGTAGTACCCTCACCTGGACCCTAAACCGTCCCCGTCCCCTAACCCTAACCCTAGCCCGAACCCTAACCCTAACCCTTCCCCGAAGCCTGACCCTCAGCCGTCCCCTAATCCTAACCCGTACGCTGACGCTAACCCGCGCTCTCACACGTACGCTCCCCCTAAAGCGTTGTCGTACCCTCACCTGGACCCTAAACCGTCCCCGTCCCCTAACCCTAACCCTAGCCCGAACCCTAACCCTAACCTTCCCCGAAGCCTGACCCTCAGCCGTCCCCTAATCCTAACCCGTACGCTGACGCTAACCCGCGCCCTCACACGTACGCTCCCCCTAAAGCGTTGTCGTACCCTCACCTGGACCCTAAACCGTCCCCGTCCCCTAACACTAACCCTAGCCCGAACCCTAACTCTAACCCTTCCCCGAAGCCTGACCCTAACCTGTCCCCTAATCCTAACCCGTACGCTGACGCTAACCCGCGCCCTCACACGTACGCTCCCCCTAAAGCGTTGTCGTACCCTCACCTGGACCCTAAACCGTCCCCGTCCCCTAACCCTAACCCTAGCCCGAACCCTAACCCTAACGCTTCCCCGAAGCCTGACCCTCAACCGTCCCCTAATCCTAACCCGTACGCTGACACTAACCCGCCCCGTCACACGTACGCTCCCCCTAAAGCGTTGTCGTACCCTCACCTGGACCCTAAACCGTCCCCGTCCCCTAACCCTAACCCTAGCCCGAACCCTAACCCTAACCCTTCTCCGAAGCCTGACCCTCACCCGTCCTCTAATCCTAACCCGTACGCTGACACTAAGCCACGCCCTCACACGTACGCTCCCCCTAAAGCGTTGTCGTACCCTCACCTGGACCCTAAACCGTCCCCGTCCCCTAACCCTAACCCTAGCCCGAACCCTAACCCTAACCCTTCCCCGAAGCCTGACCCTCACCCGTCCCCAATCCTAAACCGTACGCTGACACTAACCCGCGCCCTCACACGTACGCTCCCCCTAAAGCGTTGTCGTACCCTCACCTGGACCCTAAACCGTCCCCGTCCCCTAACCCTAACCCTAGCCCGAACCCTAACCCTAACCCTTCCCCGAAGCCTGACCCTCACCCGTCCCCTAATCGTAACCCGTACGCTGACACTAAGCCACGCCCTCCCACGTACGCTCCCCCTAAAGCGTTGTCGTACCCTCACCTGGACCCTAAACCGTCCCCGTCCCCTAACCCTAACCCTAGCCCGAACCCTAACCCTAACCCTTCCCCGAAGCCTGACCCTCACCCGTCCCCTAATCCTAACCCGTACGCTGACACTAACCCGCGCCCTCACACGTACGCTCCCCCTAAAGCATTGTCGTACCCTCACCTGGACCCTAAACCGTCCCCGTCCCCTAACCCTAACCCTAGCCCGAACCCTAACCCTAACCCTTCCCCGAAGCCTGACCCTCACCCGTCCCCTAATCCTAACCCGTACGCTGACACTAACCCGCGCCCTCACACGTACGCTCCCCCTAAAGCGTTGTCGTACCCTCACCTGGACCCTAAACCGTCCCCGTCCCCTAACCCTAACCCTAGCCCGAACCCTAACCCTAACCCTTCCCCGAAGCCTGACCCTCCCCCGTCCCCTAATCCTAACCCGTACGCTGACACTAACCCGCGCCCTCACACGTACGCTCCCCCTAAAGCGTTGTCGTACCCTCACCTGGACCCTAAACCGTCCCCGTCCCCGTCCCCTAACCCTACCCCGAACCCTAACCCTAACCCTTCCCCGAAGCCTGACCCTCACCCGTCCCCTAATCCTAACCCTTACGCTGACACTAACCCACGCCCTCACACGTACGCTCCCTCTAAAGCGTTGTCGTACCCTCACCTGGACCCTAAACCGTCCCCGTCCCCTAACCCTAACCCTAGCCCGAACCCTAACCCTAACACTTCCCCGAAGCCTGACCCTCACCCGTCCCCTAATCCTAACCCGTACGCTGACACTAAGCCGCGCCCTCACACGTACGCTCGCCCTAAAGCGTTGTCGTACCCTCACCTGGACCCTAAACCGTCCCCGTCCCCTAACCCTAACCCTAGCCTGAACCCTAACCCTAACCCTTCCCCGAAGCCTGACCCTCACCCGTCCCCTAATCCTAACCCGTATGCTGACACTAACCCACGCCCTCACACGTACGCTCCCCCTAAAGCGTTGTCGTACCCTCACCTGGACCCTAAACCGTCCCCGTCCCCTAACCCTAACCCTAGCCCGAACCCTAACCCTAACCCTTCCCCGAAGCCTGACCCTCACCCGTCCCCTAATCCTAACCCGTACGCTGACACTAACCCGCGCCCTCACACGTACGCTCCCCCTAAAGCGTTGTCGTACCCTCACCTGGACCCTAAACCGTCCCCGTCCCCTAACCCTAACCCTAGCCCGAACCCTAACCCTAACCCTTCCCCGAAGCCTGACCCTCACCCGTCCCCTAATCCTAACCCGTACGCTGACACTAACCCGCGCCCTCACACGTACGCTCCCCCTAAAGCGTTGTCGTACCCTCACCTGGACCCTAAACCGTCCCCGTCCCCTAACCCTAACCCTAGCCCGAACCCTAACCCTAACCCTTCCCTGAAGCCTGACCCTCACCCGTCCCCTAATCCTAACCCGTACGCTGACACTAAGCCACGCCCTCACACGTACGCTCCCCCTAAAGCGTTGTCGTACCCTCACCTGGACCCTAAACCGTCCCCGTCCCCTAACCCTAACCCTAGCCCGAACCCTAACCCTAACCCTTCCCCGAAGCCTGACCCTCCCCCGTCCCCTAATCCTAACCCGTACGCTGACACTAACCCGCGCCCTCACACGTACGCTCCCCCTAAAGCGTTGTCGTACCCTCACCTGGACCCTAAACCGTCCCCGTCCCCTAACCCTAACCCTAGCCCGAACCCTAACCCTAACCCTTCCCCGAAGCCTGACCCTCACCCGTCCCCTAATCCTAACCCGTACGCTGACACTAAGCCACGCCCTCACACGTACGCTCCCCCTAAAGCGTTGTCGTACCCTCACCTGGACCCTAAACCGTCCCCGTCCCCTAAACCTAACCCTAGCCCGAACCCTAACCCTAACCCTTCCCCGAAGCCTGACCCTCACCCGTCCCCTAATCCTAACCCGTACGCTGACGCTAACCCGCGCCCTCACACGTACGCTCCCCCTAAAGCGTTGTCGTACCCTCACCTGGACCCTAAACCGTCCCCGTCCCCTAACCCTAACCCTAGCCCGAACCCTAACCCTAACGCTTCCCCGAAGCCTGACCCTCAGCCGTCCCCTAATCCTAACCCGTACTCTGACGCTAACCCACGCCCTCACACGTACGCTCCCCCTAAAGCGTTGTCGTACCCTCACCTGGACCCTAAACCGTCCCCGTCCCCTAACCCTAACCCTAGCCCGAACCCTAACCCTAACCCTTCCCCGAAGCCTGACCCTCAGCCGTCCCCTAATCCTAACCCGTACGCTGACACTAACCCGCCCCCTCACACGTATGCTCCCCCTAAAGCGTTGTCGTACCCTCACCTGGACCGTAAACCGTCCCCGTCCCCTAAACCTAACCCTAGCCCGAACCCTAACCCTAACCCTTCCCCGAAGCCTGACCCTCACCCGTCCCCTAATCCTAACCCGTACGCTGACACTAACACGCGCCCTCACACGTACGCTCCCCCTAAAGCGTTGTAGTACCCTCACCTGGACCCTAAACCGTCCCCGTCCCCTAACCCTAACCCTAGCCCGAACCCTAACCCTAACCCTTCCCCGAAGCCTGACCCTCAGCCGTCCCCTAATCCTAACCCGTACGCTGACGCTAACCCGCGCTCTCACACGTACGCTCCCCCTAAAGCGTTGTCGTACCCTCACCTGGACCCTAAACCGTCCCCGTCCCCTAACCCTAACCCTAGCCCGAACCCTAACCCTAACCCTTCCCCGAAGCCTGACCCTCAGCCGTCCCCTAATCCTAACCCGTACGCTGACACTAACCCGCCCCCTCACACGTATGCTCCCCCTAAAGCATTGTCGTACCCTCACCTGGACCCTAAACCGTCCCCGTCCCCTAAACCTAACCCTAGCCCGAACCCTAACCCTAACCCTTCCCCGAAGCCTGACCCTCACCCGTTCCCTAATCCTAACCCGTACGCTGACACTAACACGCGCCCTCACACGTACGCTCCCCCTAAAGCGTTGTAGTACCCTCACCTGGACCCTAAACCGTCCCCGTCCCCTAACCCTAACCCTAGCCCGAACCCTAACCCTAACCCTTCCCCGAAGCCTGACCCTCAGCCGTCCCCTAATCCTAACCCGTACGCTGACGCTAACCCGTGCTCTCACACATACGCTCCCCCTAAAGCGTTGTCGTACCCTAACCTGGACCCTAAACCATCCCCGTCCCCTAAACCTAACCCTAGCCCGAACCCTAACCCTAACCCTTCCCCGAAGCCTGACCCTCACCCGTCCCCTAATCCTAACCCGTACGTTGAAGCTAACCCGCGCCCTCACACGTACGCTCCCCCTAAAGCGTTGTCGTACCCTCACCTGGACCCTAAACCGTCCCCGTCCCCTAACCCTAACCCTAGCCCGAACCCTAACCCTAACCCTTCCCCGAAGCCTGACCCTCACCCGTCCCCTAATCCTAACCCGTACGCTGACGCTAACCCACGCCCTCACACGTACGCTCCCCCTAAAGCGTTGTCGTACCCTCACCTGGACCCTAAACCGTCCCCGTCCCCTAACCCTAACCCTAGCCCGAACCCTAACCCTAACCCTTCCCCGAAGCCTGACCCTCAGCCGTCCCCTAATCCTAACCCGTACGGTGACGCTAACCCGCGCCCTTACACGTACGCTCCCCCTAAAGCGTTGTCGTACCCTCACCTGGACCCTAAACAGTCCCCGTCCCGTAACCCTAACCCTAGCCCGAACCCTAACCCTAACCCTTCCCCGAAGCCTGACCCTCACCCGTCCCCTAATCCTAACCCGTACGCTGACGCTAACCCGCGCCCTCACACGTACGCTCCCCCTAAAGCGTTGTAGTACCCTCACCTGGACCCTAAACCGTCCCCGTCCCCTAACCCTAACCCTATCCCAAACCCTAACCCTAACCCTTCCCCGAAGCCTGACCCTCAGCCGTCCCCTAATCCTAACCCGTACGCTGACGCTAACCCGCGCTCTCACATGTACGCTCCCCCTAAAGCGTTGTCGTACCCTAACCTGGACCCTAAACCGTCCCCGTCCCCTAACCCTAACCCTAGCCCGAACCCTAACCCTAACCCTTCCCCGAAGCCTGACCCTCACCCGTCCCCTAATCCTAACCCGTACGCTGACGCTAACCCGCGCCCTCACACGTACGCTCCCCCTAAAGCGTTGTCGTACCCTCACCTGGACCCTAAACCGTCCCCGTCCCCTAACCCTAACCCTAGCCCGAACCCTAAACCTAACCCTTCCCCGAAGCCTGACCCTCAGCCGTCCCCTAATCCTAACCCGTACGCTGACGCTAACCCGCGCCCTCACACGTACGCTCCCCCTAAATCGTTGTCGTACCCTCACCTGGACCCTAAACCGTCCCCGTCCCCTAACCCTAACCCTAGCCCGAACCCTAACCCTAACTCTTCCCCGAAGCCTGACCCTCAACTGTCCCCTAATCCTAACCCGTACGCTGACACTAACCCGCCCCCTCACACGTACGCTCCCCCTAAAGCGTTGTCGTACCCTCACCTGGACCCTAAACCGTCCCCGTCCCCTAACCCTAACCCTAGCCCGAACCCTAACCCTAACCCTTCCCCGAAGCCTGACCCTCACCCGTCCCCAATCCTAAACCGTACGCTGACACTAACCCGCGCCCTCACACGTACGCTCCCCCTAAAGCGTTGTCGTACCCTCACCTGGACCCTAAACCGTCCCCGTCCCCTAACCCTAACCCTAGCCCGAACCCTAACCCTAACCCTTCCCCGAAGCCTGACCCTCACCCGTCCCCTAATCCTAACCCGTACGCTGACACTAAGCCACGCCCTCACACGTACGCTCCCCCTAAAGCGTTGTCGTACCCTCACCTGGACCCTAAACCGTCCCCGTCCCCTAACCCTAACCCTAGCCCGAACCCTAACCCTAACCCTTCCCCGAAGCCTGACCCTCACCCGTCCCCTAATCCTAACCCGTACGCTGACACTAACCCGCGCCCTCACACGTACGCTCCCCCTAAAGCATTGTCGTACCCTCACCTGGACCCTAAACCGTCCCCGTCCCCTAACCCTAACCCTAGCCCGAACCCTAACCCTAACCCTTCCCCGAAGCCTGACCCTCACCCGTCCCCTAATCCTAACCCGTACGCTGACACTAACCCGCGCCCTCACACGTACGCTCCCCCTAAAGCGTTGTCGTACCCTCACCTGGACCCTAAACCGTCCCCGTCCCCTAACCCTAACCCTAGCCCGAACCCTAACCCTAACCCTTCCCCGAAGCCTGACCCTCCCCCGTCCCCTAATCCTAACCCGTACGCTGACACTAACCTGCGCCCTCACACGTACGCTCCCCCTAAAGCGTTGTCGTACCCTCACCTGGACCCTAAACCGTCCCCGTCCCCTAACCCTAACCCTACCCCGAACCCTAACCCTAACCCTTCCCCGAAGCCTGACCCTCACCCGTCCCCTAATCCTAACCCGTACGCTGACACTAACCCGCGCCCTCACACGTACGCTCCCTCTAAAGCGTTGTCGTACCCTCACCTGGACCCTAAACCGTCCCCGTCCCCTAACCCTAACCCTAGTCCGAACCCTAACCCTAACACTTCCCCGAAGCCTGACCCTCACCCGTCCCCTAATCCTAACCCTTACGCTGACACTAAGCCGCGCCCTCACACGTACGCTCGCCCTAAAGCGTTGTCGTACCCTCACCTGGACCCTAAACTGTCCCCGTCCCCTAACCCTAACCCTAGCCCGAACCCTAACCCTAACCCTTCCCCGAAGCCTGACCCTCAACCGTCCCCTAATCCTAACCCGTATGCTGACACTAACCCGCGCCCTCACACGTACGCTCCCCCTAAAGCGTTGTTGTACCCTCACCTGGACCCTAAACCGTCCCCGTCCCCTAACCCTAACCCTAGCCCGAACCCTAACCCTAACCCTTCCCCGAAGCCTGACCCTCACCCGTCCCCTAATCCTAACCCGTACGCTGACACTAACCTGCGCCCTCACACGTACGCTCCCCCTAAAGCGTTGTCGTACCCTCACCTGGACCCTAAACCGTCCCCGTCCCCTAACCCTAACCCTAGCCCGAACCCTAACCCTAACCCTTCCCCGAAGCCTGACCCTCACCCGTCCCCTAATCCTAACCCGTACGCTGACACTAACCCGCGCCCTCACACGTACGCTCCCCCTAAAGCGTTGTCGTACCCTCACCTGGACCCTAAACCGTCCCCGTCCCCTAACCCTAACCCTAGCCCGAACCCTAACCCTAACCCTTCCCCGAAGCCTGACCCTCACCCGTCCCCTAATCCTAACCCGTACGCTGACACTAACACGCGCCCTCACACGTACGCTCCCCCTAAAGCGTTGTAGTACCCTCACCTGGACCCTAAACCGTCCCCGTCCCCTAACCCTAACCCTAGCCCGAACCCTAACCCTAACCCTTCCCCGAAGCCTGACCCTCAGCCGTCCCCTAATCCTAACCCGTACGCTGACGCTAACCCGCGCTCTCACACGTACGCTCCCCCTAAAGCGTTGTCGTACCCTCACCTGGACCCTAAACCGTCCCCGTCCCCTAACCCTAACCCTAGCCCGAACCCTAACCCTAACCCTTCCCCGAAGCCTGACCCTCAGCCGTCCCCTAATCCTAACCCGTACGCTGACACTAACCCGCCCCCTCACACGTATGCTCCCCCTAAAGCATTGTCGTACCCTCACCTGGACCCTAAACCGTCCCCGTCCCCTAAACCTAACCCTAGCCCGAACCCTAACCCTAACCCTTCCCCGAAGCCTGACCCTCACCCGTTCCCTAATCCTAACCCGTACGCTGACACTAACACGCGCCCTCACACGTACGCTCCCCCTAAAGCGTTGTAGTACCCTCACCTGGACCCTAAACCGTCCCCGTCCCCTAACCCTAACCCTAGCCCGAACCCTAACCCTAACCCTTCCCCGAAGCCTGACCCTCAGCCGTCCCCTAATCCTAACCCGTACGCTGACGCTAACCCGTGCTCTCACACATACGCTCCCCCTAAAGCGTTGTCGTACCCTAACCTGGACCCTAAACCATCCCCGTCCCCTAAACCTAACCCTAGCCCGAACCCTAACCCTAACCCTTCCCCGAAGCCTGACCCTCACCCGTCCCCTAATCCTAACCCGTACGTTGAAGCTAACCCGCGCCCTCACACGTACGCTCCCCCTAAAGCGTTGTCGTACCCTCACCTGGACCCTAAACCGTCCCCGTCCCCTAACCCTAACCCTAGCCCGAACCCTAACCCTAACCCTTCCCCGAAGCCTGACCCTCACCCGTCCCCTAATCCTAACCCGTACGCTGACGCTAACCCACGCCCTCACACGTACGCTCCCCCTAAAGCGTTGTCGTACCCTCACCTGGACCCTAAACCGTCCCCGTCCCCTAACCCTAACCCTAGCCCGAACCCTAACCCTAACCCTTCCCCGAAGCCTGACCCTCAGCCGTCCCCTAATCCTAACCCGTACGGTGACGCTAACCCGCTCCCTTACACGTACGCTCCCCCTAAAGCGTTGTCGTACCCTCACCTGGACCCTAAACAGTCCCCGTCCCGTAACCCTAACCCTAGCCCGAACCCTAACCCTAACCCTTCCCCGAAGCCTGACCCTCACCCGTCCCCTAATCCTAACCCGTACGCTGACGCTAACCCGCGCCCTCACACGTACGCTCCCCCTAAAGCGTTGTAGTACCCTCACCTGGACCCTAAACCGTCCCCGTCCCCTAACCCTAACCCTATCCCAAACCCTAACCCTAACCCTTCCCCGAAGCCTGACCCTCAGCCGTCCCCTAATCCTAACCCGTACGCTGACGCTAACCCGCGCTCTCACATGTACGCTCCCCCTAAAGCGTTGTCGTACCCTAACCTGGACCCTAAACCGTCCCCGTCCCCTAACCCTAACCCTAGCCCGAACCCTAACCCTAACCCTTCCCCGAAGCCTGACCCTCACCCGTCCCCTAATCCTAACCCGTACGCTGACGCTAACCCGCGCCCTCACACGTACGCTCCCCCTAAAGCGTTGTCGTACACTCACCTGGACCCTAAACCGTCCCCGTCCCCTAACCCTAACCCTAGCCCGAACCCTAAACCTAACCCTTCCCCGAAGCCTGACCCTCAGCCGTCCCCTAATCCTAACCCGTACGCTGACGCTAACCCGCGCCCTCACACGTACGCTCCCCCTAAATCGTTGTCGTACCCTCACCTGGACCCTAAACCGTCCCCGTCCCCTAACCCTAACCCTAGCCCGAACCCTAACCCTAACTCTTCCCCGAAGCCTGACCCTCAACTGTCCCCTAATCCTAACCCGTACGCTGACACTAACCCGCCCCCTCACACGTACGCTCCCCCTAAAGCGTTGTCGTACCCTCACCTGGACCCTAAACCGTCCCCGTCCCCTAACCCTAACCCTAGCCCGAACCCTAACCCTAACCCTTCCCCGAAGCCTGACCCTCACCCGTCCCCAATCCTAAACCGTACGCTGACACTAACCCGCGCCCTCACACGTACGCTCCCCCTAAAGCGTTGTCGTACCCTCACCTGGACCCTAAACCGTCCCCGTCCCCTAACCCTAACCCTAGCCCGAACCCTAACCCTAACCCTTCCCCGAAGCCTGACCCTCACCCGTCCCCTAATCCTAACCCGTACGCTGACACTAAGCCACGCCCTCACACGTACGCTCCCCCTAAAGCGTTGTCGTACCCTCACCTGGACCCTAAACCGTCCCCGTCCCCTAACCCTAACCCTAGCCCGAACCCTAACCCTAACCCTTCCCCGAAGCCTGACCCTCACCCGTCCCCTAATCCTAACCCGTACGCTGACACTAACCCGCGCCCTCACACGTACGCTCCCCCTAAAGCATTGTCGTACCCTCACCTGGACCCTAAACCGTCCCCGTCCCCTAACCCTAACCCTAGCCCGAACCCTAACCCTAACCCTTCCCCGAAGCCTGACCCTCACCCGTCCCCTAATCCTAACCCGTACGCTGACACTAACCCGCGCCCTCACACGTACGCTCCCCCTAAAGCGTTGTCGTACCCTCACCTGGACCCTAAACCGTCCCCGTCCCCTAACCCTAACCCTAGCCCGAACCCTAACCCTAACCCTTCCCCGAAGCCTGACCCTCCCCCGTCCCCTAATCCTAACCCGTACGCTGACACTAACCTGCGCCCTCACACGTACGCTCCCCCTAAAGCGTTGTCGTACCCTCACCTGGACCCTAAACCGTCCCCGTCCCCTAACCCTAACCCTACCCCGAACCCTAACCCTAACCCTTCCCCGAAGCCTGACCCTCACCCGTCCCCTAATCCTAACCCGTACGCTGACACTAACCCGCGCCCTCACACGTACGCTCCCTCTAAAGCGTTGTCGTACCCTCACCTGGACCCTAAACCGTCCCCGTCCCCTAACCCTAACCCTAGTCCGAACCCTAACCCTAACACTTCCCCGAAGCCTGACCCTCACCCGTCCCCTAATCCTAACCCTTACGCTGACACTAAGCCGCGCCCTCACACGTACGCTCGCCCTAAAGCGTTGTCGTACCCTCACCTGGACCCTAAACTGTCCCCGTCCCCTAACCCTAACCCTAGCCCGAACCCTAACCCTAACCCTTCCCCGAAGCCTGACCCTCAACCGTCCCCTAATCCTAACCCGTATGCTGACACTAACCCGCGCCCTCACACGTACGCTCCCCCTAAAGCGTTGTTGTACCCTCACCTGGACCCTAAACCGTCCCCGTCCCCTAACCCTAACCCTAGCCCGAACCCTAACCCTAACCCTTCCCCGAAGCCTGACCCTCACCCGTCCCCTAATCCTAACCCGTACGCTGACACTAACCTGCGCCCTCACACGTACGCTCCCCCTAAAGCGTTGTCGTACCCTCACCTGGACCCTAAACCGTCCCCGTCCCCTAACCCTAACCCTAGCCCGAACCCTAACCCTAACCCTTCCCCGAAGCCTGACCCTCACCCGTCCCCTAATCCTAACCCGTACGCTGACACTAACCCGCGCCCTCACACGTACGCTCCCCCTAAAGCGTTGTCGTACCCTCACCTGGACCCTAAACCGTCCCCGTCCCCTAACCCTAACCCTAGCCCGAACCCTAACCCTAACCCTTCCCCGAAGCCTGACCCTCACCCGTCCCCTAATCCTAAACCGTACGCTTACGCTAAGCCGCGCCCTAACACGTACGCTCCCCCTAAAGCGTTGTCGTACCCTCACCTGGACCCTAAACCGTCCCCGTCCCCTAACCCTAACCCTAGCCCGAACCCTAACCCTAACCCTTCCCCGAAGCCTGACCCTCACCCGTCCCCTAATCCTAACCCGTACGCTGACACTAACCCGCGCCCTCACATGTACGCTCCCCCTAAAGCGTTGTCGTACCCTCACCTGGACCCTAAACCGTCCCCGTCCCCTAACCCTAACCCTAGCCCGAACCCTAACCCTAACACTTCCCCGAAGCCTGACCCTCACCCGTCCCCTAATCCTAACCCGTACGCTGACACTAACCCGCGCCCTCACACGTACGCTCCCCCTAAAGCATTGTCGTACCCTCACCTGGACCCTAAACCGTCCCCGTCCCCTAACCCTAACCCTAGCCCGAACCCTAACCCTAACCCTTCCCCGAAGCCTGACCCTCACCCGTCCCCTAATCCTAACCCGTACGCTGACACTAACCCGCGCCCTCACACGTACGCTCCCCCTAAAGCGTTGTCGTACCCTCACCTGGACCCTAAACCGTCCCCGTCCCCTAACCCTAACCCTAGCCCGAACCCTAACCCTAACCCTTCCCCGAAGCCTGACCCTCACCCGTCCCCTAATCCTAACCCGTACGCTGACACTAACCCGCGCCCTCACACGTACGCTCCCCCTAAAGCGTTGTCGTACCCTCACTTGGACCCTAAACCGTCCCCGTCCCCTAACCCTAACCCTAGCCCGAACCCTAACCCTAACCCTTCCCCGAAGCCTGACCCTCACCCGTCCCCTAATCCTAACCCGTACGCTGACACTAAGCCAACCCCTCACACGTACGCTCCCCCTAAAGCGTTGTCGTACCCTCACCTGGACCCTAAACCGTCCCCGTCCCCTAACCCTAACCCTAGCCCGAACCCTAACCCTAACCCTTCCCCGAAGCCTGACCCTCAGCCGTCCCCTAATCCTAACCCGTACGCTGACGCTAACCCGCGCCCTCACACGTACGCTCCCCCTAAAGCGTTGTCGTACCCTCACCTGGACCCTAAACCGTCCCCGTCCCCTAACCCTAACCCTAGCCCGAACCCTAACCCTAACCCTTCCCCGAAGCCTGACCCTCAGCCGTCCCCTAATCCTAACCCGTACGCTGACGCTAACCCGCGCCCTCACACGTACGCTCCCCCTAAATCGTTGTCGTACCCTCACCTGGACCCTAAACCGTCCCCGTCCCCTAACCCTAACCCTAGCCCGAACCCTAACCCTAACTCTTCCCCGAAGCCTGACCCTCAACCGTCCCCTAATCCTAACCCGTACGCTGACACTAACCCGCCCCCTCACACGTACGCTCCCCCTAAAGCGTTGTCGTACCCTCACCTGGACCCTAAACCATCCCCGTCCCCTAACCCTAACCCTAGCCCGAACCCTAACCCTAACCCTTCCCCGAAGCCTGACCCTCACCCATCCCCTAATCCTAACCCGTACGCTGACGCTAACCCGCGCCCTCACACGTACGCTCCCCCTAAAGCGTTGTCGTACCCTCACCTGGACCCTACACCGTCCCCGTCCCCTAACACTAACCCTAGCCCGAACCCTAACCCTAACCCTTCCCCGAAGCCTGACCCTCAGCCGTCCCCTAATACTAACCCGTACGCTGACGCTAACCCGCGCCCTCACACATACGCTCCCCATAAAGCGTGTCGTACCCTCACCTGGACCCTAAACCGTCCCCGTCCCCTAACCCTAACCCTAGCCCGAACCCTAACCCTAACGCTTCCCCGAAGCCTGACCCTCAGCCGTCCCCTAATCCTAACCCGTACGCTGACGCTAACCCACGCCCTCACACGTACGCTCCCCCTAAAGCGTTGTCGTACCCTCACCTGGACCCTAAACCGTCCCCGTCCCCTAACCCTAACCCTAGCCCGAACCCTAACCCTAACCCTTCCCCGAAGCCTGACCCTCAGCCGTCCCCTAATCCTAACCCGTACGCTGACACTAACCCGCCCCCTCACACGTATGCTCCCTCTAAAGCGTTGTCGTACCCTCACCTGGACCCTAAACCGTCCCCGTCCCCTAAACCTAACCCTAGCCCGAACCCTAACCCTAACCCTTCCCCGAAGCCTGACCCTCACCCGTCCCCTAATCCTAACCCGTACGCTGACACTAACACGCGCCCTCACACGTACGCTCCCCCTAAAGCGTTGTAGTACTCTCACCTGGACCCTAAACCGTCCCCGTCCCCTAACCCTAACCCTAGCCCGAACCCTAACCCTAACCCTTCCCCGAAGCCTGACCCTCAGCCGTCCCCTAATCCTAACCCGTACGCTGACGCTAACCCGCGCTCTCACACGTACGCTCCCCCTAAAGCGTTGTCGTACCCTAACCTGGACCCTAAAACGTCCCCGTCCCCTAAACCTAACCCTAGCCCGAACCCTAAACCTAACCCTTCCCCGAAGCCTGACACTCACCCGTCCCCTAATCCTAACCCGTACGTTGAAGCTAACCCGCGCCCTCACACGTACGCTCCCCCTAAAGCGTTGTCGTACCCTCACCTGGACCCTAAACCGTCCCCGTCCCCTAACCCTAACCCTAGCCCGAACCCTAACCCTAACCCTTCCCCGAAGCCTGACCCTCACCCGTCCCCTAATCCTAACCCGTACGCTGACGCTAACCCACGCCCTCACACGTACGCTCCCCCTAAAGCGTTGTCGTACCCTCACCTGGACCCTAAACCGTCCCCGTCCCCTAACCCTAACCCTAGCCCGAACCCTAACCCTAACCCTTCCCCGAAGCCTGACCCTCAGCCGTCCCTTAATCCTAACCCGTACGGTGACGCTAACCCGCGCCCTCACACGTACGCTCCCCCTAAAGCGTTGTCGTACCCTCACCTGGACCCTAAACCGTCCCCGTCCCCTAACCCTAACCCTAGCCCGAACCCTAACCCTAACCCTTCCCCGAAGCCTGACCCTCAGCCGTCCCCTAATCCTAACCCGTACGCTGACGCTAACCCGCGCCCTCACACGTACGCTCCCCCTAAATCGTTGTCGTACCCTCACCTGGACCCTAAACCGTCCCCGTCCCCTAACCCTAACCCTAGCCCGAACCCTAACCCTAACTCTTCCCCGAAGCCTGACCCTCAACTGTCCCCTAATCCTAACCCGTACGCTGACACTAACCCGCCCCCTCACACGTACGCTCCCCCTAAAGCGTTGTCGTACCCTCACCTGGACCCTAAACCGTCCCCGTCCCCTAACCCTAACCCTAGCCCGAACCCTAACCCTAACCCTTCCCCGAAGCCTGACCCTCACCCGTCCCCTAATCCTAACCCGTACGCTGAAGCTAACCCGCGCCCTCACACGTACGCTCCCCCTAAAGCGTTGTCGTACCCTCACCTGGAACCTAAACCGTCCCCATCCCCTAACCCTAACCCTAGCCCGAACCCTAACCCTAACCCTTCCCCAAAGCCTGACCCTCACCCGTCCCCTAATCCTAACCCGTACGCTGACGCTAACCCGCGCCCTCACACGTACGCTCCCCCTAAAGCGTTGTCGTACCCTCACCTGGACCCTAAACCGTCCCCGTCCCCTAACCCTAACCCTAGCCCGAACCCTAACCCTAACACTTCCCCGAAGCCTGACCCTCAGCCGTCCCCTAATCCTAACCCGTAGGCTGACACTAACCCGCGCCCTCACACGTACGCTCCCCCTAAAGCGTTGTCGTACCCTCACCTGGACCCTAAACCGACCCCGTCCCCTAACCCTAACCCTAGCCCGAACCCTAACACTAACTCTTCCCCGAAGCCTGACCCTCAGCCGTCCCCTAATCCTAACCCGTACGGTGACGCTAACCCGCGCCCTCACACGTACGCTCCCCCTAAAGCGTTGTCGTACCCTCACCTGGACCCTAAACCGTCCCCGTCCGCTAACCATAACCCTAGCCCGATCCCTAACCCTAACCCTTCCCCGAAGCCTGACCCTCACCCGTCCCCTAATCCTAAACCGCACGCTGACGCTAACCCGCGCCCTCACACGTACGCTCCCCCTAAAGCAGTGTCGTACCCTCACCTGGACCCTAAACCGTCCCCGTCCCCTAACCCTAACCTAGCCCGAACCCTAACCCTAACCCTTCCCCGAAGCCTGACCCTCACCCGTCCCCTAATCCTAACCCGTACGCTGACGCTAACCCGCGCCCTCACACGTACGCTCCCCATAAAGCGTTGTCGTACCCTCACCTGGACCCTAAACCGTCCCCGTCCCCTAACCCTAACCCTAGCCCGAACCCTAACCCTAACCCTTCCCCGAAGCCTGACCCTCACCCGTCCCCTAATCCTAACCCGTACGCTGACACTCACCCGCGCCCTCACACGTATGCTCCCCCTAAAGCGTTGTCGTACCCTCACCTGGACCCTAAACCGTCCCCGTCCCCTAACCCTAACCCTAGCCCGAACCCTAACCCTAACCCTTCCCCGAAGCCTGACCCTCACCCGTCACCTAGTCCTAACCCGTACGCTGACGCTAACCCGCGCCCTCACATGTACGCTCCCCCTAAAGCGTTGTCGTACCCTCACCTGGACCCTAAACCGTCCCCGTCCCCTAACCCTAACCCTAGCCCGAACCCTAACCCTAACGCTTCCCCGAAGCCTGACCCTCACCCGTCACCTAATCCTAACCCGTACGCTGACGCTAACTCGCGCCCTCACACGTACGCTCCCCCTAAAGCTTTGTCGTACCCTCACCTGGACCCTAAACCGTCCCCGTCCCCTAACCCTAACCCTAGCCCGAACCCTAACCCTAACCCTTCCCCGAAGCCTGACCCTCACCCGTCCCCTAATCCTAACCCGTACGCTGACTCTAACCCGCGCCCTCACACGTACGCTCACCATAAAGCGTTGTCGTACCCTCACCTGGACCCTAAACCGTCCCCGTCCACTAACCCTAACCCTAGCCCGAACCCTAACCCTAACCCTTCCCCGAAGACTGACCCTCACCCGTCCCCTAATCCTAACCCGTACGCTGACACTAACCCGCGCCCTCACACGTACGCTCCCCCTAAAGCGTTGTCGTACCCTCACCTGGACCCTAAACCGTCCCTGTCCCCTAACCCTAACCCTAACCCTAACCCGAACTCTAACCCTAACCTTTCCCCGAAGCCTGACCCTCACCCGTCCCCTAATCCTAACCCGTACGCTGACACTAACCCGCACCCTCACACGTACGCTCCCCCTAAAGCGTTGTCGTACCCTCACCTGGACCCTAAACCGTCCCCGTCCCCTAACCCTAACCCTAGCCCGAACCCTAACCCTAAGACTTCCCCGAAGCCTGACCCTCACCCGCCCCCTAATCCTAACCCGTACGCTGACACTAACCTGAGCCCTCACACGTACCCTTCCCCTAGAGCGTTGTCGTACCCTCACCTGGACCCTAAACTGTCCCCGTCCCCTAACCCTAACCCTAGCCCGAACCCTAAACCTAACCCTTCCCCGAAGCCTGACCCTCACCCGTCCCCTAATCCTAACCCGTACGCTGACACTAACCCATGCCCTCACACGTACGCTCCCCCTAAAGCGTTGTCGTACACTCACCTGGACTCTAAACCGTCCCCGTCCCCTAACCCTAACCCTAGCCCGAACCCTAACCCTAACCCTTCCCCGAAGCCTGACGCTCACCCGTACCCTAATCCTAACGCGTACGCTGACACTAACCCGCGCCCTCACACGTACGCTCCCCCTAAAGCGTTGTTGTACCCTCACCTGGACCCAAAGCGTCCCTGTCCCCTAACCCTAACCGTAACCCTAGCTCGAACTCTAACCCTAAACCTTCCCCGAAGCCTGACCTTCTCCCATCCCCTAATCCTAACCCGTACGCTGACACTAACCCGCGCCCTCACACGTACGCTCCCCCTAAAGCGTTGTCGTATCCTCACCTGGACCCTAAACCACCCCCGTCCCCTAAACTTAACCCTAGCCCGAACCCTAAACCTAACCCTTCCCTGAAGCCTGACACTCACCCGTCCCCTAATCCTAACCCGTACGCTGACACTAACCCGCGCCCTCACACGTACGCTCCCCCTGAAGCGTTGTCGTACCCTCACCTGGACCCTAAACCGTCCCTGTCCCCTAACCCTAACCCTAACCCTAGCCCGAACTCTAACCCTAAACTTTCCCCGAAGCCTGACCCTCACCCGTGCCCTAATCCTAACCCGTACGCTGACACTAACCCGCACCCTCACACGTACGCTCCCCCTAAAGCGTTGTCGTACCCTCACCTGGACCCTAAACCGCCCCCATCCCCTAACCTTAACCCTAGCCCGAACATTAATCCTAACACTTCCCCGAAGCCTGACCCTCACCCGTCCCCTAATGCTAACCCGTACGCTAACAGTAACCCGTGCCCTCACACGTACGCTCCCGCTAAAGCGTTGTCGTACCCTCACATGGACCCTAAACCGTCCCCGTCCCCTAACCCTAACCCTAGCCCGAACCCTAACCCTAACCCTTCCCCGAAGCCTGACCCTCACCCGTCCCCTAATCCTAACGCGTATGCTGACACTAACCCGCGCCCTCACACGTACGCTCCCCCTAAAGCGTTGTCGTACCCTCACCTGGACCCTAAACCGTCCCCGTCCCCTAACCCTAACCCTAGCCCGAACCCTAACCCTAACCCTTCCCCGAAGCCTGACCCTCACCCGTCCCCTAATCCTTACCAGTACGCTGACACTAACCCGCGCCCTCACACGTACGCTCCCGCTAAAGCGTTGTCGTACCCTCACCTGGACCCTAAACCGTCCCCTAACCCTAACCCTAACCCTAGCCCGAACCCTAACCGTAACCCTTCCCCGAAGCCTGACCCTCAGCCGTCCCATAATCCTAACCCGTACGCTGACAGTTACCCGCGCCCTCACACGTACGCTCCCCCTAAAGCGTTGTCGTACCCTCACCTGGACCCTAAGCCGTCCCCGTCCCCTAACCCTAACCCTAGCCCAAACCCTAACCCTAACCCTTCCCCGAAGCCTGACCCTCACCCGTCCCCTAATCCTAAACCGTACGCTGACACTAACCCGCGCCCTCACACGTACGCTCCCCCTGCAGCGTTGTCGTACCCTCACCTGGATCCTAAACCGTCCCTGTCCCCTAACCCTAACCCTAACCCTAGCCCGAACACTAACCCTAACCTTTCCCCGAAGCCTGACACTCACCCGTCCCCTAATCCTAACCCGTACGCTGACACTAACCCGCACCCCCAGACGTACGCTCCGCCTAAAGCGTTGTCGTACCCTCACCTGGACCCTAAACCTTCCCCATCCCCTAACATTAACCCTAGCCCGAACCCTAACCCTAACGCTTCCCCGAAGCCTGACCCTCACCCGTCCTCTAACCCTAACACGTACGCTGACACTAACCCGCGCCCTCACACGTACGCTCCCCCTAAAGCGCTGTCGTACCCTCACCTGGACCCTAAACCGTCCCCGTCCCCTAACACTAACCCTAGCCCGAGCCCTAACCCTAACCCTTCCCCGAAGCCTGACCCTCACCCGTCCCCTAATCCTAACCCGTACGCTGACACTAACCCACGCCCTCACACGTACGCTGCCCCTAATGCGTTGTCTTACACTCACATGGACCCTAAACCGTCCCCGTCCCCTAACCCTAACCCTAGCCCGAACCCTAACCCTAGGCCTTCCCCGAAGTCTGAACCTCACCCGCCCCCAATCCTAACCCGTACGCTGACACTAACCCGCGGCCTCACACGAACCCTTCCCCTAGAGCGTTGTCGTACCCTCACCTGGACCCTAAACCGTCCCCGTCCCCTAACCCTAACCCTAGCCCGAACCCTAACCCTAACACTTCCCCGAAGCCTGACCCTCACCCGTCCCCTAATCCTAACCCGTACGCTGACACTAACCCGCGCCCTCACACGTACGCTCCCCCCAAAGCGTTGTCGTACCCTCACCTGGACCCTAAACCGCCCCCGTCCCCTAACCCTAACCCTACCCCGAACCCTAACCCTAAACCTTCCCCGAAGCCTGACCCTCACCTGTCCCCTAATCCTAACCCGTACGCTGACACTAACTCACGCCCTCACATGTACGTTCACCATAAAGCGTTGTCGTACCCTCACCTGGACCCTAAACCGTCCCCGTCCACTAACCCTAACCCTAGCCCGAACCCTAACCCTAACCCTTCCCCGAAGACTGACCCTCACCCGTCCCCTAATCCTAACCCGTACGCTGACACTAACCCGCGCCCTCACACGTACGCTCCCCCTAAAGCGTTGTCGTACCCTCACCTGGACCCTAAACCTTCCCCGTCCCCTAACCCTAACCCTAGCCCGAACCCTAACCCTAACGCTTCCCCGAAGCCTGACCCTCAACCGTCCCCTAACCCTAAACCGTACGCTGACACTAACCCACGCCCTCACACGTACGCTCCCCGTAAAGCATTGTCATACCCTCACCTGGACCCTAAATCGCCCCCGTCCCCTAACCTTAACCCTAGCCCGAAACCTAACCCTAACCCTTCCCCGAAGCCTGACCCTCACCCGTCTCCTAATCCTAACCCGTACGCTGACACTAACCCACGCCCTCACACGTACGCTGCCCCTAAAGCGTTGTCGTACCCTCACATGGACCCTAAACCGTCCCCGTCCCCTAACCCTAACCCTAGCCCGAACCCTAACCCTAAGACTTCCCCGAAGCCTGACCCTCACCCGCCCCCTAATCCTAACCCGTACGCTGACACTAACCTGCGCCCTCACACGTACCCTTCCCCTAGAGCGTTGTCGTACCCTCACCTGGACCCTAAACTGTCCCCGTCCCCTAACCCTAACCCTAGCCCGAACCCTAAACCTAACCCTTCCCCGAAGCCTGACCCTCACCCGTCCCCTAATCCTAACCCGTACGCTGACACTAACCCATGCCCTCACACGTACGCTCCCCCTAAAGCGTTGTCGTACACTCACCTGGACTCTAAACCGTCCCCGTCCCCTAACCCTAACCCTAGCCCGAACCCTAACCCTAACCCTTCCCCGAAGCCTGACGCTCACCCGTACCCTAATCCTAACGCGTACGCTGACATTAACCCGCGCCCTCACACGTACGCTCCCCCTAAAGCGTTGTTGTACCCTCACCTGGACCCAAACCGTCCCTGTCCCCTAACCCTAACCGTAACCCTAGCTCGAACTCTAACCCTAACCCTTCCCCGAAGCCTGACCTTCTCCCATCCCCTAATCCTAACCCGTACGCTGACACTAACCCGCGCCCTCACACGTACGCTCCCCCTAAAGCGTTGTCGTATCCTCACCTGGACCCTAAACCACCCCCGTCCCCTAAACTTAACCCTAGCCCGAACCCTAACCCTAACCCTTCCCTGAAGCCTGACACTCACCCGTCCCCTAATGCTAACCCGTACGCTGACACTAACCCGCGCCCTCACACGTACGCTCCCCCTGAAGCGTTGTCGTACCCTCACCTGGACCCTAAACCGTCCCTGTCCCCTAACCCTAACCTTAACCCTAGCCCGAACTCTAAACCTAAAATTTCCCCGAAGCCTGACCCTCACCCGTGCCCTAATCCTAACCCGTACGCTGACACTAACCCGCACCCTCACACGTACGCTCCCCCTAAAGCGTTGTCGTACCCTCACCTGGACCCTAAACCGCCCCTATCCCCTAACCTTAACCCTAGCCCGAACATTAATCCTAACCCTTCCCCGAAGCCTGACCCTCACCCGTCCCCTAATGCTAACCCGTACGCTAATAGTAACCCGTGCCCTCACACGTACGCTCCCGCTAAAGCGTTGTCGTACCCTCACATGGACCCTAAACCGTCCCCGTCCCCTAACCCTAACCCTAGCCCGAACCCTAACCCTAACCCTTCCCCGAAGCCTGATCCTCAACCGTCCCCTAATCCTAACCCGTACGCTGACAATAACCCGCGCCCTCACACGTACGCTCCCCCTAAAGTGTTGTCGTACCCTCACCTGGACCCTAAACCGTCCCCGTCCCCTAACCCTAACCCTAGCCCGAACCCTAACCCTAACCCTTCCCCGAAGCCTGACCCTCACCCGTCCCCTAATCCTAACGAGTATGCTGACACTAACCCGCGCCCTCACACGTACGCTCCCCCTAAAGCGTTGTCGTACCCTCACCTGGACCCTAAACCGTCCCCGTCCCCTAACCCTAACCCTAGCCCGAACCCTAACCCTAACACTTCCCCGAAGCCTGACCCTCACCCGTCCCCTAATCCTTACCCGTACGCTGACACTAACCCGCGCCCTCACACGTACGCTCCCCCTAAAGCGTTGTCGTACCCTCACCTGGACCCTAAACCGTCCCCGTCCCCTAACCCTAACCCTAGCCCGAACCCTAACCGTAACCCTTCCCCGAAGCCTGACCCTCAGCCGTCCCATAATCCTAACCCGTACGCTGACACTTACCCGCGCCCTCACACGTACGCTCCCCCTGAAGCGTTGTCGTACCCTCACCTGGACCCTAAGCCGTCCCCGTCCCCTAACCCTAACCCTAGCCCAAACCCTAACCCTAACCCTTCCCCGAAGCCTGACCCTCACCCGTGCCCTAATCCTAAACCGTACGCTGACACTAACCCGCTCCCTCACACGTACGGTCCCCCTGCAGCGTTGTCGTACCCTCACCTAGACCCTAAACCGTCCCTGTCCCCTAACCCTAACCCTAACCCTAGCCCGAACACTAACCCTAACCCTTCCCCGAAGCCTGACCCTCACCCGTCCCCTAATCCTAACCCGTACGCTGACACTAACACGCACCCCCAGACGTACGCTCCGCCTAAAGCGTTGTCGTACCCTCACCTGGACCCTAAACCTTCCCCATCCCCTAACATTAACCCTAGCCCGAACCCTAACCCTAACGCTTCCCCGAAGCCTGACCCTCACCCGTCCTCTAACCCTAACACGTACGCTGACACTAACCCGCGCCCTCACACGTACGCTCCCCCTAAAGCGCTGTCGTACCCTCACCTGGACCCTAAACCGTCCCCGTCCCCTAACACTAACCCTAACCCGAGCCCTAACCCTAACCCTTCCCCGAAGCCTGACCCTCACCCGTCCCCTAATCCTAACCCGTACGCTGACACTAACCCACGCCCTCACACGTACGCTGCCCCTAATGCGTTGTCTTACACTCACATGGACCCTAAACCGTCCCCGTCCCCTAACCCTAACCCTAGCCCGAACCCTAACCCTAGGCCTTCCCCGAAGTCTGACCCTCACCCGCCCCCAATCCTAACCCGTACGCTGACACTAACCCGCGGCCTCACACGAACCCTTCCCCTAGAGCGTTGTCGTACCCTCACCTGGACCCTGAACCGTCCCCGTCCCCTAACCCTAACCCTAACCTGATCCCTAAGCCTAACCCTTCCCCGAAGCCTGACCCTCACCCGTCCCCTAATCCTAACCCGTACGCTGACACTAACCCGCGCCCTCACACGTACGCTCCCCCTAAAGCGTTGTCGTACCCTCACCTGGACCCTAAACCGTCCCCGTCCCCTAACCCTAACCCTAGCCCGAACCCTAACCCTAACACCTCCCCGAAGCCTGACCCTCACCCGTCCCCTAATCCTAACCCGTACGCTGACACTAACCCGCGCCCTCACACGTACGCTCCCGCTAAAGCGTTTTCGTACCCTCACCTGGACCCTAAACCGCCCCCGTCCCCTAACCCTAACCCTAGCCCGAACCCTAACCCTAACCCTTCCACGAAGCCTGACCCTCACCCGTCCCCTAATCCTAACCCGTACGCTGACACTAACCCGCGCCCTCACACGTACGCTCCCCCCAAAGCGTTGTCGTACCCTCACCTGGACCCTAAACCGCCCCCGTCCCCTAACCCTAACCCTACCCCGAACCCTAACCCTAAACCTTCCCCGAAGCCTGACCCTCACCTGTCCCCTAATCCTAACCCGTACGCTGACACTAACTCACGCCCTCACATGTACGTTCACCATAAAGCGTTGTCGTACCCTCACCTGGACCCTAAACCGTCCCCGTCCACTAACCCTAACCCTAGCCCGAACCCTAACCCTAACCCTTCCCCGAAGACTGACCCTCACCCGTCCCCTAATCCTAACCCGTACGCTGACACTAACCCGCGCCCTCACACGTACGCTCCCCCTAAAGCGTTGTCGTACCCTCACCTGGACCCTAAACCTTCCCCGTCCCCTAACCCTAACCCTAGCCCGAACCCTAACCCTAACGCTTCCCCGAAGCCTGACCCTCAACCGTCCCCTAACCCTAAACCGTACGCTGACACTAACCCACGCCCTCACACGTACGCTCCCCGTAAAGCATTGTCATACCCTCACCTGGACCCTAAATCGCCCCCGTCCCCTAACCTTAACCCTAGCCCGAAACCTAACCCTAACCCTTCCCCGAAGCCTGACCCTCACCCGTCTCCTAATCCTAACCCGTACGCTGACACTAACCCACGCCCTCACACGTACGCTGCCCCTAAAGCGTTGTCGTACCCTCACATGGACCCTAAACCGTCCCCGTCCCCTAACCCTAACCCTAGCCCGAACCCTAACCCTAAGACTTCCCCGAAGCCTGACCCTCACCCGCCCCCTAATCCTAACCCGTACGCTGACACTAACCTGCGCCCTCACACGTACCCTTCCCCTAGAGCGTTGTCGTACCCTCACCTGGACCCTAAACTGTCCCCGTCCCCTAACCCTAACCCTAGCCCGAACCCTAAACCTAACCCTTCCCCGAAGCCTGACCCTCACCCGTCCCCTAATCCTAACCCGTACGCTGACACTAACCCATGCCCTCACACGTACGCTCCCCCTAAAGCGTTGTCGTACACTCACCTGGACTCTAAACCGTCCCCGTCCCCTAACCCTAACCCTAGCCCGAACCCTAACCCTAACCCTTCCCCGAAGCCTGACGCTCACCCGTACCCTAATCCTAACGCGTACGCTGACATTAACCCGCGCCCTCACACGTACGCTCCCCCTAAAGCGTTGTTGTACCCTCACCTGGACCCAAACCGTCCCTGTCCCCTAACCCTAACCGTAACCCTAGCTCGAACTCTAACCCTAACCCTTCCCCGAAGCCTGACCTTCTCCCATCCCCTAATCCTAACCCGTACGCTGACACTAACCCGCGCCCTCACACGTACGCTCCCCCTAAAGCGTTGTCGTATCCTCACCTGGACCCTAAACCACCCCCGTCCCCTAAACTTAACCCTAGCCCGAACCCTAACCCTAACCCTTCCCTGAAGCCTGACACTCACCCGTCCCCTAATGCTAACCCGTACGCTGACACTAACCCGCGCCCTCACACGTACGCTCCCCCTGAAGCGTTGTCGTACCCTCACCTGGACCCTAAACCGTCCCTGTCCCCTAACCCTAACCTTAACCCTAGCCCGAACTCTAAACCTAAAATTTCCCCGAAGCCTGACCCTCACCCGTGCCCTAATCCTAACCCGTACGCTGACACTAACCCGCACCCTCACACGTACGCTCCCCCTAAAGCGTTGTCGTACCCTCACCTGGACCCTAAACCGCCCCTATCCCCTAACCTTAACCCTAGCCCGAACATTAATCCTAACCCTTCCCCGAAGCCTGACCCTCACCCGTCCCCTAATGCTAACCCGTACGCTAATAGTAACCCGTGCCCTCACACGTACGCTCCCGCTAAAGCGTTGTCGTACCCTCACATGGACCCTAAACCGTCCCCGTCCCCTAACCCTAACCCTAGCCCGAACCCTAACCCTAACCCTTCCCCGAAGCCTGATCCTCAACCGTCCCCTAATCCTAACCCGTACGCTGACAATAACCCGCGCCCTCACACGTACGCTCCCCCTAAAGTGTTGTCGTACCCTCACCTGGACCCTAAACCGTCCCCGTCCCCTAACCCTAACCCTAGCCCGAACCCTAACCCTAACCCTTCCCCGAAGCCTGACCCTCACCCGTCCCCTAATCCTAACGAGTATGCTGACACTAACCCGCGCCCTCACACGTACGCTCCCCCTAAAGCGTTGTCGTACCCTCACCTGGACCCTAAACCGTCCCCGTCCCCTAACCCTAACCCTAGCCCGAACCCTAACCCTAACACTTCCCCGAAGCCTGACCCTCACCCGTCCCCTAATCCTTACCCGTACGCTGACACTAACCCGCGCCCTCACACGTACGCTCCCCCTAAAGCGTTGTCGTACCCTCACCTGGACCCTAAACCGTCCCCGTCCCCTAACCCTAACCCTAGCCCGAACCCTAACCGTAACCCTTCCCCGAAGCCTGACCCTCAGCCGTCCCATAATCCTAACCCGTACGCTGACACTTACCCGCGCCCTCACACGTACGCTCCCCCTGAAGCGTTGTCGTACCCTCACCTGGACCCTAAGCCGTCCCCGTCCCCTAACCCTAACCCTAGCCCAAACCCTAACCCTAACCCTTCCCCGAAGCCTGACCCTCACCCGTGCCCTAATCCTAAACCGTACGCTGACACTAACCCGCTCCCTCACACGTACGGTCCCCCTGCAGCGTTGTCGTACCCTCACCTAGACCCTAAACCGTCCCTGTCCCCTAACCCTAACCCTAACCCTAGCCCGAACACTAACCCTAACCCTTCCCCGAAGCCTGACCCTCACCCGTCCCCTAATCCTAACCCGTACGCTGACACTAACACGCACCCCCAGACGTACGCTCCGCCTAAAGCGTTGTCGTACCCTCACCTGGACCCTAAACCTTCCCCATCCCCTAACATTAACCCTAGCCCGAACCCTAACCCTAACGCTTCCCCGAAGCCTGACCCTCACCCGTCCTCTAACCCTAACACGTACGCTGACACTAACCCGCGCCCTCACACGTACGCTCCCCCTAAAGCGCTGTCGTACCCTCACCTGGACCCTAAACCGTCCCCGTCCCCTAACACTAACCCTAACCCGAGCCCTAACCCTAACCCTTCCCCGAAGCCTGACCCTCACCCGTCCCCTAATCCTAACCCGTACGCTGACACTAACCCACGCCCTCACACGTACGCTGCCCCTAATGCGTTGTCTTACACTCACATGGACCCTAAACCGTCCCCGTCCCCTAACCCTAACCCTAGCCCGAACCCTAACCCTAGGCCTTCCCCGAAGTCTGACCCTCACCCGCCCCCAATCCTAACCCGTACGCTGACACTAACCCGCGGCCTCACACGAACCCTTCCCCTAGAGCGTTGTCGTACCCTCACCTGGACCCTGAACCGTCCCCGTCCCCTAACCCTAACCCTAACCTGATCCCTAAGCCTAACCCTTCCCCGAAGCCTGACCCTCACCCGTCCCCTAATCCTAACCCGTACGCTGACACTAACCCGCGCCCTCACACGTACGCTCCCCCTAAAGCGTTGTCGTACCCTCACCTGGACCCTAAACCGTCCCCGTCCCCTAACCCTAACCCTAGCCCGAACCCTAACCCTAACACCTCCCCGAAGCCTGACCCTCACCCGTCCCCTAATCCTAACCCGTACGCTGACACTAACCCGCGCCCTCACACGTACGCTCCCGCTAAAGCGTTTTCGTACCCTCACCTGGACCCTAAACCGCCCCCGTCCCCTAACCCTAACCCTAGCCCGAACCCTAACCCTAACCCTTCCACGAAGCCTGACCCTCACCCGTCCCCTAATCCTAACCCGTACGCTGACACTAACCCGCGCCCTCACACGTACGCTCCCCCTAAAGCGTTGTCGTATCCTCACCTGGACCCTAAACCACCCCCGTCCCCTAAACTTAACCCTAGCCCGAACCCTAACCCTAACCCTTCCCTGAAGCCTGACACTCACCCGTCCCCTAATCCTAACCCGTACGCTGACACTAACCCGCGCCCTCACATGTACGCTCCCCCTGAAGCGTTGTTGTACCCTCACCTGGACCCTAAACCGTCCCTGTCCCCTAACCCTAACCTTAACCCTAGCCCGAACTCTAACCCTAAACTTTCCCCGAATCCTGACCCTCACCCGTGCCCTAATCCTAACCCGTACGCTGACACTAACCCGCACCCTCACACGTACGCTCCCCCTAAAGCGTTGTCGTACCCTCACCTGGACCCTAAACCGCCCCCATCCCCTAACCTTAACCCTAGCCCGAACATTAATCCTAACCCTTCCCCGAAGCCTGACCCTCACCCGTCCCCTAATGCTAACCCGTACGCTAACAGTAACCCGTGCCCTCACACGTACGCTCCCGCTAAAGGGTTGTCGTACCCTCACATGGACCCTAAACCGTCCCCGTCCCCTAACCCTAACCCTAGCCCGAACCCTAACCCTAACCCTTCCCCGAAGCCTGATCCTCACCCGTCCCCTAATCCTAACCCGTACGCTGACAATAACCCGCGCCCTCACACGTACGCTCCCCCTAAAGTGTTGTCGTACCCTCACCTGGACCCTAAACCGTCCCCGTCCCCTAACCCTAACCCTAGCCCGAACCCTAACCCTAACCCTTCCCCTAAGCCTGACCCTCACCCGTCCCCTAATCCTAACGCGTATTCTGACACTAACCCGCGCCCTCACACGTACGCTCCCCCTAAAGCGTTGTCGTACCCTCACCTGGACCCTAAACCGTCCCCGTCCCCTAACCCTAACCCTAGCCCGAACCCTAACCCTAACACTTCCCCGAAGCCTGACCCTCACCCGTCCCCTAATCCTTACACATACACTGACACTAACCCGCGCCCTCACACGTACGCTCCCCCTAAAGCGTTGTCGTACCCTCACCTGGACCCTAAACCGTCCCCGTCCCCTAACCCTAACCCTAGCCCGAACCCTAACCGTAACCCTTCCCCGAAGCCTGACCCTCAGCCGTCCCATAATCCTAACCCGTACGCTGACACTTACCCGTGCCCTCACACGTACGCTCCCCCTAAAGCGTTGTCGTACCCTCACCTGGACCCTAAGCCGTCCCCGTCCCCTAACCCTAACCCTAGCCCGAACCCTAACCCTAACCCTTCCCCGAAGCCTGACCCTCACCCGTCCCCTAATCCTAACCCGTACGCTGACACTAACCCGCGCCCTCACACGTACGCTCCCCCTGCAGCGTTGTCGTACCCTCACCTGGACCCTAAACCGTCCCTGTCCCCTAACCCTAACCCTAACCCTAGCCCGAACACTAACCCTAACCTTTCCCCGAAGCCTGACCCTCACCCGTCCCCTAATCCTAACCCGTACGCTGACACTAACCCGCACCCCCAGACGTACGCTCCGCCTAAAGCGTTGTCGTACCCTCACCTGGACCCTAAACCTTCCCCATCCCCTAACATTAACCCTAGCCCGAACCCTAACCCTAACGCTTCCCCGAAGCCTGACCCTCACCCGTCCTCTAACCCTAACACGTACGCTGAAACTAACCCGCGCCCTCACACGTACGCTCCCCCTAAAGCGTTGTCCTACCCTCACCTGGACCCTAAACCGTCCCCGTCCCCTAACACTAACCCTAGCCCGAGCCCTAACCCTAACCCTTCCCCGAAGCCTGACTCTCACCCGTCCCCTAATCCTAACCCGTACGCTGACACTAACCCGCGTCCTCACACGTACGCTGCCCCTAATGCGTTGTCTTACACTCACATGGACCCTAAACCGTCCCCGTCCCCTAACCCTAACCATAGCCCGAACCCTAACCCTAGGCCTTCCCCGTAGTCTGACCCTCACCCGCCCCCAATCCTAACCCGTACGCTGACACTAACCCGCGGCCTCACACGAACCCTTCCCCTAGAGCGTTGTCGTACCCTCACCTGGACCCTAAACCGTCCCCGTCCCCTAACCCTAACCCTAGCCCGAACCCTAACCCTAACACTTCCCCGAAGCCTGACCCACACCTGTCCCCTAATCCTAACCAGTACGCTGACACTAACCCGCGCCCTCACACGTACGCTCCCACTAAAGCGTTGTCGTACCCTCACCTGGACCCTAAACCGCCCCCGTCCCCTAACCCTAACCCTAACCTGAACCCTAACCCTAACCCTTCCCCGAAGCCTGACCCTCACCTGTCCCCTAATCCTAACCCGTACGCTGACACTAACACGCGCCCTCACACGTACGCTCCCCCTAAAGTGTTGTCGTACCCTCACCTGGACTCTAAACCGTCCCCGTCCCCTAACCCTAACCCTAGCCCGAACCCTAAACCTAACACTTCCCCGAAGCCTGACCCTCACCCGTCCCCTAATCCTAACCCGTACGCTGACACTAACCCGCGCCCTCGCACGTACGCTCCCCCTAAAGCGTTGTCGTACCCTCACCTGGACCCTAAACCGCCCCCGTCCCCTAACTTCAACCCTAGCCCAAACCCTAACCCTAACCCTTCCCCGAAGCCTGACCCTCACCCGTCCCCTAATCCTAACCCGTACGCTGACACTAACCCGCACCCTCACACGTACGCTCCCCCTAAAGCGTTGTCGTACCCTCACCTGGACCCTAAACCGCCCCCATCCCCTAACCTTAACCCTAGCCCGAACATTAATCCTAACCCTTCCCCGAAGCCTGACCCTCACCCGTCCCCTAATGCTAACCCGTACGCTAACAGTAACCCGTGCCCTCACACGTACGCTCCCGCTAAAGCGTTGTTGTACCCTCACATGGACCCTAAACCGTCCCCGTCCCCTAACCCTAACCCTAGCCCGAACCCTAACCCTAACCCTTCCCCGAAGCCTGATCCTCACCCGTCCCCTAATCCTAACCCGTACGCTGACAATAACCCGCGCCCTCACACGTACGCTCCCCCTAAAGTGTTGTCGTACCCTCACCTGGACCCTAAACCGTCCCCGTCCCCTAACCCTAACCCTAGCCCGAACCCTAACCCTAACCCTTCCCCTAAGCCTGACCCTCACCCGTCCCCTAATCCTAACGCGTATGCTGACACTAACCCGCGCCCTCACACGTACGCTCCCCCTAAAGCGTTGTCGTACCCTCACCTGGACCCTAAACCGTCCCCGTCCCCTAACCCTAACCCTAGCCCGAACCCTAACCCTAACACTTCCCCGAAGCCTGACCCTCACCCGTCCCCTAATCCTTACACATACACTGACACTAACCCGCGCCCTCACACGTACGCTCCCCCTAAAGCGTTGTCGTACCCTCACCTGGACCCTAAACCGTCCCCGTCCCCTAACCCTAACCCTAGCCCGAACCCTAACCGTAACCCTTCCCCGAAGCCTGACCCTCAGCCGTCCCATAATCCTAACCCGTACGCTGACACTTACCCGTGCCCTCACACGTACGCTCCCCCTAAAGCGTTGTCGTACCCTCACCTGAACCCTAAGCCGTCCCCGTCCCCTAACCCTAACCCTAGCCCGAACCCTAACCCTAACCCTTCCCCGAAGCCTGACCCTCACCCGTCCCCTAATCCTAACCCGTACGCTGACACTAACCCGCGCCCTCACACGTACGCTGCCCCTGCAGCGTTGTCGTACCCTCACCTGGACCCTAAACCGTCCCTGTCCCCTAACCCTAACCCTAACCCTAGCCCGAACACTAACCCTAACCTTTCCCCGAAGCCTGACCCTCACCCGTCCCCTAATCCTAACCCGTACGCTGACACTAACCCGCACCCCCAGACGTACGCTCCGCCTAAAGCGTTGTCGTACCCTCACCTGGACCCTAAACCTTCCCCATCCCCTAACATTAACCCTAGCCCGAACCCTAACCCTAACGCTTCCCCGAAGCCTGACCCTCACCCGTCCTCTAACCCTAACACGTACGCTGACACTAACCCGCGCCCTCACACGTACGCTCCCCCTAAAGCGTTGTCCTACCCTCACCTGGACCCTAAACCGTCCCCGTCCCCTAACACTAACCCTAGCCCGAGCCCTAACCCTAACCCTTCCCCGAAGCCTGACTCTCACCCGTCCCCTAATCCTAACCCGTACGCTGACACTAACCCGCGTCCTCACACGTACGCTGCCCCTAATGCGTTGTCTTACACTCACATGGACCCTAAACCGTCCCCGTCCCCTAACCCTAACCATAGCCCGAACCCTAACCCTAGGCCTTCCCCGTAGTCTGACCCTCACCCGCCCCCAATCCTAACCCGTACGCTGACACTAACCCGCGGCCTCACACGAACCCTTCCCCTAGAGCGTTGTCGTACCCTCACCTGGACCCTAAACCGTCCCCGTCCCCTAAACCTAACCCTAGCCCGAACCCTAACCCTAACACTTCCCCGAAGCCTGACCCACACCTGTCCCCTAATCCTAACCAGTACGCTGACACTAACCCGCGCCCTCACACGTACGCTCCCACTAAAGCGTTGTCGTACCCTCACCTGGACCCTAAACCGCCCACGTCCCCTAACCCTAACCCTAACCTGAACCCTAACCCTAACAATTCCCCGAAGCCTGACCCTCACCCGTCCCCTAATCCTAACCCGTACGCTGACACTAACCCGCGCCCTCACACGTACGCTCCCCCTAAAGCGTTGTCGTATCCTCACCTGGACCCTAAACCACCCCCGTCCCCTAAACTTAACCCTAGCCCGAACCCTAACCCTAACCCTTCCCTGAAGCCTGACACTCACCCGTCCCCTAATCCTAACCCGTACGCTGACACTAACCCGCGCCCTCACATGTACGCTCCCCCTGAAGCGTTGTTGTACCCTCACCTGGACCCTAAACCGTCCCTGTCCCCTAACCCTAACCTTAACCCTAGCCCGAACTCTAACCCTAAACTTTCCCCGAATCCTGACCCTCACCCGTGCCCTAATCCTAACCCGTACGCTGACACTAACCCGCACCCTCACACGTACGCTCCCCCTAAAGCGTTGTCGTACCCTCACCTGGACCCTAAACCGCCCCCATCCCCTAACCTTAACCCTAGCCCGAACATTAATCCTAACCCTTCCCCGAAGCCTGACCCTCACCCGTCCCCTAATGCTAACCCGTACGCTAACAGTAACCCGTGCCCTCACACGTACGCTCCCGCTAAAGCGTTGTCGTACCCTCACATGGACCCTAAACCGTCCCCGTCCCCTAACCCTAACCCTAGCCCGAACCCTAACCCTAACCCTTCCCCGAAGCCTGATCCTCACCCGTCCCCTAATCCTAACCCGTACGCTGACAATAACCCGCGCCCTCACACGTACGCTCCCCCTAAAGTGTTGTCGTACCCTCACCTGGACCCTAAACCGTCCCCGTCCCCTAACCCTAACCCTAGCCCGAACCCTAACCCTAACCCTTCCCCTAAGCCTGACCCTCACCCGTCCCCTAATCCTAACGCGTATGCTGACACTAACCCGCGCCCTCACACGTACGCTCCCCCTAAAGCGTTGTCGTACCCTCACCTGGACCCTAAACCGTCCCCGTCCCCTAACCCTAACCCTAGCCCGAACCCTAACCCTAACACTTCCCCGAAACCTGACCCTCACCCGTCCCCTAATCCTTACACATACACTGACACTAACCCGCGCCCTCACACGTACGCTCCCCCTAAAGCGTTGTCGTACCCTCACCTGGACCCTAAACCGTCCCCGTCCCCTAACCCTAACCCTAGCCCGAACCCTAACCGTAACCCTTCCCCGAAGCCTGACCCTCAGCCGTCCCATAATCCTAACCCGTACGCTGACACTTACCCGTGCCCTCACACGTACGCTCCCCCTAAAGCGTTGTCGTACCCTCACCTGGACCCTAAGCCGTCCCCGTCCCCTAACCCTAACCCTAGCCCGAACCCTAACCCTAACCCTTCCCCGAAGCCTGACCCTCACCCGTCCCCTAATCCTAACCCGTACGCTGACACTAACCCGCGCCCTCACACGTACGCTCCCCCTGCAGCGTTGTCGTACCCTCACCTGGACCCTAAACCGTCCCTGTCCCCTAACCCTAACCCTAACCCTAGCCCGAACACTAACCCTAACCTTTCCCCGAAGCCTGACCCTCACCCGTCCCCTAATCCTAACCCGTACGCTGACACTAACCCGCACCCCCAGACGTACGCTCCGCCTAAAGCGTTGTCGTACCCTCACCTGGACCCTAAACCTTCCCCATCCCCTAACATTAACCCTAGCCCGAACCCTAACCCTAACGCTTCCCCGAAGCCTGACCCTCACCCGTCCTCTAACCCTAACACGTACGCTGACACTAACCCGCGCCCTCACACGTACGCTCCCCCTAAAGCGTTGTCCTACCCTCACCTGGACCCTAAACCGTCCCCGTCCCCTAACACTAACCCTAGCCCGAGCCCTAACCCTAACCCTTCCCCGAAGCCTGACTCTCACCCGTCCCCTAATCCTAACCCGTACGCTGACACTAACCCGCGTCCTCACACGTACGCTGCCCCTAATGCGTTGTCTTACACTCACATGGACCCTAAACCGTCCCCGTCCCCTAACCCTAACCATAGCCCGAACCCTAACCCTAGGCCTTCCCCGTAGTCTGACCCTCACCCGCCCCCAATCCTAACCCGTACGCTGACACTAACCCGCGGCCTCACACGAACCCTTCCCCTAGAGCGTTGTCGTACCCTCACCTGGACCCTAAACCGTCCCCGTCCCCTAACCCTAACCCTAGCCCGAACCCTAACCCTAACACTTCCCCGAAGCCTGACCCACACCTGTCCCCTAATCCTAACCAGTACGCTGACACTAACCCGCGCCCTCACACGTACGCTCCCACTAAAGCGTTGTCGTACCCTCACCTGGACCCTAAACCGCCCCCGTCCCCTAACCCTAACCCTAACCTGAACCCTAACCCTAACCCTTCCCCGAAGCCTGACCCTCACCTGTCCCCTAATCCTAACCCGTACGCTGACACTAACACGCGCCCTCACACGTACGCTCCCCCTAAAGTGTTGTCGTACCCTCACCTGGACTCTAAACCGTCCCCGTCCCCTAACCCTAACCCTAGCCCGAACCCTAAACCTAACACTTCCCCGAAGCCTGACCCTCACCCGTCCCCTAATCCTAACCCGTACGCTGACACTAACCCGCGCCCTCGCACGTACGCTCCCCCTAAAGCGTTGTCGTACCCTCACCTGGACCCTAAACCGCCCCCGTCCCCTAACTTCAACCCTAGCCCAAACCCTAACCCTAACCCTTCCCCGAAGCCTGACCCTCACCCGTCCCCTAATCCTAACCCGTACGCTGACACTAACCCGCACCCTCACACGTACGCTCCCCCTAAAGCGTTGTCGTACCCTCACCTGGACCCTAAACCGCCCCCATCCCCTAACCTTAACCCTAGCCCGAACATTAATCCTAACCCTTCCCCGAAGCCTGACCCTCACCCGTCCCCTAATGCTAACCCGTACGCTAACAGTAACCCGTGCCCTCACACGTACGCTCCCGCTAAAGCGTTGTCGTACCCTCACATGGACCCTAAACCGTCCCCGTCCCCTAACCCTAACCCTAGCCCGAACCCTAACCCTAACCCTTCCCCGAAGCCTGATCCTCACCCGTCCCCTAATCCTAACCCGTACGCTGACAATAACCCGCGCCCTCACACGTACGCTCCCCCTAAAGTGTTGTCGTACCCTCACCTGGACCCTAAACCGTCCCCGTCCCCTAACCCTAACCCTAGCCCGAACCCTAACCCTAACCCTTCCCCTAAGCCTGACCCTCACCCGTCCCCTAATCCTAACGCGTATGCTGACACTAACCCGCGCCCTCACACGTACGCTCCCCCTAAAGCGTTGTCGTACCCTCACCTGGACCCTAAACCGTCCCCGTCCCCTAACCCTAACCCTAGCCCGAACCCTAACCCTAACACTTCCCCGAAGCCTGACCCTCACCCGTCCCCTAATCCTTACACATACACTGACACTAACCCGCGCCCTCACACGTACGCTCCCCCTAAAGCGTTGTCGTACCCTCATCTGGACCCTAAACCGTCCCCGTCCCCTAACCCTAACCCTAGCCCGAACCCTAACCGTAACCCTTCCCCGAAGCCTGACCCTCAGCCGTCCCATAATCCTAACCCGTACGCTGACACTTACCCGTGCCCTCACACGTACGCTCCCCCTAAAGCGTTGTCGTACCCTCACCTGGACCCTAAGCCGTCCCCGTCCCCTAACCCTAACCCTAGCCCGAACCCTAACCCTAACCCTTCCCCGAAGCCTGACCCTCACCCGTCCCCTAATCCTAACCCGTACGCTGACACTAACCCGCGCCCTCACACGTACGCTCCCCCTGCAGCGTTGTCGTACCCTCACCTGGACCCTAAACCGTCCCTGTCCCCTAACCCTAACCCTAACCCTAGCCCGAACACTAACCCTAACCTTTCCCCGAAGCCTGACCCTCACCCGTCCCCTAATCCTAACCCGTACGCTGACACTAACCCGCACCCCCAGACGTACGCTCCGCCTAAAGCGTTGTCGTACCCTCACCTGGACCCTAAACCTTCCCCATCACCTAACATTAACCCTAGCCCGAACCCTAACCCTAACGCTTCCCCGAAGCCTGACCCTCACCCGTCCTCTAACCCTAACACGTACGCTGACACTAACCCGCGCCCTCACACGTACGCTCCCCCTAAAGCGTTGTCCTACCCTCACCTGGACCCTAAACCGTCCCCGTCCCCTAACACTAACCCTAGCCCGAGCCCTAACCCTAACCCTTCCCCGAAGCCTGACTCTCACCCGTCCCCTAATCCTAACCCGTACGCTGACACTAACCCGCGTCCTCACACGTACGCTGCCCCTAATGCGTTGTCTTACACTCACATGGACCCTAAACCGTCCCCGTCCCCTAACCCTAACCATAGCCCGAACCCTAACCCTAGGCCTTCCCCGTAGTCTGACCCTCACCCGCCCCCAATTCTAACCCGTACGCTGACACTAACCCGCGGCCTCACACGAACCCTTCCCCTAGGGCGTTGTCGTACCCTCACCTGGACCCTAAACCGTCCCCGTCCCCTAACCCTAACCCTAGCCCGAACCCTAACCCTAACACTTCCCCGAAGCCTGACCCACACCTGTCCCCTAATCCTAACCAGTACGCTGACACTAACCCGCGCCCTCACACGTACGCTCCCACTAAAGCGTTGTCGTACCCTCACCTGGACCCTAAACCGCCCCCGTCCCTAACCCTAACCCTAACCTGAACCCTAACCCTAACCCTTCCCCGAAGCCTGACCCTCACCCGTCCCCTAATCCTAACCCGTACGCTGACACTAACCCGCACCCTCACACGTACGCTCCCCCTAAAGCGTTGTCGTACCCTCACCTGGACCCTAAACCGCCCCTATCCCCTAACCTTAACCCTAGCCCGAACATTAATCCTAACCCTTCCCCGAAGCCTGACCCTCACCCGTCACCTAATGCTAACCCGTACGCTAATAGTAACCCGTGCCCTCACACGTACGCTCCCGCTAAAGCGTTGTCGTACCCTAACATGGACCCTAAACCGTCCCCGTCCCCTAACCCTAACCCTAGCCCGAACCCTAACCCTAACCCTTCCCCGAAGCCTGATCCTCACCCGTCCCCTAATCCTAACCCGTACGCTGACAATAACCCGCGCCCTCACACGTACGCTCCCCCTAAAGTGTTGTCGTACCCTCACCTGGACCCTAAACCGTCCCCGTCCCCTAACCCTAACCCTAGCCCGAACCCTAACCCTAACCCTTCCCCGAAGCCTGACCCTCACCCGTCCCCTAATCCTAACGCGTATGCTGACACTAACCCGCGCCCTCACACGTACGCTCCCCCTAAAGCGTTGTCGTACCCTCACCTGGACCCTAAACCGTCCCCGTCCCCTAACCCTAACCCTAGCCCGAACCCTAACCCTAACAATTCCCCGAAGCCTGACCCTCACCCGTCCCCTAATCCTTACCCGTACGCTGACACTAACCCGCGCCCTCACACGTACGCTCCCCCTAAAGCGTTGTCGTACCCTCACCTGGACCCTAAACCGTCCCCGTCCCCTAACCCTAACCCTAGCCCGAACCCTAACCGTAACCCTTCCCCGAAGCCTGACCCTCAGCCGTCCCATAATCCTAACCCGTACGCTGACACTTACCCGCGCCCTCACACGTACGCTCCCCCTAAAGCGTTGTCGTACCCTCACCTGGACCCTAAGCCGTCCCCGTCCCCTAACCCTAACCCTAGCCCAAACCCTAACCCTAACCCTTCCCCGAAGCCTGACCCTCACCCGTGCCCTAATCCTAAACCGTACGCTGACACTAACCCGCTCCCTCACACGTACGGTCCCCCTGCAGCGTTGTCGTACCCTCACCTGGACCCTAAACCGTCCCTGTCCCCTATCCCTAACCCTAACCCTAGCCCGAACACTAACCCTAACCTTTCCCCGAAGCCTGACCCTCACCCGTCCCCTAATCCTAACCCGTACGCTGACACTAACACGCACCCCCAGACGTACGCTCCGCCTAAAGCGTTGTCGTACCCTCACCTGGACCCTAAACCTTCCCCATCCCCTAACATTAACCCTAGCCCGAACCCTAACCCTAACGCTTCCCCGAAGCCTGACCCTCACCCGTCCTCTAACCCTAACACGTACGCTGACACTAACCCGCGCCCTCACACGTACGCTCCCCCTAAAGCGCTGTCGTACCCTCACCTGGACCCTAAACCGTCCCCGTCCCCTAACACTAACCCTAACCCGAGCCCTAACCCTAACCCTTCCCCGAAGCCTGACCCTCACCCGTCCCCTAATCCTAACCCGTACGCTGACACTAACCCACGCCCTCACACGTACACTGCCCCTAATGCGTTGTCTTACACTCACATGGACCCTAAACCGTCCCCGTCCCCTAACCCTAACCCTAGCCCGAACCCTAACCCTAGGCCTTCCCCGAAGTCTGACCCTCACCCGCCCCCAATCCTAACCCGTACGCTGACACTAACCCGCGGCCTCACACGAACCCTTCCCCTAGAGCGTTGTCGTACCCTCACCTGGACCCTGAACCGTGCCCGTCCCCTAACCCTAACCCTAGGCCGAACCCTAACCCTAACACTTCCCCGAAGTCTGACCCACACCTGTCCCCTAATCATAACCCGTACGCTGACACTAACCCGCGCCCTCACACGTACGCTCCCCCTAAAGCGTTGTCGTACCCTCACCTGGACCCTAAACCGCCCCCGTCCCCTAACCCTAACCCTAACCTGATCCCTAACCCTAACCCTTCCCCGAAGCCTGACCCTCACCCGTCCCCTAATCCTAACCCGTACGCTGACACTAACACGCGCCCTCACACGTACGCTCCCCCTAAAGCGTTGTCGTACCCTCACCTGGACCCAAACCGTCCCTGTCCCCTAACCCTAACCGTAACCCTAGCTCGAACTCTAACCCTAACCCTTCCCCGAAGCCTGACCTTCTCCCATCCCCTAATCCTAACCCGTACGCTGACACTAACCCGCACCCTCACACGTACGCTCCCCCTAAATCGTTGTCGTACCCTCACCTGGACCCTAAACCGTCCCTGTCCCCTAACCCTAACCCTAGCCCGAACCCTAACCCTAACACCTCCCCGAAGCCTGACCCTCACCCGTCCCCTAATCCTAACCCGTACGCTGACACTAACCCGCGCCCTCACACGTACGCTCCCGCTAAAGCGTTTTCGTACTCTCACCTGGACCCTAAACCGCCCCCGTCCCCTAACCCTAACCCTAGCCCGAACCCTAACCCTAACCCTTCCACGAAGCCTGACCCTCACCTGTCCCCTAATCCTAACCCGTACGCTGACACTAACCCGCGCCCTCACACGTACGCTCCCCCTAAAGCGTTGTCGTATCCTCACCTGGACCCTAAACCACCCCCGTCCCCTAAACTTAACCCTAGCCCGAACCCTAACCCTAACACTTCCCTGAAGCCTGACACTCACCCGTCCCCTAATCCTAACCCGTACGCTGACACTAACCCGCGCCCTCACACGTACGCTCTCCCTGAAGCGTTGTTGTACCCTCACCTGGACCCTAAACCGTCCCTGTCCCCTAACCCTAACCTTAACCCTAGCCCGAACTCTAACCCTAAACTTTCCCCGAATCCTGACCCTCACCCGTGCCCTAATCCTAACCCGTACGCTGACACTAACACGCACCCTCACACGTACGCTCCCCCTAAAGCGTTGTCGTACCCTCACCTGGACCCTAAACCGCCCCCATCCCCTAACCTTAACCCTAGCCCGAACATTAATCCTAACCCTTCCCCGAAGCCTGACCCTCACCCGTCCCCTAATGCTAACCCGTACGCTAACAGTAACCCGTGCCCTCACACGTACGCTCCCGCTAAAGCGTTGTCGTACCCTCACATGGACCCTAAACCGTCCCCGTCCCCTAACCCTAACCCTAGCCCGAACCCTAACCCTAACCCTTCCCCGAAGCCTGATCCTCAACCGTCCCCTAATCCTAACCCGTACGCTGACAATAACCCGCGCCCTCACACGTACGCTCCCCCTAAAGTGTTGTCGTACCCTCACCTGGACCCTAAACCGTCCCCGTCCCCTAACCCTAACCCTAGCCCGAACCCTAACCCTAACCCTTCCCCTAAGCCTGACCCTCACCCGTCCCCTAATCCTAACGCGTATGCTGACACTAACCCGCGCCCTCACACGTACGCTCCCCCTAAAGCGTTGTCGTACCCTCACCTGGACCCTAAACCGTCCCCGTCCCCTAACCCTAACCCTAGCCCGAACCCTAACCCTAACACTTCCCCGAAGCCTGACCCTCACCCGTCCCCTAATACTTACACATACACTGACACTAACCCGCGCCCTCACACGTACGCTCCCCCTAAAGCGTTGTCGTACCCTCACCTGGACCCTAAACCGTCCCCGTCCCCTAACCCTAACCCTAGCCCGAACCCTAACCGTAACCCTTCCCCGAAGCCTGACCCTCAGCCGTCCCATAATCCTAACCCGTACGCTGACACTTACCCGTGCCCTCACACGTACGCTCCCCCTAAAGCGTTGTCGTACCCTCACCTGGACCCTAAGCCGTCCCCGTCCCCTAACCCTAACCCTAGCCCGAACCCTAACCCTAACCCTTCCCCGAAGCCTGACCCTCACCCGTCCCCTAATCCTAACCCGTACGCTGACACTAACCCGCGCCCTCACACGTACGCTCCCCCTGCAGCGTTGTCGTACCCTCACCTGGACCCTAAACCGTCCCTGTCCCCTAACCCTAACCCTAACCCTAGCCCGAACACTAACCCTAACCTTTCCCCGAAGCCTGACCCTCACCCGTCCCCTAATCCTAACCCGTACGCTGACACTAACCCGCACCCCCAGACGTACGCTCCGCCTAAAGCGTTGTCGTACCCTCACCTGGACCCTAAACCTTCCCCATCCCCTAACATTAACCCTAGCCCGAACCCTAACCCTAACGCTTCCCCGAAGCCTGACCCTCACCCGTCCTCTAACCCTAACACGTACGCTGACACTAACCCGCGCCCTCACACGTACGCTCCCCCTAAAGCGTTGTCGTACCCTCACCTGGACCCTAAACCGTCCCCGTCCCCTAACACTAACCCTAGCCCGAGCCCTAACCCTAACCCTTCCCCGAAGCCTGACTCTCACCCGTCCCCTAATCCTAACCCGTACGCTGACACTAACCCGCGTCCTCACACGTACGCTGCCCCTAATGCGTTGTCTTACACTCACATGGACCCTAAACCGTCCCCGTCCCCTAACCCTAACCATAGCCCGAACCCTAACCCTAGGCCTTCCCCGTAGTCTGACCCTCACCCGCCCCCAATCCTAACCCGTACGCTGACACTAACCCGCGGCCTCACACGAACCCTTCCCCTAGAGCGTTGTCGTACCCTCACCTGGACCCTAAACCGTCCCCGTCCCCTAACCCTAACCCTAGCCCGAACCCTAACCCTAACACTTCCCCGAAGCCTGACCCACACCTGTCCCCTAATCCTAACCAGTACGCTGACACTAACCCGCGCCCTCACACGTACGCTCCCACTAAAGCGTTGTCGTACCCTCACCTGGACCCTAAACCGCCCCCGTCCCCTAACCCTAACCCTAACCTGAACCCTAACCCTAACCCTTCCCCGAAGCCTGACCCTCACCTGTCCCCTAATCCTAACCCGTACGCTGACACTAACACGCGCCCTCACACGTACGCTCCCCCTAAAGTGTTGTCGTACCCTCACCTGGACTCTAAACCGTCCCCGTCCCCTAACCCTAACCCTAGCCCGAACCCTAAACCTAACACTTCCCCGAAGCCTGACCCTCACCCGTCCCCTAATCCTAACCCGTACGCTGACACTAACCCGCGCCCTCGCACGTACGCTCCCCCCAAAGCGTTGTCGTACCCTCACCTGGACCCTAAACCGCGCCCGTCCCCTAACCCTAACCCTACCCCGAACCCTAACCCTAAACCTTCCCCGAAGCCTGACACTCACCCGTCCCCTAATCCTAACCCGTACGCTGACACTAACCAGCGACCTCACACTTACGCTCCCCCTAAAGCGTTGTCGTACCCTCACCTTGACCGTAAACCGTCCCCGTCCCCTAACCCTAACCCTAGCCCGAACCCTAACCCTAACACTTCCGCTAAGACTGACACTCACACGTCCCCAAATCCTAACCCGTACGCTAACACTAACCCGCGCCCACACACGTACGCTCCCCCTAAAGCGTTGTCGTTACCCCCACCCGGACCCTAAACCGTCCCCGTCCCCTAACCCTAACCCTAGCCCGAACCCTAACCCTAACCCTTCCACGAAGCCTGACCCTCACCCGTAAACTAAAACTAACCCGTACGCTAACACTAAGCAGCGCCCTCACACGTACGCTCCCCTAAAGCGTTGTCATACCCTCACCCGGACCCTAAACTGGTCCCGTCCCCTAACCCTAACCCTAGCCGGAACCCTAACCCTAACCCTTCCCCGAAGCCTGACCCTCACCTGTCCCCTAATCCTAAACCGTACCATAACCCTAACCCGTGCCCTCACACGTACGCTCCCCCTAAAGCATTGTCGTACCCTCACCTGGACCCTAATCCCTCCCCGTCCCCTAACCCTAATCCTAGACCGAACCCTAACCCGAACCCGAACCCTAACCCTAACCCTTCCCCGAAGCCTTACCCTCACCCGTCCCCTAATCCTAAGCCGTACGCTAACACTAACCCGTGCCCTCACACGTACGCTCACCCTAAACCATTGTCCTACCCTCACCCGGACCCTAAACCGTCCCCGTCCCGTAAACCTAACCCTAGCCCGAACCCTAACCCTAAACCTTCCCCGAAGCCTTACCCTCACCCGTCCCCTAATCCTAAGCCGTACGCTAACACTAACCCATGCCCTCACACGTACGCTCACCCTAAACCGTTAACGTACACTCACCCGGACCCTAAACCGTCACCTTACCCTAACCATAACACTAGCCGGCACCCTAAACGTAACCCTTCACCGAAGCCTTACCCTCACCCGTCCCCTAATCCTAACCAGCACGCTAACATTAACCCGCGCCCTCACACGTACGCTTCCCCTAAAGCGTTCTCGTACCCTCACCCGGACCCTAAACCATCCCCGTCCCCTAACCCTAACCCTAGCCCGAACCCTAACCCTAACCCTTCCCCGAAGCCTTACCCTCACCCGTCCCCTAATTCTAACCCGTACGCTAACACTAACCCATGCCCTCGCACGTACGCTCACCCTAAACAGTTGTCGTACCCTCACCCGGACCCTAAACCGTCCCCGTCCCCTAACCCTAACCCGAACCCTAACCCTAAACCTTCCCCGAAGCCTTACCCTCACCCGTCCCCTAATCGTAACCCGTACGCTAACACTAACACATGCTCTCACACTTACACTCACCCTAAACCGTTGTTGTACCCTTACCTGGACCCTAAACCTTCCCTTCCCCTTACCCAAACCCTAACCCTTACCGGAAGCCTTACCCTAACCCGTCCCCTAATCCTAACCTGTACGCTAACACTAACCCGTGCCGTCACACGTACACTCTCCCTAAACCGTTGTCGTACCCTCACGTGGGCCCTAAACCGTCCCCGTCCCCTAACCCTAACCCTTACCCGAAGCCTTACCCGAACCCGTCCCCTAGTCCTAACCCGTACGCTAACACTAACCCGTGCCCTCACACGTACGCTCACCCTAAACCGTTGTCGTACCCTCACCCGGACCCTAAACCGTCCCCGTCCCCCAACACTAACCCTAGCCCGATCCCTAACCCTAATCCTTCCCCGAAACTTACACTCACGCGTCCCCTAATCCTAACCCGTACGCTAACACTAACCCTTACCCTAACACTTTTGCTCAACCTAAACCATTGTTGTACCCTAACCTGTACCCTATACCGTCCCCGTCCCCGTCCACTAAACCTAACCGTAACCCTAACCCTAACCCTTACCCGAAGCCTTACCTTAACCTTCCCCTAATCCTAACCCATATGCTAACACTAACCTGTACCCTATCATGTACACTCACCCTAAACCGTTGCCGTACCCTAACCTGTACCCTAAACCATCCCCTATCCCTAACTCTAACCCTAAGCCTTACCCGAAGCCTTACCCTAGTCCGTCCTCTAATCCTAACACATACGCTAACACTAACCCGTACCCTAACACGTACGCTCAGCCTAAACCTTTGTCATACCCTAACCTGTACCCTAAACTGTACCCATCCCCGTCCCCTAACCCTAACCCTAATGCTTACCCGAAGCCTTACCCTAACCCGTCCCCTAATTCTACCCGTACACCAATACTAACCCGTACCCTAACACGTATGCTCACCCTAAATCATTGTCGTACACTAAACTGTACCGTAAACCATCCCCATCCCCTAATCCTAACCCTCACCTTAACCCTAACACTTACCCGAAGCCTTACCCTAACCCGTCCCCTAATCCTAACCCGTACGCTAACACTAACCCATACCCTAACACCTACGCTCACTGTTAACCGTTGTCGTACCCTCACCTGTACTCTAAACCGTCCCCGTCCCGTAACCCTAACCCTAAACGTAACTCTAACCCTAAGCCTTATATGAAACCTTACCCTAACACGTCCCGTAATCCTAACCCGTACGCTAACGCTAACCCATACCCTAACACGTACGCTCACCTTAAATCTTTGTTGTTCCCTAACCTGTACCCTAAACTATCCCGTCCCCTAACCCTGACCCTAACCCTAACACTTACCCTAAGCCTTACCCTAAGCCGTCCCCTAATCCTAACCCGTACACTAACACTAATCCATACCCTAGCACGTACGCTAACAATAACCCTTGTTGTACCCTGAACTGTACCTTAATCCGTCCCCATTTCCTAACCCTAAAAATAACCTGAAACCTAACCCTAACCTTTACATGAAGCCTTAACCTCATTCATCCCCTAATCCTAATCTGTACACTAATACTAACCCATACCCTAACACGTACGCTAACCCTAAACTGTTGTCGTACCCTAACCTGTACCCTAAACAGGCTCTGTTCCCTAACCCTAACCCTAACCCGAATCCTAACCCTAACCCTTACCTGAAGCCTTACCCTCACACGTCCCCTAATCCTATTCCGCAAACTAACACTAACTCGCACCCTAACACGTACGCTAACTCAAAGCCGTTGTTGTACAATAACATGAACCCTAAACCATCCCCGTTCCCTAACCCTAACCCGTACCCAAACGCTAACCCAAACCCTAAACCTAACCCTTACCCGAAGCCCCTACCCGTACCCTAATCGTAACCCGTACACTAACACTAAACCATACCAAAACACGTACGCTAACCCTAAACCGTTGTCGTACCCTAACCTGTACCCTAAACCATACCCATTCCCTAACACTAACCCTAACCCTAAACCTAAACCTGACTCTTACCCAAAGCCTTACCCTAGCCCGTACCTAATCCTAACCCGTACACTAATAGTAACCCGAACACTAACACCTACGCTAACCCTAAACCGTTGTCATACACTAACCTGTACCCTAAACCGTGCCCATTCCCTAACCCTAACCCTAACCCTGACTCTTACCTGAAGCCTTACGCTTACCTGTACCCTAATCCTAACCCATACACTGACACTAACCCGTACCCTAACACGTACGCTCACCCGAAACCGTTGTCGTACCCTAACCTTTACCCTAAACCGTATGTGTTCCCCAACCCTAACCCTAACCCTGACCCTTTCCCAAAGCCTACCCTAACCCATACCTAATCCTAACCCGTACACTGACACTAACCCGTACTCTAACACGTTTGCTAAACCTAAATCTTTTCTGTACCCTAACCTGTACCCTAAACCGTACCCATTCCCTAACCTGAACACTTACCCAAACCCTGACCCTTACCCGAAACCTCACCCTAACCCGTACACTAATTCTAACCCATACACTAACACTAACTCATACCCTAACACGTACGCTAACCCTAAATCTTTGCCGTACACTAACCTCTACCCTACACCGTACCTGTTCCCTAATCCTAACCCTAAACCTAACCCTGACCCTTACCCAATGACTTACCCTAACCCATACTCTAATCCTAACCCATACACTAACACTAACCCGTACCCTAACACATATGCTAACCCTAAACCGTTATCGTATCCTACCCTGTACCCGAAACCGTACCTGTTACCTAACCGTAACCCTATCCCTGACCGTTACCCGAAGCCTTACCCTAAACCGTACCTTAATCCTAACCCATACCGTAACTCGGACGCTAACCCTAGATCGTTCACGTATCCTAACCTGTAGTCTATACCAAACCTCTTCCCTAACCCTAACCCTCACCATAACCATAAAGCTTACCCGAAGCCTTTCTAACCCGTACCTTAATCCTATCCCGTACAATAACACTAACTCGTACCCTAACACCTACGCTACATCTAGAGCATTGTCGTACTGTAACCTGTACCCAAAACCGTACCCATTCCCTAACCCTACCCTAACCATAACCGTAAATGTAACACTTACAATGAGACTTACCCTAACCCGTACCTAGTTCCTAACCTGTACACTAACTCTAAGCTGTAACCTACCATGTTCGCTCACCCTAGAGTTTTGTCGTACAATAAACTGTACACTAAACCATACCCGTTCCCTAACCCTATCCCTAAACCTAACAGTAACCCTTGCCCGAAGGCTTACCCTAACCCGAAACTTAATCCTATCTGGTATACTAACACTATCCCATACCCTAACACTTACGCTAACACTGGAGCATTCCCGTACCCTAACCTGTACCCTAAACCGTACTGATTCACTAACCCTATACCTTACCTTTAACTGAAGACTTACCCTAACCCGTAACTTAATCCTAACCCGTACACTAACACTTACCCATACCCTAACACATATGGTAAACCTAGAACCTTGTCGTACCCTAACCTTTAACCTAAACCGTACCTTTTCCCTAACCCTAACCCTATCTGTAACTCTTACCCAAAGCCTTATCCTAAGCCGTACCTTAAACCTAACCCATACACTAACACTAACCCATACCTTAACACATACACTAACCCTAGAGAGTTTTTGTACCCTAACCTGTACCCTGTACCGTACCTGTTCCCTCACCCTAACCCTAACCATAACTGAAAACCTTTCCTGAAGCCTTACCCTAACCCATAACTTAATCCTAACCCGTACACTAACACTAACCCATACCCTAACACATACGCTAACCCTAGAACATTGTCGTACTCTAACCTGTACCCTACAGTGTACCCATTCCGTAACCCTAACCCTACCCTAACCGTAACAGTAACACTTATCCAAAGCCTTTCCCTAACCTGTACCCTAATCCTAACCCATACACTAACACTAACCCATACCTTAACACGTACGCTACACCTAAGCTGTTGTCGTACCCTAACCTGTACCCTAAGCCGTACCCGTTCCCTAACCCTTACACTAACCCTAACCGTAAATGAAACCCTTACCTAAAGCCATACCCTAACCTGTACCTTAATCCTACCCCGTACACTAACACTAACCCATACCCTAAAACGTACGCAAACAATAGAGCGTATGAAGAAGCGGTCCATGTACAGAATGGAAAATTATTCCACTAAAAATTAGAAATTAAATTTAAAAAAACAAATACAAGTAAGGAGACGTAATCTTTCGGGGGTATATCAGGGCACATTGCCCTCTAATTTACAAATGAGGAACACCACTGGCAGGAAGGTCTGTTTCCCTAGGTACCAGAGTGGAGAACGTAGAAATGCTGCCATACTCTGACTGACACCTGAAACAGCAGCTTTGAAATCTGTGCTAATGGGCACTTCATATACACAAGTACTGCAGGACTGCAAATGAAACCTGCCCTTAAAATGTCTTGATGCATGTAAAGGCCAAAAAAATTCAAAATGTGGCACATATTTGAAGAAAACCATTTGAAGAAGTAAGCTGTAATAACAGTTTGAAAAATAAAAGGACATTCCTGAAAGCTAAATTTCAATGGATTATGAGACACATGTAAATCCAGCCACACAGAGGTATCAGCTCACACCATTCGGAATAACCATCAGGAAAGAAACTACAAATGATCAATGCTGAAGGGGTTGTGGAGAAATGCATACCCTTAATTTGAAGTCAGACATAATCTGGTAAGAGCCTTTAATGGGAACAGAATGGAGGTGCCTTTAAAAGGTCAACATTGAGCTACTATATCATCTAGCAGGCCCACTCCTGGGCCTATAACCTAAGAAGAGAGAATTGGAAAGACACAGGCAGGCAAATCTGCACTGTAGCAGTATTACAATAGCCAAGACATGGAAGAAACCAAAACTCCATCAACAGATGGGTGGACAAAGAAGAACTGCTACATGTAGAGATGGAATATTAGCTCGGGGAAAAATGAAACAATGCCATTTGCAACACCATAGATGAGTCTAGAGGTAATCATGCAACTTGTAGTAAGTGAGAAAGCGAAAGACACCTAACGCATATCACTTATAGGTGTTACCTAAAAATTGATAACAATGAAGATATTTCCACAGACAAAGGCAATCACAGATTCATTAAACAAACTTATGGTTCCCCAAATCGAAAGGTGTGAGGATTGGATACATTACGATATTGGGGTTAACAGAGATATACAAACACATGTGAAATATATAATCACCAAAGACCTACGGAATACCGAGAAGACTACTCAGAATTGTGTCATAACCTACCTGCAAAAAGGATCTGAAGAAGAAAAGATACATGTATATGTGTGAAAGAACCACATCTTGCACACCTAGAACAAACAAAACATTGTTGTCAAATTTGCTGCGATAAAAAATAAAAATTAAGTTAAAATATGAACAAGAAATAATGAGACATAAACATAAATGATTTTTTCCTGGCATATTCCATTCTAAATTTCAACCTTAAACAGGACTTCCATTAAGGCTCTGTTGCCCCGGTAACCAGATTTGGTAAAGGAGAAAGGCTGCCGCCTTGTGGCTGTTTCACACAACAGCAGCTTTAAACCAAGCGCTAATGGTCACTTAATATTCAAAATATGTGCAGGACTGTAAAGGACACCGGGCCTCAAAAAATTCCTGGGGTCGTAAATCGACCAGAAAATTCAAAAGACGTCAACATTTCAAAAAGACAGCGTCAAGAGGCATATTTTGCTCACATTTTGTCTTTTCTTTCTATTTCTTTTTGTTTAAAAAACTTGCATGGAATAATGCTCAATACCAGGAACTAATAAAGCCATGCAAATCCAATCTACAAAAACGTTCACCTTATCACCGCCAGAATGATCATCAGCAAAATAGTCTACAAAACATGAATGCTAAAAGGGTTTTAGAGAACTGTGTACCCTCTAGCTGCTGCTGAGACGTAAACTGGTAACAGCCAGTAGTGAGAAGAGAATGGTGGTGCGTTTAAGGTTAAAAATTGAGCTCATCATTCTGTAATAACCTACACGGGAAAGGAACCAAAAATGAATAGATATAATGAACCAGATTCTGTACACCTAGAGCAAGCACATTTTTATCAAATTTGCTCTGATAATAAATAAAAATTAAATTTAAAAAACAAAAAAAGAGGTAAGGAGATATAAGCTCTTGGGGGTGTGCCCTGGCACATTCCACTCTAATTTGCAGCCTACTAACAGGATTTCCAGGAAGGCTCTGTTGCCCAAAAACCCAGAGGTGGAAATGTTGAAATGCTGCCGCCTTGTGGCCGTTTCCCGCAAGAGCGGCTTTAAACCCACAGCTAATGGTCACTTAACATTCACAAGGACTCAGGGCTGTAAAGGACACCTGCCCTCACAAAGTGTCCTGAGGTGAGGAATGGCAAAAAAAAATCAAGAAAGGCAAAATTTTCAAGAAGGTAGTATGAAGCGCTAAGTTTGACTTACTCTCTTGTTAAAAAAAGGAAAATGGATAGAAGCTCAACCTCAGGAATTACTAGACTCATGCAAATCTAATCTTCAAAAAGGTTTCAACTCACACCAGTCGACTGACCATCAGCAAAAAGTCTACAAAGCATAAATGCTGATGTGGTTTGAGAGAACTGTGTACCCTCTGGCTGCTGGGGGGATGTAAACTGGTAACAGTCAGTAGTGAGAACATAATGGAGGTGCGTTTAAAGGTAAAAATTGAGCTCCCATGTGATCTGGTAGTTCCTTTGATGCGCCTATGACCTGAGCAGACCAGAATGAAAACGACACAGGCTGGCAAAGCTGCACTGCAGGAACATTTAACATAGCCAAGACTTGGAAGAAACAAAAATGTCCATGAACAGAAAAATACACAACGAAGAAATGGTCCATGTACACAATGGAATATTAGCCACGGAAAACAATGAAACAGTGCCGTTTGCACCACCATACAAAGACCTAGAGATAATCACCCAACTTGAAGTAAGAAAGAAACTGAAAGACAGGTATCCTATAACATCACTTCTAGGTGTTACCTAAAAATTGATACCCATGAACTTATTTCCAAGAGAAGGAAAAACATGGACTTAAGAAAATAAAATTACGTTTAACCAATTGGAAAGGTGTAAGGAATGAATGAATTACGATATGGAGGTTAACAGACATGTACTAGCACATATGAAATATATAATCACAAAATACGTATGGAATACCAAGAGAGGTCTACTCAACACTCTAATAACCTACACGGGAAAGGATCCAATGATGAATACACAGACACATTGATATGATGAACCAGATTCTGTACACCTAGGAGAAACAACATTTTTATCAAATTTGCTCTGATACCTAATAAAAATTAAACTAAAAAACAAACAACAAGTAAGGAGATATAAGCTCTTGGGGGTTTGCGCTGGCACATTCCACTCTAATTTGAAGCCTACTAATATGATTTCCAGGAAGGCTCTGTTGCCCAAAAACCCAGAGGTGGAAATGTTGAAATGCTGCCGCCTTGTGGCCGTTTCCCGCAAGAGCGGCCTTAAACCCACAGCTAATGGTCACTTAACATTCACAAGGACTCAGGGCGGTAAAGGACACCTGCCCTCAAAAACTGTCCTGAGGTAGGGAATGGCCAACAAAATTCAAAACAGGCAAATTTTTCAAGAAGATAGTATGAAGATGTAAGTTTTACTCACTGTCTTTAAAAAAAAAGGAAAATGGATAAAAGCTCAACCTCAGGAATTATTACACTCATGCAAATCTAACCTGCAAAAAGGTTTCAACTCACACAGGTCGACTGACCATCAACAAAATGTCTGCAAATAATAAATGCTGAAGAGATTTTTGAGAACTGTGTACCCTCTAGCTGCTGGTGAGATATAAATTGGTAACAGCCAATAATGAGAACAGAAAGGAGCTGCCTTTAAAAGTAAATATTGAGCTACCATTTGATGCAGCAGGCCCACTGCTGGGCCTCTCACCTGGGAAGACCAGAATCCAGAAGACAGAGGCTGCAAAAGCTGCACTGCAGCCTTACTCACAATAGCCAAAGACGTGCAAGCAACCTAAATGTCCATCAACAGATGAAAGGATAAAGAAGTGGTCCATGTACACAATGGAACTTTAGCCATGGAAAACAATGAAACACTGCTCTTTGAGGTACCATAGATGAGCCTAGAGATAATCACAGAACATGAGGTAAGTTGGAAAGAAAAAGACATATATCCTATGATATCACTTATAGGTGTTACCTAACAACTGACAAAAATGGACATATTTCCACAGAGAAAGACACACACAGACTTAAAAAACAAACTGCGTATCTAAAAGGAAAGGTGGTGGCAATGTATAAATTAAGATTAGGTTTACCATACCTATACAAATACAGATTAAGTGCACATATCAAAAAGCCCGAGCACATAGCAAGGGAGGTGTACAGAACACTCTGTAATCCTTTACATGGGAAAAGGATATGTACATGAATAGATATATATGATGTATGAATGGACCAGATTGTGTACACCTTGGACAAACTGTATTCTACTCATTACCCCGATTAAAACAATTAAAACAACGAACAAGAAGTAATGAGACATAAACTTTCAGGGGCTTTTTCCTGGCACATTCCATTCTAATTTACAACCTAGTAACAGGACTTCCAGAAAGACTCTGCTGCCCTGGAAACCAGATTTGGGAATGGAGAAATGCTGCCGCCTTGTGGCCGTTTCTCACCACAGCAGCGTTAAACCCAGCGCTAATGGTCACTAAATATTCACACTCGTTGCAGGCCTGTAAATGACACCTGCCCTCAAAAAAATCCTGGAGTCGAAAATCGACCACAAAATTCAAAAGAGGGCAACCTTCCAACAAGACAATTTCAAGAGGTATATTGTACTCACACTTTTTATTTCTAAATAAAAGAGAAAGGTGTGGGAAAATGCTGAATATTAGGAATTATTAAAGACATGCAAATCCAAATTACAAAAACCTATCAGCTCACACCAGTCAGAATGGCCATGAGCAAACATTCTTCAAACAATAATTGCTGAAGGGGTTGTGGAAAAATGCATACCCTCGGTGTTAATTGGGACGTGGTAAGAGCCACTAATGAAAACACAATGCACACGCTTTGAAAAGATAAACATTGAGCTACGAGTCAATGAATCATACCCACTGTTGGGCCTATCACCTGAGAAAATGAGAATCCAAAGTCACAACGGGCTGGGGCTTCACTGGTGGTGCAGTGGTTGAGAGTCTACCTGCCGATGCAGGGGACATGGGCTCGTGCCCCGGTCCGGGATGATCCCATGTGGCGCGGAGTGGCTGGGCCGGTGAGCCATGGCCGCTGAGCCTGCGTGTCCGGAGCCTGTGCTCCGCAATTGGAGAGGCCACAACAGTGAGAGGCCCGTGTACTGCTAAAAAAAAAAAAAAAAAAAAAAAAAAGTCACAGGCTGGCAATACTGCACTCCAGCAATATTTACCATAGACAGCACTTGGAAGCAATGAACATGTCCATCAACAGACGAATGCACAAAGAAGAAGTGGTCCATGTACAGACTGGAATATTACTCCACTAGAAAAACAGAAATTAAATTTAAAAAACAAACATAAGTAAGGAAACGTAAGCTTTGGGGGGTATATCAGCGCACATTCCACTCTAATTTATAACTGAGGAACACCACTGGTAGGAAGGTCTGTTTCCCTCGGTACAAGAGTGGGGAACGTAGAAATGCTGCCGTCCTCTGGCCGATACCTGCAATGGCAGCTTTGAAATATGTGTTAATGGGCACTTCATATGCACAAGTACTGCAGGGCTGCAAATGCAACCTGCCCTTAAAATGTCTTGATGCATGTAAAGGCCAAAACATTTCAAAATGTGGCACACACTTCAAGAAAACAATTTCAAGAAGTCATCTGTTGAAGAAGTCATTCTTCAACAATTTGAAGAAGTCATCATGTAAAATATTATTACATTTTATGTAATAATAAAATTATTACAGATTTTTCATGTGTAATATAAATACATCTGTTTTTTATTACAGATGAAAAACAGTTTGAAAAATAAAAGGACATGCCTGAAAGCTCAATTTCAAGGGAGTTTGAGACACATGCAAATCCAACCACAAAGTGTTATCTGCTCACAACACTCAGAATAACCATCAGCAAAACAACTACAAACGATCAATGCTGAAGAGGTTTTGGAGAAATTCATACCCTCAATTTGAAGTGTGACGTAACCTGCTAAAAGCCACTAATGGGAGCAGAATGGAAGTGCCTTTAAAAGGTAAACCTTGAGCTACTATATGATCCAGGAGGCCCACTTCTTGGGCTATATCCTAAGAAGACAGAATTGGAAAGACACAGGCAGGTAAATCTGCACTGTAGAAGTATTACAATAGCCAAGACATGGAAGCAACCAAAACGTCCATCAAGAGATGAGTGGACAAAGAAGAACTGGTACATGTAGAGATGGAATATTAGCCAAGGAAAAAAATGAAACAATGATATTTGCAGGATCATAGAGGAATCTAGAGGTAATCATGCAACTGGTAGTAAGTAAGAAAGTGGAAGACACATATCCTATCGTATCACTTATGGGTGTTACCTAAAAATTGATACCAATGAAGATATTTCCAGAGAGAAAGGCAATCACAGATTCATTAAACCAACTTCAGGTTCACCAAATGGAAAGGTGTGAGGATTGGATACATTACAATATTGGGGTTAACAGTTCAAGCACATGTGAAATATATAATATTGGGGTTAACAATTGGGGTTAAAATATTGGGGTGAATATTGGGGTTATAATATTGGGGTTAACAATTGGGGGTAAAAATTACAATATTGGGGTTAACAATTCAAACACATGTGAAATATATAATCACCAAAAACCTATGGCATACCAAGAGAAGACTACTCAACATTGTGTAATAACCTACATGGGAAAAGGATCTGAAGAAGAATAGATATATGTATATGTGTAAAAGAACCACATCTTGCACACCTAGAAAAAACAAAACATTGCAATCTAATTTGCTGTGATAAAGAATAAAAATTAAATTAAAAAAACGAACAAGAAGTAATGAGACATAATCTTAAGGGGCTTTTCCTGGCACATTCCGTTCTAATTTACAACCTGCAGCACAACTTCCATTATGGCTCTGTTGCCCTAGTAAGCAGATTCGGTAAGGAGAAGTGCTGCCGCCTTCTGGTCGTTTCACACAACAGCGGTATTTGTCACTTAATATTCAAAATAATTGCAGGCCTGTAAACGACACCTGCCATCAAAAAAAATCCTGGGGTCATAAATCGACAAGAAAATTCAAAAGACGTCAACATTTCAAGAAGACAATTTCAAGAGGCATATTTTATGCACATTTTGTCTTTTCCTTTTTTTCTTTAAAATAAAAGGGAATTGAAAAATGTGCAACATCAGCAACTAATAAAGCCATGCAAATCCAATTACAGAAATGTTCACCTCACAGCCGTCAGAATGTTCTTCAGCAAAAAGTCTACAAAGAATAAATGCTGAAGGGGTTTCAGAGAACTGTGTACCCTCTGGCTGCTGGGGGGATGTAAACTGGTAACAGCCAGTAGTGAGAACATAATGGAGGTGCGTTTAAGTGTTAAAAATTGGGCTACCATGTGATCTGGTAGGTCCTTTGATGTGCCTATCACCTGAGCAGAGCAGAATGGAAAAGACACAGGCTGGCAATCCTGCACTGCAGGAACATTTAACATAGCCAAAATTTGGAAGAAACCAAAATGTCCATCAACAGAAAAATGCACAAAGAGGAAGTGGTCCATGTAAGCAATGGAATATTAGCCATGGAAAACAATGAAACAGTGCCGTTTGCACCACCATATAAAGACCTAGAGATAATCACTCAAATTAAAGAAAGAAAGTGAAAGACAGGTATCCTATGACATCATTTATAGGTGTTACCTAAAAATTGATAACCATGAACTTATTTACAAGAGAAGGAAGAGCATGGATTAAGAAAAGAAAAGTTATGTTTAACCAAATGGAAAAGTGTAAGGAATGTATGAATTACGATATGGGGGTTAACAGACATGTACTAATACATATGAAATATATAATCACAAAATACGTATGGAATACCAAAAGAGGTCTACTCAACACTCTGTAATAACCTACACTGTAAAGGATCCAAAGATAAATAGACAGATACATAGATATAATGAACCAGATTCTGTACATCTAGGAGAAACAAAATATTTTTATCAAATTTGCTCTGATAATTAATAAAACTTAAATTTAAAAAACAAACAAGAAGTAAGGAGATATAAGCTCTTGGGGATGTGCCCTGGCACATTCCAATCTAATTTGCAGCCTACTAACACGATTTCCAGGAAGGCTCTGCTGCCCAAAATCCCAGAGTTGGAAATGTAGAAATTCTGCCGCCTTATGGCCGTTTACTGAAAGAGCGGCTTTAAGCCCACATCTAATGGTCTCTTAACATTCACAAGGACTCAGAGCTGTAAAGGACACCTGCCCTAAACAATTGTGCTGAGGCAGGAGATGGACAATAAAATTCAAAACTGGCAAATTTTTCAAGAAGATAGTATGAAGAGGTAAGTTTGACTCACTCTCTTTAAAAAAAAAAAAAGGAAAATGGGTAAAAGCTCAACTTCAGGAATTATTAGACTCATGCAAATCTAATCTATAGAAAGGTTTCAACTCACACCAGTCGACTGACCATCAGCAAAAAGTCTACAAACAATAATTTCTGAAGGGATTTTAGAGAACTGTGTACCCTCTAGCTGCTGGTGACATGTAAAGTGGTAACAGCCAATAATGAGAACAGAAAGGAGCTGCAACTAAAAGCGAAAATTGAGGTACCATTCAATCCAGCAGTCACACCGCTGGACCTCTCCCCTGGGAAGACCAGCATCCAGAAGACAGAGGCTGCAAAAGCTGCACTGCAGCCTTATTCACAATAGCCAAGACAGTGAAGCAACCAAAATGTCCATCAACAGATGAATGGATGAAGAAGAAGTGGTCCACGCTCACAATAGCATACTAGCCATAGAAAACAATGAAACACTGCTATTTGAGGCGCCATAGATGAGCTTGGAGATAATCACAGAATATGAGGTAAGTCAGAAAGCAAAAGACCTATATCCTATGATATCACTTATAGGCGTTATCTAATAATTAACACAAATGAACATATTTCCACAGAGAAAGACACTCACAGACTCAGAAAACAAACTATTATCTAAAAGGAAATGTGGGGGGAATGGAAAATTAAGATTAGGGTTACCATACGTGTACAAATACCTATTAAATACATATATCATAAAGACCGACCATATAGCAAGGGAGGTCTACGGAACACTCTGTAATATTTTACATGGGAAGAGGATCTGAACATGAATAGACATATATATTGTACAAATGAACCAGACTGTGTACACGTGGCCAAACAATATCTAATCATTACCCCGATTAAATAAATTTTAAAAACCAAGAAGTAATGAGACATAAACTTATGGGTGTTCCTCCTGGCACATTCCATTCTATCTTACAAACTAGGAACACAACTTCCAGAAAGGCTCTCCTGCCCCAGTACCCAGATTTGGGAATGGAGAAATGCTGCCTTATTGTCGCCGTTTCCCACAACAGCAGCTTTAAACCCAGTGCTAAAGGTCACTAAATATTCACCAAACTTGCAGTTCTGTAATGACACCTGCCCTCCAAAAAATCCTGGGGTCGAATATCGACCAAAAATTCAAAAGAGGGAAACATTCCAAGAAGACAATTTCAAGTGATATATTGCACTCACACTTTTTTTTTTAACAGAAAAGAAAAAGGCGTGGAACAATGATGAATTTTAGGAATTTTTAAAGACATGCAAACGCAAATTACAAAACCCTATCAGGTCACAGCAGTCAGAATGGCCATTAGCAAAAATGCCGTAAACTATAAATGGTGAAGGGATTGTGGAGAAATCCGTACCCTCGGTTCTAAGGGGGACGTGGTAAGAGCCACTAATAAAACACAATGGAGGTGCTTTGAAAAGGTAAACATTGAGCTACTAGTCAATCAGTCACACCCACTTCTGGGCCTATCACCTGAGAAAATGAGAATCAAAAAGTCACAGGCTGGCAATCTTGCACTCCAGCAATATTTAATATAGCCAATACTTGGAAGCAACGAAAATGTCCATCAACAGAGGAATGCACCAAGAAGTGGTCCATATACACAATGGAATATTACTCCAATAAAAATATAAATTAAATTAAAAAAACAAACAAAAGTAAGGAGACATCAGCTTTTGGGGGTTTATCCGGGCACATTCCACTCTAATTTATAATCGAGGAAGACCACTGGCTGGAAGGTCTGTTTTCCTAGTACCAGCATGGGGAACGAAGAAAGGCTGCTTCACTCTGGCCGTTACCTGCAAAAGCAGCTTTAAAGCCTGTGCTAATGGTCACTTCATGTGAACAAGTACTGCAGGGCTGTAAATGAAACCTGCCCTCAAAATGTCTTGAGGGAGGTAATGGCCAAAAAATTTCAAAATGTGACACATACTTTAAGAAAACACTTTGAAGAACTAAGCTGTAATCACAGTTTGAAAAATAAAAAGGACATGCATTAAAGCTCAATTTCAATGGATTATGAGTCACATGCAAATTCAACCACAAAGAGGTATCAGCTCACACCAGTCAGAATATCCATCAGCAAGAAAATTACAAGCAATAAATGCTGAAGCTGTTGTGGGGAAATGCATACCCTCAAGTTTAAGTGAGATGCAACCTGGAAACAGCCACTAATGAGAACAGAATCGTGGTGCATTTAAAAGGTAAACCCTAAGATACCATATGATACAGGAGGCCCACTCCTGGGCCTATAACATAAGAAGACAGAATTGGAAAGACACAGGCAGGCAAATGTGCATTGCAGCAGTATTACAATAGCCAAGACATGGAGGCAACCAAAAAGTCCATCAAGAGGTGAGTGGACAAAGAAGAACTGGTACATGTACAGATGGAATATTAGCTAAGGAAAAAATGAAACAATACCACTTGCAGCACCATAGATGATTCCAGAGGTAATCAGGCAAATTGTACTAAGTCAGACAGCAAAAGACACATATCCTATAATATCACTTGTAGGTGTTAGCTAAAAATTGATACCAATGAAGATGTTTCCACAGAGAAAGGCAATCACAAATTCATTAAACAAAGTTATGGTTCACCAAATGGAAAGGTGTGAGGACTGGATACATTAGGATATTGGGGTTAACATAGATATAGAAACACATGTGAAATATATAATCACCAAAGACCTACGGAATACCAAGAGAAGACTACTGAACATTGTGTCATAACCTACATGAGAAAACGATCTGAAGAAGTATAGATACATGTATATGTGTAAAAGAACCACATCTTGCACACCTAGAACAAACAAAACATTGTAATCAAATTTGCTGCGATAAAAAATAAAAATTAAATTAAAAAAAGACCAAGAAGTAATGAGATATAAACTTAAGGGGCTTTTTGCTGGCACATTGCATTCTAATTTACAACCAGAACACGACTTCCATTAAAGCTCTGTCATCACTAATAAAGCAGCTTTATAAGCAATGTTGAAAGTAGCTTAAAAGAAGTCTCACTAATTATTGATAGTAACAAGCAAACAAACAAAAGTAAAAATCTCACTGCAAAAAGTATACATAGAGTAAGGGTAGTAGATCAAACACTTATTAAACTTCTGTAAAGAATAAAAGACAACAGTAGTACTTTTTTTAAAAAAAGAGAGGGCCCAAATAAATCAGAAATGAAAGAGATGATGTTACAACAGCCACCACAGAAATACAAAGTATCCTAAGATACACACAGGGTAACTCAGGGCTCAGACTGGACAGAGCTCACTCTCCATTCCCCTGCAGATGACCTACAGGAGCCTCAGGAACTGAGGAGGGGGTCCCTGAGGAGAGGCACAAGATAGAAGATGTTAGGCATTAACATGACTGCATTCATCTTAAACGTGCCTGAACTACATTCACACGAGATAATTTTGTCCTGTATATACATCGGCACCTCTAGTCAGAACTGCAGATCTTTGGCTTCACCACCTCTACCGACATCATGAGCTTCACCTGCTGTGGACCGTCTCCTATAGGATTTCTAGAACCACAAAGCATCGAAGCTTCACAGGACCAAGAGTCTGTGCGACTCCACTCCGAGTCTCAGAGTCTCAACTGCACTCAGAGACTCAGAGTCTCAACAGAGACTCCACTCTGGGGGTGGGGGGGCACACACAAAGTAGTTTGCACATCAGGACCCAGAGGAAGGAGCAGTCACCCCATAGGTGAATGACCATACATACCTGCTAGTTTTAGAGGGTCTCCTGCAAAGGCCGGGAGTGGCTGTGGCTCACCATGGGGACAACGACACTGGCAGCAGAAGTTCTGGGAAATACTCCTTGGCGTGAGCCCTCCCAGAGTCCACCATTAGCCCCACCAAGAGCAAGGTAGGTTCCAGTGCTGGGTCGCCTCAGGCCAAACAACCAACAGGGAGGGAACCCAGCCCCATGCATCAGCAGACAAGCGGATTAAACTTTTTATTAAATTTTATTTAATCCACAGACAAGCAGATTAAAGCTCTGCCCACCAGAGCAACACCTGGCTCAACCTACCACCAGTCCCTCCCATGAGGAAGCTTGCACAAGCCTCTAAGATAGACTCAATCACTGGAGAGCAGACAGCAGAAGCAAGAAGAACTACAGCAGCCTGTGGAAGGAAAACCACATTCACAGAAAGATAGAGAAAATGAAAAGGCAGAGGACTTTATACCAGATCAAGGAACAAGATAAATCCCTAGAAAAACAATGAAATGAGGTGGGGATAGGCAACCTTCCAGTAAAAGAATTCAGAATAATGATAGTGAAGATGATCCAAGACCTTGGAAAAAGAATGGAGGCAAAGATCGAGAAGAGGCAAGAAATGCTTAACAAAGACCTAGAAGAATTAAGGAACAAACACCTAGAAGAATTAAAGAACAAACAAATAGAGATGAACAAACAAATAGAGATGAACAATACAATAACTGAAATGAAAAATACACTAAAAGGAATCAGTAGCAGAATAACTGTGGCAGAAGAACGGATAAGTGACCTGGAAGACAGAAAGGTGGAAATCACTGCCGTGGAACAGAATAAAGAAAAAGAATGAAAATAAATGAAGACACCCTAAGAGACCTCTGGGACAACATTAAATGCAACAACATTTGCATTATAGGGGTCCCAGATGGAGAAAAGAGAGAGAAAGGACCCGAGAAAATATTTGAAGAGATTATGGTCGAAAACTTCCCTAGCATGGGAAAAGAAATAGCCACCGAAGTCCACAAAGCACAGAGAGTCCCAGGCAGGATAATCCAAAGGAGAAAAAATGCCAAGACACGCAGTAATCAAATTGACAAAAATTAAAGACAAAGAAAAATTATTGAAAGCAACAAGGGAAAAATGACAAATAACATACAACGGAACTCTCATAAGGTTAACAACTGATTTCTCAGCAGAAAATCTACAAGCCAGAAGGGAGTGACATGATAAATTTAAAGTGATGAAAGGGAAGAACCTACCACCAAGAGTACTCCAACCAGCAAGGATCTCATTCAGATTGGATGGAGAAATCAAAAGCTTTACAGACAAGCAAAAGCTAAGAGAATTCAACACCACGAAACCAGCTCTAAAACAAATGCTAAAGGAACTTCTCTAAGTGGGAAACACAAGAGAAGAAAAGGACCCACCAAGACAAACCCATAACAATTAAGAAAATAGTAATCGGAACATACATATTGATAATTACCTTAAACGTGAATGGATTAAATGCTCCAACCAAAAGACACAGGCTCCTTGAATGGATACAAAAACAAGACCCATATATATGCTGTCTACAAGAGACCCATTTCAGACCTAGGGACACATACAGACTGAAAGTGAGGGGATGGAAAAATATATTCCATGCACATGAAAATCAAAAGAAAGCTGGAGTAGCAATACTCATATCAGATAAAATAGACTTTAAGATAAAGGATGTTACAAGAGACAAAGAAGGACACTACATAATGATCAAGGGATCAATCCAAGAAGATATAACAATTATAAATATATTTGTACCTAACATAGGAGCACCTCAATATATAAGGCAATTGCTAACAGCTATAAAAGAGGAAATCGACAGCAACACAATAATAGCAGGGGACTTTAACACCTCACTTACACCAATGGAGATCATCCAGATAGAAAATTAATAAGGAAACACAAGCTTTAAATGACACAATAGACCAGATAGATTTAATGGATATTTATAGGACATTCCATCCAAAAACAGCAGATTACACATTCTTCTCAATGGCACATGGAACACTCTCTGGGATAGATCACATCTTGGGTCACAAATAAAGCCTCAGTAAATTTAAGAAAACTGAAATCATATCAAGCAGCTGTTCCGACCACAATGCTATGAGATTAGAAATCAATTACAGGGAAAAAACCGTAAAAAACACAAACACATGGAGGCTAAACAATACGTTACTAAATAACCAAGAGCTCACTGAAGAAATAAAAGAGGAAATCATAAAACTACCTAGAGACAAATGACAACAAAAACACGATGATTCAAAACATATGGGATGCAGTAAAAGCAGTTCTAACAGGGAAGTTTATAGCAATACAAGCCTACCTCAAGAAACCAGAAAAATCTCAAATAAACAATCTAACCTTACAACTAAAGGAACTAGAGAAAGAAGAACAAAACCCAAAGTTAGTAGAAGGAAAGAAATCATAAAGATCAGAGCATAAATAAATGAAATAAAAACAATAGCAAAGATCAATAAAACTAAATGCTGGTTCTTTAAGAAGATAAATAAAAATGATAAACCTTTAGCCAGACTCAAGAAAAAGAGGGAGAGGACTCAAATCAATAAAATTAGAAATGAAAAAGGTGAAGTTGTAACAGACACCACAGAAATACAAAGCATCCTAAGAGACTACTACAAGCAACTCTATGCCAAAAAAATGAACAACCTGGAAGAAATGGGCAAATTCTTAGAAAGGTATAACCTTCCAAGAATGAACCAGGAAGAAACAGAAAATACGAACAGACCAATCACAAGTAATGAAATTGAAACTGTGATTAAAAATCTTCCAACAAACAAAAGTTCAGAACCAAATGGCATCAGATGTGAATTCTATCAGACATTTAGACAAGAGCTAACATCCAACCTTCTCAAACTCTTCAGAAATTTTCAGGGGAAGGAACACTCCCAAACTCATTCTATGAGGCCACCATCACCCTGATACCAAAAGCAGAAAAAGATACTACAGAAAAAGAAAATTAGAGACCAATATCACTGATTAATATAGATGTAAAAATCCTCAACAAAATACTAGGAAACAGAATTGAACAACACATTAAAAGGATCATACACCATGACAGGTGGGGTTTATCCCAGGGATGCAAGGATTCTTCAATATACGCAAATCAATCAATGTGATACACCATATTAACAAATTGTAGAATAAAAATATGATCATCCCAATAGATGCAGGAAAAGATTTTGACAAAATTCAACACCGATTTATGATAAAAAGTCTCCAAAAAGTGGGCATAGAGGGAATCTACCTCAACATAGTAAAGGTTGTATATGACAAACCCACAGCAAACATCATTCTCAATGGTGAAAAACTAAAAGGATTTCCTCTAAGATCAGGAAAAAGACAAGGATTTCCACTCTCACCACTATTATTCAACATAGTTTTGGAAGTCCTAGACACAGCAATAAGAGAAGAAAAAGAAATAATAGGAATACAAATTGGAAAAGAAGAAGTAAAATTGTCACTGTTTGCAAATGACACGATATTACACATAGTGAATCCTAAAGATGCCACCAGAAAACTTCTAGAGCTAATCAATGAATTTGGTAAAGTTGCAGGATACAAAATTAATGCACAGAAATCTCTTGCATTCCTATACACTAACAATGAAAGATGAGAAAGAGAAATTAAAGAAACAATCCCATTCACCATTGCAGAAAGAAGAATAAAATACGTAGGAATGAACCTACCTAAGGAGGTAAAAGACCTGTACTCAGAAAACTATAAGACACTGCTGAAAGAAATCAAAGATGATATAAACAGATAGAGGTATAAACCATGTTCTTGGATTAGAAGAATCAATATTGTGAAAATGACTATACTACCCAAAGCAATCTACAGATTCAGTGCAATCCCTATCAAATTACCAGTGGCATTTTCTACAGAACTAGAACAAAAAAATCTTAAAATTTATATGGTGACACAAAAGACCCCGAATAGCCAAAGCAGTCTTGAGGGAAATTAAAAGAGCTGGAGGAATCAGACGTCCTGACTTCAGACTATACTACAAAGCTACAGTAATCAAGACTATATGGTACCGGCACAAAAACAGAAATATAGATCAATGGAACAGGATAGAAAGCCCAGAGATAAACCTACGTACCTATGGCTAACTCATCTATGACAAAGGAGGCAAGAATATACAATGGAGAAAAGACAGTCTCTTTAGTAAGTGGTGCTGGGAAAACTGGACAGCTACACGTAAAAGAATGAAATTAGAACACTCCGTAACACCATACACAAAAATAAACTCAAGATGGATTAGAGAGGTAAATGTAAGACCAGACACTATAAAACTCTTAGAGGAAAACATAGGCAGAACACTCTATGACATAAATCACAGCAAGATCCTTTTTGACCCACCTCCTAGAGAAATGGAAATAAAAACAAAAATAAACAAATGGGACCTAATGAAACTTAAAAGCTTTTGCACAGAAAAGGAAAACATAAACAAGACAAAAAGACAACCCTCAGAATGGGAGAAAATATTTGCAAATGAAGCAAATGACAAAGGATTAATCTCCAAAATTTACAAGCAGCTCATGTAGCTCAATATCACAAAAACAAACAACCCAATCCAAAAATGGGCAGAAGACCTAAACAGACATTTCTCCAAAGAAGATATACAGATTGCCAACAAACACATGAAAGGATGCTGAACATCACTGATCATGAGAGAAATGCAAATCAAAACTATAGTGAGGTATGACCTCCCAGCAGTCAGAATGGCAATCATCAAAAAATCTACAAACAATAAATGCTGGAGAGAGATTTATTGGAGAAAAGAGAACGCTCTTGCACTGTTGGTGGGAATGTAAATTGATAAAGCCACTAGGGAGAACAGTATGGAGGTTCCTTAAAAAACTAAAAATAGAAGTACCATACGACTCAGCAATCCAACTACTGGGCATTTACCCTGAGAAAACCATAATTCAAAAAGAGTTATGTACAACAATGTTCATTGCGGCTCTATTTACAATAACCAGGACATGGAAGCAACCTAAGTGTCCATCGACAGATGAATGGATAAAGAAGATCTGGCACGTATACACAATGGAATATTACTCAGCCATAAAAACAAACAAAACTGAGTTATTTGTAGTGAGGTGGATGGACTTAGAGTCTGTCCTACACAGTGAAGTAAGTCAGAAAGAGAAAAACAAATACCGTAGGCTAACAGATATATGTGGAATCTAAAGAAAAAAAAAAGTTTATGAAGAACCTAGGGGCAAGACAGGATTAAGGACACAGACGTAGAGAAAGGACTTGAGGACACAGGGAGGGAGAAGGGTAAGCTGGGACGCAGTGAGAGAGTGGCATGGACATACATACATTACTAAATGTAACATTGATAGCTACTGGGAAGAAGGCACATAGCACAGGGAGATCAGCTCGGTGCTTTGTGACCACCTAAAGGGGTGGGATACGGAGGGTGGGAGGGAGATGCAAGAGGGAGGGCATATGGTGATATATGTATATGTATAGCTGATTCACTTTGTTATACAGCAGAAACTAACACTCCGTTGTAAAGCAATTATACTCCAATAAAGGTGTAAAAGGAAAAAAAGAAAAAAAAAGAAAGCCCAGAGATAAACCTACACACCTATGGTCAACTAATCTACGACAAAGGAGGCAAGACTATACAATGGAGAAAAAACAGTCTCTTCTATCAGTGGTGCTGGGAAAAATGAGCAGCTACATGTAAAAGAATGAAATTAGAACACTCCCTAACACCATACACAAAAATAAATTCAAAATGGATTAGAGACCTTAATGTAAGACCAGACAGTATAAAACTCTTAGAGGAAAACATAGGAAGAATACTCTGACATAAATCAAAGCAAGATCTTTTTTGATCCACCTCCTAGAGTAATGCAATAAAAAAGAAAACTAAACAAATGGGACCTAATGAAATGTAAAAGCTTTTGCAAAGCAAAGGAAACGACAAACAAGACGAAAAGACAACCCTCAGAATGGGAGAAAATATTTGCAAGTGAATCAATGGACAAAGGATTAATCTCCAATATATATAAACAGCTCATGCAGCTCAATATTAGAAAAACAGACAACCAAATACAAAAATGGGCAGAAGATCTAAATAGACATTTCTTCCAAGAAGACATAGAGATGGCCAAGACGCACATGAAAAGCTGCTCAACATCATTAATTATTAGAGAAATGCATATCAAACTACAATGAGGTATCACCTCACACCTGTTAGAATGGGCATCATCAGAAAATCTACAAAGAACAAATGCTGGAGAGGGTGTGGAGAAAAGGAACCGTCTTCCACTATTGGTGGGAATGTAAGTTGATACAGTCACTATGGAGAACAGTATGGAGGTCCCTTTAAAAACTAAAATTAGAATTACCATATAATCCAGAAATCCCACTACTGGGCATATACCCAGAGAAAACCATAAATCAAAAAGACACATTCACCACAATGTTCATTGCAGCACTATTTACAATAGCCAGGTAATGGAAGCAACCTAAATGCCCACAGACAGACGAATGGATAAAGATGTGGTACATATATAAAATGGAATATTACTCAGCCATAAAAAGGAATGAAATTGGGTCATTTGTAGAGACATCGATGGATCTAGAGACTGTCATACAGAGTGAAGTAAGTTAGAAAAACAAATATTGTATATTAATGCATATATGTGGAACCTACAAAAATGGTACAGATGAACCAGTTTGCAGGGAAGAAATAGAGACACAGATGTAGAGAACAAATGTATGGACACCAAGGGGGGAAAGCCATGGGGGGTGTGGGATGAGTTGGGAGATTGGGATTGACATGTATACATTTATATGTATTAAATAGATAACCAATAAGAACCTGCTGTATAAAATAATAAATAAAATTCAAAAATTAAAATAAATAAATAAAATTAAAAAAATAAAACAGAAAAAAAGTTCTTCCCTTCACATAGATATATTTATATGAATGAATTATTTCCATCCTTATATCTATAAATACAAAAAAGAGGAATAAAATCTACCTTGAACCAAAAAAGAAAGAAAGGAAAAAAAAGAACCTACCAGTTATACAGAGGAAAAGCCTATCAGGGCACTTGCTCCAGTGGTAAACAATTCTGAAGTTGGTCAGAGGTGGGAAATCGTCTCCCATGCAGCCAGCAGCCCCCCCGCAAGGAGCGTCCTCATTGCAAAGCTGGGGGACAATGCCGAGGCGTCTGTGAGTAAACGTGAGCTGAGCCCCAGGCCAGCTGCTGCTGAACTGTTCCCACCCTTCCCAGGTAAAGCACCTGAATATGTACACGGACTTGAAAGCCTACAGGAAGGGCCGTGGAGCCACACCAGCGACAGCACGCTGTCTGACTTGGTGCCTGCAGGCCAGCCAGGATGGTCCAGGTCCCAGGCGCTCTTCTGGAAGCTTTCCATTTCCCTGACTGAGATACCCCTCCTGTCCCGGCCCCCACCGCTTTTCTCCTTCCTCACCTCTGCCCGGGGAGAAAGTCCAGCGGCAGGTATGGGTGACACATCCTCTTCTTTAGCAGGTGGCAGACTGGCAACTCCTGCAGAAAGTCCAGCAGAGCCCCACTCACACCGGGCCACCCACAAAGCCATGGCCCCTCACTCCCACCCACCAGCCCAGCCCCGACACTGCTGACGGGGCAGAGGATATGGCGTCAGGCCCAGCTGCAGGGGCTCTTGCTGCCTGGAGCGGTGTTTATATTGACCTCAACGCAGGCACACCTGGGGAGAGCTGGCCGGCAGGGTCAGGCTGCCCAGGTCAGCCAATCCTCACCCCTCATGGGCCCACAGTTGCAGAAAATAGACCTTGATGAACCGGCCAGGTCCAAGGAACAGGTGTGGGCTCCTGAGAGTCAGGATACACAAGGGACTGAAGCTCTGGCTTGTTTTCTAATAATTTTATCTGGCCCATGAGTGGGAGACAACTTCAAGAAGACCCTATCCTAATGAGAGGAACCCAGGAGTCAGGGAGAGGAGGCATGGTGGGTGGAGACAGAGGCCTGGTGTCCTGGCTGCAGTGGAAGTCTCTGGAAGACCAGGAGGAGGGAGGCCACTCAGAGTTACGCCCAGGGTCACAGACCTGTCAGAGCTGCTGTTTGTTAGTTCAAGTCTTGCTCTGAGGTGCTCTGTGTCAGCTCTGAGTGACAGGTGAGCTGGAGGTTCTCTGCAATGAGGGCTATGTGCACAGTTCCTGTGTGCCCAGCCCTGCCGGGGTACCTGCCCAGGGGAGCTCTGTATCCTGGGAGGGGCCTGACCATGACAGCCCCATGGGCCACTGGGTAGCTGCACAGGTGAGCTCCATACCCTGGGAGGGACTTGACCACGAGAGCCCCATGGGCTGCTGTGGACCTGCCCAGGTGAGCCCCATATCCTTGGAGGGACCTGACCATGAGAGCCCCATGAGCTGCTGGGGACCTGCCCAGGTGAGCACCATATCCTGGGATTGGCCTGACCACGAGAGCCCCGTGGGCTGCTGGGGACCTGGTAAAGGATGTCAGGACCGTCAGTGAAGCCACCGAGGTTATACATCCAGTAGTTTCTAATTCCTACACCCTGCTGGTCATTCTACCATCCACCAGGACATGGTATTCTGTATTAGACTTCAATGATGCCTTCTTCTGTATTACATTAGTCCAAGAGTTACAAGAAATTTTGGCTTGTGAGTGACAGAACTCAACATACAACAAAAACAATACTGCTGGGCTTCCCTGGTGGCGGAGTGGTTGAGAGTCTGCCTGCCAATGCAGGGGACACGGGTTCGTGCCCCGGTCCGGGAAGATCCCACATGCCGCAGAGCGGCTGGGCCCATGAGCCATGGCCACTGAGCCTGTGCATCTGGAGCCTGTGCTCCGCAACGGGAAAGGCCACAACAGTGAGAAGCCCGCGTACCACAAAAACAAAACAAAACAAAACAAAACAAAACAAAACCCAATACTGCTGGGCCGTCCTGCCCCAACGGTTCAAAAATTCCCACACCATCTTTGGGGAAACGTTAGCTAAAGACCTAAGAGTTCTACCTCTGGAAAAGGGAACCCTCCTTCAATATTCAGACGACATTCTGATCGCCAGTCCTACTAAGGAGGCCTCTGAACTACCTAGACAATAAAGGATAGAAGGTGTCCAATAAAAAGGCTCAAATATCAAAGACTAAGGCGACCTGCCTGGTCGGAGGAGAAGCCCATTGCAGGAAATGGAAGAAGCCATTGCAGCCATACCACTTCAAAAACTAGAAGACAGCTTAGAGGTTCCTGGGGAGGCCAGGGTTTGCTGCATCTGGATCTCTAACTACAGTCTAATAGCTGGGCCTCTATATGAAACATTGAAAGGAAAAAGGGTACACTTACCCGTTGCCGTACCCTAACCGGTACCCTAAACCGTACCCGTTCCCTAACCCTAACCGTAACCGTAACCGTAACTCTTACCCGAAGCCTTACTCTAACCCGTACCTTAATCCTAACCCATACACTAACACTAACCCGTACCCCAACAGGTACCCTAACCCTAACCAATTGTTGTACTGTAACCTGTACCCTAAACCATACCCGTTCCCTAAACTTAACCCTAACCCTAACCCTAACACTAACCCGTACCCCAACAGGTACCCTAACCCTAACCAGTTGTTGTACTGTAACCTGTACCCTAAACCATACCCGTTCCCTAAACTTAACCCTAACCCTAAACCTAAACCTAACCCTTACCCTAACCCTTACACTAAACCATACCCTAATCCTAACCCATACGCTAACACTAACCCATGCCCTAACACGTACCCAAATCCTAACCCGCTGTCGTACCCTAAACTGTACCCTTAACCGTACCAGTTCCCTAAAGCTAACCCAAAACCTAAACCTTACCCTAACCCTTACCTGTACCCCAATGCTAACCCATACACTAACACTAACCTGTACCCTAACACGTACCCTAACCCTTACCCATTGTCGTACACTAACCTGTACTCTAAACCGTACCCATTGCCTAACCCTAACCCTAAGCCTAACCCTAACCCTTACGCTAACCCAAATCCTAATCCTAACACATACCCTAACCCTAACCCGTTGTCGTACACTAAGCTGTACCCTAAACTGTACTCGTTCCCTAACCCTAAACCTAACCGTAACCCTAGCCCTAACCCTTACCCTAACCCGTACCCTAATCCTAACCCATTGTAGTACCCTAAACTGTACCCTAAACAGTACCCGATCCCTAACCCTAACCCTAGCCCTTACACTAAACTGTACCCTAATCCTAAGCTGTGCACTAACACTAACCCATACACTAACACGTACACTAACCCTAACCCGTTGTCATACCCTAAACTGTACCCGAAACCGTACACATTCCCTAACTCTAACCCTAACCCTCACCCTAACACTAACCCTAAACCTTAACCTAACCCATACCCTAATCCTAACCCGTACAGTAACACTAACCCTTATCCTAACACGTAGCCTATCCCTAACCCGTTGTCGTACCCTAAGCTGTACCCTAAACAGTACCCATTCCCTAAACCTAAACCTAACCCTAACCCTAGCCTTAACCCTTACACTAAACCGTACCCTAATTCTAACCCGTACACTAACACTAACCCATACCCTAATATGTAGCTTAACCCTTGCCTGTTGTCGTACCCTAACATGTATCCTAAAACGTACCCATTCCCTAACCCTAAACCTAAACATAACGCTTTCGCTTACACTAACCTCTACCCTAATCCTAACCCGTACCCTAACCCTAAACCATTGTAGTACCCTAACCTGTACCCTAAACCATATCTGTTCCCTAACCCTAATCCTAAACCTAACCCTAACCCATACCGTAATCCTAACCCATACACTAACACTAACCCATACCCTAACACGTACCCTAAACCTAACCCCTGGTCGTACCCTAAACTGTACCCTAAACCATACCCGTTCCCTAACCCTAACACTAACTCTAACCCTTACCCTAAACCATACCCTAATCCTAACCCATACACTAACACTAACTCGTACCCGAAAATGTACCCTAAGCCTAAACCGTTGTCCTACCCTAACCTGTACCCTAAACAGTACCCGTTCCCTATCACTACCCATAACCCTTACCCTAACCTGTACCCTAATCCTAACCTGTACACTAACACTAACTCGTACCCTAACACGTACCCTAACCCTTACCCGTTGTCGTACACTAACCTGTACCCTAAACCGTACCCGTTCACTAACCCTAACCCTTACCCTAAGCCTTACCCTAACCATTACCCTAATGCTAACCGGTACGCTAACACTAACCCATACCCTAACACATACCCTAACCCTAACCTGTTGTCATACCCTAACCTGTACCCTAAACCGTGCCCTTTCAATAACCCTAACTGTAACCTTAAACCTAACCCTAACCCTTACCCTAACCCATACCTTAATCCTAACCAGTACACTACCACTAAACCTTCCCCTATCAAGAACCCTAACCCTAACCCGTTGTACCCTAACCAGTACCATAAAGCATACCCGTTCCCTAACTCTACGCCTAAACCTAAACCTAACCCTTACCCTAACCCATACCCTGAACCTAACCCGTACACCAACACTAACCTGTACCCTAACCCTAACCTGTTGTCATACCGTAACCTGTACCTTATACCGTACCCATTCCCTAATCCTAATTCTAACCCTAACCCTAACCCTTACACTAACTGGTACCCTAATCCTAACCCGTACACTAACACTAACCCATACCCTAACAAGTACCCTAAGCCTAACCTGTTGTCATACCCTAACCCTAAACCTAACCCTAACCCTAACCCTTACACTATCCCATACCCTAATCCTAACCGGTACACTAACCCTAACCCGTGCCCTAGCACATACCCAAATTCTAACCTGTTGTCGTACCCTAAATTGTACCCTAAACTCTACACGCTCCCTAACACTAACCCTAACCCTAACACTTACCCTAACCCGTACCCTAATCCTAACCTGTACACTAACACTAACCCATACCCTAACACGTACCCTAACCGTAACCCCTATCCGTACCCTTACCTGTACCCTAAACTGTACCCTAACCCTAACCCTGACCTGTACCCTAAACCGTACCCTGCCCTGTACCCTAATCCTAACCCATACCCTAACACTGACCCGTACCCTAACACGCACCCTAACCCTAACCCATAGCCGTACCCTAACCTGTACCCTAACCCTAACCCAAACCCTAACACCATACCCTAACCCTAACCCATACCCTAACCCGTACCCTAAGAAGTAACCTAACCCAAACCGTAGCCATACCCTAACCTGTCCCCTAAACCATACCCTAACCCTAACCCTAAACCTAACCCTAATCTGTACCTTAATCCTAACCCGTACGCTAACACTAACCCATACCCTAACATGTACCGTAACCTTAACCCGTAGCCGTATCTTAACCTGTACCCTAAACCGTAGCCTAACCCTAACCATAACCATAACCCTAACCCTAACCCATACCCTATCCTGTACCCTAAACCGTACCCTAACTTGTACCCTAATAATAACCTGTACCCTAACCCTAACCCGTACCCTAACCTGTACCCTAAACCATACCCTAAACCCTAATCCTTACCCCTAACTTAACTTCTTTAATTTTTGTATTTTAAGTATTATTTTTCTGGGGTTAAAACATATTAGCAGGGAAACAAAATAAAACAAAGTAACCTGAGTGTTCTTCAAAAAGCTAAGTTTGAAATAGTTGGTACTTCTGTTCTATGGATTGTTATGTAGCCTATAAAAAGTGTGAGAGCTAATTTTTTTTTTCTACAGTGAGAAACATGATGTTCCAGATGTAAGGAACACCTGGATAAAATGAGAAAGCTACACAATTTTCTGGTCATTTCAGGGAGTGGGAAAGGTTGGCAAGTGGTAAAATATTATCTTTTCCTTTAATCTTTTAAAATTTCACTTGCTATGAAGAACTTGAATTATAATTGTACTTTAAAAAATAAAAATGGAAATTTAAAAGAAAAAGAATATATTGTGTGTTTAATTACATTTCATAGAATTATTATCCCTGAATCATAATTCTGTTAGTACACCAGTACAGAGATTATTTCTTAATATTTTTGTGAGAACCATTTCCTTCTGTTTTGGAGAATAATTCTTTAAACTCATTTCCAGTAATGGCACTCTTCCCCAAATCAAAGGTTTAACAAGGGAGATACAAGCAGAATAATCATGAAAACGCAAAGCAATACAACAGCAACAAAAAATTTCTAACTTCCAATAACAGCTCAATTTAGAAGAGGGTTTATATCTTCAGAAGAAAAGCATTCCTCCTTGACTTTCTAACCACTCAAAATCTGTGTATTCTACAGAAAATCTGTGATGTTATTCCCGTAAAACATCCCTTTACTGCTTCTTCCTCCAATAGATTTCCTAAGCACTACTGTTTTAATGTACAGGTTCAAAAAAGAATCCTAATGTGATGTATTTATAATGTGTGTGTTGTTTATCTCATCCTAGTGTCTAAAATCTTCTCCATGGCTGGACTCCAAAATATATTCCTTTAAGTGCCAAGTGGTGTCTAGAGATTGGGAGAGGTTTAATAAATACCCTAACTCTAGCACGTACCATAACCCTAACGCGTACCCTAACCCTAACCCTAACCTGTACCCTAACCCTAACCTGTACCTTAATCCTAACCTGTACCCTAAACCGCACCCAAACCCTAACCCATACCCTAACCCTAACCCTAACCCTAATCCTAACCCATACCCTAACACTAACCCGTCCCCTAACCCATATCCAAACCCTAACCCGTAGCCATACCCTAAACTGTACCCTAACACTAACCCGTACCCTAACCATAACCATAACCCATAGCCCTACCCTAACCTGTACCCTAAACCATACCCTAACCTTAACCCTAACCCGTACCCTGACCCATACTCTAATCCTAACCCCTATCCTAACACTAACCCGTAACCTAACCTTAACCTGTAGCCATACCCTAAACTGTACCCTAACCCTAACCCATAACCTAACCCTAACCCGTACCCTAAACCTAACCATAACCGGCACCCTAACCCTAACCTGTACCCTACTCCTAACCAATAACCTAACCCTAACATGTCCCCTAACCCTAACCCATACCCTAACCCATACCCTAACCCATAATCCTTACCCCTAACTTAATTTTTCTTGTATTTTAAAATATATTTTTTCTGGCATTAAAACAGATTAACAGAACAACAAAATAAAACAGAAATTAACCTGAGTGGCCCTCAAAAACCTAAGTCTGAAATAGTTGGAACTTCTGTTCTACGGACTGTTATGTAGCCTATAAAAGGTGTGAGAGCTAAGTCTGTTTTTCTACAGTGAGGAACATGATGTTCCACACGTAAGGAACACCTGGATAAAATGAGAAAGTTACACATTATGCTGATCGTTTCAGGGAGTAGGAAAGGATGGCAAATGGTAAAATATTATCTTTTCCTTTAGTCTTTTTAAATTTCACTTGTTACAAAGTACTTGAATTATAATTGTACTTTAAAAAAGTAACAATGGAAATTTAAAAGAAAAAAATATATATTGTGTGTTTAATTACATTTCATAGAATTATTATCCCTGAATCATAATTCTGTTAGTACACCAGTATAGAGTTTATTTAATATTTAAGTGAGAACAATTTCCTTCTGTTTTTGAGAATAATTCTGTAAACTCATTTCCAGTAATGGCACTCTTCCCCAAATCAAAGGTTTAACAAGGGAGATGCAAGCAGAATAATCATGAAAACACAAAGCAACACAACCGCAACAAAAAATTTCTAACTTCCAGTAACAGCTCAATTTAGAAGAGGGTTTATATCTTCAGAACGAAAGCATTCCTCCTTGACTTTCTAACCACTCAAAATCTGTGTATTCCACAGAAAACTGTGATGTTATTCCCATAAAACTTCCCTTTACTGCTTTTGCCTCCATTAGATTTCCTAAGCACTACTGTTTTAATGTACAGGTTCAAAAAAGAATCCTAATGTGATGTATTTATAATGTGTGTGTTCTTTATCTTATCCTAGTGTCTAAAATCTTCTCCATGGCTGGACCCGAAATAATATTCCTTTACGTGCTAAGTGGTATCTAGAGAGTGGGAGAGGTTTAATAAATACCCTAAACCTAACACGTACCCTAACCCTAACGCGAACCCTAACCCGTACACTAACCCTAACCCTCACCTGTACCCTAACCCTAACCCTAACCTGTACCCTAACCCTAACCCTAATGGCAACCCTAAACCTAAACCCTAACCCTAGACCCTAACCCGAGCCCTAACCGGAACCCTAACCCGAACCCGTACCCCTCTCAGCTGCACTCAGAATTGATTGCGCTGGGAATGCACAGGTGCTGTGGTTCGGAAGGGGGCGAGCTCAGCGCCACTTTTTGGTCAGTCTCGGAAGTGCAGGCCGCGCCTCCCTCCCATGGCACTTGAGACACCGCCTCCTGCTGGTGGAACTGCTAAATCCATTAAACTGTGCAAATTCAAACTGAACTGGAGACTATACCCCATAAGTTCTCCAAAGTAGTTAAGGAACAATTAATTGGAAACCATATGGAATGAAATGAATGTAGGTGCAAACTTTAAAACTTACCCCAATTCACTGAAAAATTTTCATAGACAAATTTTAAATGCAAAACTATTCAAAATTATAGAACAAAACAGAGAAGAAAATCTATATGTCCTTGGGTTTGGTCATGTAGATCATGAGTTTTGAGTTTTAACACACAGCACAAAAAGCCTATCCACAAAAAAAAAAGTGCAAGGAATACTGTGGACTTTATAAAAATTAAAGATTTCTACTCTGTGAAAGACCTTATTCAGAAAATCAAAGTGCAAGCCACAAACTGGGAGAAAAAGTATTTGCAAACACATACCTAATAAAGGCTCTGTCTCAAATACACAAAAAACTCTAACACAACCCAATTAAAGTGTAAAACTGCCAGGGTGGAGGTACAGTTGCTCCCATACATTTGATTCTCAGTGAGTATGAATGTCCAAGGTTATTATAACCAGAAGCCTACAGGATAGCACGCCACAATCTGCTATGTGGTGGTTGGGACCAGGGCCATATTCAATGCTTGCTGGGTTATGACCTCTCTTGGCAGGCTAAGAGGCTCTGAGGGAGCGGACACTTGTCTCAACCATGTGAGCGTTGGAAACTGAAAAATTCCAGGGACTGTCTAGGCTGCCCAGGTAGATGTTCATTTGCCCAGCAGCAAGGTCAGCTCAGTAATTGGCCACAGGAGCTTGACAGGGCCCAGACTGGCCTGAGCTGGAGGACCACAGATGGCTGCCTGGATGTTTGGAAGTCAGGGGCTTTCCTGTCTGAGCCTGACCATCTACTGCTGCCCACCTGGCTGGGCGGAAGGATCCATCCAGTCCCAGGAGGGCTTCACCAGCCCTCAGGAAGGCAGCACCTGGGGGCTGGTAGTTTGCTGCACCGCGTCTACATACACCCACTCCTGTCTACTGAGAGCTGTGCATGTCAAGGCTACGCAGGAACCAGGCAGAGTGGGGCCAGCACCACCCTCCCCAAGTGCGAGGGAAGAAGAAAATCAAACCTTATGTGACCTCTGGGGCACTAACACCCTTGACTGAGGTTGAGTTGGATTTAAAACCATCTGTGGCCTGAGCAGACATTTCATTCTTTTATATGAGCCCAGGCCTGGGGCCAGGCAAGCAATGGTCCACATCGGCCAGTTTCCACCAGAGGGCTCTCTTGTATGAGGTGTCATCTAGTCATCGCTGCATACCTGTGGTCCTTCCAAGCACACTTAGAGGAATATAGGGGATTGTAAATACTGCTGCAATGAACACTGGGGTGCATGTATCTTTTTGAATTACAGTTTTCTCCAGATATATGCCCTGCATCATATGATAACTCCATTTTTAGTTTTCTAAGGAACCTCCATACTGTTCTCCACAGTTGGTGCACCGATGTACATTCCCACCAACAGTGCAAGAGGGTTCCCTTTTCTCCACACCCTTTGCAGCAGTGGTCCCCAACCTTTTTTGGCACCAGAGACCGCTTTCATGGAAGACAGTTTTTCCATGGACGAGGGTTGAAGTTGGTCAGGCGGTGATGCGACCGCTGGGGAGCGATTGGGAGCAGCAGACGAAGCTTCACTTGCTTGCCTGCCGCTCACCTCATGCTGTGAAGCCTGGGGGCTGGAGACCCCTGCTCTACAGCTTTTATTATTTGTAGACTTTGGCCATTCCAACCGATATGAAGCGATAACTCACTGTAGTTTTGAGTTGCATTTCTCTAATAATTAGCAATGTTGAGCATTGATTTCATGTGCCTGTTGGCCATCTGTATGTCTTCTTTGGAGTAATATCTATTCAGATCCTTTGCCCATTTTTGGATTGGGTTCTTTGTGTTTTTGATATTAAGCTGTATGAGCTGTTTGTATATTTTGGAAACTAATCCCTTGTCGGTCACAACATTTGCAAATATTTTCACTCATTCTGTAGGTTGTCTTTTCATTTTGCTTATGGTTTTCTTTGCCGTGCAAAAGCTTTTAAGTTTAATTAGGTGCCATTTGTTTATTTTTGTTTTTATTTCCGTTACCCTAGGAGACAGATCCAAAAAGATTTTGCTGAGATTTATGTCAAAGACTGTTCTGCCTATATTTTTCTCTAGGAGTTTTACAGTACCCAATCTTACATTTAGGTCTTTAATCCCTTTCAAGAAGATACATGCACTCTAAAGTTCATTGCAACACTATTTACAATAGCCAAGACATGGAAGCCATCTAAATGTCCATCGATAGATGAATTGATAAAGATGTGGCACACACACACACTCACACACACACACACACACACTCACACACACACACACTAGAATGTTATTAGCCATAAAAAAGGATGAAATAATGTCATTTGCAGCAATATGAATGGACCTAGAGATAATCATACTAAGTGAAGTAAGCCAGATAGAGAAAGACAAATATCATATGATATCACTTATATGTGGAACCTAACAAAATGATACAAATGAACTTATTTACAACAGAAATAGACCCACAGACATAGAAAACAAACTTATGGTTACCAAAGGGGAATGGGTGGGGGAGGGATAAATTGAGAGTTTGGGATTAACATATACACACTACTATATATAAAATAGATAACTAGCAAGAACCTACTCTATAGTACAGGGAACTAACTCAATATTTTGTAATAACCTATAAGGGAAAAATTCTGAAAAAGAATATATATATATATGTATATATATGTATACACACACACACACACACATAGAACTGAATCACTTTGCTGTACACCTGAAACTAACACAAAATCAACTGTACTTCAATAAAAATATTATTTAAAAAATTAAAAACAACAAAAAAAAGAATATAGGGAAGGCTTTACTAAGGATCAAATGCTAGTTTTGCAGAGTAACCCAGACACTTGAATTAGATCTTAGTACACTAATATGAACGCTACAGAATATTAGGCAAATTAATCATATATACATTTGAGAAAGAACCAATCATACAATATAAAAGCCTTGAGTTTCCACAGGAATACCAACGACACACTCCATAGCAGTGATGTACAATAAAAAAGCAAATTCACATTTACCATAGAATCATTGGTGGTCACTGTGACCATCACAGAGGCACAATGATTGAATGTGCTAGAGATCTTCTGCTCACTTTCCAGAGCTACCCTCAGCCACATTTACCTGCTTAGTTTCCCGGAGAGCTGACCTGTATGTACAGTCCACAGGCTCTCCCGCCTTCTGGCTTCCCATCAGCTCAGTCAGTGAGTGTTTACTGCTCTGCATGCCAACGAGGGGCACGGTGATCCTTGACCCAAGGTCGCAGCTCCTGTCAGATCACATACTTCACAAAGTTTTCTCTCTGACTTTGAGTCCCATTAGGAGCCAGCTCAGGCCTGAGGAGATGATGCTTCTGTCCCCCTCATTACTCACCTGCGGTGTAGCATTATTCCTTTGGATTCCTTACACTCTGCTCTTACACCTTTGCCAGCAGTGCCTTTATCAATAATTTTCTGTCAAACTCAGAACCATACAGTTAGCACCATTCTTCTGATTTTACAGATGAGGAAGCTGAGACAGGATGCAGTTAGAAGCTTCTCAGAGATCACTCAGCTGGCATGTACCCAGGCCCAAATGCATGTTTGCCTTGCTTTAAATCAGTGCTTGTGACTACTCTCATGCCTCCTCAAAGACACGTTCCATGTAGGAGAATGCCATGAGCCATATGGATTCAGATCAGAAATCCTAAGACTTTGCAAGAAGGATTGATATCTGGAGGCCAACTGCATGGAGTGGTGGGAATACGCATTGTGTTTGTGACAGTCATTAGGACCATTCACCAAATATCTCCAGGTCTTCTTCCAGGGACTCATCTGATTGAGCTTTTCCATCTCCTTACACTCAGGCATGACCATGCAACTTTCTTTGGCCAGTGGAGGTGAAGGGGAAATGTCATGTGAGTATTCCAGGAGAAATCTCCAAAAACCAGTGTGTGAGTCATCTCTCTTCTTTTCCATTTCACAGTAATTGGGGGGAATATTGACAATATCTCCCTCACCCTGGGGTTCTGAGTTTGGATGACATAACATAGAGGTCCCTCCCATCTGGCCTTTGAGGAGCATGTATATTATGGAGAAGCTTCTTTGAGCCACTGAGATTTGGGGGTTGCTTGTTACCACAGTATAACTGAGCCTACCTGACTGCTGCAGGCTGAAGGATGGGTAGAAGCTGGATCTGGAGAAGAGATGCAAAGAGCAGAGTAAAATGCAAGTCTTATCTCAAAAATGACAGTGAGCATTGTGTGCTATTGAGGTGGATGAGGAACACATAAGGAATACCACATGCAGAAATGAGGAGCTAGACTTCAAGAGAAAGTTTCACTTTGGGTTCATGGAGACTCCAGTGTCTGCCTGAGCATTTCGGGCTGTGATGGCCAAACAAAGCCATTAAAAGCCCTGGTTTATCCAAGGATAGACCACAGGCTCTGCTCTAGGAGACTTCCAGAGGAGAAAATCAGCCACGTCCTCCAACGACATGCAATGAGAGACTCTCCTACAGCTGTGCCCTCGGGCAAAGCTGTCGGCTTTCATTCTTTCCTCCAAGGTTTAGGAAAGCACCTTTCACTTTTTATAGACCTAAAATTACTAAGTGGTCCTTGCAATTCCCTTCTGTGGGTGGAAGAGTCTAATGATCAGGAGATCTGAAGCCAAGACCACTGCGTAGGCATGCATATTCAGCGCAAAATGATTCACACTTGCCAGAGCTTGTTAAATACAGATATTCTGCCGTATCGGTTAACACACAGGGTTGACCGCCTCATCTGCTCCCTTCCTTCCCCTCTTGGAACTCTTGGGGGTGATGAAGTGAATCACAGGGGTGCAAGTCAAACCACAGCAAAATGGAGATTCATAAAAAAAATCCATTGCCTTGAGAGGACATTTGGCTGGGAGGTTCTGGCACATGTGTGTTTAGGGGGAGGTGTGTGCCTTCACAGTGGCTGCGAAAGAAACATGTGGACAAACAGGTCACATTGGAGCTTCCTCACACAGACCTAGAAAGAGAGAGAATTGGAGGTTGCACCAGTGCTGGGAGTGAAAGCTGATGTTTCGAGATCCTTTGTACTGAAGACAGAAACTAAAGTTGAGCTACAATTAATCCGACAATAGGTCAGGGGAGCAGAAGGGAAGACAGATCTGAACATTTCTCCACTAAAAATATGCTAAAATTCAGAATAAATTGATTTCAAGTTTTAAAAAGTGTTAAATGATTAATAATAAAAAGCAGAAGACTACAGTAGGAGCTGAAGCAAATGTCACAGAAAGGTTTCAGTTTTGAAGGAATGTCTCTGGCTTTATCTCATCCTCACGTGCTCCAATTGTATATATTATGACAAAAGAAAAAAGAACAGAAGGATTTCACAGATTAGGTTGTGAGAATTCAGTGGATTCTCTAGGAAGTCTGGGATTCCACTGCTGGAAAAAGAAGTTTGTTGAGAAAAACTGAGGCTGCTATTGGAATGAAGCAGAACTTTCTTCAATATCTGCTCATTACCCATTCTACAGTGTGCAGATGAAAGTTTAACAAAAGGTTAGAGCTAGATTATTCATGAATGGGGCCCTTGCTTTCCCCAGAATGCAATGGAAAGAGAACAGATCAGTTTTTCTCCCTCAAAACACAATTGACATTTACAAACACTCAACGTTAGATGAGATACTGCTTACTCATTTTCAAGAACCTATTTTTTTTAAGCTGTTATATTGTTTTGTCTTCAGTAAATCTGAACTTGAGTCAGTTGCTTAAGGAATCTAAGAATGATTACAGTGTGATTTTGGAAACAAAACTAAATTTCAAATAACACCAGAGAGGTAATACTAAGATGAAAGAGAAACTTATTATGTTGTAAAACAAAATTTTAAATAAAGTTATAGATACCTGTTTTTCAAAGAAAACAAAAAAACAAAAAATTAGATGTAATGTTTACAATAAAATAAAGTGTGCTGGAAATAGAGGCATCTAGGCCATAACTGTATTAGAGCTACATTGGTTCCCCCTCACTGAGATTAAAACAATACAATCTTCCACAGTGCAGAAGAGACTAGAAGAGGAAAGGGGTGGCCAGGCCTACAATGGTTCTGGGGTTTAGCCCCCAGAGAAGTGGCTGTGTACAAGGTGAAGGCTGCTGCAAGGAAAAGTGAACATAAGGGCACCTTTGTCCATCTTGCTTCTGCAGAATACAAAGTTTCAGATTTGTTGCATTTTTAGTTGAAAATTTATTATAAATTTTTACTTAAAAAAGAGAAAACTCACAGTGTTTGAACTGACAAAGTCTGCTGTGTTCAAAAATCAGGGAAGAGGAGAAAAAATAAAGTTGAAACATTTGGTGGACTTGAAGCACCCGCCCACCCCCGTACTCCCATCACCACCAAAAACAGAAGAAAAAGCTGTGATTACAAAAGCACCTTTCTGTATGATTTGTGCTTGGGGAGAGATCATGGTAGAATTATGAGCTGCTGAAACTCTTCTTAGACCTTTGACTTAGATAACTTAAGTTATCTACTTAATAGATAGGTTTTCTAAGTTTCTATTTTCATTTTGTCTTACTTAGTAAAGGTGGTCTTCAGTGCTTCCAGAATTGCTCAGTTGCACCATTTCCAAGACATTATTTTCCTTTGTATTGAATACGGCTGGTTACAAAGTAGCTGTGCTGTTGCAGAGCCTATGGGTCACACATCTTTTAGCAGGGAAATGCATGTAGTAGGTGGGCGCAGGCCTTACTTCAGGACTTGTCTTTGCTCCAACACCTGTTCTGTGCAGGTTTTCCATCACTTTAGCCCTACCTTCACATCCAGCCTCAGTTGTTTTCACTCCTTCTTGTCACTTTCCTTGTAGCCATACCTATGGAATAGCAGCCCCCAAATGTGATATAATCTCTCACTCATTCTGGGCATTGTACTCTAACTCCAAACACCTTTCTGTTCTGGGACAAATTCCTTCTTTCCTCTTGAAAAGGCAGCCCATGTGTCCCCACCTCAGACATGTCTGTCTGCCACCCCAGCGTCTCCTAGACAGTCTGGGCACTCACTGCACCTCTTTATGTCTGTTTCTTTCTTCTGTGCAGGAGCACGTCAGAGATTGCAGTGGCAGCTGTAACCAGCTGGTGTGCGCACGCATGGCTCAGCTCTAGATTCCTGCCTGCCACTCTAAAAGTGTTTGCAGTTTAAAATTCACATGAAGATTTTCCTTAGGAAGAGAACAGTTGGCTTGAGGAGCCTCTTGAGCCTAGTTCATTTCTGTGTTCTGCAGCCATTGAGACCCAGGTCTAAGCCATGATTCTGCCCCTAGCAGCGGTGTGGCCCTGGGAGGTCACTTGGTGTTTCTCAGCTTAAGTCCCAGCATGAGTGACACTTTCTCATGGCCCTGTCAGTTGTATCTGGTGAATAATAACAAGCACACAAAACATTTAGTTTTCTAGAACCTGGAACGCAACAGTTCCTTGCTAAGTATCAGCTGTGTTGACAAGATTGGACTGAAAGGAGCTTCCAGAAGTAATGGGAATATCATTGAGGTAAAGGGTATAGAAGAAAAACATCTGCTGTAGTGTGTCTTTTGTTGAAAGGCACATTTTATCAGCTATTCAGCAAGAAAAGAAGCACCGCCTATAGACACTGAGGTCAGTCTTTGAAGAGAAACATGTTCTAATAGCCTTTAAAATTATCTACATCATGCTTTTTATGGGCCTTTACACCTGGAAATTCTGGAGAAAGAAGACTTTGAGTGGGATCAAGAGTAATGACTCACGTGTTTTGATCTAGGGTCCAAAAGTCAGGAGCACTCCTGCGATTTGTGGATTTCAAACGCACCAGGATGCCGCAGGAGCGCACTTTCCTGCCCTCCAGGAGTCCAGCAAGTTCCTGTGGCCACAGTGTATCCAGAGAGCCATTCTATTAATTCACTGAGAGACAAGAATGTTGCCCACTTAAGCAATGGTTTTACTTTTATATAGAAAGACATTATTTATCTAAATGTCACTTTCGAAGCTATTGGTTCACATAGCTCATTTTCAAAATTTTCTCAAATTATCAGGGCCATAGTTAATGTCACTGGCACCTAAAAGACGAGAGCTTTTTTTAGAGAAACATTTTGTGAGAGGACAAAATCACCATATTTCAAACTTTAATGTCTCATATTATGCATTGGTAAATTAGAAATGAACACGCTCCCCTGCCAGCCCTCGTCATAGCTAATGATCGAGATCTCCTGCCTGAGCTTTTTAAAACCCAGCATTTGCTGGCTGACTGTGGGCGGTAGGTAGCACAGCTAACACCTCATTTCTCTTTGCCCTCTTGCCACACAGGTGAGGACAAACCTGAAGCAGCGTGGATGGCGAGTGGCTGAACACAATGGCAGCAGCGGACCTGGTTCTGGTCTCTCCTAATTTTTGCATATTGTCATCTTGATTTAACACAGGTGCCCCAACTGTGGGAATTAGGAGGACATCTCTTTCTGGATGAGCACACAGCACTGTAAAGGACTTTTGTTTCTGCGATTTGCAGACTTTGGAATATAGTGTGTCTACACACTGAGGCAGGTGGTTCTGTAGTAGCACCACATGTGTGGGTCTCAGGCCCACAGTGGCTGAGTCTCCTCACTGCCTGGCCCACTGCCAATCTGGACCATGCAAAGCTTCGCCCGACACATCTTTAACTTCTGAGCACATCTCTTCCCCAGCCGCAGGTGACAAATTGACAGTGGAGCCAAAGGGAACAGGCTCCAGGAAATGGGATGTAATTCTTAGAAATGAAGGGTTGAGTCTTCGACAAGCCTGGTGGATGGAGGCAAGCTTGTGTAATGAGTAAACACAATATGTGTCTTTTAATTAAATATTAAACCATAATGGAATGAGTGTAGAGAAGTGCCTAACATGGCTCAATCCCAGATTGCAGATGTGGAAGTGCTGCGGTTTCAATCTGAAGGAGCAGAGCCAGGGTGAGGGGCTAGGGACTAAGGGATGGGCTGCACTCCCGGCCCCCTTCAGTCAGCCCTGCACCAGTTTTATTTATTTTCTAAATAAGGATTCTCTTTGAAAAATGATTTAAACAACTCATTCCAATTTCCTATTTTACAAATGAAATGTAATGAAGCCCAGAGTGGTGAGCTGGTTTGGTCACAGTCATCTGCTGCTCAGTCTTCTTTCATCTACGAAAGTAGAAAAGCAGCGAAACCTCTTGTGGTGACGGAATTTACATGTAACACTGTTGTCTCCCATCCTCCATCCAGCTGTTCTGCTCATGTGGGGATGGCTAAAGTCCTCATCTTTTGGGGAAGGGGTGGCTAGAAAGGGACTAGCTCTTGATTACTTCAGATGTAACGCAGTTGTAAACAGCATACGTTTTAGTGTTGTTATTTTTGTGCTTTTTGTCACGGTAATGACCAACAGCAAATTACTTTTCATTTACCTTGCAAAGACAAGACTCCATATTTCACACAGTTGAATTTTTTGGATCCTATTCATTGAATAATGGTAGAGTTCCACTATACTAACAGTGACATTTGAACCGGTAACTCTTCCAGCTTTAGATCAGAGTCAAAAGCGGAAATGAAAGAAACAATGACCCACAAAGGAAACAGTGGACTGTTTACTTAATTCCTGCCTGTCCTAGGTAACACTCAACGCTGGCAGTGATGGCCCAGCCCCACATCTTGCTCATAGGTGAGACAGGTCCTATGACCTAAGGCCTCCATAAGTTGGTTTCTTTCTGTTCACTCAATTTTAGTTCTAATTTCCAAGGAACACTATTTTCTAGGTTAGGAGCATTTTCTGTAATTAAATAAGTGTTCTAATTTACATTTAATTTAAATTAAATTCATTCTTTTAAGTTAACTATGTTTTTCCCCCAGTTTTATTGAGCTATGATTGACAGATAACATTGTACAAGTTTGTGTACAACATAATGATTTTATATTTGTATACATTGCAGAATGATTGCCACAATAAATTTAGTTGATGTCCATCACCTCACATATTATAGTTTTCTTGTGATAAGAAGTTTTAAGATCTACAATCTTATCAACTTTCAAATATAGAATCCAGTATTGTTAACTATAGTCATTATACTATATGTTATCAATACATTCTTGACTGTGTCCTTCTGGGTGGCCAATCATCCCAAATACCTAGGACAGTCCTGGCAAACTGGAGCAGCTGGTCACCTACTGTGACATAACTTCCACTACCAATTGGAACTTAGCCGAAGCAGAGTGTTTTCAAGCTAGGCTAGTTTCCAAGTCTTTATACCTGGTACTCCTAAGCTCCACACTTGTGTTCTGGTTCACCAGACTGCTTCCAGCCCCACACAGTGGAGTCACACTGAAACTCCATTGCATGTGTCCAACTTAGTAAGGTAGCAAACATACACAAAGAAAGTTGCCACGGGTCCTTGGAGCTCCACCTCAGTGCAGAGCCTCTTTGTACACACTGCCTTATCTCCATGGAACTGGGAGGTACTAACCCCACAGTTTTACCTGGAGGTTAGCAGATTAAGGAGCAATGGGGCCACTTGAACTCCTTGAGGAAATTAGTAACTCCTTTATTTCCCGCCTGGCCCCTGAGGCGCCACCGCCGATTGTGATTTATCCCTTAATCATTTTACCGCCTCCCGTTAATTACTTGGGTCTAGTCTGGGCTTGCACAGCCCTGTTCAGAGTAGCTGATTTGCAGAAACCTGATCAGGGCTCTCCTAGTTAAAGAGAAGTTCTTTGCTAATGGTAATAGAGCACGGAAAAAAGCTGGAGCTATAGGAAGACCTTGGCATTCAAGAACCAAGGGTGCTACGGGGCTGGCTGAGAACCCTGGGTGGAGGGGAGAGAGAGCTTACTCTCACTGATTCAGCAATTTTACTTACTTAAGGGTGTGGTGACACTTGGGGCTTCTCAGGGCCTCTCTCAGAGAGTCAATAAAGAGCCATATTTATTTTCACTCTCCTTCTGCACCTTTTGCCAGATGAACATGGGGGAAAGGCGGGGACAGGGATGTTGACGGAGGAAAGTTAAGATAAAGTCTGAATCCATTATTTATTGAGCATCTACCAGAAACGATTCACCACAAAACAGTTATTTCCTGAGATGGTGGGTGATCCTGTAACTGGCCCAGTGGAACAAATAAAGCGACTAGCAGCTGGGATTCTGTTTCTGGAAGATTCTTCCTCAGTCAGTCTTATTCTGCAGTCGTGCCTCATTCCACCTCTTTATTCAGTGCACTCTCCCCTCAGTGCACACACATGCATGTACACATGCCTGTTCAAACACACACACACACTACCCACAGCAGGTTTCAGTCTTATCCTGAGAGTCAGAGCAGTGTCAGTATCAGTTTGGATAATTGTTTGATCTTGGGTCACTTCACCCATTGGCTTCTAATTATACTAAGTTATTTGTCACTCTCTGCACGTGCTAGAGGATCCCATGCCTATCAGCCTTTGGAAACGTTATGCTCTCTGCCTCAAATGCAACCCTCCCCTTCCATGAAAACTAATTCCCATTGATCCTTTTGGACTCAGAAGCAGCTCATGACTGTGGCTGGGCGTCACGAATCTTGAGTGAGAGGGTCTAGATCTAAACATGGTTCTGTGGGTCAGTAGCTGTGTGACCATAGGCCACCTGCTTCATCTCAGCAAGCCTCCACTTTCACCTACTGATGGAATGATGTGATGGTAATAACTGTAGCCAAACAGAGTTGTGTAAAGGATGGTGATGGGCCGAAGAGCACCAGGGGCCTCTAGCTGGGGCACCTTACCATGGCAGCTCCTGGGGCCTTGACAGCCCGCAAGCCTCCTTTTGCCGTTACTCATACTGACTGTTCACCATTATTGCCTTTGCAATCTCGGCCTCAGAGTGTCCCTCCATCAAATACCTTCACGGTAGTGCTTGCAAGTTCCAGCTCAGAAGAGGAGACATCCAAGTGCAACGTGTGTTGACTAGTCAGGGGGAACAAGAAGACACCAGGGACGCAAGCCAAAAATCAGCTAAAGAGACCGGATGCCACAAGAGAGAGGGCCTGTTTCTTGGCAATTTTAATGAGGATACAGTATATCCAGGCAGTTTATCAAGTAGGACTTGGGTTTAACCTAGGCTCATTCTAATTGTGTCTGGTTTTCCATGAACATCTCTCATCAGGGAACCCAAACTTATTCCTTGAGGCTGAGAACGCCTTTGTATAAATATACATATCTGCCTCTGATTTCAGGAAACCATTAAACTTTTTAGGCTTTCCTATTCTGCAAATTCAGATTTTAACTTTAATTGTCAACTGAGGAGTACCGGGGGCTAAAGGCCTGTCTATGAGGGTTTACCTCTTCTGGCTGATAATCAATTCAGGGAAGTGAACTGGAGAGCCCACAAGTCTGAGAAAAATAAAAGACACTATTCTCATCTACATAGAAATACACTTCAGAATGAAAAGGAGGAGAATAAACTATAATGACAAAGCAATACTACTGATGCATATTGGCCCAGTTACAAAGGGGATAAATGGCTCACAAAAGTAGTTAATCCCTTTTGCTTTTAATAAAAGGAATAGACAGAAATCTGGGTGTGTACAATGCTGATTAATCATTTCCCAAATACTTTATGGGGCAGGTCTTGTTTTGAGTTGTCCTAGCATTGAATAAAGATCTCAGCCTTGGGAAATATTGTTTTTGAGCTCTTAAACTGTAATAACGCATCCTTCTAAGTGAGGTTCAGGTCCTAGCGATGAAGCCCTAGGCTGGTACAATTTTCCTAGATGCTTTCACTGGGGAATCTTAAGGAGTACACAGTGTGGGTGCTCTGGATGCACACAACACACTTGAAAAGTGCCAAAACATGTCAAATAGACGTCAGCGAGTGAGAAGAGATGAGACTGAACGAGAATTAGAAATTGGAAGCTCATGGGAGGACACACTAGGAATTTTTTTGAGTAACTTCTAGAAGATCACACTGACGTCTAACTGTTGGGCGTTTTCCTTTCTGCATTTCAAAGGAGTGAAGAGGACCCCCCCATAACTTTTTCTAAGAGATATAAAATAACACAAAGAATTGGCATTCCTGGGTGGAACAAATCCAGTAATATTTCTAAGTGACGATTTTTTTAAAAAACAGAACTAGCAACGACTGTAAAGGGAATGATTTCGTTTCTTTCCTCACAACTTAGACTTATACTTGCATTTTATAAACTTTTGTCTTTAAATCCTGCTGTGAACACAAAAGTGAAGACAGAGCTATAGAGCTTCAGATAAGCATATAATGGATGTGATAGAAGGATGTCTTGAAGGACAATGAAGAGGAGAGGACTTGAAACCCTGTGAACAGAAACCAAGAAGGGCAACAGTGTAATGGAGCTTTACGATACCAGGCAATTGCAAACGCGGGGTCACACCTAATGAAGCTACTGTTGGATTCATTAACCAGCTCCTTCTGATTGGTATGTTCACTAACCAACTATGCTAATATTTACTATTAGGTATAAAACAAAGTAGGCAAATTTGCACCACGCTACTCCAGGTATAACAAGGAGAATTTACAGAGTCATACATGAACTCTCCAAATCAAAGAAACAGTCACCTGTAAACGGTTGTGTTGTATAATTGTGAGTAATGTAAATATCTAAAATGTGGTGCTCTGAGAAGGCTGGCAGGAATGTCTTTTGGTGCAAGAAAGATTCTCCAACCATCCTCCATGTCCTTTGACTTAGGTGGTTCTCTTTTCTTTGTATGATGAAATCAAGGATCTAAAATTGTCTGAAAAACTAGAGATGCACAGTTTGTCTCATGCAGAATGGCTGGCTTTACAGCAATTGTTGTTTACAGATTATAAAACTGTTGAACAGAGAAAACAGTCAGCCTCTGCCTACAGGTTTTGTCCACGTGGGATGCATACCTTACCAAGTATGGGGTCTTCTGAGCAAGCCAGTGAAGTCCCATAATGGAAGCGGATTTTGAAATCTTGTGACTAATTAGTAACAATATCTTTGAACAGTTTTTAAGATCAAGTGTTCTACTTTGCTGTAAATAGAAAAATGTTCTCTGATCAGAAATGAAGAGACGTCAGAGTAGGAAGTAGAGTATGAAGTGTTGGATTTTAGATTGTAAACTCTTATGCATTATGCATTTTAAGACATTTATTTCTAGAAACTCTGAATATAAAAAAGGAACTATTATCAGAACTGGAATAACAAAACCAACAAAAGAACCAGATCAGCACCCTAAAATTTTGGTTGCAGAGTATTTATGGAGTGTGAGGGCTGGATGGCAACATCCACAAAATCAGTCCATTTCTTCCAAGTCTATCTGAAAACAGGTCAATTACTTCCACTCCAGCTATGCCACAGGGGAGCAGCATTTTAAATGAGATGGCAGTGTATGTGAAGACCCTTGTAAACATTCTCTGCAGATGTGAAGAATAATCTAGGCTTAAAATAATGTGGCGTAGGTTTTCCTTCCACTAAGGGTAAAAAACTATTTTTGTGTATGACGCACAAGCTGCTATGTGCATGTGTGACCAGTCAGAGCAGACAAGAGAACAATCATGTCAAAATGGAACAAACATATGCACACACACACACTGCACTCAACATATAAAAGGTTTTATGCAAAAGGATGAATTTGAAAATTTAATCGGGTCTCTCACTGAACTGGATAAGGTAATTAGTGGAGAATCTCAAGAGAAAGCTATAGGGGTTTTTGACAGAAAGCTCTAGGAAAACCCAGCAGCCAAGACACAAAGCAGAGATGCCTCGGATAAGTTCTTGAATGAATCACTTAACCATTTAGTGAGGCTAATAGATTCTCTATCACTCCTCCGCAACCGCAGGTCAATTATATCACTAAATGGAGGTGTCTTTCCTCCTCTGCAAAACAGAAGCGGTAGCAATACTTACCCCGACTACCTCAGAGATGTTTGCGAAGATCAAATGAGAAAATAGATATCAAGAGAGCCTAGTAAACTTTAAACTTCTAGATAAGTTCAAGGTAGCAGTGCTTTGCCATTAATATTCCTTCATAGCTTCCAGATATTTCACTAAATGATCAGAAAAATCCCACAATACTTTTTCAGAATTTCCTAGTGCAGTTTTGGTGCTTTCTCTAGACCAGAAAAATGTGTTTGCTTTCTTTCTTGTTCTCTGTTTTGAAATTCTAACCCACTCTTACTTTACTAAACCATGGTGGTGAGAGAACTTTATACACCAACTGGACCTATCACCATTGATTCCCCTTCTGCTGGAAGTAGGTTCTACAAAGGGAAATGGCTAGCTAAACACAGAGCCGATTAGCAAATCCCATGTTCCAGAGCTGTGAAGCCCGGAGAACTCCAGAAAAGAAAAAAACATTGATACCAAGTGATGGCAGCTTGAATATATAAACTGGTTCATAAATATTTGGACAAATTATTGAGTGATAAATATATATTGAATCATTAGGGGACTAATATGATGAGAATAATAATAACTATTCAGTGTCTCCTCTGCGTAAGTGCCTTTGAAAACATTCTTCACCCTCTAAACTGCCCGTTTACCTTTTAATAAAAAGGAAACTGAGAGACGGTTTACTGCTCTCCAAGTTGCTCTAGAGGCACTTACCTCCTACAAGCCTGCTTCAATGAGCTCCCACTCTACTGTATGGACAGCGCTCACATTCGCTCTTTCAGAGCTCAGAGTTTAATCTCTCCTGCAGATGCATTTTTATTAGAAAACGTTCCTTGGAAAAGGCCCTGTAGCTCTCTGACAGGGTTCCTGACATCATGGACCACTGCAGGTTTACTACGCTGACCACATAAGTACATCCCGTGACCAGGGTTAGTACTGGGTGAGCAATCCTGAGGATGCTGGCAGAGTGGGTGCAACGACTTCCTGTGGCCTTCAGGTCTGAGTTTACTCAGCCCGGAGGCAACAGGAAAAGGTGACTCAGGCTTCCTTCTGCCTCTACCTGCCTGGGGAAAGTGTTGCCTGTCGGCTTTGTGCCGTAGCTTTAAAGCACACTCGAGACTTAGTGCATATCTTGCTCTTCTCTTTTACTGTTGCTGAAAAAACTTCACAAACCAAAAGACGTGCAAAGTTCCCAGGACTTCAAAGTGACTTGAAAGGAGTTTGTGCTCCTCCTTTTACAACTGTGGCCATTTCTCCTTTACCTAAAAGTCGCTGGGTAGCCCCTGCAACAATCATGGTTCTGCCAGGCTTCGCTGAGGCGATCCAGAAGGCCCTGAGCTTCTTATCGGGCATTGGAATTCTGTGATGCACATGAGGCGGATGCACTCTGGATTCGCAACGCTCGTTCGTGGAGCTTGTGGTGCAGCAGGCGGGCCGTCGCCCAGTCTGGCACGTTCCGCCTCACTGTCCCAAGCTCTTCTGGCACAGCTTGCTTTGCTCCCCCTCCGAATTTCTCTTTATTTAAGACTCTGTTTCTAAGGCACATGCCATCTCATGTAAAATGACCAACATACCTTACACCGTGAGAGCCTGTCCCGCAGCGTGGACATGTGCACGCTGCCCTGAGCCTCTCAGCGTGTGAGACGTTGGGGCAGCGTCGCCACCCTCACCAGAGCCACTCAGCGGACGGAAATGGGGGCAGGGCGGTCAGGTAGTGCGGGAGTGGCGGCTTGGATCAGAATCCTGCCTAGGTTTGGAGCTGTTGAATCAGTCTGCGCCCTTGAGAAGTTACGAAATTCTCCAAGCATTCTGGCGCTCGTTCACTTCTTAAAAGAGAGAGTATGGCTGCTTTTGGAACCAGGCAGGTTGGGTTCATACTCTTTCTTCTCCAGCATATTAGTTCTCTGACCCGAGCAGGTACTAAATCTCTCCACACCTCAGCTACCTCACAGGTTAAAATGGTGATGCTAAAAAAAGTAAAAAAAAAAAAAAAAATGGTGATGCTGATAGACTGGCGCGAGGCTGAGGCGGAATAACCAAGGTGGGCGCTTCGTGCTCCTCCTGCTGCGGGCGCCCAGGACATGCGGCCTCCCTCCTGGGCTGTGCTGACCAGCTTCTTCCGGGGAGCTAGGCTCTCCCAGGAGCAGGGCTAACACCAGAGAAGCATCTAACCCTTCTTCATCCTCACCACATGACCTTCCCCACCAGACAGGAAGCACTCTACCTAAGCCGCCCTAATTTAAGGCAAGAGTGAAAATGCCAAACCCTTAACGCCGCGAACTTCGAGTTCTCATGTGCTCACGGTAGTTTTGGCATTAATTTCCTCAGGATGGGAATTAAAGTGAAATCGAGAACTTGGCATGGAGACGTGTGTTAATCAAGGTGCCCTCTTAGGGTGTCCCATCTTCCCGGCTGGCTGGGCACTGAAGATTCTCCGAGGACACCAGGAAGTTCCCGGCAAACAGGGACAGCTGGTTTGCCCTGCTCACGTTCAGGCAGGGCTGGGAAGGAGCCTGGACAGACGCAGGGGCGTCCACCTGCTGGAGGCTGGGGCGGCGGTACACGAGTTCTAACATCCGTTCCAGCTTTGAGGGTCTGTGGTCCCGGGTCCCTGCCCACCCCAGCAGCTGCTGCACGGACATCCTCTCTGGTGCCTGACTCACACCCGCAAGGAAGCGGCCTGAGAGCTCTCTACTTGGCACTGCGCATGCACCCCTTTCCGGACTGTGGGCGCTGCAGTCCTGACTGCCAAGCAGAGGAGGCCCAGCCTGCACCCAGCTGTTTACCTCCAAGGGCATGTCCTCGACACGGGCTCAGAGGTCACCAGAGGAAACACCGCCCCTTCGTGAGAGCGGGCCTGCTCTGCCCTCCGGCAGTCACCACTTCTTTGCTGTCTTGACTTTTTATTCTATTTGAAAGGAGGACTTCCTCTAAGAGCCAGGAAAGCCACACAGTCCTCCATCAACAACGTTCTGACTGGATACAGCCCAAGCCCCGAGGCCCCATTTGGAACGCGTTCTGCTTTTCATTCAGTTTAGACTTCACCTGAATTTGAAGGGTGAAGGGCCTCCAGGGATTAAAATAAACCATTCGTAACTTGCATGTTTTATTTCCCAGTAGCTTGACTCTTTTTATATGATTTGGACTTTGGGTTCCATTTATGGTTCAGACACATTGGCCAATAAATAAAAACTACAAAGCGAAGGGTCGTATTGAAATCCGCGAGTCTGGCTCAGGGCGCCGCTCACTTCTGCCTGCTCCACTTTACTCCGCTTTATCCCCTCTCCCACCTTCCATCTGCGTGTTTCCCACGTCTGTCATCTAACTGCTGGCCTATCTACCCTTTACTGAGTATCCGACCTTCCTCCTAGAACACACGCCGCTCATGGCAGGGCGCCTGGGGAGCCCCAGTGCCTACTGCGGTGCCTGGCTCCTCAATACATGAACGTGGGTGAATCTGCTTCCTGTCATCAGTGGGTTGTCCTTGATTATAGCCGCTACTGCTCAGGACCATGCGTGTCTCAACAGCAGGGTATGCGTTTAGTGGATACCGTAATTTCCATTCTGGCACTTGTAGTAAGAGTCCTACTTAAGCTCAAAATTGAGTATCCCACAGGCTATATACTAAAGCCAAGGTTCCGGTCTTTCCATATCTGTTTCTGTGGCTCGGGTTCTCACTTTGTAAAGACATCAATATTCTGTTTTGACTTAAAGATGAATAGTTATCAATGGCTTCATACATTCTCCCCTTCAGAAAGCATTTCAATTTTAATGACAATTTTCAAGGAGATGACACAAAGATGACAATTGTAGGATTGGGGACATTGTAGCAGAGAAAATATTACTGGATAGGAGCGCACTGCCTGGTGTTTCTGTATTTTCCCCCCATGAACTGCTCCTACTTCCACAACCAGAGTTATAAGCTCCTGGTTGAGAATTTGCTTTCCTTCTTGTTCGGTATTTCCAACCTGGAACATTTAACTATTATATAGATTAATTTATCTCATCACAGAAAACGCAAGCAAAGTTGAAACATCTAACCGCTGTGCATCACTTCATTGCTTCCGTCTTATCGAATTTTCAAAAAGGGAAACAGAAAGGTGAGAACTCACGTTTACCTGAAGGCAGACAATGACAGCTGCTGTTGGATTCTGTGATGGAAGCCACCTAGCACGATGTCGGGCCAGTTCTGAGCAGTTACAATCAGAGGTTTCTGGAGTCCCTGGGGGCTTGTCCATGGTCTTCGTGGAAATACAGGGTAAACTGTTCTCCAGAATCCTGTCTTCGGATGCCTGTGCGGATTTGCGCATAAGCCACCGCAGGACTGAAAAAGAAGCTGGCCTGGCTTAGCCGGATCAGCTGGAGACTGGACCTCCCCACTGGCTCAGGCCTACATCTCCAGTACCAGCAGACACAGAGAGCACACCTGCTGTACGTAGAGTTTGCCTTCACCAAGGAGTTAACTAATGGGAAAGGTTACAAACTATACTCTCATTTTTATCTTTGGACCCAGTTTACAATGATAATATTAATAAACCATGAAGGAAAGAAATTTAAACAAAAGACTGATGAAACAAAGAAAACCAACGTGCTAAACATTCAAACTGTTTTTATTGCATTCCATCTCCAGGGAGAACTGGAGACTTCGGACACCACATGGCTCTCCTGGGTCAAATTTTTGAATGCGCTCCTCATTTCTACTGATAATCTGCTGAGATGATATTAGGAAAAAAGGGAGAAAGCCAAAGATTTGAGTAATTATAATAAGCAGACTCTTGCTTCAGTTTTTTCACATTGTACAAATTCATAAAGTAATACTAAAAATGATAAAAAATACTTTATTTCTTTGACACAGAATATACAATATTGCACTCACGTCGCAAGTAGCGTGCAGAAAACATGAACTCTGTTCAGAAACAGCCAGAACAATTGTCTGGGCTGGTATCTCACGGAATCACCAACTACAGCACGGCACCGTAGCCCACTGAAAAGGGCAACGTCTGATAAATCCTTCTTTGTATTCCAGTGTCAGTGACCAGCAGTTTAGAAACTATATGCATCAGTATATAGTGAGGAAGCTTTCCAGTTACATAAATACCTTTCACTCTGAGGCATTGCTGATCTGTACCCATGTATTAATGAAATAGATACTACCAAGATATTTTCCATGCTGTATCAATAATTTTTTCTCTCCATCGTGCTTAATCATATTATCTGAGAAGCTATTCTTTTGTGAACAAAAGAAACTATTTTGCCGCAATAGTGAAAAGCAATTACAAGCTTTTTCATTCAGACTGAGCTACACAGTTTGATTTTCTCAAAGTCACTCAGCAAATTGGGGTAATTCAGTGAGGAAAGGACCTCTGGCCTCCAACCACACACTCAGGCCCGGAGCTTAGGCATGAATCTGAACGGACAAGAGGGAGCGTTAACCCATCCTGCTGGGGTCTGGGGATACCCGGTTCCTGACAGCTCCTTCCAGGAGTCGCCTCCACTGAAGTGCAAATGCTTCTCAAAGATCTTGGTGCTTTTAAATGGTAACCAATTTGTTTTTCTCTTTTTCATCTATTACACGGATGGTAGAGTCCGCACCATTTTGATCTCAGATAAATCTGAGCTAGGTTTCGGTTCATCCTATTCTGACAATAGAAAGGCACATAACAATTTTACTTAAAGCATTCACCTATAAAATTAATGGAACCTGTAAACAAGGGAACTGCATATATGAAAAGGTCCTTTAAAGAAAACTCCTCTCATCTTTGACATTATCTTTAAACTAGGTGTAATCCAGTGAACAGCAGAACAGCAGCATTTTGAAAAAAACAACAGGGAAACATTTCTTAGAGCAGGGAATCTTTGTCTTTCTAGAGACTACATTGACAGAGGTACATCCATCAGCCAACAGAGCCTCCCCAAATGCGCATCTGTGTTTTACTTAAAAACAAATCCCTAGAGCACAGAGCACTTTCTAGAGCAGTGAGCACTCTGCTTACAGTCAAATTTGGAAATTCAATTAAACAACACACAAAAAGATAATCAAGGAGAGAATGATTCAAAGTTATCCTGATAAAAACTAAAACCATACGAAGTGTAGGAAAACTATCTGAAGACCAGTAACTACGTAAAAATAAATATTTAAGTAATTCAAGGACATATTCTCACAGTAAAACAGTTACAAAAATAGAATACAATATTAAACAAATACATGAATATATCAAAATTGGTTTATAAAATATTTTACCACTGAGAAAGCTATTTCTCTTCCCTCCCGATTCTTCTAATAATTTTATTCTTGAAGGGACATATTTTGACAAAACATTGTAAGCTTTGACCAGGTGACAAGTTTTCTTTGGGTTGTCATCATCGATACAAAATTCCTCCCAGAAGTTTCTGAATCTGAAATCTATTTACTCTGAGTGCCATGAGCTGGTTCAGATTTAGGGTCACAGTAACTCCTTATGGACACCCAGAGGCTAACCCTTGTCTCAAACACACCCTTTTCAGAGAAGGGTGAAGTGTTGCCAAGTTTGGAATGATTGCCTGATAGGTGGGTGTGTGAATTAGACCAGAGAGCAGGGCACATCACTTGTCATGAGTCCATGTTCTGTCTAAACCGAGGCTTTTTATCCTTTTGGAAGCTGGGAACAAGAGAACCATGGAGGCCCATATTCTAAACGGTGCTGCAGAAGAGGACCACTGCTGTTGATCTGAAGGAAGGAAGCTCCAATATTCTTCTGCCAACTCTCAAGGAACTGTCCAGGTACAAGAAAAGGTTTCCGAGCAGTATTTCAGCTCTTTATCTTTTACTGGTACCTCTGCATGTCTACAACCCAACAGGAGTGATGTTCACAGAACGACCTTGCAGCTCTCAAGTGGTTTTAAAAGTGCTTTCTGATTCATTTCATAAGATGATCAGTTGCACAGTTTGGGAATTCACTGTAGTTTACGGTGCAGTGGTGCTTAGAAATTGAGGTCTACGTGTGAGTATGCAAGTGTGAGCATGTGTTTGCTCTTTGTTAGCCATAGTATTTGTGTAGAATATAACTTCTTATGATCACAGAACTTTGATTTAAATGGTGCCAATCCATCCAATATGATTGAAGAAGTAAATACCGTGGCATTCGTGTTTGCTTTTCATGCTCTTTGCCTTTTTTCTTTTTAAAATTAATTTAGATATCATCAAAATGTATAATTGTACCTCTTTGTCAGCAAGCCACTCAAAAAGATGCCCTTGAAAATATCTCCAAGCAGTTTTTCCCTCTTCTGCTGCTCTCTGGAAGCAAGGATAGGTCCACCTAACACAAGAAAATATCTTCCAGAGCTACAGCTGTGTCATAACAGTTATAACTCAGCTAATTTCCAAGTTCTATGTTCCCATCTTCTCCATAGCGCTTCCAACCTTCTGAAATTGCTTAGGCTTCTTCAATGGTGTGCTTTATTCCTGGGAAAACAGCAATCATATGGACACCTGGGTACACTGGACAAAACCTGGCAGTGAGGATGGCCCTGGGGTCCCAATCAACCAGACGTACTTCAAGGAGTCCCCACTGTCGGGAAGGCTTGCTTCCTGAGGATAAGGAAAAAGCTGTCAATCAACACCATTCTAGGCAAAAGTTATAAAGCCAAGCATTGAACTACGAAGTCAGGTCCCTGCAGTTTTTGGTTTTGTGATATTTTCTGCATTTTAAGCATCTCCTTTGCACATTTTAAATTTTGAAAAGAAATCAGTGGCAAAAGCAGCTATCATCTGGTTTCTCTGCATCCATCTCCCCGCAGGCCTTTTTCTGGGGAAGTAAAGAAAAATTTCTTTGAATGTTGATGGGTAAGGCCAGCGGCCACTAGCACAGAGCTGGACAACAAAACAGAACACAAAGGAAGCAGTACAAATAAATTTTTAGAGGCAAACAGATTCTTTGCTTTCAAACACAAATCTCTCTAAAAGGCCCAGGGGCTGGCCTGAAGACAGAGTAGGTAGCCTTATTACAGCTCAAGCCACTAGCTTACCTAAAATGCACTCTTAGTTGGTGACTACAGAGCTTCCCAGCTAGTCAAAAAAGAAAGAAGCAGAAATTCAGGGGTGTCCCAGTTTGTTTGCGCTATCTCCCCACGGCATCTTTGCAGATGGTGAGACAGTTCTACCCCCTAGCTTTCAGTTGCCCCACATCTATCAAAGAGAAATGTGAAGAGAGCTGGCGATGTCTGAAATTTTTGCCTTAAAACCGAACAATGTTTAGCCCTAATTAATTCAAAGGGCAAGTTACCATTCTAACAATTTTAAGATCGGTAACATTTATTTGTGCAAAAGATAGAAAACCAAAAACCGAAATTTTGGCAGGCCTATCATTTTAATGAATTGAATGACAGGAAGATGACTGAACACCAGTAGACAGAAGAGCAGTTTTCAGGAATTATACACTGGGAAACAGAATACCAAAATTATCCACATGTAACTATCTATCACTAATGGATCCCAGCGGGACTGCATGCAGATTCTACAAGTCATTCTCCAGCTCTGATATCCTCAGTTTTGGAAAGCAAGTATTTTTACTCCATGGGGTAATAAATTTGTGAACCTTTTATTTAATTCTGGATGGGATATTTTTATTTTACTTTATAATATCTCTATCTAGCAAGGGGACAAAACCCTCCATATAAAATGTTTTCTTTTTTCACTTAGAAAGCATATATTTGTTCATCTCAAATTTTCTGAATTTTCATGAAATCTTAAAAGGAATCCGTATGGACTCCAACACAAATGTCCTGATAAACTACAGAAAAATTACACCTTGTAGTCTTGCTTCCACAGCTTCCAGAAGTTACGGAATTAATCTCGGCCAAGTAATCCTGTGGGAGAAGGTCAGCTGCATTTTGTTCAAGCTGCCAGAAGACCCTCACCAATGAAGGCGAAGGGTCTAAGCGCTCTCCTGGCTCTTCTTCAGAGGGGGCTTCGTGTCTGCGAATGGCAAGTTGAGGGGCCGTGATCATGGGCAGACATCGTCCCAGTCCCAGTGGAGCTGGAGGAAGGACATGCATTTCTTCCTCACAGTTCTCCGAACAGCCAGCCCTTAGGTGTCCTGGGTGGAAGTTCAAATAACCTGAGCTGTCTTGGGTCTAGGAGAGTGAATTTGTAGAGAAAATCTTTACAGTGCTGGTGATTGCCAATGACATACAGAAAACTGGGCAGGTTCCGTGTCAATTCCATCTCCCTTCTCTGAGCAGTAATATGAAACAGCTCAGGATACAGGTGACATCCGACCCCCACTTGAACAAACAGGGTTATGTAGAGGGAGGGAGAGGGTGAGTGAGTGAACCTCTGTTCTTCTGCAGAGGCTCACCTGGCCAGTTTCCTAAACCTGTGTCACTTTCCCTCTTGCCTCGACTACTTCTCTGTCATAAAAGTGAAAGTTCTTACAGGCTAACCAACCTTCTTAAATCTTACACAGACTCAGACCTAAAAGGAAAGGTTATTTGGAAAGTTACTTCATGGACTGAATCCTAAACTCCCTCTCAGCTTTCACACTGGAGCACTGGGTGAGCGCTGTCGGTGAGCACTGGGTGAGCACGGTGGGTGAGCACTGGGTGAGCACTGGGTGAGCGCTGTGGGTGAGCACTGTCGGTGAGCACTGGGTGAGGTGGGGCTGGGTCTTGATGGATCAGAGGACAGCGCTTTTATTTTTTTGGTGTCAGGTTTTATTTTGGTGTGTTTGTGCACCACTGTGTTACTTCAGCACTATTTGCACCACCATTTTCACCTACACTCTTTGCATAAAGTACAGTGCACTCTGGCCACTTGGAAGGAGGTTATTTGTAAGTTTACTTTTTACATACTACAATAGACGACAGTTTTTTTGTTTTCCTTTTCTGGGTTTCAATCGTGCAACACAGACATACAGATTACTGACTATGTGGAATCATAAAGCGTAGAGGCTGGAAAGCATCTGCTATCTACCTTCGTTTTATGGACAACGAAGCTAGAAGTGCGGGAGTGGTTGCTACCAGAAGCACTCCCCACTCCCCACTGAGGGCTCCATCCTACACAGCATCCCTCTGGGACATGCTGGCCTCTGCAGCTTCCTTCCTCCACATCAGGGTGTTCATGGCCAACCCTAACCCTGGCCAGCATTCACTCGTCTCAGTTCCCAACACAACCGGTGAAAAGTACAAGTTAATGTGTGCTTTTAGTTTAAATTCTGACTGCCCATATACATTCCTTGGGGATTCAGGCTAGTGGAAATGCAATAATCCTCAATGAACTACAAGGGAGCACTTAAGTCATGACCCCTCTGAGTTCAAGAGAAACAATGAACTCCTCTGTTTTTGCGAATTGTCACAACCGTACCAAGACCATGGCCACTAGGGGAAGTCAGGCTTTTTCCAGGCCTCAGACACAGGTGAGCTGTGTGCATCACGTCTGTGGCAGACTCCCCACCACGCTGAAGACTGATACTGTGTGTTCAATCAGTCATCTCAACGGCAGAAAAAATACTTCCACCACGTGAATTTCACAAACACCTGTAGCAGGTTGTCAGTGCAGGGTAAGAGAAAACAAGATGTTGCAATGTTTAAAATCTTGGCTCCCAAAGAGAGCCCTGAAAAGGTACCTTCCCTTCTCTCTTCACCAGCCCCGGAAGTGCTCTCTCCACAGAGCTGACAGTGAGGATAAGCACTCCTTAGCTCCTCAGGGAAAAAGAACTTCTTGCGATCAATCCTGAGCTACTGACGCCCAAGGCGAAGAAATTTACCTCCCAAATTATCGTCAGAGGCAAATAAAATACAGAATCACTGCCAAGCAGGACTCTAAGATGCTAGTTCCGATCTCGTCCAGCTCCAGTTCAACAAACCGAAGCTCCTTCCTGTGAACTACGCTGCAGTGGCTCTCCGCAGGAAGGTCTCAGAACAATTTGAACAAACTTTAGCCAAATAAAGATCTCTGCAGCTAAATGAATGTCAAACTGCTGACAAGATCCTGTAGAGAAGTTCTCCTCCCTCCCACTTGGGTAAAGGCCTCCAGGAAGTGCAGAGCCTTCCTTTCTGCTGGAGGGGAGATGGCAGCCCCACCCCAGGGCCACAGGCTGACCGGTCAACTCACACCAAAGCTCTGGATGCCCACAGGAACTGGGGCTCTCAGGCTATGTTCAAATCAGGATAACTGCTGAGGTGTAAAACCACTTCCTAACTGAGCATTTATAATCCCAGTTTCTCCACTTTTCACAATAATAGACCAACTGGGATGGTGTTACCTTTCCGGGCAGCCAGAAATCGCACACTCAAAAGAACTGGTGCAGGCCCTGCGGGGACCTGGCCTGGCGGCCCTTCTGCTCTTCAGCAGCGGCCACTCTGACGCAGGAGCCTCTGCGTCGCTATCGCTAGGGTCCCTCGCTACTTGAGAAGGCTGGATCTACCCGGCTCGGTCACTCCCCAAGCCCTCACAGGCACGCCGCACACACACCCCTCCCGGCCTCTCTGGACGCAAACCTCGGTCCGGGTCTCCCGGGGCGCAGCGGTCACGCCGGGCCCTGCAGCCCCTGGCCGGGGGTCTCCTTGGCCTTCTTACAGGTGTACAGCCACTTGATGATGCGGGCGTTCCTCTCGACCACCGAGGTGGTGCTGGGCACCTGCTCCGTGAGCTCTTCTTCCTGCAGCCCCTCGTCGCCGCCGCTGTGCCGGGAGAAGCCGCTGTCGGAGGTGGCGACGCTCACGCTGCGGACCTTGAGGGCGACGACGTCCGACCCGGCGGAGAAGTTCTCCCGCCCGATCGCCTCCACCACCTCGGGCTCCAGGCCGCAGTACTGGAAGAAGGTGTCAAATTCGGCCAAGGACGCGGAGTAGCGCGAGCTGAGGTCGGACTGCGAACGCTGCAGCCCCCGGTGCCTCGCCCCGAGCAGCTCCGGACCCCGGGGCGCAGCCGGAACTCTGGAGGGCGCCCTGACCGGCGGGGCGGGAGCCGGGGGCGCGGAGGGCCCTGGCACCGCGGGAGCCACGACGGGGCCGGGTTCGGTCGGCGCGGCCTCCTGGGCCCCGGCCCCGCCCTCCTCTCCCACCCGGGACGTGCCGGGGGACCCCGGCGTCTTGTCCTTGCCCGGCCCCGGGAAGAGCTTCTTCACCAGGCCTCCCCTGGGGCTGTCGGCTCCCGACCCTCGGACGAACTCGCATTTCTGTCGGTAGATAACCAGCGAGTCCGGCCTCAGCGGCTTCCGCGCTATGGCCCTGCGCGCCGCCGCACCGGGGACGCGCGTCGGGGGCCGAGGGTCGCCCGCCTGCCCTTCGCTCGCCCCGGGGCCGCTGCCCTCGCAAGCCGGGCCTGGGCCGGCTCCCGGCGGGCCCCGCACGTACTTGGAGCGGTCGGCTGCCAGCCTTTCCACCGCGCTCCTGCGCGTCGGCCCCGCCGGGTCCTGGGCCCGGGGGGCCCCGGAGTCCCGGGACAGGAGGCGCTCGCTCGGGGGCGCGTCCAGGGCTGGCAGGGCGCGCATCCTCGGGGCTCGACAAACTGCGGAAACGCGCTGCGGCCGCGGCGCCCGTCAGGCCGGCAGCCAATTCCGAAGTCCGCGAGTGGTGGGGAGCGGCTCCCCAGTTCCCGCCGGCCAGTCGGGAGCCTGGGCGAACCCGAGTCCGCGCGGATTGGCTAGTTGCCTGGGTCCCCGCCCCGCCGGCTCCTCCCCGCCTGTTCCCGCCCCCGCCCCTCACCGCGCGCCCGGTTCCCGGTTCCCGCCCCCGCCCACGCTGGCTCCGGGCAGCCAGTAGCCTGGAGGACTGCGGGCGGACCTGCCCCCAGGGGGCTGCGCGCGGAGCCCGGCGCTCCGGAGCTGGGAGGGCCAGTCTGCGCCACAGGGCAGAGGAACGGGGAGGGATCGAGTTGGTTCAGATCCAGGTATCCACCGCCTCCTCCCAGCCTGGGAGTGCCTCGGGTCCCCGTTGGACGCTGGCATTTCCGGACTGGGGGAGGGCAGAGCGGCTCACGGCCCCCCCACCACCCCGGCAGGTGTCTCGTGTCCTTTGAATTCTTAAAGGGACCTCAGCGTGTTTGGAAACTTCTGACTCTTTAATTTCCTAAATCTCTACCTGAGCACTACTCTTAACTGTCAGAAAGAAAAGTCTATAAACAAGGAAAGGAAACGCGTCGCAGGTCAGGTCCGTCTATGTGTTAGGTAGTAAGAACCCAGGAACCGGGTAGGGACCTGGACTGCGTCCATACTCCGCCAGGCGCCTACGGGGGGCCTAACCAGACCGGAGCACCTGGTGCCGGGACTCGCCGGAGAGCAGTGGTGTCGGAGACGAGGCTCAGTGGATTTGGAAAAAAACCTGAACAAATTCCCAGAATGACTGCTATTTTTACCGTAATCAGGGCAGCGGGGAAACCACGGGCTCACCGGGGTAGTGAATCAGCCTAGGAATGCTAAACGTCTAAGGCGAAACATTTCCAAAATTCCATTCTTTCAAAAGTTGGACAAAGGACTAAAAATATCTGCCAGACGAGTGAAATGTCCACGTTATCTCACGTTAAGGCCGCGACTCCGAGATAGGCTGACCTTTCAAAGCTGTGGCTGAGTGCGCCTGGTGCGGGGCAACACAGCAGCCCGTGGGCCGCAGGCAGGAAGGTGCCTTAGGTCTGGGTCTGATTATGTTTCCAGAAATGCCAGTGGGCACCGAGAGGGGGCTTGTGGTGAGTCAGCAGGAGCAGCAGCTGAATGATTTCCAACAGGTTTGGCAAACTGGCGCCTACTGACCACCAACCGCCCAGCATCGCAGCAGGTGCCAAATGCGTCTTTGCACCTTGCGTTTCCGTGAGGTCAAATCCTGTCGTCAGTGACAGGAGCACAAGAAACCAGGTCTCCTGAGAATCGGACTACCCAGTTAGTGTGACCAGAAAATGCCACACTGATGCGAAAAGATGACTGTGGTCCTGAGGGTGAGAGAGAGAGATGGAGCCGGTGCCAGCTCCTGGGTTGGACACACTGTTTCCCACAATAGGGTACTACTGGTGGAGAGGGACCAGGTGGGAGCCCAAAGTCCAGCCTTTTCTCTGCTCAGGCGGCCTGGTCTATTGTCAGTCAGAGAAAAAAAAGTCTTCTTAATTGCTTAGCCCAACGTGGCTCCTTTTCCTCCTTTGCACTTCATGTGCAATTGCGGCAGATCAGAGAGGGAGAACTCCTAAGCGTACGATATCCAGAATTCGTCTGAGCCCGGGTCCACCATTTATTAGCTATGTTCCATTGGACAGATAACAAACCTCTCAGGGTCTTTGTTTTGTCATTTGTAAAAATCCTCATTTTTATAGCTTAGAACATTCATTGCTTTGTAGTGAGCACTAAATGAATGTTAAAGAAAGACCTAGGCTTAGGTCTCGGTTCTAGCTTCTGGAGAGGCTGTCAGGTTGGACTTCTCAGTGACTCTGGTTGCTCCTCTGTAAACCCTAGAGCTCCTTACATCCACCTGTTAGGGCATTTGTTAATGAGATTATGCATATAAAGGGCTTAGCACTATGTCTGGTACAGATCAAATTTTCAATAAATAAATGTTTTGATTATGATGTTTATGGCTAGTTGTTATCACATTTTAAATAATGTTCGTGAATTCACATATGAGTACTGAACATAAGAATAAAAACTACTATAAAGTTGTATTTAAGATTTATTGCTATTAAAGCTAATTATATTTATATCCATAATTTTCTATCTATTAAGCAGATAACTAACTGGATAAATAGAACTGGAGTAATAAGATACTGACAAGAAAATTTTCTAAATAAATTGTTCTCATTGCTCAACTGGTAGCTTAGATTTGAGCCTAATTTCCTCTTCGGCATCATCTCAAAAGATTTGGTCAGAGCAGGAAATAATGCTTACAGACCCAATGATCCAGGAGCTCTACTCCAAGGAATATATACTAAGGAACTGAGAAGAGATGTGTGCACAGAATGAGGATATTCGTTGCAGACAAACAGTTGAAATCAACGTACATTCAACAACAGGAAGAAGGTTAGATAATGTATGACATACTTGTGGGATGGAGTATTATGCAACCATTTACAGTCATGCTTCCACAGGATATGTTATGGAATGGGAAATTATCATGATGTATGTGAAATTTTAAAAATAGGACAAATACGGTGGCAGTCTTGAATAACTTTCTAGAAACATAAAACCTCCCAAGACTAAATCATGAAGAAACAGAAAATCCAAATAGACCTATAACTAGTAGGAGATTGAATCAGTAAATAAATGTCTCCCATCAAAGAAAAGCCCTGAACCTGATTATTCACTGACCAAATTTTAAAGAAGAACTAATACCAATCTGTCTTAACCTTTTCCCAAAAAGTGAAGAGGAGGGAACACTTCCTAACTCATTCTATAAGGCCTGCATTACCCTGATAGCAAAGCCAGACAGAGACAACACAAGAGATCTACAGATCCTTATCTCTTATCAACAACGTTGCAAAAATGCTTAACAAAATACTAGCAAGCATAATTCACCAGCATATTGAAAGGATTATCCACCATAACCAAGTGGGATTTATTCCTGGAATGCAAGGGTGGTTCAACATATGAAAATCAATCAAGGTAATATGCCATATCAACAGAACGAAGAGAAAAAAAAAAACACATGGTCATCTCAATTGATGCAGAAAAGGCACTTGAGAAAATGCGGCATCCTTTCATGATAAAAGCACTCAGCAAACTAGGAATAGAAGGAAATGACTTCAACATAATAAAAGTCATATGTGAAAAAACTAGAATGAACATTATGCTCAGTGGTGAGAGACTGAAAGCTTTTTCTCTAAGATTAGAAACAAGGCAAGGATGTGTGCTTTCACCACTTCTATTCAATGTAGCACTGAAAGTTCAAGCCAGAGTAATTTGGCAAGAAAAAGACACAAAAGCCATACAAATTGGAAAGAGAGAGGTAAATTTTCCTCTGTTTGCAGATGATATGATCTTATATGTAGTAAACTCTGAAGATTGTGGGGAAAAAAAAACTGTTACAATGAAAAAAATTCAGCAAAGTAAGAGGATACAGGTCAACACAGAAAAATCAATGGCATTTCTATACACTAACAATGATCAATCTAAAAAGAAACTTACAAAACAATTGCATTCACTATAGTATCCAAAAAAAGAGTAAAATACTTAGGAATTAACTTAAACAAGGAGGTAAAAGACTTGTATGAAAAGTACAAAACGCTACTGAAAGAAATAAAAGAAGACAAAAATAAATTGAAATACATCCCGTGTTAATGGTTTGCAAGACTGAATCTTGTTCAAAAGCCAACACGACCCAAAACGACCTACAGATTGAATGCGATCCCTCTGAAAAACCCCACGACACTTCTGCAGAAATAGAAAAAACTGCCCCAAAATTCATATAAAATCTCAAGGGACCCCAAATAGCAAAAGCAAACTTGAAAAAGAGGAGCAAAACTGGAGGACTTACACTCCTGATTGAATAACTTGCTACCAAGCTAAATCAAAAGAGTGTGGCCTTGGCATAAAGACAGGTATAAAGACCAGTGGAATAGAATAGAGAGTCTGAAAATAAGCCCCCACATATATGGTCAAATGAATTTTTACAAGGGTGCCAAGACCAGTCAATAGGGAAGGGACAGTCTTTGCAACAAATGATGCTGGGAAAACTGGATATCCACATGCAAAAGGATGAAGTTGGACTTTTACCGAACTCCATATACAAAAATTAACTCAAATTGGATCAAGAACCTAAACATAAGCCTTAACACAATACAAATCTTAGAAGAAGACATAGGACAAAACTTTATGACATTGGATTTGGCAATGCTTTCTTGGATATGACACCAAAGGCACAGGTAACAACAACAACAAAAATAGATTTCACTTCATGAAAATGTTTTAAAATGTGTGCATCAAAGACACTTATCCACAGAGTAAAATGGCAACCCATAGAATGGGAGAAAATATTTGCTAATCATGTATCTGATACAGGATTAATAGTCAGAATATATAGACAACTCCCAAAGCTCAACAACACAAAAACAAAAACCCAATTCAAAAGTGGACAAAGGATTCAGACATTTCTCCAAAAAATGATTATACAAATGGCCAATAAGCACATGAAGAAATGTTCAACATCAGTCATCATTAGGAAAATGTAAATCAAAAGTGCAAAGAAATACCACCTCACACCCATTAGGATGGCTACAAGGAAGGAAGGAAAGAAGGAAGGAAGGAAGTCCAGAAAACAAGTGCAGTTAAAGATCTGGAGAAATTGGGACTCTTACGCTCTCTTGGTGGGAATGTAGAATGATGAAACTGCTGTGGGAAAGAGCATGGCCTTCATCAAAAACTTAAAAATAGAATTACTGTATGTTCCAACAATTCCACTTCTGGTTATATATCCAAAAGAATTGAAAGCAAGATCTGGAAGAGTATTTGTACACCATGTCCATAGTAGCATTATTCACAATAGCTAAAATGTTGAAGCAACCCAAGTGTCCATCAACAGATGAATGGATATGCAAAAAGGTATATACATGCAAGAGAATATCATTCAGCCTTAAAAATGAAGAAAATTTTGCAGTAGACTGCAACGTGTATGAAGCTTGAGGACATTATGCCAAGTGAAATAAGCCGGTCACAAAAAGACAACTATAGTGTGACTCCACTTATGTGAGGTACCTAGAGTAGTCAAAATTATAGAGACAGAAAGTGTAATGGTGGTTGCCATGGGCTAGGGGAGAGGACTCTGGGGAGTTACTGTTTAATGGTAGGGTTTCAGTTTTACGAGATGGAAAGAGTTATGGAGATGGATGGTGGTGATGGTTGCACAACAAAGTGAATGCATTTAAAACCACTGAACTGAACACTTAAAATGGTTAAGATGGTAATTGTCATGTTATACACATAACAATAAATATTTTACCACAATAAAAAAGTGGAAACAAGCAAGAACTGTGGTACAATCATACTATGGAACATCACTCAGCAATAGAAAGGAATGAACTGATACACCCAATTTGGATGAATCTACAGTGAATTATGTTGAAGAAAAGCCCATCCCCAAAGTTTACATACTGTATGGTTTTATTTGTATAGCTTCATCACAATGACAAAGTTATAGAAATGAAGAACAAATTAGTGGTCCCAGGGCTTAGGGAAGAAGTAGGAGAGAAGTGGGTCTAACTCTAAGAGGACAACGTGAGACATGATAGAAATGTATCTTCACCGTATGAATGTCAATATACTGGTTGTGATATTTTATTACAGTTTTGCAAATATCACCGTTGGGGAAAAATGGGTGAACGGCACGCTGGATATCGCTGTATTTTTTCTCATAGCAGCATGTGAATCTATCTTTTTTGTCTCAAAATATGTTTAATAATTCAAAAATTAAAATAGTAATATAAATAAGTGAATAAATAAATAGGTGTGTCTGTTACTCCAGTACTTCAGCTTCTGAGTACATTCTAGAACATAATAAATATTTACTGGCACTTACTGTATGCAGAACACTGTTCCAGCTACCAAAGATACAGCAACAAACAATGATAATAATAATAAAGAAAGCATAAGCCATACTTCAATGTAAGTATCTCTTTTCAAGTTGATTTAATGTTAGCTTTTCTGCCTTAATGATCAAAGTGTTTTCTGAGCTTGTTTTCTGAGAGGAATAACTGTTGATTTTAAAATAATACATGAGTTATAAACACATTTATGTACAAATAACCACAATTACTCAGAAGCATGTCATTTAGTTATCTTTGGATCGGATTTGTAAGCAGCCATACACTTCACCAAGGTGCTCATTCACCTTTCCGGCGACAGACCCTGGCTACAACATTTATTCACATGATGGTCATAAACATGTGTTTGATTAAAATAGTGCTGGACTATTTTAATAAATGTTGTAATAGAAGGTTTGTATATTTTTAAAATTTATTTATTATTGGAATAAATTTGGCGATATGTCTTTCTCTCTCAATTTATGAGCCAATAAACATGGAGAATCTATCTTTGAATTTATCAGTCACTTAAAACCCTGCAAAATGATTATGATACAAAGTATTTTGATTCCTAGCTGTTTTTTGCGATATTTATCACCTATTGATGGTAAATTATTAAAATTCCTCTGGGGGATAGTCTTTAATTTGAAGTTAACTAAAATGAAAATATATAAATAAAGTGTTTTATAAATGCACGTGGAAAGTACTGATAAGGTTAATGCCTTGTAATGCAAGATGGTTCAGATAAAAATTAAGGGATCCTTCTGCCTTCCTAATATAGGTACACACTCATCAATGTGTGAATGTGTGTATAATATGGGTTATGTATTTAATAGATATGGTTCAAAAGAGAGAACATTATAGTTAAAATTATAAAACTGAAGTCCTAATTCTAGGTATTTCCATAAATAACTGAATGAATGTGTTCACATCATTTAATTTTTTTTGAGTCTCAGTTTCCTCATCAGTAAAATGGAATAATAATACCTGCCTTTTATCTCTTACAGGGTCATTATAAAAATAAAATTAAGTAGTATACATAGAAAGGGCTTTGGAAAATAGAGAGGGTTCTTCAAACAGAAGCTTTTATTGTAGAACACAGCAGAATTTTGTGATAGGTTGACTCAAATTACTTAATAATTTTTGAATGACTAAATAAATCTTTTAAACATGTGATTAGTAGAAAAGTAAGGGAAAGTTAAAGATGCCCATAAGTGACTTTCCAAATGTTTACCAGTGTTCCTATGCCAACTCACCATCTTCTAATTAAGCTTGTTTCAATATATGCACAATCGGGAAAAAGGAAAATTTATTTATTATGCGTTTTGTTCTGTGTTGTGTTTAGTTATAGGGGCTCCCTGACTTATCAACACCTAATTTAAAATTTATTAGCTAATTCTATCCTGAGAATAAATTAAGAGAATAGGAAAAGCATAACCACCCTGCTGTAGTGAGACATTCCCCCCATAGACACATTACTCGAAATCATACTATTTAATAATAGTTCCAGGGTTTCCCTGACGGCGCAGTGGTTAAGAATCCGCCTGCCAATGCAGGGGACACGGGTTCGCGCCCTGTTCTGGGAAGATCCCACATGCCATGGAGCAACTAAGCCCGTGCACCACAATTACTGAGCCTGCACTCTAGAGCCCACGAGCCACAGCTACTGAGCCCATGTACCACAACTACTGAAGCCTGCGCGCCTAGAGCCCGTGCTCCGCAGCAAGAGAAGCCACCACAACGAGAAGACTGTGCACCACAACGAAGAGTAGTGCCCGGTCGCCTCAACTAGAGAAAGCCTGTGTGCTGCAAAGAAGACACAATGTAGCCAATAAATAAATAAAGTTTATAAAAAAATAATTAACAGTTCCAGTGCTATTACTAGTACAGTAGCTTACACCGTTCAACCAGCACCACACTATTAATATGATAGTTCTATTTGTTTCTGACACAGCTGAAATTGACACAGTTTCATCTACTTATGGGCTAAATAGTGGTTGTGGTGGATTATCCATGATATCAACTGTTTATACTGTTTTTTCTGTAAGAAGGTATATTTGAAGTTCCCTTAAGTTTATTTATAAAGGGACTTTAGAAACATATTCTTTTATAATATGCCTATCCTCTCATTGTAACAATATTGCTCTGTTTTTTTTTATTGGAAATGCATTGCATTGAACTACATATGACATGATAATATTTGAAAATATTAAAGGCTTTTCCAGTATTTCCTTTTCCTATTTAGGAGCATCTAGGTCATTCTCTGCTCTGTGCTTCAGAAGAAGGTGGATGACAAACGAAAGAAAGATTCAAGAAGATATTTCCTGGCATTTGGGGATCAGCCCTGGATAAAGGGGTGAATGGGGAGGAAGTGAAATAAACTCAGTTCAAAGACAATGAAGCTGATTCAGGGCAGCACACGATATTGTAAGGGTAAACTTTCCTGGCTCCTTTCTACCTCCAGACTAGATCAAAATCTCCTGGACGCAGATTGTAAGAATATCAGAAAGGAAATTAGAAGTGAGTAGATATTGATAACGGTGGGTGTTATGATGCTGCCTTTCTCCCCACAGCTGAGCTCTGGAAATTGGCAAGGATGAGACAAATGTCATGATAGGCTTGGGCTCTGAAAGCAGAGGTCATCCCTGGAGACCATCTCTTGTCAGGGGACATGCATCCTAGTGCAGCGTCTCAGAGCTGGACCTGGACCCCTACCGGTGGTGAACAGGACTCAGCAAAGAGCGACATGGATGGACGACCAGAGGTCAGAGGGAGCAAAGCACAGTTCAGTAGATGAGTACAGACAGATGACAACCAGAAATCCACCTGCCACACATCCGCCCTGTGCTGAGGTAGCCTCCAGGAACCTAGGCGGGATCCTGGGTAAACAAGGGGGCCGAAAATCCAAGCTGAGTGAGCAAAAAGAGAGCTGGAATTGTTTTCCTGCCGACATTAGGAGCTAAGTGGACACGTGTGTGAGCAAGGCTTTTATCACAAACATTCTAACCCTCGTCTTAAGAAAGAGTATTTTGGTTATAAACCATAGACTTACAAATAATTTATTTTGCATTAAAATAAATATTTAAAGTTAAGGATTGTATTCATTTTTTTTGTATGAATCTCTTATTTGAGTAGAAAGTAAATTACAGAATGTTATGTACATTTTGATATCTAAATAAAAAGAATAGAATATGCTATTCTGCATATATAACTATAAAAATAATATAAAAATGTGGAATGAATGTATACCAAATTTACCACGGAAGTTTCCTCTGAGGAAGGGAAGAATGGGACAGGGGCTTCAACTATAGCTGCAATGTTTGTTTTTAGAAAAACATATTTAAAACAAGCATAAAAGTATGTAAATCTCACTCTTTCTCACTGCTTCTTGCTCTCAGAATAAGCCTTCGGTATAAAGTGCTGATGTATCATCTACTAGTTTTCTCTTTTCCTCAGTGGCGGTTGATATTGATGATGATGCGACAGTTCGAGTGTCTAAAAACGTGTTGGAGTGTAACTATTATGGTAACTTTGAGGTAGTGGTAGATGAGTTGGATGTTACAAATAGAATTTCAGCATGAGGAGATTGGGGTGAAAGTTCCCTGCTACAGGGAACTGAGACAAAGGCTTCAACCTGAGACAGTTGACCGTCATTTTCAAAGGGGGACATCTGGTGGTGGGGAAAAATAGAATGATAATAACCTGAAAAGATGGCCAAGAGAAAGATGCTGCTTTGGATGGTGAGAGGTGAACATACCGTAAACACGAGGCAAAGAACCACCGAAGGTGCGTGTAAAAAGGAAGTGGCTGGGGGCATGGTGAGGGGAAGGGACAGCTAGGGAGTTTGGGACTGACATGTCCACACGGCTATATTTAAAGTGGGTAACCAACTAGGACCTGCTGTAGAGCACGGGGAGCTCTGCTCAGTGATATGCGGCAGCCTGGATGGGAGGGGAGTTTGAGGGAGAAGGGCTGATTCTCTTTGCTGTGCACCTGAAACTATCACAACATTGTTAATCGACTATACTCCAATATAATATAAAATGTTGAAACAAGAACAAAGCAAAAATAAATAAATAAAAACAACGCAGTTAACAAAAAAGATTGAGTGGAGATTCACTTTCTTTAATTATGACAGTGACTGAGAAAACAAATAAACATATCTACAAATAAGCATAACATGAGAGGAGGTGGCTGGCTAAAGCACCTGGGGAGGTGAGAGTGACAAAAGCCAAGCCTGGACGGGGACTATTACTCCAGAGAGAAAATAGTGGAATAAAGTAAGAATTCAAGCAAAAGAAGACAAACCATAAAGCAACCTCTCCCCAGCCTCAGCATACACTCTACCCTCCTTCCTGTTGAGGGTAGTGTTAACAGACTCCACAGAAGAAGTTCGAAGTAGAATATTTAAAAATAAAAAAAGATACTGGGTTCTGGTTTCTCTTTAAGATTAGAAATACCTGATATACTCTAGATAAATACATTTAACTAAATTAAGACTAAACCACATTTTGAAGCGTAAGATTGAATCTTATTGTTTTCTAAACACAGTAATCAAGTCAGTTAAGCAAAAAAATGCCACCACAAAACCTTCAAAACTTAGATGAACCCCAACTGTTGAAACCTGACTAGTTTGTTACAGCAAACACACAGACAAAATCACAGATGGTATCCGATGTTCACATCTCAATTTGGTTACAATAACTCTGGCAAGAGTCTTAGGAAGTTCTTTAACAGGTGAAACTTATCAAATTTCCAGGAGGTTTTGTTGTCGTCTTTCTTTTTCTTTCTTTCTTTCTCTATTATTTAAGAAGAATAAACCTTGAGTATAAGATGTCCATGCATCATTTACTAACTTTTTTCCCCTTTGAATTGAATTTGATATTGGTGGTGCAATGGGCAGTTCAAGTGTCTACAGAAATGTGCCGGAGTGTAACTGTTATTGTAAAGCTGTCCCCAAGCCAGGAAGGTAAACATTCTCTACCGTGGGACACGTTAACTGCCTTGTTGAATGCTCTTTAGGAGAAGTAATGAGTAGACACTAGAAACCAAGTCATGAATGATGCTATGCAGATGAGCTCTCTCTCCTGCCTACCCATGGCCAGACTATGGCTTTAAAATTAAATATCCTCAGATGAGTGCATAAAGTCACGTTAAAATAAAACTACTGGCTTTCATTCCAACAGACAGAATGTCAAGTAAAAATTACCAAAAATACCTTCCCATAGTCAAAAAGCCATCAATGCAAGAAGCCGATCAAATTAGGGAAGTTTTGACATGGTGCTTCTTTAAATATTTCACAAAGATTATAAGGAAAAGATGACACTTATTTGGGGGAGATGGTTTAATATCTACCCAGTAGGAGAGACTGAAGTTATTTCCATATCTCTTTATTATTTTTAAAGTTTATTTTTTCTCATTCTAAATGTAACACAGAAATGAAACAAAAAAAAAAATGAATCAATACTGCCCATGGTACCTAGTATGCTTAAACTTACAGGGCACGAATACACGGGTTCCAAACCACTGCCTGGTTTAGCCTAAGCCCTGCAAGCTGATACTTGGGGCCCCTGCTGATGTTGGCTGTTTCCCTGCAGCTCAAGCAAACCTGCTTAGTGATCTCTGCTTCCAGCCACACACCCCTGCAGCCCAGCTCCATCCTTTCTGCTCTTTGTCTGTCCTTGCTCTCCCTCTGAAATTATCCAGCAGCCCTACTCACAGGGCTCAGAGTCCGCCTGGTGCTGTCAGGTGTACTGTTTTTAAAACTATATGCAATATGTTTTCTAATCAACATTATGTAGGTTCCTCAAGCCCAGAACCTTTATTTTTCCATAACTGAATCCCTAACTAGCAGAGTTATCTGCATTCATTAAGTAACCAATAGAAGTTTGTCAGTTGATTTGTATCTGTATTTTCTTGGTCAATTATTGACCTCTCTGCTTTTCAGTTACTTCTTTAAATAAGTCATTAAAATGCATCACTCCGATTTTTATTATAACAATATATTTTCATGTTTTAGTTTCACTCCATAATCAGAAGTTTAATTACAGTAGCCATATTTTTGTTTATAAACCTTGACGCATGTTTCTACGTATAGATAATGGCCAATCTCTGAATCTAATATGAAAGCTAACTTAACTTTCAAAGTTATTAAAATATAAATCTTTGATGAATGGGTCCTTTGCCTTCTTTTATTCAATCTGAGGAATTTGAAAAATGACATTATTACTTCAGTGCTTTGTTGTGTTCTTGTTATAATAATGCAAAGTTATAATATTACAGTAATGCCAATGAAGGTGGATTCAGGATTTATTTTAGTTCATCGCATAAACATTAGAATAATTTTTTCGAATAGTTTGTGAAACAAAAGATAAATTATTTTCTCCATCAAAAACCACTTTTATTTTCAATAAAACCATTGCACAAAAGTTTTTCTTACTGTTTGTACTAATCGGTGTTACGGTAGGCCGACTATAAGTTGCAGAAGATCTGATTACAGTTAGGGGGACCATGGATCTTTGTTTGTCTGGAACAGTCCTAACTTATACCTATTATTCTGACATAATTATTAATACTGCCCCTTTACTTAACCAAAAATCTTAGTTTGCATAGTCACTCTAGTTATGCTGCCAGTTCAAACCAATTGTGTCTTTATGTAGATTAATTAACTTCTACTGGGCTCAATTTCCCATTTTTAAAATGAGGAGGTTGACCTAGGTGATATGTCAGGCCTGTTCAGCTCTACCGTTATGACCTGTGAAGAAAGCATAGGCAGGTCTGAAGAATGATGCTGCTTATACTTTTCTAGATCTCAGGATAACAAACGTCCCCACCAAAGATTCGCAGAAAGGCTCCCTTAAAACAGCTACTTAATACAAAACAAAACTCCAGATTCCGCTCTCTGATCTGACTCTGACTCACATAGAGCTGTTATTTGCTAAGCTCTATGTGACGCATGCCTCTTGTAAAGACTTGTCAGGAATGACAAAACCCTTTCAACAATCAATCGTTTTCTTACGTAGGTCTTTACGTTAAATAAACTACCTCTTCTGTGGATATAACCTGGGGAAGGAGGCAGAGAGCCGGGGAAAAGCAGGAAGAAGCCATATGAACCAACAGCAAAGCTGGTAGAGGAGTATCTGCATACACAGCAACAGCTAAACGGGGGTGTGCAGGAGGGCGCTGAGTGCTGCCTCGGGCCTGCTTGTTAACAATACACCCACTAGAAGAGGGATTTCTAACCCAAATGCCCAGGATATTTGAGATCCTCAGACGTAATACAAGGGATCTATAAACTATTTCAATATTTTGAAAATCCAAATGGAAAGTGGTCATCAACTTTATAGCGGTATTAGCTTATCCAGAGGATTGGATTCCTGTGCTTTCGGCCAGCATTCTGTGAACCCATTGTGATGGGGGCAGGACAGGACAGATAACCAGACAGAAGAAAACCTAGTTGAGACGATTCTGTAACAAAGGACAGCTGACCTCGCTCTAGGCATTTCTGACAAGACATTTTTACTATAGAAGTCAGAGTCGCATGCAGTCCAGTTGTTACATATAACATCCCGTGAGTAGTTCTTTAGCTTGGGGATTTATGAGGAAGAATATAGGTTTTGTTGAGAATACCTGAAAGCAGTCTGCAGTGGGAAGGATACAGACAGGTTGGTTACAAGGTTTGCACGTGCAGAATTACGTCAAGTGGAGGCTGACGGCAGTATCCTTCTTCATGCTGTGCTCCATAACCGCCCTTTCAGGGCAGCTGGGGACACTGCTCTGCTTTGGAAGCTGTTTCTTCTGGACACAGAGAATCCTCCTGTGTGTGTTGTGGTCATTGCTCTGTGCAGTCTCTGCTGCACACCTGCTCCTGTCTAGGGTTCACTACTAATTACAGAGAGTTCTTGGATTTTACTAAGGCATTTTCTCAATATGCAGTCACTATATGCAATTTTTTTCCTGTTGACTTCCATCTGATCTGCTCTAAAATTTGCTGGATGCCTGCTTTGCTAGTTGCAGAGGTCAGTGTTTCTTGTATGGTAAATCTGACCCAGTAGGAGGAGGCCCTGGACAGGTTGTGGGGAATGATGATGGCTAAATGTGGCAGGGCAAGTTTGGAGGGGGCCTTGAAGGCCAGGCAGGGGTGAGGTTTGAAATGCTAGGAGACAGGGCTCACCAAATGTCTCTGGTTAGGAGAGTGACACAATAGTGGGGCCCTAAATAAATTAAATTCGTCTAATTTTCTTGGGTCCTAAATTAAAGTCATATTTTAAAAGGGACTTTTTATTTAAGCTCCCGACTCCAGGAAGAAAAGTGTTTTCCCAAGTGGTCTTCAGAACTCTTGAAGGAGATGTTTATAGGAATGCCCAGGGAAACAGGTTTAGTCATGAGGTAAGCTTGGGAAATTGCCTCTTAAATTATCCTTTGTATGCCTAAGATTGTCCAATAACATTTTAAACATCTTCTACACTAAAGAAATCAATTGAAGTTTGGTTGCCATGTAACTTTCAAACCTACTGGAGAGCAACGTTTGTGCTTGCACATGTCTCATAAAGCATCAGTGTTCTGCAAAACTCTGACACATGGGCCTTGTTCACAAAGAACAAGATAATTCAGTATAAAAGCCCTTTTAATGCTGAAAAATCTGACAAGATAATGCATTTGTTAAATTCTTCCTATACGTCAGGAGCTGTGTTTTCTACGTGCTGCCTCCCACAGAACCAGACATCTCTGGAACCCATGTCAGTTATGGAAAGATGAACGTCCTTTCTCTAGACTACTAAAATATCTCTGCTTTAATTTAAGCCTATTTCCTCTTGCTGACATTCACCACGTTCTGAAAGAAAAGGACCAATATCCTGTTTATATAATAAGGAGAAAACTTTCCTTTTAATAACTTCCTTTTAAGTTTTCTCGTACTATTCATTCATCAGTTTGAATCACTTTGGTCCCCTTTTTTGAACTCTCACTAGTGTTCCACCCTCTTTCTTACAATCACTCTAAGGTCACTTTGAAGTTCATCAGAAAACAAGAAACAGGGAACAGAGACTTCCTAGTACAAAACAGGCAGCTGAGTCATAGGTCCTGGAGCAGAAAACTCCGGGTCCTGTGGACGTGAAGGCTCAGGGGGCATGTGGGCTGAGAGGGGAGGGCAGAGGGGAAGCCTGCCTCAACCCAGCCATGGAGAGACGAGATCCACGCGCCTGCCCAAGGCCCTCAGAAGTTCCAGAGCTGAAACATTATCCCACAGCTACCTGACGGGCACTGAAGCAAACACACAAAGACTCCTCAGGAATATTATGGGAGGCCAGTCAAGATGATAAAGTGACACAATTGTTCTTTCCTAACAAGAGCCTAGTGTTGCTTAATCTTGAGTTTAATACTTCAAATAGTGACACTTTAACCTGAGTGGAAAAAAACATTGGTGTCAACTTGTAGTCACGTGTTTATAATTCTCTCTATAAAGACGTGGAGGCTTTGTGCAGATGTTAATCTTCAATAAATATGATTTCACGTAATCGACTGGCAGTTCACACATTACCTGCACTTGTTCTGAGGGGCAGGTGAGAGTTACAACCCTAAACACCTGTATCAGGGCACCTAATTACTTTGTCCACGCCTGTGCCAAGAAATGAAGGGCAGCCGGGGAGGCAGGGGTGGTGTATTTGCTCTGGGAGGCCGCAGGACGCAACCTCCTGTGACACAGTGGAGGGCTGGTAGTGTCACACCTAAGCAGCATTACATCCGCTCTGAATCAAAGGGATTAGGAAGTTTCCAAAACTGATGCCTCAGAACTGGATATTAATTAAACAGGAAGGTAAATAATAAATTACCTCTACAAAGATACACTTCCCGAGATAATTGAAAAGTTTAATCATTTATTTTGTACTTTAAGAAGGAAGTTTATTCATTTTCAGGAATTTTTTTTCTTAAAGACCTAGGACGTGATAGACCAGGAGAAACAGCTGCATGGGCATGCCTGCTCCGAAGTCTGGACCATAGAGCAGATTCCGATCGTGAATCAACCAGGTGTGGGGACGGGCGCTGGCTTTAAAGCCAGGAAGTCTGGAACCGAATGCTGGCTCTGCCAGCTACTAGTTACATGGCCTGGATGTATGGCACGGGATAAGTCTACCTTCCTAGCATGGCTTCGCAGGGATGGTGAAGGGCAACGTGTAGAAAAGTCTCTGACACGGTCGACAGCTTTTCCTCTTCCTCTAATGAATTCTTTGCCCGTTTACCCGCACATATCCTTTCCCTCAACCCCGGGGCTCCTTAAGCTACGAAGTGTGTTGGGTGAAGGCAGCCGAGGGAGTGTGGGTGCTCTTTCCCCGGCAGCTTCCCATAGGACACCTGGGGCAGGAACGTCTATAGGAAATTTGCTAAAGCCATCAATTTTGTATTCCAGCTGAGCAGACAGGTACTGTTTTTGCTGGGGGTTTTTTGCGGTACGCGGGCCTCTCACTGCTGTGGCCTCTCCCGTTGCGGAGCACAGGCTCGGCAGCCATGGCTCACGGGCCCAGCCTCTCCGTGGCACGTGGGATCTTCCCGGACCGGGGCACGAACCCGTGTCCCCTGCATCGGCAGGCGGACTCTCAACCACTGCGCCACCAGGGAAGCCCACTGGTACTGGATTTTATCCTAAGAACTCAATCTTTTATGTCCCGGGGTACCCTCGGGCTCCAGTGATGGGGAATTTGCATCCATGTATTATGAAAGAGCCACATCAATCATTAGGACTTTATTCTAGTTTTTGATTAGACGAGGATGAAATAGCATACATGGCGACTTCTCTATCAACCATGTTAACTTCTAGGAAAGCCAGAGTGGGCACTGAGGCACGTTACCTGTACTCACGGCGCAGCCCTTCAACTCTCATTTTTCTGGTGCCCTTTACTTTGCCGTTTTGCAGCCCCTGTCTTCAAGGGCAGAGGCCCCTCCCCCGCTTCAACCTCAGCTGGTCATGTGACTCACTTTGGCCGATAGAATGTTAGCTGGCCCGGAGCAGGCAGGGGTCTGAGAAGCCCTCGCTATTCCTGCTGCCTCCCTCACTCCTCTGCCTCACGACGGGTATATTGTATTCCCGTTATAATTCCAACGTTAACAGAAAGATATGTGTGTATGTATAGAGGGATTGCATATCCTGTACAGGTTTCCCTGCTATCCCAAGGTAGAGTGTTCCTGCCAGCCTTTTGTAAACCAGAATAGCATAAGGTGAAGAGCAATTAGCTAATCACGGTGAAGCACAGATACTCACAGACACAGTGCGTGGCACTGGCGGCATGGGGGCATGCGAACAGTAAGAGCTGGAGATTGTACCATGAGTACAGATAACCTGCCACAGTTCACGCTTCTGGTTTTCCTGGAAATTAAAATGGTTGATAGCGAAGTCTCCACATGCATTGTTTCATCCTTACTTTATTAAAACCTAGAATAAAGTTATAACAACTGACGTGGCTCTTTCACAACACATTTGAGGTTGTTACGAGGTTATAATCGAAGCAACAACAGCAGCTCTGGCCTCAGTGATCATTGTGAAGTCCTCTTTCATGCAAAAACAGTTACAGAGCCAACTGTAAGATGTAAAAAAAGCAACAAATCCCCCAGGGCCCAAGAGTGTGTCTGTGTGAGAGTACAAATGTGAGTAACTATAAAGAGCTGGAATGAACTGTCTTAGGGCTTCATCAAGGGAGGTACTGGGACACCAGTCTCTTCTGTGTAAAGCTCTGAGCATTCTGGCTGGTTGCCCGCTCCCCTCTCCGCCACCCCCCACCCCCCGAAGGCAATGTCTTACAAACGAATGTGCTGCCAGATAGATTTTACTCACCACACAGACAGCCTTGAAGTCCCTGGCCCTGTGGGGAAGCGAGGCAAGTCCTAGCACCCTTCAGTCCTGCTGATGCTCATGTAGACACCGTCTTGGTGGGCTGGTGCTCTGGGTCGCCATGTCAGCATTCTGGACTAGGAGTGCAGAGTCTGAAGAGCTGGCATTGATCAGAGACAGACTGCTAGATCCTAGAAACTTAACGACTACCGAGGACTGTCCAGGTAGAAGGTGGGGTAGAAAGGTGGCAATTTTTATGATCTCTAGGGTTTCCAGTCTTTCCACCAAGCAGCGGGTGCTCATCATGTGCCCAAACCGGCAGCCGATCACATTTGCCTGTTTTCTTTTTTTTTAATAAATTTATTTATTTTTGGCTGCTTTGGGTCTTCGTTGCTGCATGCGGGCTTTCTCTAGTTGAGGCGAGCAGGGGCTACTCTTCGTTTTGGTGCACGGGCTTTTCATTGCGGTGGCTTCTCTTGTTGCGGAGCACAGGCTCTAGGCGCACGGGCTTCTGTAGTTGTGGCACGCAGGCTCAGTAGCTGTGGCGCACGGGCTTAGTTGCTCCGTAGCATGTAGGATCCTCCCGGACCAGGGCTCGAACCCGTGTCCGCTGCATTGGCAGGAGGGTTCTTAACCACTGCTCCACCAGGGAAGTCCCACGTTGCCTATTTTCAAGGCTTTATTTAACAGAAATTCAAATTTCTCTAAACATCTTCCTTGGGGGCATATTTCAGGTGGCAAAGCAGGATGAGCAGCATCGTCAGCTCCAGGAAACTCCCGCATGATCAGCTGACCACATCACACTTGAATGTTTAACTCCTGTCAACACAATTTCAATCATTACACTAACAAAACTTCCTAAGCCTGAAAAAATAAAACTGAGGAACTATCACCTGGGAAACTGAACAGACAAAACTTACTGAAGATCAGCTGCATCACTAAAGGGCTTTTATAGTTTTGCTGAAGGAAAGTGAGTCAAGGTGAGGGTGGCGATTGAAGCCGAGTTCTCCAGAGAAGCGTTCACCTATGCTTGGTGGTCCGAAGCTGGACAGCAGACCACTGAGAGATGGAAGCGGAGGAACGACAGTCATCGGTCCACTGGGAAATAAAACGAAATCCTCCAGCATATGTGTGTTACTGTGTGTATTGTGTGGAGAGGGTGAGTCACTGCCCCATCTGTAATGGGATGCAGTAACACAAGAGCTTTGGAAATGTCATACTTCCCTAAAGCAGGCAGAAAAGCAGATCAGTGGTGACCCAGTGAGAATATGGACCTTCCAGGATCTGCAGAAATTCTCTTTACCATCTCAGTGTGAACTGAAACGTTTCTGTAGCAGGCAGATCAAGGTTCCTCTCTGTTTCCTCCTCCCGCCTCTCCCTGCCTTCTCCAGTCTGGGTTATCGGGGCTTTGCCTGTGTGTGTCATCATTCGAGACAGCATTCCATAGTGCAGGAGCTTGGGGGACGCTGGCGTAAGCTATTGGACAACCCGTGTCCCAGACAAAAGGCAATTCACTATTTCTGCATTTAATCAAGCCAAGTGTCCAGGAGGCTACATTGGGTTTTGGGACTAGTCCTGGCCGGTAATAAAGCATTTCTGCCTTGGTGTCCAGGACCAGAAGTGGGTGCTAGCAGAATATTTGGGCTTCCAGATCCCAGTGAAGTATCACTCATCATCATCAATCACTCATCATCATCATCAATAGCAAAGTCCTGAGTGAATGAATCTAACGCTGGAAAGAGCGTGCGTGCTGGGGCGATTGACCCAAACATCAGTGTGCTGTGTCAGCACTGACTTATTTCTAATTTCCCTCCATTTGGGGTGAGTTTCCATATTTGACAATTAGTTCCCATCAGTTTGCTCCCAGAGGGCCTGTCCCTCCTTTTCCTGCAGAAACTCTTGGCTGTGGGCCTCAGCCTGGCTGCCCTTTTCTTGGCCCATCTCATTTCCATGCAGCCACTGTGGCCTCAGTGTCAAACAGCACAGCCTCAGCTGAAGAGAGGAACAGGAGCTCTGGAAAACTCTCTGGAGATCCACTGAAGACTTTGCCAAGGGAAGGAGGAAAAGGTAACTAGTTGGCAAAAAGGGATAATAGCTTTGGACTGTTTTGGGGGACAGTTGGGAAAGGGAAAAATGGAGAGTTTTGAAGTCAGAGACAGTACCGTCCACACACCACATTTGGAGAGATGCAGGATTCCCTGTCTCTGAGCTCCCTCAGCATTGTGGGTGTTTGGTCACCTCAGCCTGATGCCAACCCTTCGACTGCCTTGGAGATGATTCCTCACTTACTCTGAGAATCTCCTGAGTCGGTGAGCCCTGTCCCCTGAGGCAGCAACGCGCAAAGCCCAGAGCAGGGGATCTGCGGCCACACGGCTGGTTTAATCCTGCCTCTGACTTGCTAGCTGAGGAGTACTGAGGAGTACTGAGTACCCTCCCTCTGCTTTAGCTGCATGGGGTTAGGCAAGTAGCCTCTAAGCTATTGGAGGATTAAATAGGTTTTGTAAGAAAGCGAAAGCTTTTACTATACCCCCTGGTTCATGGCAGGCGTGCTATTCCTTTTTGATAAATGAAGGAGCTTGTTCTCAGGCTCACATGGCCTGGTCTCTTTAAAGACCCACCTTTGTTACTTCTCTGCTGCTTTATCTTCTTTCCCCCTACTTCCAAATCTTGGTAATAGACAACTGGTAGTTGGTGGCCATCCCTCTGAGGTGTGGAATGTTCTCCGTGGTATCAGTTAAGAAGGAAACACAAGTTGAGATACTGAAAAAAAAAAAAAAACTTACAGTGGCTTCACACAACAGAAGTCACATTTCTCACTCATATAGGGGCAGGGAGGGGTAGGTGGAAAGCCCTCCTCCAAAGATATTGCTCCCTCTGTAGTGCAAACGCTTAGCTGAAAAGCTGCCGCGCACGAGGACTCCTGTCAGCAGCCCATCTTGCATGGTGAACCCAATAACTGGGTCGCAGTCAGCACAATACGGACAGAGTGACGTGGTGTACGCCTCCAGGGCCGACCCATAAGGCATCCTTTGATCCTCTGCTCTGGTCTTGACTCCACTGGCTGCTGGGTGTTGGTGGAGCTGCCTTCAGTGCGACTTAGAAGCACACATGGAAGAGAGCTGAGTCTCCCCTGGGCTGAGTCCCTCCAAGTTTGCCTGATGTTGAGTTCCTGTCCCTGGTCTGAAACACCCAATCCGGGGCATTCCTGGCGGTTCCTCCAATGTGAAAACTAAGTCCTCAGTGTCTGCCCCACTGCTTGAAATGCATGTGGGCTCATGTCCTTTATTCCTTTTGATGAATTTGGTAGTTCAAATGCATTTGACCTGAGAAAACAAAGACAGGAATGTTTGTGTTGATGTAAACTGTTACTACATTTTGGAATATTGGTCTATTGCACTTCTTTTTATCCCACTCTATTAAAGTCTAAACATGAGGCTTACGTTTCTAGGATATAAAAATATTTTCATTATTGATATATGTATGATCTTGCCCAATAAGTTGACAGAAGGGAATATTTTATTCCTGGACTAAGAAACATATCCCTGTATCCAATGCAGAATTTAAAAATAATTTTAATCACTAAGTATTATACACATGTGAGAAAGTTCATAAAACATAAGTGTGTGGTTTAATGAATCATTACATGAACACTAAGGTGACCACCACTCAGACCAAGAGATGAAAGGTCCTCAGCATCTCCTGTATGACGTGTCCTGACTTCATGTCTTCCCACCGAGCACGATTAAGGCACAAATTATTACTCATTAAAGAGAAGAGACCAACCACAGGGGGACCTTGGGGCTTCTGCCAAGAGGGTGTTAGGAAAGACCCTACCAGATGTGGCTGCTGTTCAGTAATCTGGGGGAGAGTGTGAGGAAGCAGGGCTCTGCTCTGGGATACAGGCTCGGGGGACGCAGGCAGTTTTATGACTGGGGGGGTCTCAACAAGTCTTAGCAGGAGGTAGGAGGCTGGGCTGATGGAGCTGTGTAGCCGTCACTCATACCAGCTGGGGTTTTGTGGTTTGGACAAGTTTTATGTTCTGTCTGTTCAGACGTGATCACCCATGGCTCGTGTTTTTGTCTTCCTCCTGCCTGGTGCTGACCTGTTCAGGAGCGGATCAGCAGGCCAGCTTTGGGATGCAAGGCGTGGCTTTTCTCTCAGGGTTCACAACCCTTTTGCAATGGGTCATTTAAAAGTCCCTCTCATAACGCTGGGAATTAAGGGGTTTAGACTTGTCCACTAGACAGTACAGGTGCACTTTTTGACCTCACATTCAAATGGAAGTTTTTTCTTCTTCTCCAAGTACTATTGAAATAATAGTTAATTTTCCTCGATTTTTACATTAACTCCAGGAGCAAGCAGTTAAAGATTGAAGAAAACAATCAGACAGATTATCACAATTCTCCAGGATACATGTTCTTACTTCCTTAATAATTCTTTATATATGATTCTTAAGAGGCCTGCTTGCAACTTGGTGTGTGATCATGTTGTAGTGTTTAACCTTTCTCTGCCCTCAATTTCATGCTAAGTATCTAATCTGTGAAGATGTGAAAAGAAATGACGTGTAAAGGACAATTTCAATACTCAGCTGACTTTCAGCAGGAAATTTGCTTCAAAACCATATAAAACATATTTTCTTTATTTGACCATATTGATAGCTAATTTATGACCCCATGGTCAAGGGACTTGCACTATTCTTCTAACTTTGATGTAACTTGCTGTGGAACATTGGGGTGGACCTCCCTATCTGTAACATGAGGATGATAAGAGGGCCTCCAGATATAAAAGAGGTAACACCAGAGGAGATGCTGTAAGTTCTTCATAAATTGCTTCATATTTTACCAAGTTCTTCTAACTTACCTTTGCAAATTTTATCTATGTTATACTCTTGTGTAACAGTTATTATTTTCAGTAGGAGAATATTCAACCAAGAGTGGCTCAGCGATTTGTCCAATTTCATTTAGTCTGTGTTAAGGCCAGAAACCAAGCTGCTGCTTCTCTTTTCACTCTAAACATTTATAGTCTAATCGCTCTTCTACTGCATTTTTACAGCATGGCTGCTCAAGGTTTTTCTCCTAAAGAAAATTATGCTAGCTCTATTTACAATAGCCAGGACATGGAAGCAACCTAAGTGTCCATCGACAGATGAGTGGATAAGGTGTGGCACATATATACAATGGACTGTTACTCAGCCATAAAGAGAAACTAAATTGTAAGTTAGTGACTTGAGCCACCTGGCTGTAAATTCTTAGGAAAACCACTGTAAGCTTGTTGCTCGGTGATCTGACTGGACATATAACGTTTCAAGAAGTTTTGTTTTCTTTTCTTTTTGTAAGAGAGCGTTCACAGAGAAATAGTATAACCTTTCCAAGGTCAAGGTTACTTATGAGCTGACAAAAAACCAATGCTGGCTGTGCCAAGATGTCACATTAACAGAAATTCTTAAAATTAGGGGAAATGGAAGAGGCTGTGTTTGTTGGAAAAGCTGGTTGTACGCACATGTAATTGGTGTGTATTTTAAGTAATGACTCACAGGTTGACTGTCAACTTATCCAAATACCGAGAGACCCTTCATCCTTAATTCATCTTGACTTTCAGGCTTACTTGGAACTGCTAAGAAATTAGCAAAATTAATACTTTTTCTGGTTTCCTGAAGGCAACTCAAATGTGATACAAGAATCAGTACCACCTAGTAAGGCAGGACCAAAATTTTAAATGTTCCTCACTGACATTAATCATTTATCATTTCTATGTTAATCCAAAGAATCTAATGGAAACTAAACACTAAAAAAAAAAAAAAAACAAAACCCTCAGATATGGGGATATTTCCAAATTGTTAACTGTTTACATTTATGTAGACAAAACATCTGGATATCTGACTTAAAAAGCTTTCCAACTCTGTATTTGTATTAGGTGAACAGTATTTTTTTAAGTCCCAGGACTGAAAATGTCTTATCCTTTAGAACTTGTTGAAAGAGTTGTTGCACTAAAGAAAGCCCCAGGGACAAACAGGAAATTCAGTAGATTCTAACATTTTGGCAAATTCCATTTTTATTTAAAAAAACACATTTGTAATATAGTTTGAATAAAATAAGCAGACCTTACTAAAAGTAAGACCATTTAGTGATTTAAACCTCCTCCCCTGCTTATTAGCCTTTATGAGTCAGGTTTAACATAACCCTGATTCCCCTGAGTGGAAGATTATATATTATTTGATATAAATTACTTTGATTTAGGCCAATAATATTCAAGAATTATTTTCTTCTCTTAAATTAATCATCATATTTTCATCCTCAGAAACTTGGAAGACAAAGAAGACACTTATAAGATAAATTTTATGTACATTATACAGAATAAAAAAATGTTAAAATGTGTAAACATCAACGGTAATTAGTATACCGTTTACTGAGTGCTCACTACGGGCCAGCTGGTTTACAGACTTGATCTCATTCAGTCCTCCAGCTATAATTTATTAGGTGTTCTATTTGTTGATTTGCAGGTAAGGAAACAGATTCAGAGTGTCACTTGCCAAGGTCACTTAGCTCTAAGTGGCAGAGCGGGGCTTCAAGCCCAAGTCTCCCTGATGGCAGGGCCAGCACCCTTTCTTTGTGACACCATTTGCTCTAGGATCTTGGTAGAATATGCAAAATACATTAAAATTTGGGGAAAGTTATTTTTTCTAACTCAAACCCATTACTGAGTATTATATTCGAAGGGAATATGTTACCTTTTAAAAAGCCCTGGTTACTCCTTTCCTTCACTGCAGAGACCAGACAGTGGCGTCAGAGGTTTACGGAGCCCTGCTGTGTGGACTGAATCAATCTCTGGGCTTTGGAGAGAGCACATGCCCTGGGCCAGCCCACTAGCTCTGAGTTCTCAGCTACCGCCACACTACTTCGTTCACGTTTTCATTTTTGACCTTAAAGCAGCTCATATTCACCAGGGCATAGAGAATTATGGCATAAATCAATTCTCTATTTTTCAGACAGCTTTTAAACTTTAACTTTCTAATATAAAACCAAGAAAACTATAACTCCTAATACTCCAAATGTAATACATTGTGCTGACCAGCAAAACTGTCCTTTCATGATGTTTTCAGGGAAAGGAAGTAGGTTAGAATTAAGACATAAACTTGAGATGGGTTCGAATTATATTTGTTGAATAAGTGAAATGAAATATTGAACGTATTCTTTACCATGTATTGAATAGAAAGGTAATGCCATTTGGTCAACAAGAGATTTTTTCCACTTTTGAGATATAAATAGGACAGCCAAAGATCAGAATTAAGAATGTACCGGAACTTTAGCGGCCCTTTCTTCATGTACGAAGAAAAGGTCATGTTTGGTTTTGTTTATATGTTCTATCTCTTGTGGTTAGCACAGTGATGGGCACAGAGGCAGTAAAAACACTCATTATTAATTAGTTTAACAAATACTCTGGTAACTAAACTTCTGACACTGTAGCATAAGGTGAAATTTGCTTTGCTTTTCCCCATGCATTGCTGCTGTTGTTTTGCATTTATTCATTTTTTTTTTCCTTTAAGGTTTTTAAAAAAAAATTTTATTGGGGCATAGTTGATTTTCAATGTTGTGTTAGTTTCAGGTGTACAGCAAAGTGATCAGTTATCCATATATATATGTATAACTGATAAGTTATAAGTTATGTATACATAAGTTATACATATATATGTATATGTATAACTTATGTATACATAAGTTATATGTATATGTATATATACATATAACTGTATATCCACTCTTTTTTCAGATTCTTTTCCCATATAGGCCGTTATACATTATTGAGTACGGTTCCCTGTGCTATACGGTAGGTTCTTATTAGTTATCTATTTTATATATAGTGGTGCCCCACACATGGTTGATTTATTTTTAGTATGGGACCCCTAGAGATAACAGTGGCATCTTCATGAGGTTTTTTATAACTAAAATCACAGCTCCTTTTAAACGGTGAGCCAGGATCCAAACCAAGTCTGTCAGATTCTGGAGTGCTTGTTTCACACTGTTCAGATAAAGAGTCTTTGCTCCTGACGAGGAAGGAGCCAGGTGCTAATGCAGATGCTGACGGTTTCCACCAAAAAGTCCTCTGTGTCACACGCGCACGTGCGTGTGTAACACAGACGTCAGGATGTAGGACTCAGCATGCTTCTGTGATGGACTTGGGGGCCGCAGGGCGCTGCAGACATTTACAGGCTCTGCCCCGGGGGGGCGGGTCACACTGCCGCAGCTCCCTCTCCCAGGCAGGGAGACGGTCTCTCTCCTGCAGTCTCAGGGAATGTGGGGCAGAGCTCAGCAGTGTAAAAATAATCATGCCAGGTTTCATTTTATACCACGGCACTGAAATGTAACTACTCTTTGTCACACTCTGCTAACAACCTGTTAACAGATGTTTCGTTTAATAGACGTCAGTAGACGCCTAACATCCCATGGTTTGAAATGTTGGTTCCCAAACAGCTATGTTTAATTTTGTGTTTGCCTGGTCTCTTCTGGTCCCTCTGGCTTGGTATTTATGTCCCACCTGCTGGAATGAGACTGTTTTCTGGCATAAGGTTTATATAACGAGTGAGGGTTATGTTTGCTTAAAAGCTAGAACAACGGCTTAATGAACCTGAAACAGTCCTGATGTTTACACTCAGGCAAGGAGAGTTCTCCTCCACCATCCAATTCAGAGGAGTATTTACTGATTGTGGTTGGAGTCTCCTTCCCTCCCCAAGAAAGAAGGTGCCAGTGGCTGAATTCCCAGACAAGAATGATTCGCGACTAGGACTTACACAGGTTGGTTTCCCATTTCTACAGTATGGAACAGGACGAACTCCTGGTCTCCTTCTAGTGTAACTTTTGAAGTGTTTTTGACTTTCTGTCATTGCAAAGGTGTTGGCATATTCATGGGAATGTTGGTGGGATTCACTTCCTGCATTCCTTCATTTTGTGGATGTAAGGGTCTGTCATCAGAACAGGTCAAAGTCATCATGCAGCAGTTACAACTAATATCCAGTCCTCATGGCCCCTGTAACAATGGTTTTCTCACAGCTGTGCACCTGAGGGAGCAGTCCCTTCCTCAGGCCCTTTGGGACGGTGTTTGGTGGGGAAAGGGAGGGCACCAGCTGGGAGGGGTACAGCATCCCCAGTCCTGGGGAGGGCACAGTGGTGTATGAAGTCTTTGTATGACTCCATTGGCCGAAGTATATGTTGGCGAACGGTGCCTGACACCCGTAAGTGCAAAGCCTTCAGCAGAAGTTCTCAGGTGATACGGCAACCATGCCCCTTCCTCCCATCGTAAAAGCACAGAAAAGCACTGCATTTTGTTTAATCTTTGAAGGAAGTGAGGAAGATCACTTGCAATATAACAACCTTGTAAAACGTCAAGATTTTAGACGTAAAATGTGTAAATGGGAAAATCCTAGTGGTACTTACAGCTACAGCTGTTTGGTGCAAGTGTCACGACGCTGACAACAGGGCCTGTTTCAATCTGTTAGCAAACAAGAAAGGGTACTTCCCAGAGCAGGGGGACAGCAAGCCTCCTGGGAAGAAGAGGTGGAACAGCTCAGGGCAGAGCCAGAGCTGTGCAGGCCGTTCACTTAGCCACGGAGCCTGCACTTTGCAGAAGTAAGGCATTCTGCGAAAGACAGGCAACCTACACGTGTGTACTTACATAATTTGCTTGAATAAGTACAGGGTTGAATAAATGATATTAAACATCAAAGACTATGTAATATGGGCGTTGAAGCAAGAAGGGGGACTAAGAAGTGAGAAACTCAGAGAAAATTCTGTCTGCACCCATGAGCACTTGCCACCCATTCTTTAGGGCCAGAACCAGAGGGGGCCTCCTAACCTCTGCACACCATTTATACCTTCATGGTGCGTACATGCGGAGACATCACATTTAGTTCTCGTAAGACTTCTTATTTAGTGATTGTCAACAAATATAGGACTTTATAGAAATATGGAATATGTTTAGTAAAAGACTGAAAATGACAGTGTTCAGAATAGTAGAAAATTATGATCGCAAGAATGTAACATATGAAAATAATTTACAAGAAGCCCCCTTCAGGGAGACGCTCACCCTCTGTCTGGCTCTCCCGATGCTCCCGGTCCCAGAGCTGACTTGACAGTGCTTTTGTCCATGAGAGACATACAGGGAAAGTCAGTCCTCATGGTTTGGGGGCTTGTGCTCTGCCGAACATAAAGTCAGCACAGCTGTTATGCAAGCTGCTGAATTAACCACTGGTCTTAAAAGTGAAAACCTGCCCTTGCTGATGGTTGACGTACGTTTGGGGACTGTCATGCCATGGGCCACATTTGAAAGAACAGAGGTCTTCTAACGTCGATGGGAACTAAGGTATCACCTGGAAAGTTGCTGGTTTATGAGAGTCATTGCAGTTTCCTACCTAACAGATTTCTGTAATGCATCCTGGAGAACAAGATGAAACAGCCGGAGGACATGAATTTGAGAACCAAACCGCAAAAAGGGCTAATAAACTTGAACTGGGGAAACTGAAGCCCCATTACTTCTGCCCAGGGCCTCCTGTTGACAGTTGCAGCAGTGTGCAGCCCTCCCAGGACTAGAAAGTTGGAAACTGAGAGGAGCTATGGATGCCATAGGAAAATGAGGGTGCGCAATGGAGTTATCCCCATCCTGGCTGTTACCTGCTCCGGTGGTTTTTTCATGCCAGCAAACTCATTTGAACAAAAGTATATACTGAACATCTCGGACTCTTACCACACTTGTAACAGGGTCAATTAATTCAGGAAATGACATAAAGGAGTGCTGTTTTTCAGGAAAATTATTTATGAAGAACATCTATTCTAAGGCACGGAAGCCCGCTGGGGCCATCATGACTTGGGACTTGGTGGAAATGGACTTTCTAGAAATTCTGCCATCAGAAGGTAAGAAAGCGTTCTCAATGGCTAAGACAAATGCTGACATGGTGATCAAGGTCTTACTGAATTATATCATCCCAATTCTTAATGGACTGTATCATCCTAATCATCTGGACTCCAAGAGGGGAAGCCATTTTGTTTCTATGGTAACTCAGGGCTCTCTAAAACCCCATAAATACCTGTAACTTACGTACTCCTTATCAGCCCCGGACTTCTGGACAGTTGGAATGATTAAACCATACGCTAAAGAATTCTTTGGTTAATTTATACCAAGCCAGTGGCTTATCGTGGCCCAGAACGTTGCTACCGGTTCTGTGAAAATAAGGTCAGCCCCTTCTAGCAAGCATGCTACTTTTTCCCTCTGAGTCAATGTTCGGAGGTCTGTGCATTAATTGAATAGAATTTAAGCCTACCTTAACATGAAAACACGGTGATCAGAAGCCAATGAGTTAGCTTGTTTCCCTAGCTCATGGCGCCATCCTGTGGCTGGGTGCTGGAAGGTTAACCAAAGAAGATGGTACGGTATCGACTAGGAGAGCAGGGCTACACAGGGCTCCAGTGACAGTCACTGCGCTAAACCGAGCCTACCAGGTGCTGATAACTCAGAGGACATCGAAGCGAAGGAGAGACCCCGCTTCGCAAACGAGGTTGTAGCACCCGTGACCGTAAATACACTTACATTTTTCTATAATATCTTAACAATATAGAGCGACTGTAGCGCCCGTTAAGGACCTCAAGGTTAAATTCTCCAGACAGTAACCTCCAGGTCAGGTACTTGTAATTAGGCATAATCTATAAACACTATAACACTGGGCAGTATAGTTTTTTAGAAATATAGAACCTGCATATTTATAAGGAATTAATAAACATGAGAATAAAATATTTACAAATTATGAATTTCAAAAAATTAGAAAGCAATATTGTCACTATTTTAGTGATGAGCCGCACATACGATGGTACTGTCTATATGACGAGAAAGGCAGCGACATACATTGAACCGTTAAAACATTTGTATTCTTTGACCTATTAATTCCACTTCACAATATCTATCCAAATTAAATGATCAGATTTGTTTAAACATATTTATCTGAAGATAATACAAGACAGAAAGTGAAGAAGAAATAAAGTTATTAAAAGCCCCCCAAATAAGGAACTGGTTTAAATAAATTGTATGTTTTGGTTAAATGAGATTTGACTTAGCCAATAAGTGTCATTAATACTTTTGATATATGAAAAGTGTGTATAGTATAACGTCTAAACAAGAAAGCAGAAGACAAAATAGACTAAAAAGCTTATCCTGGAAGAAATCCTGCCAAATACTGGCAGTAATTACTTTTCAGCGCAGGGCTCTCACACCCCTTGCTCCTGCCCCGGTCAAGGGTGCTGCCGACTCTGCCCTGCGTGTTCTTGTTAAAGAGAGGTCCCTGCCCTGCCAGGTACGGGTGGCCAGGAAGCAAAGGTGTGAACCCTCCTCCCTCTGCTTTTCCTTCTGGGTGATGGAAACCTCATCAACCGACTGGATGATGCCCACTGTGGAGGGCAGGCCACTGCTTGACTGACTCCACGGATCCAAGTGCTCAGCTCAGCCAGAGACACCCTCACAGACACACCCGGAAATAACGTTTCATCTGGGCACCTCTTGGCCTAAAGTTGACACATAAAATTAACCATCACAGTGTTATCGACCAGAGAGGCATTATCCAGATATTGTATGAAAGCAAACGTGGAAAGCAAAACAATGCACGTTCAAGTTATATCAGGAAAAGTTACAGAAATTAACCCAGCACCTGCCAAAATCATCAGTGTTTTATCCTGTGGACTGGAATTATCTCAGGTGGGTAAACTGAAGGAAAAACATCCATTAGCCTGACAATTAAATAACTGTAAAAAACCTGAACTATCAGCGATAGTGGGTATAGAAATGGAAGAACTATTTAGTTAATTTTTCTATTGGCTCCAATACTGGAATGAAGTTTTAATCGAGGACAACATGCAGAATGATACGTAGAAGCAAGGCTATGGCTCTAATGGGTCAAGGTCATGCGAAGTCAGAGTGAGGACAAGAGACAGGAAGACCACCCTGAGACAAAATGTAATTCAGAGCACGGTTTAAGGAGAAAAGTGCTACCAGCATCGGACCGCTGTTAAATCCGCGGTGGAGGACCCCTCCCAGGAGACCGGGGGCAGCTGCCCCCTTCCCCCACCCTGTGAAGGACCAGCACTTGAGACAATAGCCTGGGGGGGGGGGAGGAATAAGGTGCTACTGGGTTTCCTCAGGTCGCCCAAGGGTCCAGTGCTCTGGTGCAGAAGACAAAACTCTGTGAAGGGGAGTTTTCCACATCCTGATATATGGGAGCTTCTGCTAGATCTAATCCGACTTCTAAAAAGAAAGAAATATGATCCTCTTGCATTTAAACATTGTGGAATAGTTAATGATTGTAAACTGGACGTTCTTGATGTTGAGATCCTGTTAACTGAATCTTCACGACTCACGAATTGGTACTTTTCCCCAAGATCAGAGACCTCACTGCAGCAACTGTAAGGTGTGACCTGACTTCAGAAATATTAAAACATGAAAAAGCATGCCAAGAAATGGAGGAAATACAGTGGTTAAACTGGAATTTAAATCTAAAATTTGTAGTTTATGAAGCTCCTTGGAGTTCGCTCTCAGATCTCACTAATTGAACCAGATAATTTGCCTCCATGTAGGATCCCATTTCTCTGGAGGTGGAGGATTCTGATAGAATAGGACAGGACGGGGTCCTGGAGTCTTCCCTTTCCCGGGACGGGGTGGCGCTGCAGGGTGGACCTCAGCCACCAGGTGGCGCCACGAGACTGTCGAGGACACAGCCCAGGACGCAGAGGACTAAAGCCACAGTGCAGACCCACGCGGCAAACACGGGGAGGTGACCGTACAGACTCCTCTCAAGTTTACTTGCACACCACACACCAACAGAAGACAAGAGACATAAATGCCTGCTTAGCGTGTGAGGGCTGACGCTCATAACTAGTCAACCTTGGCAAAGAAATTCAAAAGGATGGAACACCATGTGGTATAAGAGAACGAACAGCAATTATAAAATATAAAATCAGGTGCTAGTTTCAATTCCACTTGAAAAATTTCTGAGCCTCAGTTTACGCCTCTGTGAAAGGGTAACAGTGATAGTTACCACCCTGTCCTGCTTTCCTCTAAAAATTTCCCATTCCTCCAGTACCCACAGCCAGATGTTCCATAGGGATATGATATCAGGCCATTCTGTCTTTTATCCAAAAACTTCAAGAAAACCAATAAAGACATTAGAATTCCCAAATAATATATGCTTTATTCAAAGTACAATACCTTTATATGGAGAAAAATTTATAGAGAGAAAAGAATCAATTTTGTCTCAAATAAAGATTTGGTGACACTGTTAGTATGGCATTAAAGAGTAGTTAAGTAATTTCTTCCAAGAAAACGTTATATCAAAATTTGATTTGTACTTTCTGAGGGTGAATAATACCACAAAACCTGGCACAACATATTTAAGACAAAGCAGAAGCTAAGTAATTAACTATTCTCTTATCACCAGTTTCAGGAAACACAATAAGTTGGTGCCTCAAGACGTTCAAATTGTCCCCAAAGTTGAGTTACTGCATATTTTCTCAATCTTTGCTATTAGTTGGAGGAGAAAGCCTTCCAGATTAAAGATGGTGGACCAAGCACTCCCCCATAATAGCCTTTCCTTCCAAGACAGCGTCGTTATCACAGTATCTCTGTCATAGGGGGTGGAGAAGCGATCAGCAGACGACCAGAACTGACTTGGAGCTCACACAGAGTGAAGGAAACCTCAGTCCGCACGTGTGGGGAGGGATTCTGGATGCTGAGATTCAAGGCGTCAAGGGTAGAACTGAGACAGCTCTCTGAAAGCAGAGGGATTTATGAAACTCTGCACCTGGAATGGTGGACCCTCAGTACCTCACCTCAACCCTGCCTGCACACCCATGCTCCCTGCCACTAGTGAGGAAAACACCAGCAGCCGTGCACCCTCCTTCCGAGAGGAGAGGAGGGACTTTCCTCTAGAGAAAGGAAGAACTCTAGACCAAAGACACCCCTTTCTAATATTTGGGAAATTTCAGCATAGTGAGCACGCCCTATCAAATCACCCCAAAGAAAGCCGCTTGCTAATGACAAACCTTACAAATGACAATGGAGATTCCGTTCACCTTTCTGAAGTGACACTGTCAAATGTGAACAGGAAATAAAGCATCACCAGACATTTAAGGGAAACGATCTCCAGGTGAGAAAGAGATGGAAGCAAACGAGCAGATATGCTTATTCTTGAGAAACTAAGCCCCTAGCAAAATGAGACACAAACGGCATCGTTCTGTTGTCACTACTGGCCCTGTTTAGGTTTTAGACAATGCAAATGTATCACTTTGCTATATTTTTAATTAGTAGGATAAACCACGTGAAAGTGACATTCTTAGAGGTGAAAATAGTCTAATATCAGCAATTTCGCACATAAAAACTTTTTTAAATAGAAAGGATAGAATTAATTCAATATCCAGGCCAGCGATCAAGGAAGAAGCAGGAGTGGAGGATTTTATCATCAAATAACGATAGCAAGATCTGAGCTTCAAGTTTACAAAATGGCTGACATATACTGCCTTGTTTGTTCTTTAAACAAACCTGTAATTAAATTAATATACCCAAATATTGTTAACTGTTGAGAAATCCAAGACCAAATAAAATGAAGCCTCCTCTGGGACACAGCTTTAATTGAGCAAGAAAGTGGAGCTGAGACCAGAAGCCAGGCTGACCGACTCCGTGGCCTCTGCTTCCATTGCCCCAAGTCAGCCAAGATGAGACCCTGGGGAGGACACGAGACAGAGGCAGAGGGGAAGGAGCGGAGGAAAGGATGACATGTAAACGGAGGTAAAAGAAGGAAGCCTTAACCACAGGAACATATGTCCATGGAGTCAGAACTCATGTGAACCCATGTGACCAGACAGTGTCACGTTGGCAGCAGACTCTTGAACCGACCCAAGGGGAGAACATTTATGACACTGATCCCAAGAAGGATAAACTTGACATATTCCAGATGTGAAGCAATTAAACGTTTGCTGGGAAGGAACAACCCAGATAACTGCACAAATGTCCATGTTAAGGGATTAAAATGAATTTATACCCACATAAAAATATAGGAAAGATTGACTCTTGTCAGATGTCTGCAGGCTAAATTAGAAAATGTGCTACACACATATGCATGTGCCACGCATGACAAACACATAGAAATATGTACAAACACACGGGCACATACATACACGTGGGCACAAGCGTGCACAGCAAACACAAGGCATGCATGAGCTCGCACACACATATACATGCACGTGCACATGCACGCACACACATACAGACACGAATGTTATGCATACACGTGCACTCACACAAGTGCACACATGCATATGAATATACAAGTGTGTGCATGGTCTTTTGTACACTATTCACACATGAGTGCATATCACGTGTTCATGCACACATGTGGTGAGCTGTCCAAGCAAAGGACAAACAAGTTACCTGGGCGGCTGGTGCAGGGTGACTGTTGTCTCTACTGGCAATCTCATCTTGTCTAGGACTGAATCCCATTCACACACTACTGGCCGTGCGCTTGCTGAATTCAACTCGGCTTCCTTTAGAACCAAAAGACACCTCTGCGTTTCATCAGAACTGATTTCATTTTCATTTTCTCACACAGCCTCTAGGAAAAGAGAACAGCTGTGAGAGAGAGTGAGCGGGAGCATCCGCGGTGTTTGGATGAATACAGTGCCTGGAGAGGAACTTTTAATACCTCCTAGTCCCAATAAAGTATAAACAGTCAGGAGGTGTTATAGACATCACTGCAAACCAGAAAACACAGCTGAGTCATAGCTTCATGCAGTGAGCGTTTGGCTGCAGCCTTAGAGGGGCAGTGAGAGGCTGAGATGTCAGATAAGATCAAGACATAAAACATCACCTCCTCTGTCTATGCAGCACCACTGAAGTTCACAGGAATTCCCCATTCCCTCCCCGCTTGCAAACCTCTGCTCAAAGGATGGATCCCTCCACAGAGAAGGATCGGTGCCTCTTGTGTAGCGTCTCGAATAAACACCTGCCTTGCTTCATTCTCCACGTCGATGGCTGGGGACATCCACGCTCTTCACATGCACCCCCCAGTGCGACCAAAAATGTCAATACTACGTTGTCCCGGCTAACCTTAGCACCTCCTAGAATAAAGGGGCAAGTCACAGCTAAGAGTCAGCTCTGGCTAGCTCAGATTCTCCGAGGTGAAGGGACAATGCTTGTCTTTTGTGTGATACAATGAAGCCACATCACACCCTTGGGATGGTAACCAAAGCTGTGCTCTAGCCTACCCTCTTCAGATTTTTCATTCCGCGTGAATACAGACCTCTTTGATCTTTCAAATGATCTGTTTTGGAAATGAGTAAAAATAAAACAAGTTGAAACTGTGTGACTCCCAAGAAAAAAAACATTCAGTTTTAGCAGAGCGCCTTTGTAACCTAAGACGCGTTGGTCATTGATGACGGTGACTTCAATTGCACTTGACACTCCCATCTGGAATAATAAAAACAATAGAACAAGGTCTTTGCTCTTCCTCTTCTAAACTTTGTGAACATCAGCAGGTCACCTAGATCCTCAGGCTGCCTGTTTCTTCTTTTGGAAAAAAAGAGGTGGCTTTGCATAGGACTCTGGACCCTGGCGGAATGGATCCGGGCAAAGGGCACAGGGCACGCTAACTGCGTGTGCAGTCCTGGGGATTAGTGTAGATTATTTTTAGATACTGTAACCTTGGCTTTATTGACACCTTATATTAAACAAGTCTCACTTACTAAATGCCACAGGATGCAGGCCGACAAATGTGCTTTGAAAGAAAATTCCTGTGAGCTAAGACTGTCTTGGACAGAAAATGTTGAGACGGTTAAAGAGAACACGCATGTCTCCACACAGGGCAGCCTCCCTGGAAGCCTCGGCCTGTAAAATGCGGCCCCATCCCTTCTTTTAGAAATGTGGTTAGATTTTATGGATTTCTGCCAGGTTTTGTTATGTAAGCGTTATGTACTGAAAGGTCTTAATTACAGATTTTTAAATGTTGAGAAAAATGTTCACCAGTCTAGTTTGTAATATATATAATAAACCTGTCATATAATTTATTTTCTTTAAAAACAAGCTTCTTATACAAATTGCCTATGGAACTTTTATTTACAATTTAAGGTCATTTGGGGGTTAGTGTCTCGTAAACAAAATTCTCTAAAATGCTATGGTCTGTTTTCGGGGTGTTACATTCCTACAGGCCATGACCAAGGCAGGGTTAGTCAGCTCCTGCAAACACAGATCCTCCTGGGTCTGGGAGCTCAAATGCCTAGGCTGTGCCGGATGAAGTTTCCATTCCTGAGTCATAAACGCCTCGATGCTTGTATTACAGAGAAAAGACCACCTTTAGCTTTGGCACAGTGATCTGGCGAAGGCCTCAGATACCTCCACTGCAGTAACATTTGCAAAAAGCCTATCTTGCTAGAGGGCTCTGATTCAGAGAAGAAAGTTGTGGAGACTCTGGGTTTATTGCTTATTGAGTCTGGCAACAGAGCGCGTCCATCAGGAAGTAACTGGGCTTTGAGAGGAAAGCGGAAAGGCACTGGGTTTCAGAGCTTGGACCTACTTTTTCTTTTTTGAAACATCTTTATTGAAGTATAGTTGCTTCACAGTGCTGTGCACTGCAGCTCTGTTTACAATAGCCAGGACATGGAAGCAACCTAAGTGTCCATCGACAGATGAGTGGATAAAGATGTGGACATACTTTTTTAAACTTCAGTTTTCTTCTAGTTAAAGAAAAATAACAACATCTGTGTCTTAGGGCTGACGTGTGGGTGAAGTGTGTGGCCCGGTGAAGTGCCCAGAGCAGTGTTTGAACCAGAAAGGGGAGTCGGTGCGCTGGTCTGTTCAGCGCTGGGTGCTGTGTAAGGCAGAGGCGGAAGGCACGAGAACGTCAGAGAGCGGGGCATAGTCCCAGACGAGGGACAGGGCGCGCGAGGGCAGCAGGAAACCAGGGCTCACCGGAGCAGGCAGGCACTCCTGACTGACCGCTGAACCTCACGGGTCTTCACTCCTGTGCCTCTGGATGAAAGGTGACCTCCTGTGCACATTTTCATCCCGCAGTGCGGTTGTTTGTAAGCATCCCTCGTTTCCCCTGCTGGCCTTAGGAGCAAGTTAAATACAGGGACGGCATCTTCTTCCTTTGGCCCACTGGGCCTAGCTCAAGGTTTCCCAAAACGCTTTTAGACTAAGAGGAAGAAAAGGAAAGGAATAAGTGGGCACAGCCCCAAACCGAGAGACATCATCTATCTCAGGAGCGTGAGTGTGTTTATGGAGGTGAGTCCCAGGCAGGCCCTCGGGGTACCCGTGCTGCCCAGAGCTCCCTGTCCTGGGCCCACTCCTGTTCCCCACACAGCGACAAGCTGCCCTTTCAGCCACGCAGCTGACATATTGATCTAGATGAAGACGGGGTAGAGAGGCAATCAGGGAGCCTGCGTAGCTGAGTTGTATAAAACTTCCTTTGTGTATTTACAGGAAAACAAACAGGATGATACCTGTTTTAAAGAAAATGTGCAAATTATTTAATTATTTCCAAATATTCACTGCTTTCCGCTGGGGAAGGGGAACTGTTAGGAGTACGGTTTGTATTCCAATTCCTCCAGGACCATGAATGTGAACTATTCTAGGGGAAATAATACTCCAGTTAAATAGCTCATCAATGGAAGTGTGTTTCTATTACAAATATGTGGAAGTATTATTAGTTTTTGCTGCTTTTTGTGACATAAAGCACACATAATCAAACTGATTTGGGAAGACGTGTTGTGGCATTCAGCTTCAGAAGAGTTATTCAACTTTTGGAAGCTCTCTGGAGATGGGTGGTCAGAATTGATCAAATCTTTCTTGCGGTAGGCAGCCCTGAGTTGACCCCGCAATGATCCTGTCTCCTGGTACCCATGCTTTTGTGCAAAGTCCTCCCGTGAGGGTGGGCTGAACTGGTGGCCCGCTTCTAATAAACAGAATGTGGAGGAAGTGATGGGACATGCTTCCAGCAGAGGCATCTGAAAGACTCTGAGTCCTCCGTGCTGTTGCTCTCTTGTTCTTGCCTCTGCCTGCTCTGATGCAGGCCGGCTGTCACGTTTTGTGCTGCTCTGTGAAGAGTCCCACATGGCGAAGAGCTGAGGGTGGCCTCAGGCAAACAGCCACGAGGAGCTGAGGTCCCCAGTCCAACAGTCCGTGGAATCAAGCCCTGACAACAGCCATGGGGCAAGTGCGAAAGCCACGCCCGCCTCAGCCAATCTCCAAATGAGGGCAGCCCCGGCTGAGGATGCGAGAGCGGGAGACCCGTTATGTCACCCGGATCCCTAAGGCACAGAAGTGTTGTTGCTTCAGTCGAGTAAGTTTTGGAGCAATTTGTTATGTAGCGTTAGATAAATCTATTCCTCTACCATGAGTTCTCACTCTTAAGGAATATCCACCTGAGTATCTAAGGATAAAGTGGTCCACTGTCTCCAACTTACTCTCAGATGGTTCAGAAAAAATAATATGCATGTATAAAAACAAATAAAGATCTATAAAATAATAAGCAAATGAAGCAAAATGTAAACAACTGGAGAAAAGGATGAAGTTTTTTAGAGTATTCTTCCAATTATTTCAACTTATATAAAAATAAAAAATAATCCCTAAGGCCAATATAAAAGATCAGTTTAGGAAGAGAATAGTTAAAATTATAAAAGTGGTGATTAACAAAGTTGCGAGAATAAACAGAAATACACAATCGAAGCCCTCGTCACAAGAGAAAGAAAGGAAAAAACATTTGTAATGTGCAAGGTGACAGATGGCACTCAGACTTATTGTGGCGACCATTTCACAATGTGTGCAAATATTCAATCGTTACCTTGTACGCCTGAAACTAATACAATGTTATATGTCAATTATATCTCAATAATAAAATTTTTTAAATAAAAGAAAAAAGAAATTATGTTTAAAAGCAAAAACAAGTGAGCCTATGTTTTTGATTAGTTATGAGTGTGGTATCTGCATATGGAAACCTGTGGTCAACATATCACACCATGTCCAGAGTAACAATAGCTATTAAGAAAGAAACCTGACTTGCCTAAATAAAGAAAAATTGTATAAGACAAAAGCATTGGACTGTTTACTTTTTAAATAGTTATCAGTTTTCATTTGGAAAATCTAGAAAAGCCTTTGGGAAACATGTGGATGTTAGCTATTTCAACTACTTCTTTGCTTAACATCTCTACTTTTATAAACAAAAATGTATTCATCTTTAAAGGCACACCTATATAATTCTCCATGCTTCTGTGATTTTTTGGAAACATGTCATATTGGAAATACTTATTTATATTGATGTTGAACAAATGTGTACAACTTATTAAAGAAACAGTTGTTAATATATATCAAAAGTGTTGAAATACAGCCTTTGACTTAGTATTTTAGAAATTTCTCTGGGCAAGTGAGTGCTACAAGAAAACTTTATGTACAAAGATGTATACGACAGTGAAAAGCTGGAAATAATCCACATGTATAACAACAAGAAATTATTTAGCAAGTGGAGAAAATGGAATATTATGTAATAATTAAAATTATGTTCAGGGATTTTTTTTTAATGGAGAAATGCTAAAATCTAAAAAGCAGTGTATAAAAATAGCAATGCAATAATTTTTTAATTCATTTCAGACTTGGAAGAAACAATCTTCTTTTCTTAATACTATTATATATTTCTAAATCGATCTGTAAAAGTATTATAGTCATGTGCATATATGCTAAAAATATATAATATGTATACGATACTCCATTACCTTGTAGGAAAGAGGTGATGACTTATTTGATATTTTCGTTAATGATTAATGCAGCGAAGAAGACATGTCAGCTGTGTTAAACAATTTTTGGTAAACTATAGACTTAATTTGCTAAAGTGGACACCAGGGAAAAATTAAAAGGAGAGTTTTTGTTGTCATTTTTAAAGAATATGTGTGCATGCCAAAATTGAAGAGCGATTACGCGGAGAGTTTATTTTTTTAAGACTATTTATAAGTGGTCTTGAGAGAGACGTTTTATATTTATATTCTTAGAGTATAGTACACATATCAAATATAATTGGAATAATACTAAGCTAGTTGTTTTCTGAACAAATTGTATCTCCATGTTGGCTTCAAACCATTTGCTGATAAGATTTTTTTAAGTAAAAAGAAAGTATAAATTCCTCTAAAATATCACCATTTTCCCTTGGAGTCATTTGTATGTCCCCAAAGTTTAACCAATGGAGGACCTTCAAAAGGAGAGTTAGTGGATATCTTTCTTTTGACCTTCTCACACGTGCTTACAAGTCATACGAAATCATCCTCACTCCAGTGTGAAATATTGCTTGGGTGAGAAAGGAAAACCTTGACAAAATAGGTCTTTAGCGTCCTGGGTAACACCCAGAATAAGATTCCAATGAGGCTTCGGTATCACAATGACTCCTGGATCCTCATACAATTAAGCCAGAGATTCTCAACCGGGGGTGTTCAGGTCCCTGCCCCCCCAACATGTGCCAATGTCTGAAGACATGTCACAACTGGGGGGAACAGGGTGATACTAGACACATATGATACACAGAATATACATCACAAAGATTATTCAGTTCAAAATGTCAGTAGTGCTGGGGTGGAGAAACCCTCAACTAAATGAAATCTCAAAATGATACATTTTTCCTTTTTTTAATACTTGTATTAACCCTAATATCAGATGACAGATTCTAGGCGCGTGTATCACTTAAGGGAAAAAGTCCCCACGTTTCTTTATTAACTTAAGGTAATTGTATGATTTAACAGCATGTACGCTTCAGCAGCAGCAACAGCAACAAAACAAATAATCTTGTTAGAAAATGGGCAAAGGACTTGAACAGACATTTCTCCCAGGAAGACACACAAAGGATAAACAAACACAGGAAAAGGCTCTCAGCATCACTAATCATTACAGAAATGCAAATCGAAACCGCAGTGAAATACCACCTCATACCCACCAAGGATGGTTACAATCAAAAGAATGGACAGGGCTTCCCTGGTGGCACAGCGGTTGAGAGTCCACCTGCCGATGCAGGGAACACGGGTTCGTGCCCTGGTCTGGGAAGATCCCACATGCCGCGGAGCGGCTGGGCCCGTGAGCTTCGGGGGAGGTAAAGAAAGAGAGGGTTATTTTAGAATTTTTTTAACCTCCCAATTTTACATTTCCTTGGCCGCACTATGGCCTATCTAGACATTTTTCCATAACCAATAACTCACCATAAGCCTGAGGAGAAGGTTGATTTAAAAAAACCACCAATCCTTAAAATGTCTTTTTTTTTACTAGCTCACAACCTGTATCTATAGAGAGCAAACTAAATAGAAGTTAATTCTGAACCGAGACAGGCCCTGGGCCCACAGGAGGGGCAGCAGACAGGGAAGATCGGGGCCCACAGGACAGACTCTCACTGGTTCCAAAGACCAGAATCAGGCCAAGCAGGCGTCACCAGCCGGTGACAGCGGGAGCAGCCCTCCTGAGGGACCAGAACCTGGCACGTCCACGGTGGCCTCACCAGGACCCGTCTGCAGACACAGATACATGCACGCCTGTGTGACTATCCCCATCCAGCCTCTGTCTTCACGACATGCACCTGTGGTGAACCAGGGCGGGTGTGGGTGGAGCTTCAAAGATCACCTCATGCAGAAACAAGACCGTAAAAAATGAACAAACTCAGAATCCTTTTTTTTTCACTGACATTCTCCCTACCCTAACAAGTCATTTGCTAGCATTTTCCGACACACTTTTCCAGTTCTTGTTCATAGGTATAATCATGTTTACCTCACTTAATCATTGCTTAGAAAAAAAATTCTGGTATGGTATTGATTTCACCTTTATTATATTGTGCGTATTATGTGCTGGTCCATGTCAGGGTGTCTCCTCTCCACGCATCCTTCCCTCTTCCTGACTCTCTTGGGGAAAATACACACACAGTTTGTCTTCAGTACCAGAGCGAGGCCTGGCATCTCTCCTCTCAAAGAGTGTCCTCCCACCCCTTTTTTGGTCTTTTCTCACTGTCTGCTCTTAAACTGGCCTCTAAACCCCTTCTAATAAGGAGCTGGTCCCTGAAGGGGAATCTTGCAAATAATACATAACCAAAGAATCAGCGCCGAATTGAACAAGTCAGGTGACAACTCTGACAGTAAACCACGCCAGCACCTTGTGTCCGTTGTCTGGGACATCCGGGCAGGTGGGCGTCCTTCCCTGGGGTTGCCCTGCGTGTTTGTCTGACCTGCCCTTCGGCCCGGAGCCGTGGCCGCCACTCTGGGTCTGCCCCACAGAGCCCAGGGTGACCCCAGGCCTGGAGATGGGCCCCTTGAGCCTCATACCACGCTTCTCAGTCAGCCCTGCGGGCCACCCAGAAACGACGAGTCCCCGCAGTGGCTACTTTATGCTTTTTCTTTTCTCCTGAACCTCCCGCGTCTCATGTAGAGACTGAGCTACGTGAGATCAGAGATGGGAAAGCCCTGCTCTTCTGAGCCCAAGCCTACCAGCCCGACGATTTCTGAGCACAGTGTGCCTTTCACCCTGAGACAGTAACTGGACGAGTCTGAACATATCAAAGGCCACCTTCTCGAAGCCCCACCTTCAGGTGTCCTCTCCAGGCCCTGCAGGCACCATTGCTGTCCACGTGCTCCACTTCTGCACTTTTCTCCACCACCTTCACGACGGATTCTTCACCTGCCTCCCTGCCAGGCCTCCCACCGCGCAGTTCCCCTCAACCTGCCCTCGCCCCACTCCAGGGGGCTCAGGCTTGTACCCGCCCCTGGGAGGACTGTGGTCTAGACTGTCACTGACTTCCACACCAACCCCCAGGGCCTCTCCTCTGTCTCCACCTCACGTGTCATCCTAGTAGCTCTGGTCTTCCTGACCAGTGCCTCTCATTTTAACTATTTTTTTCTCTTGTTTTTTTTTTTTAATTTAGTTATTTATTTATTATTTATTTTTGGCTGCGTTGGGTCTTCGTTGCTGTACGCAGGCTTTCTCTAGTTGCGGCGAGCAGGGGCTACTCTTCCTTGTGGTGCGTGGGCTTCTCATGACGGTGGCTTCTCTTGTTGTGGAGCACGGGCTCTAGGCACGTGGGCTTCAGTAGTTGTGACTCATGGGCTCTAGAGCGCAGGCTCAGTAGTTGTGGCACACGGGCTTAGCCTCTCCGTGACATGTGGGATCTTCCCAGACTAGGGCTCGAACCCGTGTCCCCTGCATTGGCAGGCAGATTCTTAACCACTGCACCACCAGGGAAGCCCTCTCTTGGTTTTTATTTCATTAAATCTTCTTGCTTTTCCCAACTTTGCTGGCTACTCATAGCCCCAGTCTTTCTGCTCTGCCCCTCACGGAGCTCTCGCAGGACCCGGTCTCCCTTCTCCTCTTCTGTATTCTTCTTTAGGTAAATGCATGTTCCAAAGGTAGATGTTAGCGTTCTTTGGGCTTTAGGTCTGCAGACACAGGTCTCGCTTAAGAGCACCCCCTTGGATGTCTAAGGGGCACCCGAGAATTCACATAGCCAAAGGAGAGCTGCAAGTCCACCATCGAGCAAATGGACCCCCTTCCTCCCTTGCTCTCACCTTCAACGTCCAAGCCATTTGGAAGCTAGGGTTCCACAATAATTCCTCTGTAGCCCCTTTTTGGCCACCACTCCCTGACATTGGAGCACATCTGATTGTCACTCTTCTACCAAAATATCTTGTAAAGGCCTGAAATTTTGGATCTTGGCCTATATGGCCCTAAAACCCAGGCCGTCCTTAAAGCCCTTTGCCCCAGAGAGGATGTGTATTTGCCCTATCTAGTCCTGGCCTTTACGTTTTAGAATTAGGGTTTGGGGGTCACAGAGGCACGTGGACTGAAACCCCAAACTGAAGCGCTGTGCTCAGGAAGACTCTGGAGTGACTTTTTTCTCTTTTATCCTGTTTTCCCTCCACCAGGATTCAAAGAGAGCTAAGTACTTCTCCCAGGTTGATTTGCTTTTCAAGCACTCTAGTTGTCCCCTTTCAGAGGACCTGAATTTACAAAGGCCATTTCCACTTCCTGCCACGTGAGCCCTGTGAAATCCCACACTTCTGGCCACCAAGAATTAGCATTGCCCTGAGCCAATCAAGACTTGCCTGTTCTTGCAGATTAGACTCCAAGGCTTGCTTTATTTGTCTATGTCCTCCGCTGTAAGTTTTCAAACGACTCATTTGTTTTTGTTTTTCCTGGCTCCCTGGTCCATAGGTCGCCACATCACAGACAGTGAGCCATCTTTGCTATTGTTCGTTGTGGTGAAGAACTTAGTGTAATTCTCAACCAGTGCGGTGTCAGATCAAACAAACCTCGAGGAGGGGACTTTACGACAACGGAGGGGAGGTTCTGACCGTGAGGTCTTCGAGCATCTCCAGCCTGGGCAGACGAGTCTTGGTCTTTCTGGGGAGGAGTGAACGAGGATGAGAAGACGGGTGTGGGCAAGCCTGACCGCAGGAGGTCAGAGGTCAGCTGTTCCGCAGAGAGGCAGTGGGAGGGGGCATTCCTCATCTTAATGCTCAAGGGAGGCTCCAAGTTCAGGGGCCACGGGGAGGAGAGAATCTTAGCCAAAGTTCGGTTAACAAGCCGACAGGTGTGTTTCCTGCAGCAGTGGCGACAAAGCAGTTCAGCTAATCGTTTATGGGACAAAGAACGGGAACATGGACAAGTGGCCTTGTCGCTGGTGAACAAGGGGGTCTCATCTCAGGTGTGGGGAAGATGTTCTTTGCAGTCGGTCCTTTCTCAGAACACAAAGTGGGGATGCCTAACCCTTGCTCTTTGCCAGGAGCCCACGGCTGGGCAAAATGCAGCATCGTCAGTAGCTAGAAATAATTTTTGTCCAGGATGGATTTCATTCTCTATCCAGTGTTCAATCTTGTATGGAGTTCCCTATGCTACAGTGTTGCTCAATTCTTACCTCAGGTCCCTTATTACCAATCACAGCAGTATTTAGCTCACAATACTGAGAACTTCTTCCTGGGAGAAGAATTAAACTGAAAACAGAACTTCCATTCCCCAGAATGTGGGAGCCTTAGTGAAATCATTGTAACTGCCTGGGAAACGGAAACGTAAGGACTTTAATCACCTTGTTTCTAGAATTACGTGGTTTGTGCCTGCATGCATACAGTATGAACTCAACCTTTCTCAACTAAATATTTCATAGCATTTTTAACGTCCTATATTTAAGAAACCCTTCAAATATTGTTGAGAGTTAAAAACCTGGACCAAGTGGACCCAACTTAACTGCTGCAGCCACCCCAGGGCAGACCTGGGCAGTGGGCGGCAGGGAGGCCCAGGCAAGGGCTACCCCTCCGTTGTCACCCAGACGGGGGGCAGGGTTACAGTTGCTACATATTCACAGTTACTCCTATTCCATAAGAGACAATTTACTTCTAGTGACTTAAACAGGAAACGTACTCTCTAGGTATGTGTACTGATGCGGATGGCTGCCCAGGTAACTTTCAGAACCTAGGTGACACAGTAACCCATCCACATTGCAGTGTACCTACCTGGCTTCTACAGGGTTGACCGTGTAACCTCATGGGAAGTCCTCTCCTCAGGACTGACACTGTAATTATAATCTCTGTGGAGGTGCTAAGAGAGAAATTCCAGCTTGTCTGGCAAAGGCACACCAGAACAAAAAAAAGCAAACTCATATCCTGGTTATGTTTATTTATACCCTTTGGAAAAAAAGTAATTTCTACTTGAAATCTTTTTTAGCTGTTATTAAGAAAATAAAACATGATATAAAATGTTAGACAAAGAAAAATTTTACTGCACGACCTCAGCACCCTGACACACAGCCTGTGTTCACCTGTATTTTCCCTTCCAACCTCCAAACATGTATACATTTCACTTCGTCATAACGCATGTAAAATTGTGTATCCTAATTTTCTCTGAACAATATATTGTAAGCACTTTTCTGAGTTGTTATTTAGTTGTCATAATCTTAATCGTAACAGCTGCACCATATTTCAGAGTTTCTCAACACTAATAACTATAATGTTCATATGGCTGTAAATAAAATAATATTGAACCACGATGGGCCTTTAAAACTTAAATGTGATTACCTGCACGGCCAAAAATAGCTGGCTTTTCCCTGGGCTTCATGTACTTTGAAACTCATGAAATATTTAAAAATAAAATTAATTTATCTCATTTCTTGCATCCTTGGTTCCAGTCTCCATGGTGTGGGTCATCTTGCTGGGGTGAGTATATTACGGCACAGACATTAAGCAGCCCTCCCTGTCATTCTCTTTTCTCCAGCTGTGTTGTCTGCATTCCCACAGTTTAAAGTTTATTTTAAACTTTATCCTTTCCCACGTTCTTTGTTTCTTTTAGATAGTGTGCATGTAATTATAAAAATAAATTCAGATCAAGGGTGCCTTTTGGAGAGATGGGTGCATCTCAAAACAACCAACGTCTGTAAAAGGAGGTATTCCTCCTCTGTTTTGTGCCTGTTGTGTGGGAATAAAGCAATGTGACCATTTTAGAATAATTAGCGGGATAAAAATCCAAAACACTGACTAAAAGTTAGCCTTGCTAGTCTGTTGATCATTTTTGAGTTCCTCAAACTTACACCCGTATGCATTTATGTCTTTTTCTGCCTTAATTTTGTTTTCAACTGCTTTGCAAGAGTGCAAGAATGCAAGCTACAGACTTACTTCAGTTGGGTTGGGCCTTTGCCGACCTGACATGTGCTCTGAGATAGACCCGAGGAGAGGCGATGAGCGAGACACAGACTGCGCATCGGAGCTCGCAGACAGGAAAAGGGCTGTTACCCGGCAGGCTTGTGTTTTGGCTGTGGGAAACTCCTGGCTTCGAGGTGTCTGGGGCAGGAAGGAGGGGACCTGAGGAAGGCTTCATGCAACCTGGATGACTTTCAGCTTTATTTAATAGTGTGGCATCAAAAAGGGTTGTTTGACCAAACACTGCTTCTAATCCATCCTTGTGCTATTTTTCGAGACCCTGATGAGTGACAAGAGAGCTAGAACCTCCTATTTTGCACAGTACAGTAATAATTCTCACACCACTACGGAAGCACGGGGATATTAGTCTTTTTTATTCTCTGCCTTGAATGGTGGCTGGCACACAGTATTCAATAAACACATGTTGATTGAACGTATAGATGGTCGAATAGGCATTTCACGTAATAGACTAGTACAGATTTCATTAAAAGTGCTCTTGTTATATATGTAGGTACAAATTTAACATGGGAACTGCAAGGCTTACCCAGCTTCCATTTACTAACCAGCAGTTACTGCAGGTCTGTTAGTAGGCTAAGCTCCGAGGGCGCAGCTACAAAGCCCCGTCCTATCAGGGACATACGGAGATGGAAACAGGCATAGAGAATACAGTGTGCATTAGAGGTAGGTTCAGTCCTCAATAAACATGCTCAGAAACTACAGGTAGGACCAGAAGGTATCCACAAGATCCTTGGGTGCAGTGATTCCTGAATTAACAGCCCTGTGTGATGCTCAAGGACCTCCTACTCTCACGTTCCTTGAAGATCATGTCTACTGATGATCGGGCCAGAAGTGGCAAGAGCTAAATAAAGCTACGGATGGTTGACGTCTGAGCCTCCGGATGGGTTTATGCATCTTGATCAACGGCGATTGCCAGTTCAATTTGCAAACTTCATGTGACAATAGTAATAATAACCTCAGTAATGCTTACGGAGCATTTCCTAAGTGCCCGGCCCTCAGTGAAATCACCTAAATGCATTACTTCATTCCATACCGTTTCTACAGATGGGAAGCCTGAGGTTCAAAGATGGAAAGCCCTCTCCACAAATCATAGAGCTTGCAGGCAGTCGAGTCCAGGTCTGGTATTTACCACTGTCTCAGCAGTCTGATTCTAGCATATCACACTGACTTAAAATTTATGTGACTCTGTGTAAATTACTTCAGACTCAGGACCCAGACAGGATGTGGTAGAAAGACCCGTACCTGCAGATGGTTGAGAGCCGTCGGTGACGCAGCTGGTTTCCCCACAGTCTCAGGGCTGACTGGAGCCTCCATGTGAGCTTGGAATCAGCACAGCCACCAATCTTGGAGCTCTGGGTCCACCACTTACTAGCGGTGTGATGTTGGGCAGGACACCAAGTTTCTTCACCACTAATATTTGCACAATGGTACTGTCTTCCTTCAGCTGTGAGGATTAAATGAGAGAATGGTCTGGAAAGTACCTGGTAAACCATGAGGACTGAAATACACATGTAATATTTTTATTTGACTTGAGTGAAAGTGTGGACAATTTGACATGCTAAAGAAAAAAAACCATTGCTCACCTCTGTGAATATAAAATACTTACATGAGATTTGAAAATTTTGCTTTATTGTTTTTAGCTAAATTCTTTAATCAGTCTTTTCTTCGTATGACACACGTCCTATGGATTTACACTGTAACCAGTAAGGATTTGGGGGTATTTGACGGAGGGATCAGTCTATCAGTTACTCAACTGGCCCCACAGAGTTTATCTGAACGTGAACCTTAACCATACGTGAAAACCAGATGACGTCTGGAAACTACTGGCAGAACAAGCTGGTCAAGGAGCAGTGTGTTCACAGCACGGCTTTGTCCAGACTGAGAAAGGAAAGAGAAATCACTCAGGACTGATTTCTTTTTGTTTCTAACGAATGTCAAAGTCTGGGAAGCTTTCCCAGAAATCTCACTTCCTACATGAGCACAGCAGCCCTAGGACCACCAGGTGACCTGCTAAGCTAAGCAAGAAGGACCCTTTGCTTCAGGCAAAGTCTCCTTCCTTGGTTTCCACTTTCCATCCTTTGCTTATGTAGTCCCACAAGAGCTGTGTCTGAAGACAGACAGCACTGTTTGCTCTGCTATGATAATAAAAACACGGTTATGAAATAATGTAAACGTGCATATAAAAACATACAGAAAAGCCAAATACAATAACAGCCCAGCCAAGCACAGCAATTTAGCCCTAACCCTTAGGAATGTCAAGTAGAGAGACTCGGGCCTTAAAGGCATAATCAAGCAATGCTTAAAAACGTGCAAAACGTTTAAAAACTCCTCATGCACAAAAGTCAATTGCAATTTTTTAATTTTAACATAATTTTAGACTTACAGAAAATTTGCAAAATTACTGCACAGATTTTCCGCATACATTTCACCCATCTCCTTCCGATGTTAATATCTTATCAGTTATCAAAACGATTAACTGCAGACTTTATTCGGATTTACTGTTTTTCCATCGATGCCCTTTGTTGTTGCAGGAGTCTGTCTCCTTGCTCTCGTTCAGCATCTAACATTTCTCAGTCTCCCCATCTTTCACACTGAGAAAGTGCTTTTGGAGGGTATGCTCAGGTACTTTGCAGACTGCTTCTCAGTGCTATTATTGATGCTGTTCGCCCTGGCCACTTGGCTGCAGTACTATCTACTGGGCTTCTCCCTCGTAAGGTTACTGTTTATCCCTTTTCATCAAAGATCTCGGGGAGACACTTTGAAGATACGTGCGAATCCCTTGCCCCTAAGTTTGCATCCGTGAGTGGATCTGGCCTGCAAGAATGATTACTGTAGTGTTCTAACGGCGATTTTATATTTTCTTGATTCTTTTCACATTATTGATTAGAATCTTCCCTGAGGAAGAGCTGCCCTTCTTCCCCATTTACTTACTTATTCAATTATTTATATCAGTATCGACACTGGGTGTTTGTCTTCTGGGTTATAATAGATAGTTTTCATTACTTTTTTCTCAGGTTATTCAAGCTCAGGTCACTGGGAGCTCTCCCCAGTGCATACCTGGCCCTCCCCAGGTCCGCAGACCCTTTCTGAGCACTTCCTTACTTTCTGGTCCCACAGATTTCCCAGGCTCATCTTGTATTTTCCCTGCCCCCAAACCAGGAATCAGCCAATTCTTCTATTGATATTTAGATGGTATTTTAATGGTATTTCGCAGCCAGGATCTGTGGGGGGGGGGTGCTGGATGAGCTCATGACGACCGGGTTGCCATGGCTCCTGGGCTCTCTCAGGGGACAGAGCTGCAAATGTATGGTGTGGACATTCTCTGTGCATTTATCTGCGCACATACTAAAGACCATGAGCTCGTGGGGCTGCCTCTGTTCTAATGCCAAACCAAGGGCTCATTCACGCCTTATTCCCTGCTGTACTTGTAACTTCTTTTCCTGAGGATGCGAAACAGGGCTTTCCTGTTTGTTCAGTCCTAGCGCTCACAAAGCTATGATTGCTACCCCACTGGACACATTTACTAACTACAGTGTAGGACTAGTGCATAATTTTAAGTTTGTTTTTTTCAGTCAAAATCCTGTTAAAGTTAGGTTAGCACTTTTCCTTCCTTCCCCTTCCAGCGACTCACCTGCAACACAGTTCGTTTCATTCTGTGGTTTTTACTCTCATTTTATGTCACTTTCATGTTCTTTGATGCAGTTTAAAATGATGCTATATTTACATGGTGATCTCCAAAGACTGCTGTTAAATTTGCTGGAAACTGCTCCCTGGAGGTGAATGTCAACATCATGGGACCTTAGATGTTCATCTGTGTTCTTGTACATAGAGAGGCATTTCCAAAAATACTATAACAGAGATTGGATTCCAGACAAGCACAAAACCTGTCCAACTCCAGGTGATTCCAAGTCAGACATGCCCATCTTCTCCTAGTTGCCCCCAGAAACGCCCGACGCTCCCACATGCTTTTACCTGTGTGGTTTACTTCGTCAGCATCCATTCTGACGTTAGTCACTTAATCACACTCTCGCATTCCGAAGGACACTGCAGGATCAAACCAGGGAGAGAGTGTCAGGCTGGCCCACTTTTCTCAGGTCCCAAGAGGAGAAAAACATATTTTGAGAAGACAGATTTCCTTCCTTTCCTTTGCCTAAGATAGATATTGGGTTGGCCAAAAGGTTCATTTGGGTTTTTCAGTAACATTTTGGCCGACCCAATATCTCGCTGAAGATAGACTGTGAATTAAGAGTATGGACATTCTTGAATTGCCATGTTCGCTTTTTAAAACTATGCCTTTATCCAACCGGGGTAACGGGCTGTGGGGAGGGGAAGAAGATGCTGGCTCTTGTGTCTATTGTGGTTGGATTGTATTAGATTTGTCCTTTTACTCTAGTTTGTAAACACATTTATATGCTGAACTGTCATTTTACGTATTTGTAATCCCTGCCAAATTTGCTTAATCTACGAATGTGACAACCAAGGCCTGTATAGTGAAATCCAACACTCTAATGAAAACTTTGAGTAGAAATAGGGTCAGGAAGGGCAATTATTATTCCAATTTTCCATAACATTAACATTAGTCTGTAGTATTGCATTTCTCAGATTGTGTTTATTTTATGTCCCCCCCCAATTTAATTTAAGTGAAATTAAATCAGTAATGTGTTTCATTGACTGTACATTGCATTGTTTGTTTTGTAGACTGGAGATCAAACATGGAAACTGACTTTCACAGTGATCTATGTCGTTCATTTTTACAAGTTCTCTCTAAACAATTCTACTGCAGTAACAGCATCTTTCTCGTGAAATTCTAGGTTTAAGAGGAAGCAGATATTTGCCACATTTCTTAAAAGCAGGTGCCTGTATCTCCTAAGGTACTGTTTCTCAAACATCAGTCACTTAGATATAATTACACAAGTTTATTTACCACATCAGAAAACCATCTTCCCTGTTACTTGACACTTTTCAAAAGGAAATCTTGTATTGGCATCTTAAATGGAAAATTGGTATCATTTGACATAAATAAAAACAGGAAATATTTATATGTAAGCCTGAGTTCATAAAAAAGATCACTTTTTATAAATAAAAATAATTAAACACACTTAACATAGCTATTGGGTTTTACAAAATGAAAACTTAGATATTTCCCAAGTGAGAAAAAATGATTTATGAAGAGTTAGTAACAAACATATTTTGAGTAGATGTCATTTACTCTAGGATAAAGGTAAGTTTTTATTTAAGAAAATCAATGCTTTATTTAAGAAAATAAATGTTAAACCATTCTCCAAATACCAACTCATGTGTTTGAAAAAAATCACAATTATTTTACCACTACTTCTCATTAATTTCTCATTAGTTTACAACGAAAATTAAGAAAGTAACTATTTTTAAAAAATACTTTTGTTTCCAAAAGACTTCTAGAGCAATGGAGTGTTCTTTTGCTGTGTTAAACTATTGCATAATGTCTTGAAAGAGAGCATACAAGGTCTATTTTTTTACTTACTACTGCCACCTGGCTTGAGAAAATATTCGTGGAGCTCAAATTTGAAATGTTTTATATGACTTTCTTTAAAATTGAGATTGCAGTATCCTGCTCTTACCGTAACAGACAATTTTTAACCGTCATGTTAAATCTTCAGCATAACTCACATTTGACCCATTAATGAGTGAAAAGCTCCCCAAAAGCAAAGAAAAACCGCCCAGGCTTTTAGCCTTGAGAGTCCTCCCCGCCCTGCAGCCGGAATCAGCCCAGGGTGAACAGGAGGGGGAGGGGCGCCTTCCAACAGAGCCAGGTGTGAGGCTGTTTGTGCGGAAGCCTCATTCCTTTGGGGGCTCACCCAGCAGGTGGCAGGAGGAACCTACAGGAATGAGCCCCGTGGAAGACCCGGGCTTAGCAGAATTTTGTTTTGGGGAGGTATTGTGAATACCAAACCTAGAGGAAACATCCCCGTCTGCGCCTAAGGAGCTGGCCCCGTCACCAGTATACATACGGCAACACATTCTGGGGCAGAAGAAAATTGTTTCTTCCCTTTTTTGTTTGTTTGCGGTACGCGGGCCTCTCACTGTTGTGGCCTCTCCCGTTCTGGGGCACAGGCTCCGCACGCGCAGGCTCAGCGGCCATGGCTCACGGGCCCAGCCGCTCCGCGGCACGTGGGATCCTCCCGGACCGGGGCACGAACCCGTGTCCCCTGCATCGGCAGGCGGACCCTCAACCACTGCGCCACCAGGGAAGCCTTGTTTCCTCCCTTTTTGATATAGCTTATCTAAACTGCGAGTACAAGCGATTACTTGAAAAAGCTGGTTAAGCCAGTGTCAGTTAGACATTCTTCTGGTTGCAAAGAAGTGCTAATCTTTATTGAGCTTTTCACGTGTTGGGCACTGTTCCGAGTGCTTCATGTGACCGTCAGCGATAAGGCAACCAAGGCACAGAAAGATTAAATAAGTTGTCTGAGGTCCCAGTCATGGAGGCTGGATCCAGAGCCTGCAGTCTTAACTGCTGGGCTCGCTCTCCTGTTCCAGAAGGATCTCATCCAGGACAGATTTTTTGCCAGTATCACTAGGGGAACATGGGCTCTGCCCGCTAGATGAGCCCCATCTTCACGGGATGACCGAAATCACCACTGTGTTTGTGGGTGCATTTCCCCCAGCGCCCCAAAGTAGTCATCAATTAGCTCCTAGATGAGTTCAGCGGGAACTCTCAGTTGAACATTCTTCGAATACGTGTGAAATTAAAAAACAGACATTCGTGACCTTTTGCATGTTCCTTATGCTGTGGGAAACAGCATCTTAAAGTGTTCCAAACGTTTTCCCTACCTCGGATCCGACTTATACTTGGCACAGAGCTCGAGTGTTGGCCCTCGGGGGTAGTGTGTGTGGAGGAGGCCCCGCCCCCGCGAGGAAGAAGCTGGTGCTTCCAACCCTGCCCTGCTGCTGCTCTCCTTGGAGGTTTCCAGAGTTTTCACATCCATTAGCTCATTTAATCCTCCCAAAAACTTGTTACGTGGCTATGATAAAAATTTACCAAGACTCAGAAATTCTATTATTGATCCAATTTCACATGAAATTGAACATTCTTTCAAAATCCATGCTTTTGTTCATGCGGCCTTCAGGAGCTCTTGCCTATGAGAAAGAAAAAAGGGTACGTCTTCTCCCAGAATATCCTCAGCCTGTAGCTTCTAATTTTCTTGAAAGGTTTAAATTACATGCTATAATTATAGTGATGTTTGAATCTTGAAAACAAGGGCTAATACTGTCATATAAAAATAGAAATTATATTTTCCTCAGCTGCTACACTTTACTTATGAGTGGATTAAGTTATAAGATCAAATGGATTGATTTCATGTTATTTTTAAATTAAGACTTTACTTTTTGAGCAGGTTTTGGGTTTACAGAAGAAAAGGAGCCCCTAGTATGGAGAATTCCCAAGTCCCTGTCACCTCCACCCCCAGTTTTCCTTGTTTTTAACATCTTGCATTAATGTGGTACATTTGTTACAATTTCGTTTTATTTTAATGAATGAATGGGCTGGATTTTCTTTGTAGTTCTGTAAAATTTATTTTAATTTTTAAGCCATGAAATAAATTGTTATATCCATAGTAGAAGGCATTGCTCTGTTCATTTTTATCATTACTTTCAGGGCAAATCTGATTGCAGGGGAGGTTCTAGAATGATGGATTACTTTTGTTAAAGAACTACCTTCTGTTGGTAAGTGCGAGGCTTTTCATTATGCAACATAAGGATCACTTACTCAATTTTCAATTTAGCTAAAAAAAAAATCTGTACATGACTTTTGCATGGAAAACAGGGTGCACCATAACACAGGTGTTCTGTGAAAACGGCCAGTACTGTCCCGGGAAGGATGAGCTAATACTGAACACGTATGAGGTGCCGAGTGCTTGGCGCTCTGCTCATGCAGGCCTCCTTGGAGCCCTGCCAAGCCAGTGTCTTCAGGAGTGAATTTCTAAGCTGTTAGAGCAGGTAACTGGCTGAGCACGATGTCTACGCACAAAACCATGCCAAGCACTGAGGGATCTGACCAAGGCCATCTTTACATTTCAAGCTTTTGGGAAGAGGGACCATCTCATAAATTCTCTGTGACAGTCAGATTTAAAATGCGCCCCATTCTGAGGCAGGGAGATCTGCCTTTCGGTGTCCAGCACTGTGGGCTCAGCCGTCCTAACTGTCCGACAGCGGGCTGTGCTGTCGACGTTTTCCTGCCTGCTGTCTCTGGTCTGACTGAGTTGGCTACTCTGTCACATGTGTTTTCAGGAAACCCCGTGGCCTCATTTTACCTTTCCTAGAAGCAGTAAGGTAAAACCACATTGGGACACATCTTCACAAAGAAGAGGCCTGGTGATGTTGGAAACATTTGGGGGGGGGGTAGTTGTTAAAATTTACTGCTGTCTTTTGTAAATGCAGCCCTGACAGCACAGGATGTTGAGTCTCAAAGCCCAGGCCACTCAATGTGACCATAAATTAACGAGGTACTTAAATAGGCAGGAAAATGAGAATACTGAAATTGAAGAGAGAGTGTACAGAAAATACTCTAGATGACAAAAGACAAAACTCAGAAGGTGTTTAGGCCTCTAGCTTTTTTTTTTTTTAAGTATTTTTAATTCTAATTGAACCTCTTGATAAAATTTCCAAATTGTAGATAATATTGAAGAAATGCTCATGAACATCTTGGGTGAGAAAAGAAATTTTTCTTTTTTACAAAAGCTGACTACTAGTGAAGTCTTAAGTGTAAAACAAATATGATATATGAATAATGGTTGGAGGATTTTGTTTAATTTCATTAAATATAGACTGTTTCTGTAGACTCAGAAGAGTGTATTTTAAGTTCCAGTTCTTTTTAACAGTCTGTGACCCTTTGCAAACGGTTTAATTTTCTTGAGTCTTCTCTTTGTTTCCTTAATTGAGAAAGGGAAATTCATTCAGTAACAGAGCATTTTTCTGGGCACTGAAAATACAAAGTTGAATAAGACTTGGTCTTCTCCTCAAGGACCTTTGGTGAAACGGGAGGCATGTAAACAAATGAGATGATGAGATATTTAAAGTAGGCAGATGCGAAGCTAAGATACCCACCAAAACGACGAAGTGCCGAGATGTAACCTTAACAGGAAATATGCGAATATCACGTGAGAGCTTTAAAACACTCCTAAAACAGCATTAGACTTGGACAAACAGAAAGACAGCCATTATCCTCGCTTTGGACGAGTGAACATCATAAGGATGACAATTTTCCTTACGTTTTTTATATATATATATATATATATATATATAATTAATATAATTTAACACAGTCCCACTGAAAAAATAGTAAGTCTTTTCTGGAGATGGTTAAGTTGATTCTTAAGTTCACACATGAAAATAAACAAAAAGAACAGCCAGGGAAACCTGCAAAAAAAAAAAAAAAGTGAGAAGAATTGCTTAACTTGCTACATTTAAAAAATATCATAAAGTCTTGTAATCCGATCAGTGTGGAAAAATGAGCAGACAAGTCTTTCCTGTATTTTCAAATTTTTCAACTCACTATGCTTTAGACCTACCTTCAGCTTAATGATTCTCTTTTTGCTATGTCTAAATTACTGTTAAATCCACTTATTGTGTTTTTGATTTATTCTATTTTTCAACTCCAATTTTTTTTCATTTCTCTCCTGTAGTGTCAATTTTCTGCTGAAATTCTCCACCCTTTTAATTCCTTGAATGTATACATCATAATTTATGATAATCCCATTGCAAATGAGTGCATTCACTGTATAATTTTTATAAGTTTAAAGGTTTAAATTTTGTAAGCTTGCAAGTATGCAAGACAATACCACAAAGCGCTTAGGGACACATACATATGTAATAAAAGTGTAAAGAAATATATGGAATTAATAAACAGCTAATTCAGGATGATGATTACCTTTGAGTCAGAAAGGGAGGGAGATTGGGAAGAGTGTTTTATTTCTTGCTGGGTGATGATAACGCGAGTCTTCATTTCTTTTTCCATGTCTTATGAATTACGTTATAAAAAAGTCAACACTTGTTTGTATAAAATGTAAGTCTATAAGAACACAAAGCAGGATAATAATCTGGAGCATAAGGATCGTTTGGCTGCTGTGTGGAAGCAAGGAATCAAAACTGGAAGCCATGACAATAGTCTAGGGTTAGAGTTAAATTCAGAACACTCTACTGTTGTAATCGTGGTGGTGGTTAAATCACTTATAAATCTAGTGTGAAGGTTAAATAACAAAGCATTAAAATAACTATAATTACAAGAACTTGTTGATGTACACACAGGTAAAAGAGATAAATTGTAACATTAAAAACATAAAATGGAGGGGGGGAGAGTAAAAATGCAGAGCTTTAATATGTGTGCTAAGTTGTTATCAACCTAAAACAGACTGTTATAAATATAAGATGTTTTATGTAATCCCTCATGGCAACCACAAAGCAAAAATCTACAGTAGATACACAAAAGATGAAGAGAAAGGAATCTAAGCAGACCACTACAGAAAAGTATCAAATCACAAAGAATGAGTGCAAGAGGGGAATATAGGAACAAAGGAATCACAAAACCACCAGAAAACAATGAACCAAGTGGCAATAGTAAGTCCGTACCTACCAATTATTACTTTAAGTGTAAATAGACTAAATTCTCTAATCAAAAGACACAGACTGGCTGAATGGATTAAAAAAAAAAAAAGACTCAACTATATGCTGCCTACAAGAGACTCACTTCAGCTTTAAGGACACATGCAGACTGAAAGTGAAGGGATGGAAAAAGATATTCCACATAAATGGAAACCAAAAGAAAGCAGAGGTAGCTATACTTATATCAGAAAAAACAGACTTTAAGCCAAATACTGTCATAAGAACAAAGAATGTCATTATATAAAGTGGTCAATTCAACAAGAGGCAATGACATTTGTAATTATTTATGTGCCCAACATAGGAGCACCTAAATATATAAAGCAAGTATTAATAGGCCTAAAAGCGGAAATAGACAGCAATACAATAATAGTGGGGTACTTTGATACCCCACTTTCACCAATAGATAGATCATCCAGACAGAAAATCAATAAAGAAACATTGTCTTTAAATAACATGTTAGACCAATAGCAGAAGAATACACATTCTTCTCAAGTGCACATGGAACATTCTCCAGGATAGAGCCTATGTTAGGTGCAAAACAGGTCTTTATAAATTTAATGTTGAAATCACATCAAGCATCTTTTCTGACCACAGTGATATGAAACTAGAAATCTACTATAAGAAGAAAACTGGAAAATTCACAAATATGTGGATACTAAACAACATGCTCATATATGGCCAGCCCACAGATAACATCATACTCAACGGTGAAAATGTGAAAAATTTCCCTCCAAGATCAGGATGCCCACTGTCACCACTTCTATTCAGCATAGTACTGGAAGCCCTAGCTAGAGCAATTAGGCAAGAAAAATAAATGAAAAGCATACAAATTGGAAAGGAAGAAATAAGGTTATCTCTGTTTGCAGATGGCATGTTATTATAAGTAGAAAACCCTAAGTGTCCATCAACGGATGAATGGACAAAGAAAATGTGGCGTATATAAATAAAAGCAGAAAATCCTGGAATTTGCGGCAATATGGATGGAACTTGAGGGTATTATGCTAAGTGAAATAAGTCAGTCAGAGAAAGACAAATACTGTACGATCTCATATGGGAAGCTAAAAAAGCCAAACTCCTAGAAACAGAGAGTTGATTTGTGGTTACCAGGGGTCAGGAGGTGGGGGAAATTAAGAGATGTTGGTCAAAGAATACAAACTTCCAGTTTCTAAGACGAATATGTTCTGGGGGTCTAGTGTACAGCACGGTGACTATGGTTGATGATATTGCATCGTACAACTGAAATTTGCTGAGAGAGTAGAACTTAAGTGTTCTCACACCCACAAAAAAGTAAATATGTGAGATGATGGATGTGTTAATTAACTAAGTGGGGATCCTTTCGCAATGCATATGTATTTCAAAGCATCATGTTGTACCCTTTAAATATTGTACAACTTTATTTGTCAATTATATATTAATAAAGCTGAAAAAAAGAGGTCAGTAGCATAGTCATGGAGGTGGGTTTTAACATCCAGACCAACCACAGACCTCTGGTTACTTTACAAAAAGAAAATAAGAAAAACAAAATCAAGACATTAACTTCACATTTTAAAAACATTTATTTAGGGACAATGGAACCATATCAACATAACTTTATTCTACTGCTACCAATGAACAAGCGTAACCTCATAAAGAAGGAAAGTTAACAGATGTCATCTTTTTTTAATGCATAGGGGTTGAATTTCTTTGTCATAGCGTGTTTCTTACATATAATTTTTGAAGGTATAGAGATAATTTTTAAGGATTAATATTCTAGTTAATACCTACAACTCTAAGTATTACTTAATACACTATTTAAGCTGATTTATTCTTTTCTAGTCACTTTGCAAATATATAAATTGGTATTGATGCCCCTATCCTTAAGATTCTCCAGATAAAATAGTCATCATATACCTAGCCAAATCAGATGTTTAGTGATGTTTGAAAATGAACACAAAAGAAATGTGACCATATAAATTAGAGGATATTAAACTATTAAATAGTATATGTGATAAAAATCAGTGGAAAGTATTTAAAGATATGTAACTATATATATCTATATCTACATATATAAACAAAATCTTTTACATACTGGATAAAAGTTTACAGAATAAACAGAAGTGTTTTTAAACTTATACTAAACATTGTTTAGCTGAAGAGTAAATCCTGCCAGTGTAGTAATAATTTTTTTGTAATTCTCAAAGAAGAAAATAATATAAACTTTAATTCATGGTAACATAGTTGGCTGGAAAAATGCCAGTTTGACCTCGAAGGTTTCCTTCCCACCAATCAAAATGTGAATCTGTTTTTGATATAACTGTGATTCTGTCTCCAGCTTGAAAATTCAAATCTCCTGGCTGTTGTCCTTCAAAAGAATATAGTGCTGTCACTTCAAGAGGTTGGTTCAAATTGCCTAAAACAAGAAAAAAGCATTTATTCACATTTTTATGAGAAAAACTGGAAGTATGTGTAGGTAAGATATAAATTAACAACTCAGGGCTTGGTATTCTGATGTCGGAGGCCAGCAGAACTCATAGCACATGGTCTGTGTGATTTTCATCATTTTATTAAACTTATGCTTTTCTTCTTTGTAAAGAGTAAATATTTGGTAATAACATTTCCTAAATCCACACAAGTCAAACTGCATATTGCTATGTACTTAAATATGTGTTTGGCAAATATTTGTGGTTATAATTGTTTAAATTTTGACTAAACTATAAGATAATATTATTGTTTTTCCAATTTTAATAGAATAGTCATGGTAGCTTCAATGAATTATAGCTATTAGATAAAAGATGATATTTATGCACTTGATTGTATCATAAAAGATTCAATTTAAAAACCGTGCTCTGTGGTCATCGATAATGAGGATTCCAACTTGGATGCATTTGCTGATTCATCAGTAGACACTTCTTTTCCCCAGGCTTTTACGGCTATTTTCATTTCTGTACTTACTTGATCCTTTCTCTCAAAAGAGAGATGAAATTCAAATTAGCACATCAAGAAGCATGTCTACATATATTTAACCAGAAGTTCAACCCATACTGGGAAAAAAATACCTTGAGAATTGAGGGGGTAACATGAGTAAAAGACATTAAATATTACAAACTGTATAGCATCATAATAAATATAAAGAAACAGATACTTTCTGGGTACTCAGCTACATGGAATTTGGCATTTCCATGTTTCGTATAATTTTGTGCAATTAGATGCTTGTTAAATGCATCTCAGTACAGTTGTACTGAAAATATAAATAACCAAATTCTAAATCCAGTTACTTATTTGAGCCTATAATACTATAATAAGAAAAAATAAAGTGACCTTGGACTATTAGTAAGAAATGAAAATAGTCAACACTCTAGTTAAACTACATTTACTGAAGCACTGAATGTGTATCTCACACAAGATGGGGCCAGAGCTCTTTCAATAAAGCGCGCACCGTGTAGTTGAGTTCTCCTAAAGAAATCACTTTAATAATAGCTAATGTAATTATATTAGCAGTATTACTGGTACAGTTTTTCTCTATAAAATAGAAAAGTTCTGTATATTTTTATATTTTATACTGTATTTACTTTTAACCTGTTAATTTTAAGAAATAAGATTAAAAGTGTGTCATTAAAAGAATAAAATTTTGATATAGTCTGGATAAAATCAAAACCCGTTAAATGACTACTAACACATATGAATGAACAGTCGTTACTATGTACTTTGAAAAGTAGCTATAATACTACATTGAGATGGGACGTGCAGAAATGCCATGCCTCACTGTGATTAGATCAGAAGAACGTAAGTTAATGTTAAAGAAAAAAATCATTCTGAAAACTATTTTCCTATATCAATAATTACATTTATGACCTCCATATATAAAGCTCAATCTCAATTAACCGAACTTAATTAATGAAAACCCTTGAGTAACTCTTCCTCCCCCTCTTGTCTCCCAGACGTTTCGGATAATAGAAAGAAGCACGTAAAAAGAGAGTGCTTGTGAATATCAGGGAATGTTCTGGAAGCCAGAGCCATCTTAGCTGCCATACATGTACACATTTGTAGCACTGATTACAAAATCAGAGATGCATAGGAATGGTGACCAACATGATAACAGGTGTCATTCGGTGTGGCTATGATAAGAGCAGCTCCTGTAGCCCGAGCCGGGCACTGGGATGAGCACCCTCGTCCCGCACTTCCTAGGAGGCAGCTCCCGCATCGCCACTTCACAGAATATGAACCTGAGACTTGCAGACGTGAAGTGATTTGCCCAAGGCGGGGAGATCTGAATCTGGAAGTCTGTCTCCAGGCAATCTTAATCACTGCTGAGATTACACCCCAGGTCCTCAGCAACCATGAGTCTGAAATTGCATCCAACAGACTGAACTCAGGTTCACCAGTGCATTTTACTTTTGTCAGGCAGACTTTCAAGGAGAACTAGTATATTTGCCTGCATCACTGAGTTATCCAGACTGTGCAAATAATGAGAACAACCGATGCTGAGGACCCCTAGTAATCACTGATAACTGAATTTGTTTTTAGCAGTTTTAGAAATATATTTTATGATGAATAAGTTAGAGGAAGAAAGATGTTATGACCTAAAGAAAAGACAGAGGGGATCACAGACTTGGTTCAATCCCTGCCCCCCGACCAGGGGTTGCCATTGCCTCTGAATTGCGGTTTCCAAATAAGATAATGGGAAAGATGGGTATAAGGGCAAAGCAGATGGCTCTGAGTTGCAGCAGAGGACAAGGCGGTGCTGCTGGGTTTGAGGAGGCCAACGGTCAACGCTCCTCTTCCCACCTGAGTTTCGAACAGAGGTGAGGCAGAGAGGGAGGTGTCGTGGCTGGTAGAGCTAGTGAAGAGTGTGGCTAAGACAGGCAGACAGAGGGGTGCCAGATTCCTCAGCCAACTCACCAGTCAGGAAAATCCCTCTACCTCCTGGCAGGAGTGTAGAAGAGTCAGGAGTTGAGGGGTCGTTGGCAAAGTTCATTCACATGAAAACGAAGGAGTGAGCCCGGCCGAGTAAGGGCAGGTGCTCCCAGGAGGGACCAGTTCACAGGCCAGTGCCATGCCCTGCTGCTAGCTTGTTCTTCAATAAGCTCAAAATGACTTAAAGTTCCTCTTTACTGTAAATATTTGTGATAATTTCCATAAGGAGAAGTTTAATGCTCACAAAATACTTCATTAGGAAAGGTGAGCCAAGGAGATATGTTCTTCCAGGAAGGGAGACCACCCTGGAAACCACGGACGCAAAGCCCACTGGGTCACTATAGCAGCCAGCGTTCACAGACGCCTTCCTTCTGAGCAGTAGATGCCTTCAAGTTTTATATTCCTGCACTCAAAAGAATCTGGAGGATCTCTGAAGCAATTGACCATTTTCAGCAAAATATTCAAGTTTAATTCAAATAGAGGTTATTTTTCTCTCCCAAATCAGGGCTACGCTTGACAGGAACCAGATTACAATCAGCTTTGGCGACTGGCAGCTGCTCTGAGGCTCATAATTAGCAGGTCTGCGCCCGCGGGATGCTGCTACTTTACTTCTCAGCGGAGCCTGCGTGACGTAACCCATATGCAGCCGACACATCTGGCCCAAGACATGACTCAGAAGAATCTCAGCCTTTGGAAGTTCCCCTTCAAGAAGCAACCAGAAATAAGAGAACACAGCGATGTTTTGCTTCACATTTACTGCAGTGATGAGCCGGGTGGCTGACTTGATCCTAGCGCCATGTCCCTCCAGGCTACGTGTGGCGTCTATAACTTTGGTGACCGTGTCCTCTGTAGGAGTGTAAGGGTCAATGGCGAGTGAGCCGGATGAGGCTACCAGGCGAGGCCACCAGACCAGCGGTTCTCAAAAGGCAAAGTCTGGGCCTTTTATGGTTGTCACACCCCCTGGGGAGGGGGCATCGAGTGGGCTTAGTGCATGGGTACTGCTGAAATCCGCACAGCACAGGACAGCCCCACAAGAGAGAGCCGCCCACTGTGCCCAAAGTGTCACTGACAGTCGTGGGGTGGATGAGAAGAGGATGATGGAGGCTGACCGAGGAGGTACAGACCTTCAGTTACAAAACACCCCAGTAAACAGGGCTGTGGACGCTCAAGGCTTGTTTCACCGAGAGGCCAGATGACAAGGTGGTTTGGAGCTTCCAAAGGGTGCAAAGCAAAAGTACGTACAATCTGGAGAATTATCGTTATGCCCGGGCAAAATTGCAGCTCGTCTGTGGGCATGGGACAGGCTGTGGGGAGCCAGATGTCCCGCTCAAATGGGTTTTCAGCTCGAGCCTGAGGACTGTGGGTTGTGACTCTTCCCTGCAAGGCTGATAGACCAGGTGTAAGGAAGCCCTTGGTAAGAATTTAACCGTTTCACACGGTAATGTAAAGTAAGATTTACTTTTTAAATAGACTTTAAATCTTTCCTTACATTTTCTTCTTCAAAACTCTTATATTTTGAGAAAGAACTAAAATAAATATTTATATTAACTTATTACGTACTGTTTATACCACTTAACTCGTCCTACCCTCAAATATAAAAGCAAAACCCAACCACCCACCCAACCATGGGAAGTAACATTGTGTTTGGATCACACAGCCAGTGAATGAGAGTATTGGCTGTAAGTCGGAGCCTCTGTCTCCAGAGCCCAGTTAGGGTTTTGTTTCTTCTTATTAGACATTTTCCCTTATTGCTTTTTAAGAGATATTTCTAATATTTATTAGGCATCTATACTACAGGTACAGACTTCAGAGAAATCTGAGAAAAGGAACCCTACTTCCCAGAGTCACTTTGCCAAGGCCTTCTTGGGGGTGATCCACATTGGGGGGCGGGGGTGGACCACAGCCTCGGCTCAATTGTAGCTAATGTCCCTTATCCCTCAGGTCCCGATGGGCCCCCTTCACCAAGCAAGTCCAGCCTGTCTGTTGACCTTATCAAGTTTAATCATTCTAACTGTGTAGAGCATGTTTGTTTTTGTTTTTTTTCGGTACCCGGGCCTCTCACTGCTGTGGCCTCTCCCGTTGCGGAGCACAGGCTCTGGACGCGCAGGCCCAGCGGCCATGGCTCACGGGCCCATCTTCCCGGACCGGGACACGAACCCGTGCCCCCTGCATCGGCAGGCGGACTCTCAACCACTGTGCCACCAGGGAAGCCCCAGAGCATGTTTTAAATGAAGTGCTTCTCAAGATAATGTGGATATCCCATAAATCAAAGAAGCGGCGCTAAACAACTTCCCAGATATTTTCACAAGCTGCCAGATTATAATCACAAACTAGGAAGTTCGTGATTATAAGATGGTTGTGAATCATTTGTAAAACAGAGATATTTTCATTTACCAACTCTCTCCCGGTAGCTGGAAAGTTCAGGATAGAGATTATATTCATTTCTGTTACCTGAAAAAAAGTAAATAGATAAATAAAAGAGGGGGAACATTTAGAAAATTTATTAGTATATAAAATACCCAAGAATGTCAAAGCTTGTTCTCGTTAAGCAAATATTTTAAATCACTCTGATAGAAATATCATTATTTTATCATCTTTAAATCAAGAGGAATACCTGAATATTCCTCAGGTATTCCTATTTTCTACCCGAAAATAGACCAAACGTAAGGCAGATGGTAAATGTCTGATAGCCGTATGACCAGACGCACATAAACTACAACTCATGGCCTTGCAATTACACATTCATGAAAAATACAGACACCTCTTTTTCCAGAAAATACCTGAATAAGCAAAGTTTGTAATCCCCAAGCCAGTGATTTTCAGACATTCTTGCTTGTTTAACATCTAAAGTAATTTTTAAACAGCAAGTATTCACTTGTATGTTTTTAAATTGATACCTAAAATTGTTAACTGTAAGCTTAAGCGTGTACTTTTTAGCATATTTCAATATCAATTACTTAAACATTCATCTCACTCCCTTTGTGGATAAAAGGATCTAAATATGATAGTGATCTGAACCTATCAGCATTCATTAAAGAAAATCAACAAGATGTTTTTCATTTTTAACCTTCAAATCATATTTTCATTTAATTTGTCCCAAAGATTTTCTAGCAATGTATTAATATTGTACTTTATGTAAGTGTCTACACTACAAATTTGTACATAAATTTACTTTTAAAATTGTATTTTATGTAACACGATCACCTATTAAATAATTTCTTATAGATTGAGTTATCATAATCATTATTAGCACACATTGATCAAAACTTTAAATATAGTATGAATTTGTTAATTTACTAAACAGGAAAGTAAAAGGTTACTTGAAATGCATCTCAATAAGTGGACAAGACTTTTAAAAATTAGTTCATATACACGGGATGAGTATTATTTCTGGAATGACATAGTTTCAACATAAAATTGTATTTCAGTGTTCTTTTTTAAAGATATAGGTGTTAGGTGTTAAGGAAGCTGGTTGTTATAAAAACTAGAGAGGGCAAGAAAGAGATATTTTATAGGAATGTAACAGAATTTTTTTATGTCCCTTCTAAGATAGAGGTAAAAAAACTGCATAGTTATCTATCATCAAAACAATAGCAATAATAAAATATTACTTATGAAATAATATACTATTACAATTTTTTATTTTGGTGATAAGTAGCTATGTGATTTTTAAAATAATTAATATATAATGATAATATTAATTACTATTCTTATTATAAATTCAGATAACAGTGCCATTAGGTCTCTCTTCAGTTTTGTTGAAAGCAAAAAAAAAAAAAAAAATGTAAATCACCTAATCTACAAAGTATTTACTGCTCATCAGACTTAACTAACTATACCAACGTTAACACCCATATTTCACACTGGATCATTGTTCTTTCATTTTGGGGACAATGTACTGTAGTATGATTAAGATGGTTTGGGGTTTGCTTTTCTTATTCAAGTGTGAAAAAAAAGTACCGTGAAAGGACAGAAGAGAGAGAGGGTAGCCTGAACATCATGTTCTCACTTGGACTGGCTTTAAGAAAGAACATGTGTGGAAACTGGTCATCTGTAAACTGTATCTCTTAAATTACCTATGCCCAGGTGCCCTTTCACAGTCTCTGTGTTCCCCCTAAGGACAGAGGTACACCACTTTGAAGGCCAGTGGCCTCAGCAGTTTATGAACAGAAAAATATAGAAATAAGCATTGGCAAGGTGGGGAAGAGGGTACAAATACCAGAGAATCTATTTTTAACAACTGACTATAAACAAGAGATTTGGGGTTGGTGATCATATATAAGACAAAATATATGCAAATTAAGACTTTCTCAACTATTAAAATAAGCACTCTGAAATATAAATGGGAAAGTACATTCCATTCAACACAGCAAACCAAAATCACAAAGTATTTAGGAATAAATTTAACAAAAAGGCACAGAAACTATGAAATCTTAGGAAAGACATAAAATAATATCTCAACAAATGGAAAGCATAAAATAGGAAGATTATCATAAAAATGCCAAGTAATGTAATGTAATGTTATTGTAATGTTATTGTATGTAATGTTATTGTAATTAATATAAAAATCACAGAATTCATGTAAGTACATAATATTACTTCAACTAGAATTGCATATTGGGGGTCGGGGGGAGTATTGGTAAAATGATCTTAAAGTATATGAAGAGTTAAGTATCCACTAACTGCAAGAAGAAACCACTGCAAGAAAATTTAGGATACCGTGAATGCAATCTTGTATAGGAGGGAAGTCCTTAACCCTGACTAAAAAATACAAACCTATGAAAATAGGGGACAGATATATTTTTACATAAAAATTAAAACTTTCATATAGTAAAATACATGAGAAATAAGATCAACAGACAAATGATACATGTAGAAAAATAAACTGTCATCCAAATGACAAAGCCCTTAATATTACAAAGCACTCCTACAGGCTGAAAATGCAACAAATATTCCAATAGCAAAAAATTAACCAATGAAATAAAGAGACTTTTCAGACAAGATTAAATTCCAAACACCAGCAATAGTATGAAAAAATATTTAAATCACTAATAGGGACAAAAACTATCCAATTAACAAGGAGATATAACCAACCCTCAGACTTGTAAACACCTCAAGACACTCCAACATTAACAGTGATGAGGAATGAATATGGTGAGGAATGTTACGGTGGCGGGTGTACATAGCAGGGAGTGTAGGTATATGATGGCGGTGCACATGGTGGGGAGTGCATATGGTGGGGAATGGCTAATGAGACTCTGCAGTAGTAAAAACTTTTAAAAAGCAATCTACTAAATCTGTTAAAAATTTAAAAATATATCCTTTGACCTGTCATGTCCGTTCCTGGTATTTATCTTTTAAAAAGTGCCAATGTTGTAGACAACTTAACTTTAAAAGATATTAATTGTGGCATTGCTCAGCATGGGAAAAAACCTGAAAGTTAATATCTATCAGTAAGAGAGTGGCTGAATAAAATATGTACATCTACACGATGGAATGTTAAATAGCCTTTAAAAAGAATTAGAGTTGTATCAGTTGATTCAGGGATTTCCATGAGGTGTTGTTGAGCAAAAGGAACAAATAACCCACAAACAAACAAGCTATAGTAAAGCATAAATAATAAGACAGCATTTTTGTGAGACAACAGCAAAATATTCTGCCTATGCGTATCTACGTGTTTGCACACGTGCCCACGTGTAGGAATATAGAAACATGGAGAAAAATATCACTCCTGTTGTTCACATGGGTGTGCTGGGATGAGTATGGAAGAGGGTGCCGTGCAAGTTAAGACAGAGGAGAAATGGGAAAAAGGGAATGAGTCCCAAAAGAAAAAGAAAAAAAATGCTTTCAAAAACCATATTTATGAACCACGTATGTACTTATATAAAATTATATATGTGAGGATATATAAAAAATTAAGATTTCATTTTTTAATAAAGAACTTAAGAATAGGTCAGGTTTAAAATAAAAGGTTGAAAATAGATACCAGTTTAAAATTTTCCTTTTATTGAATAAAAAATGGGTGTTCGCAACTGGGGATGATACGCTGCATGAGAAAAAGTGATGAGCATGTGAAAAAAATAGGAATCGAGCAACAAATAATGCAGCTAAAAAGTCAAGGAAGAAGGAGAGTATTCACAAGGACATATGGTGAATAGAGTTGAGTTTGCAGAAGCGTGCACAGGCAAGAAGGTGAGCTGGCAAGGACACTGCGAAAAATAGGGAGAGCAGCCCCTGCCGACACAGATCGACAGATCAGAAGACACGAGATCACTGTGGGAAACAGACAAGCCAAGGCTGGCTGGAGTAGGGGATCCAGTGACCAAAGATGATGGTGAGATTTTAAAATACATGCTCAGGAAGAATATGCATGAGAAACAAATCTTCCAAGATTTTTCCATTGTCAGGTGAGAGGAGCTTCTCGAGATAAGGTAAGTAGCTTTTTAATCTACACTGACAAGGAATTGATATTGAGGACGAACAGGATTTTTATGTCAGCATGATACAGATACCTATTCTCTTAGCAAGGAAATTTTAGAAACACTATGTATTTTAAAGTATACACATGGGTCAGATTTTAGGTAATCACGCAGATCTAAAACATCAATAAAAATAGATTCAACGCTCTCACATCTTACTACTGAAAGTAAGAGGGTAAACAAATTAATCACCACAACATGAATGAAAAATAGACTATCCCGTTTGATAGAAGAAGGCAGCATCCCAGCAGAACGGGACACAGAGTAAGTTGCTAGGGCGGGGGCGGGGGTGGGTCATACAGAAGAACAGGTCTGTTCCTGAGGATCTTCCTGGAAGGGGTGAATTTAAGCTAAAGGCACAGCCAGGAATCAATATAAGGGCTATGAGTCATGTTTCACGCCCAATTCTCAACTGTACTTCCTTCCAGCATGAAAACTGGGCAAATGGATACAGAGCACGGAGGGGGAGGGTCAGAACGGGCTCCGTGCCCTCGGCAGCACTTTGACACTTCCAGTCCCCTCCTCCCAGAACTTATCATACGCTGTTGACCCTTGAATAACATGAGTTTGGACTGTGTGGGTCCTCTTAATACGTGGTTTTTTTCCGATAAATACATTGGAAAATTTGTCTGAGATTTGCCACAATTTGAAAAAACTCACAGATGAAATGCACAACCTAGAAATATCAAAAGAATTAAGAAAAAGTTAGGTGTGTCATGAATGCATGGAATTTATGTAGATACTAGTCTATTTTATCATTTGCTATGGTAACATATGCCCAAATCTTTTACTAAAAGTTAAAATTATCAAAACTTATGGACACACACACTTACAGACCATACATGGCACTATTTGCAGTGGAGAGAAATGTGAACAAATGTAAGGCTGCGGTATTAAGTCATAAGTGCATAAATGAACATACTTATGTGCACACATAAATGTACATACCGCACTACGGTAACAGCGCGCCACCTCCTGTTGCTATAGCGCTACGGTGAGCTGAGTGTTGCAAGTAATCATCTCCACATGAGGAGCGATCTCTCCAGTAAACTGTGTATCACTGTAATAAGTTCTCTTTCATGGTTCGGGTGTATTTTCCATTGTATTTAGTATGATACCGTAAACCTTGAATAACACCATGGGACCCATACAAAGTGCCACTAGTGGTCCTGGAAGTGCTTCCAAGAAGCAGAGAAAAGTCATTACAAGCAAAAGCTGAACTGCTTGATGTATACTGTAAATCGAGGTCTGCAGCTGCAGCTCCCCACTATTCCAACATAAATAAATTCAGTGTAAGTACCGCTGTAAAAGATGAAAAGGAGGGACTTCCCTGGCGGTCCAGTGGTTAAGACTTCACCTTCCAATGCAGGGGTTGCGGGTTGGATCCCTGGTTGGGGAGCTAAGATCCCACATGCCTCGTGGCCAAAAAACCAAAACATAAAGCAGAAACAATATTGTAACAAATTCAATAAAGACTGTAAAAATGGTCCACATCAAAAAACAATTTTTTTAAAAGAAAAGGAAATTCATGAAGCTGCGGCCACAGCTACACCGACAGGCGCAGAAACCTTTTGCGTCTTTGGTGAAATATCTTTTCATCTTGTATTAAAAATGCAGTTTTTATGTGGGTGCAGGATTGCTATCGACTCTAATATGATTTGAGAACAAGCAAAGTCATTATATGAGAGCTTAAAGCAAAAAGAAGGTGAAGGATCTAAAGCTGGAGAATCAAATGCCAGCAAAGGCTGGCTTGATAATTTTAGTAAATTATCTGCTTAAATACTGTCAAGATAACAGGAGAAGCACCTTCTGCTGACCAAGAGGCAGCAGACAAGTTCCCAGATGCCATTAAGAAAATCATTGAGGTGATAGGACATCTGCCTGAACAGGTTTTTAATGCAGACGAAACGACCCTATTCTGGGAAAGAAAAATGCAACCAAGGACATTTATTAGGAAGGAAGAAAAGCGAGCATCAGGATTTAAGGCAGGAAGGGATAGACCAACTCTGCTCCTTTGTGCACAGGCAGTGGAGTTTATGATCAGGACTGCCCTTATCTACAGAACTGCTAAACCCCAAACCTGGAAGGGAAAAGATAAACGTAAGCTGCCCATCTTTGGGTTGTACAGAAAGAAGGCCTGGATCGTAAGAATCCTTTTGCTGGATTGGTCCCTGAAATCAGGAAGTGCCTTGCCAGTAAGGGACTGCCTTTTAAATTCTTTTGATATTGGACAATGCCCCTGGCCCCCCAGAGCCCCATGAGTTCAACTCCATGAGTAGACCACCAAGTTGTGTACTTGGCCTCAAACACAACGTCTGTATTTCCAGCCTCTAGATCAGGAGATCATCAAGACCTTTAAAGGCTCTCATCACACATGGTACTCTACAGAAAGAACTGTTGATGCTATGGAAGAAAACGCCTATAGAGAGAACATTATGAAAGTCTGGAAGGATTACGCCACTGAAGATGCTATTGCTTATAGGAAAAGTCATGAAAGCCATCAAGCCTGAAACAATAAACTTCTGCTGGAGAAAACTGTTCCAGATGTCGTGCATGACTTCAGAGGACTTACAACAGAGCCAATCAAGGAAATCATGAAATAGATTGTAGATATGGCCAAGGAGATGGGGGTGGAGGGTGGCTGTGAAGGGTTTCAAGATACGGATCTTGGAGAATTTCAAAAGCTAACAGACACCACACTGGAGGAATTAACAAAAGATGACTAGATGGAGATGAGAGCTTCTGAACCAGTGCCAGACGATGAGGAAGAAGACGTAGCAGTGCCAGAAACAAACTGACATCAGACAATCCGGAAGAGGGTTCTGATTATTCAAGACTGCTTTTAACTTGTAGGATATGGGCACTGAAAGTAAAGCAAACAGTGGAAGGAGGACTGGGATCCTATAGACCCACTTTTAGAGAAATGAAAAAGCACAACAGTCAGAAATTACGATGTATTTCCATGGAGTTACACTGAGTGTGCCTGCCTCCCCTGCTTCCCCCTCCCCCACCCCTCCCCCACCTCTGCCACCCCTGAGACGAGCCCTCCCCCACTCCAGCCTGCTCAACACGTGCAGGAGGAGGATGAAGACCTTTATGAGGATCCACCTCCACTTAATGAACAGTAAATAACCAGCATGCTGTTCGGTTAATAAACTTTCCCTGGTGTACGTGTGAATGTCCGCATGTGAAAATCTAATAATTGTATGGGACGTCTTTGTGTTATCACCATCATCGCCTAAGTGTTCATCGTGTGGAACATCCTGGGCAAGACTTGTATAGAAGTGGATAGCCTATTCTCACATAGGCATAAGGTGAGTCATATTTAATACAAAATTAACAATGTGTTAGTTTTCTTACTGTTTTATAACTTGGCTTTCAAAGAATTACATTGCTGTACCGTATGCCCCTCTCTCTCTCTCATAATTGGAGAAACTATCAGTCTTCATCGCATGTAAGTGGTTTTTAAAAAATGTAACAATGTTTCTAATACTGTATCATCAGTATGGCTGTAATACTGTGTGCTACCCAAATTTCATAACTTCTCACTCATTAGCGTACAGGCTAGGCCACCGTGAAGCAGTCATGTTGCTGCTTCTTTTTCATCAATGCATGAATCGTTATACCTGTAAATACGAATTTCTTTTTCTACTATCTTTTCACTTTTTATGTCTAGTGTTAGTAATACATATAACATTTACAGTTTTTTGTATCATATGAGACAATATTGATGTACGTACTGACAGACTATTCATCTTGTAAACAGACAATGTAAACTTATGGTATAAATAAATACAGTAAAGTAGGATCAATGTATTTTCTGTTCCTTATGATTTTCTTAATAATATTTTTTCTAGCTTACTTTATATAAGAATATAGTATGTAACACATATAACATACAAAATACGTGTTAATCAACTGTTCATGGTACCAGTAAGGCTTCCAGTCAGCAATGGGCTATTTGGGGAAGTCAAAAGTTATATATGGACTTTTGACTGCATGAGGGGTTGGTGTCCCTAACCTCTGCGTTATTCAAGGGTCAAGTGTACTTCCTTCCAGTAACGGCAGTTACTTTTCCACCTGTGATATCTCTACTTCTAGAAGAAAAGTTCTTTAAAGGCAAGAGGTAAGTTAGATTCATCACTGTGCTCTCAAAAGCCACAGTCCAAAGCCACTTGCAGAACAGTTAATTATTACATGAAACATTGCCTTCTTTAATATATTGCTATTTACTGGTAACTTCTTTACATGAAAAGCAGAATTCCAAGAGTGACTGTCATAAAAATGAGTGATGGAAAGAGGTGTAAAGGCCAAAAGCCTGGTGCTTTACAAATTTATCCTATTTTAAAACCACCTTATGAAACCCTGAGCTCCCAAGAATGTATGGTCAAATTAATATTCAGAAATATAAATCTATGTGTATATGAGAAAAATAGGCTTAGTTTCCATTTCAAATTAGCAGGATAATAGTCTTTGGAAGAAATGACAAAAAAAGAAAAACTTTAAAGATAAATCACTTTGTGAATTGGAAAAAGCATTTTCTGAATGAGAATAGACATTTTCACAAATTACAGGAATGAGAATTTGCCTTGTGTGTTTAGAAGAGACTGAGCATTTGTTTTTCTCTCTTTAATACTCATTAGTTCTTCTATTTGACACTAAAGTAATGACTTTAGATCTACCATTAAATGTAGCTTGATTTCTTAATAATATTTCACGATTACTTAATTATAAATGTATTTGAATTGCAACACAAATATTTACTTTGAGAGCCAGAATTGAGCTGTGCTTGTGCAGACGATTGCCGTGGTCTTGACAATGGTTTTGAAGGTAATTCTTTAGCCTGGGAGGAAAGACAACAACAAAAAATGCATGTGATTTTAAAACTCTGTTTTTACTTAGGAGCATATAAGGCTCCCCCCCCCACAGTGGGTGTACACGGCAAACGTTATCCTATGCACTCATTAACAGAGCACACGTACTGCTCTGGGCCACATCTGGTTGAACTGGACAACACGCGGGTGACGGCTGGGGGCGCGCTTCTATAACCGGAAGCTTCCCTCATCCTGGCACCTTTGACACCGCGCAGGTGGAGCAGAGCGATGCGCTGACCCGGAAGGGGCCACGCGGCTCCGAAAGGTGCGGAACTGGACGAACGAGGCGCACAAAACCCTCTGCACGTCAAGGCCCCTGGCTAGCGGCAGTTATTAGTATTATCAATTAATATTATAAAGTTCTATCCTTGCAGAAATGCAATCACGGAGAACCATGTTGCTTCCTGAAATTTGCATAGATGACTGTCAAGGTTTTATGACATTTTCACAAGAACTTTATGTTAATGAAATTAAAAGGGAAGTGTAGTAGGTTATTAGAAACCTGATATCAAGGATAGAATGTTCTATATAAAGAAATTTTCTGTGGCTACTAAGAAAAACATAAAAACCAAGCATGATTACAGAAGCCTTCTTCCTCTCCCGTGCTGCTTTTCTTGCATTGATTCGTTGTCCTTCATTTTCATACTTTTCAGTAAAAGAATCAAGAATTTCATAAAGATCTTCTGCTTCAGCAGGCCGTGGTATATCTCCAAATAAAATGTCATAAGCTCGAATGTCTTGACAATAAAATCTAATAAGAAATATATTAAGAACATTTCTTTTGCAGACATAGATCTTTTCTAGAGTTAAATGTAGGACACACAACTGTGTATGTGCGTGTGATTTACTCACATATAGCACTTCATAGATACGACTTTTCAAACACCAACTACAAGCCATAACCCATGTCAAAGCCTCTAAATTCACCTCTCCAAGCTCACCTCTAGAGGCGATCACCATAAATGGTCTGATATTTATATCCTTTTCCCAATAATATAAAAGCACGTCATATATACATACAAACATATATAGAATATTTATACACAAATGCATATAATAAACATATATTTATATAAACACTAATACACATATAATTACAATCACATACCTATACATCTTTATAGGTTTTTACTTTTTAAGTTTCTTATAAAAATGGTGCTAACATCTAGTTTCCTTAAAATGTTTATTTGTATCAAAATTATGTAAGGATTTGCCTTGCATGTTTAGAAGCCCTGCAACTGATTAAGAAGTATGTTTGTTTTAGTTTATCCAGGATTTAGGTGAACTTTAGTTGGAAAATCTTCCAAAGGCCTAGAATCACAAATTTCTAAAAGCATTCTTAACTTAAATTTCTCAAATTAATAAAACCAGAAGTAAAAACATTTCTCTTGACTTTACAAGATGGAGAAATTTAAGAATCCCCCCATTCCTCCTATTTTCTGGTTGTTGGGGTCTGCACTGAACGTTTCTGCATGTGCTGTGGGATTCTGGGTAAACGGGCACCGCAGACTTGGTACTCAACTTCTCTCAAGTCTGCTGTAAGCGGCAGACGTGTGTCCACCACCAGCTGAGGCAGCCCTGTCAGGGTCACTATTAGTGGGATTCCTGCCAGGTTCTAGAATTAGTCCTCTCAGTCTTAGCTTTTTATCTTTTTCTCGGCAATTAGACATACTTTCGTGGAAATACAGAAGAGCAGTTTTGGGGAAAATTAGCCAGATGGCAGTTTAAAGTGGAAGTTCCTCGTCGCCTGTTAGGGTACTTCCAAATCTTGTATTTTTTAAATCAAAATTGGTCTCTATCTTATGGAAGAAAGACAAAGGCTGGGCCTAACAATAGGAAACCTCTCATGAGGAACGCTGCACTTTGATGGTATGGAGACGGCTGCTTGCCTTCAGCCTCGAGTCACCCTCTGCCAGCTTCACACTCTTCTTCTGCAGCTTCCTCGCCTCTCTCAGCCTGAACAGAATTAAAAAGAATTAGGGCGTTGCTCTGGATGAGGCTTTGGCTGAAGGCAGTGTCGTGGCTGGTTTGGTCTTCAATCCAAACCACTAAAACTTTCTCCGGAGCAGTAATAAGGCTGTTTCGCCTTCTTATCATCTGTGTGTTCACTGGAGGAGCACTTGTGATTTCCTTCAAGGACTTTTCCTTTGCACTCACAGCTCGGCTAACTGTTTGGCACGAGAGACCTAGCTTCCGGCCCATCCTGGCTTTGACGTGGCTTCCTCACTAAGCTTGGTCATTTCTGGCTCTTGATTTAAAGTAAGAGACGTGCAACTCTTCTTTTCACTTGAACACCTGGAGGTCTTTGTAGGGTTATTAATTTCAATATTGTTGTGTCTAAGGGAATAGGGAGGCCTGAGGAGAGGGACAGAAACGTGGGGGCAGGGGGTGGTGGTGAGTGGAAACAGCCAGTCTGAGGAGCCATCGGAATACACACACGTTTACTGATTAGGTTCTCCATCCTATAGGGGTGCGGTTCCTGGTGCCCCAAACAATAACCATGGTAACACCAAGGTCACTGATCACAGATCACCATAGCCAATGTAGTGATAATGAAAAAGTCTGAAATATTGCAGGAATTACCGAAACGTGATGCAGAGACACAAAGTGAGCAAATGCTGTTGGAAAAATGGTGCCAACAGACTTGCCTGTGCAAAGGTTCTCTGTACACTCTTAACGACAGGAGTCTACGAAGTATTACTTTCTCATCGCACGCTCTTCAAATCAATTAAAGTGATTTGCCTTGCACTTACTTTCGGTTAGTTTCTTTCCTCTCAATCAAACAGCTACCTTCTAAAGACATGCCAGCGAAGAGGCCTCTTGACTTGCAGTAAGTAAAGACAGCCGCGGAGCTTCTTAGGGAGACGTCTCCTTCTAAATTCCTGCAAAACAGAAGGCTTTGCGTCACAGAACTGTGAGCACGTTCACTTGAAGATGTCTGATTGGCACTGCGCTTCTAACCCAAAAGAAGGATCCTGCTCTGCACTTACTTCAATCATTTTTTTTGCGGGGGGGAAGAAATATTGTTTATCGAATATTTAATGAGGTCACGTCCATAGGGCTTTCTCTTTTTGTAAATTTTATTTATTTATTTTTTATACAGCAGGTTCCTATCAGTCACCTATTTTATACATATTAGTACATATATGTCAATCCCAATCTCCCAGTTCATCACGCCACCAACCCCATCCCCAACTTGAATCATTTTACCTATTTCACTTCCTGCTGGCCTAAGCTAGGTGCGTTCAAAGGGGCCTAGAGGACGGACAGTTCATGGCAAGTACACAGCAGGTCAGATGGTTGTAGCACAGTGCGATGCACGTGGAGAACACACGTACCGCTGATACTTTCCCATGTTGTCTTCCTTCCCTAAAACAGGGAAACACACCTCAAGAGTAAAAGACTGTGGTTCTTTTTACAGTGAGTATTTGCATGGAACTTAGAAACATTTTTAAATGATTTTACTGAGTAGCTTCTATAAACAGTCTGGGTTTAAAATATTTAATTGCTCAATTAACTCAAGAATAGTGATTGATAGAGAAGGAAAATACACTTTAAGCATCGTAAGCATCACTCAAGTAAAACACTTCCATCTCAATTTTTCATAATTTAGTTTGAAAAAAAACCCTTTTTCCCTGATCAACGCCGTCCTTTCTCAGTTAATTAAAATTGACTCGACCTGGCTCCTTCAAAGCGTGAGGTGAATTTTATGTTGATTCCGGTAGACACAACAGCCTGCAGTTCTGAAATATTTAATTTCTTTTTGTGTGTTTTAGTTTCAGATTTTCTCACAGTGGCTGTGTTTTGTATATTTCTTACTTGTAAGCAGCCTCAAACCCTCTGGGGCACGTGTAAATCATAAATTTCTGTCATTTTAATTCGTTTCTCTTGATGAACAACGATGTAGTTTTAAAGCCTTTGCTCTCCAAGAGCTGTTCAAATGGGATTTCAGCGCACTCACCTTCCCAAGGGCCCAACTGCCACAGTCAAATTCCCTCCAAGTGTTAGGTTACCGCCTTTTGCGAAAGCTTCTACTGCTCTGTCATAATTCAAAATTATTACCAAATCCGATACCTGAAATGTAGACAGCCATTTATTTTAAAAATAATGTCTAAACATCATTTAAAATATATGTTAACTAAAACTCAAGATGCGATATGTAATGTAGCAAGAATTTCAATGTAGCCAAAGAAGGTATGAAAGCAGGGCCGCGCTGCGGATGTGAGCCGCTAACCTCCCGCCGGTAATCAGAGCGCAGGCCTCTGGGCACTCTCTGTGCATCGAGCACGTGCTGTGAGGTCTCCAGGCATCGACTTCTCAGCAGCCTCGCGGGTTAGTGAGGCTGAGTGACGTGTCCTAGTGACACGTGAACAGGTCACACACAGGTTGGAAGGTCCGGGGGCCCGAGTCTGGTCCCCACCGGCGCCCCTGCAGGGCCACGCGACCCCCAAGCAGAAGCCGCCCCAAAGCGCAGGACACCAGGAGGAAGATTAGTTAACCAGTAGTTATGCCTATTACCATGGTTAATCCTCCAAGTAAAAGCAAGGCTGGAGCGAGTCTCCACGCTCCGGGCGGGTCGCTGTGGACAGGGCGTGTTCTTCAGACTCGCCTCCTCTGGGGCGGGACCCCCGGTGAGGCCGCGCGGGGTGCCCAGGCCACGGCCCCTCACCCCACGACCGCAGAGAGGCGCCGGCTGGGGAGGCCAGGCTTTCAACCCAGCTCCTCTTCGCAGCACCGGGCCATCTGCGGCATCTTGGCTCCATTTGCCCTTTTCATGGTTAAAGTCCACGGCAGGACCCGCCCCCTGAACCACCACGTGGAGTCAAGCACGTGTGTCAAGTGCCGGAGAACTGAAGGCCTGAGGGCCTGGCGCTGGGAATCTGGGCTCAAAATGGAAACCATTTGGGTGTTAATTCCACTTCTGCCCCTGGCATATTGTGTGACCTTGGGCAAATGATTGAGTGGCTCAAAGCCCCAATCTCCTCTGTAAAATGGGTATAATAGTAACCAGATTTCTAAGCATATATAATCGTATAGATATATGTATATACATGTATATACGCATATACAGAAATCTAGGGTTGTTTGAAAGATGAGTTGAAATCATTTGTAAACCCTGGCATCACATCTCAATAAAATATGCAAAGGCCAAGCAGATTAATGTTTAAAAGATGACTTCATTTATATCGTTCTTTAAATTTTTCAAATCTTTGTTTTCATCTGACAGAAGAATCTGATTATTACCAAATGTGATTGCACTCGGAAGGGCCTAGTGGAATTCCTGATACAGTTTAATATGAATCCCTTCATGAAAAATTAACTCAAGTTCCGTAGGACAGACCAAATATGCCAGCTAATTGACGCATGCAAAACATATCACTGTGACTCATGTCAACTGTTAATTCCATTTTATACATGGACAGTTTCTGATGATCATTATGTTGACTGATACAGAATTATTTAGCGTTTCTCATGCAAAGTTAAGCAATTTTGCCACTGATTACATAACCAAATCTTATGTACTTTTTAAGATAACACATATGAAATTACTTTGCGTAATGCTTAGAGTGTACACACTCAGCGTAAGTCTCCAGCCGTGACCTTGTGGATACTCTAGTTGTTATGTCTCCTTCTACTTGGTACGTCTTAGGATAGTTAAGTAAGGCACAACTCTATGAGTCAATAAAGAAAATAAATTAATCCTTTAATTTTATGTCTAGTCTCAATTCAGTTCTCCTGAAATAAGAGTAAGATAATCCTGTGTTCTTTGGTGACGTGACTAATTAGAGAACCAGGTCCAAAGCACCACAGTTTGAAGAGCAGCGGTACTGACGACGGCTCTTGATTTATTTCCACAGCTTAGAATAAAAAGCAAAACAGATTTCCTGAAAGAAAACCGGAGCAATGGAGCAAATAAACAGTTAAGACAGACGTTTAAGAATTTGATAAAGGCTTCTTAATAAGTTCGCATTAAGATACAGTTAACTGTAAATAAAATGCGAGTTTTACAATTGAACTCAATTCTTTAAAAAGAATTTAAAAAAATACAAGTATCATGCAGGAAAAGCTGGGGGAGAAATGTTCTCAGGAACCGGAGGGCTTCTCGTCCCCTGACACCCTGTCCCCAACATGGGACTATCCCATCTCCCTCTCAAGTGTTTACCCACCTTGAACCCAAGCCACCGAGTCCCTGATGCTGTCGTCCTGTAACGAAGAGATAGCTTCCAAGCCCCAAATCCAGACAACCTGGCGAGAAAGCCCAGGACTCCCTCCTGTGGTTCTAGTGAGACCCGTCCCCAGCCCCACCCCTAGCCTCCATAGAAGGGTCTTCTTTCCCATCTCTCAAGCCATTCTGCTCGGGAGTCTGTCTCACTCCCCAGAAAGCCTCATCATGTGGGCAGTAAGATTTCAGACTCAGTACGTGGCATCATCAGCCTCAACGTTCTACCCAAATTTGAGGGGTTCCCATCCCCTTCCACTCCTCACAGTAACAGATCCCCCCCTTGCACAGCAATCTTAGGGGACTTCGAAACTGAACTCTGATCTCCAAGAGTAGTTTCTCAACTTAGCCTAGATGCCTTCCTCATCATTAAAGGAAAAGGGTTCATCCAAATTCTCCTGGAAGAAGCGGAGTCATTCTTCTCACATTACAACCTTGGGTGAAAGCGAGGTTGATCTGATTTGATGGCCCAGTGTGGATTCTGGCTTTTGGTAAACAACGAACAGTTGGATAATCCAAGGTATCAGGGTTTTCAGACCTTTGGGCTCTGCTATAATTGTCCTGGAAAGAAAATTTAATGGTGTTTAAACCAAGTCTTAGCATTACCTTTCCTTACTCCACTGACTTTTAAATCTTTCATTTGTTGTTGTTGTGTTTGGTGGGTATGTGTGAGTTCTACAACCTTGGGAATTCTCAGCAGCTCTCATGAGGGGACCAGTGCCATCATCTATACTTAACTAATGCCCAAGCTCCTGAGGGCCAACAGGTTCTGTACACGTCCCTAACTTCACACACCTTCAGAACCGTTCCTGGTCTAGATTCCAAAGTGGAGCTAGAACTAGACTTCCTGATAGTCAAGTACGCATTCCACGTGTAATGAAGGGGTCGCCACCTGGGGGAGGCAGCAGGGGGGCGGAAGCTCGCAGGGGGTCCTGGGCCCAGGAGAGGGGTCTGGTCCCACCATGGGGGGCGCTGCAGTCCCCTCCAGCCCTGCCACCACACACCACACCCACGTGCTGCCAGGTGGCGAGAGCAGCTGACCCCAAACGCCAGCCCCCTTGCCTCTGTCGTAAGACCTGCCTTCCCCTCCTGTCATCAGACCAGGGCAAGTTTACCTGGAACTACGGCCTTGCTTGGACGCTTCCTCTTCTCTGTCCTGCTTCCCTTAGCCCCTTATAGGTTCCCCCCCACCCAGAACATTTGCTCAGTAAGTCACGTGCACCACGAGCCCTGTCTCAGGCTCTGGCTCCAGTGAAACCAATTAGAGACAACCACACACCACCTCCGCAAGATGCTCAGCATCTCTGTGCGTTGAAAATAATCACATGCGCCCCGCCTACCTCATCCGTGCCCTGAAATCCACGGCGTGTTACATGGGTGGGAGTTACGGTTAGAGCCAGCTGGGGCACTAGAAGCGAGGAGACTCACCCAAGCGCCCACGGAAGCCAGAGGCCTCCCCCTGAATGGCCAGCCTGTCGTTCTCCGGCTGGAGGAGTCACATAACTCAGTTATCTACACAATGACGGCAGCGACAGCCACTCAGCATGGCTACGGTATGGAAATGATTCTATGAGAGTACATGTGAGAGTTTTATGAGAATGTTAGCCATTATTGCTAATTATTCCATTCCAAAACAGAAGGGCAGATAATTAAGTTATTCGACAAACATTTAATAGTTTGAACCGATGATGGCAGTGCTTTAAAGAAACATTTATTTTGGGTGTCTACTTGTGCTTGACACTTGGCCAGTCTGAGGGCACAGGTATGAAGGACTCACAACCTAGGTAAGGGCCAGGCAAGAAAACCTCCAGACTGGCGCATGCGCCGAGCGCCCCATCCCACTAGGAGCAAGTGTCTAGCGGAAGAAGAACGCCAGAGAGGAGCTCGGGCAGCCTGGGGGGCTGCAGACTTGAGGCATGGGTCCCGCTGCCTGAGGTGGCCACGGGCCTGCTGCACTTCATTGGAACTGGAGCTGGGGCGACAAGAGCATCCAGACGCAGGAGCTCCGCGGGCGCATGGCCGCCGACCCCCAAGCTCCCTCGCTCATCCTGGGTCAGAGCTGCACCCCGAAGGTAACTTCATGTTTCTGGCCAGGTCTGAGATGCTTCCTGGGGAACCAGCACGGCCTCTCGTTAGCACTGAAAAGTGACCGACAGCTCTAACCTTACGGCTACGCTCAGGGAAGCAAAGCCAGGTCCTATCGAAGAGGCACAAACTCCTAGGACAGTCTTCTAATCTCTACTTGAAGAGGATATTTTTAAAAGTTAATACTTATCTTCCATGTACAGTATTTAAATGGAATTCCAGAGTTAATTTCTACTCAGCCATGAGGGTAAGTGGCATTCAAGGTTTCCACAAACGGCAAATATAAGCAAATGCTCTTTGAGATGGAGCCCCAAAGCCTGGGGTCAGCGGGCAGTGATGAGGGACACCTGGGTACAGCACCAGGACGTGTGAGCAGGGGTGCACGACAGATGCTGAAAATACGCTTTCCACACGAGTGCGATGTTTCTGAAGGCCATGATTTGGTTGAATATACAACCAAAAGGCAGTCATGTTAGCAAAACTAAAACACGTTCCTCTTTTTATATCACAAATCTATGCAGCAGCAAGTAAAGGTCAAATAAAAATGAAAGTCAGTAGTGGAAACACTTCCTCCTAATAAGGCCAAGGGCATTTAAAACTACGGCAACAGAGCAAATTCATAAAAGGGTAGTTCAGGAAGAAACTGACTGAAATTTCAGAAGAAAATGATTTGGGAATATCAGGAGATTTGATTTACCAAATCACTTAGCAATAAAGCAGCGGACGAAAGCTTGATATCATGTAGATGCTCCCTGTGGGAGAGACCTCTGTAAGCAAGTGTGTGCTGGCATAATTTCTAGTCCATTTGATAGAAACCATAGTCATTAGCAGCAAAGTTGTAAAATGAAACAATACAAAGTCAACCTTTACTTAAAAAATTGGAAGTAGTTTGAACATCAGGGATACCAAACTGGATTTTGCCACAAATGTTGATACATGGCATTGAGCTGTTTGCACCCATGACTCTGCAATCAGAAGCCATAAACTGCCAGTTGTAGTTTTCAGGTCTGAGAACACGTGTTCTGCAGATATGCTAACGATGGAAACAGATGAGATGGTAAATGAAAGAAACTCTACTCTCAATGAAGGCGAAGGAGAAAAATGATAAACATTACACAGCTTCAGGTAGAGAGTCAAGAAAATAAAAGGGAACGATTTCCATAGGTGGTTAAACGAGAACAGTAGGAGATCACTCGACTTTCACGTAGCAGTTGCTTTTAGAGAATAGGGTAGTCGTATGTACACACGTCACCACTCACCTCTATTCCTAGTTCAAATCCTCCACCAAGCCCAGCTATCCCGATGGCCGAAGGTGCAGACCATTCTAATAAAAACAAACAAACATTACTCTAATATTAAAACTCCTTGGCACATAAATATGGGGAGGAAAAATGCTAAAATATGAATTAATAGTGTTTCTTCTTAAAATAATGAGATTTTGGCGTTTTTGCCTATGTTTTTAAATGTTCTTTAATAAATATATATAATTTTTTTTTTTTTTTTTTTTTTTTTTTTTTGCGGTACGCGGGCCTCTCACTGCTGTGGCCTCTCCCGTTGTGGAGCACAGGCTCCGGACATGCAGGCTCAGCAGCCATGGCTCACGGGCCCAGCCGCTCCGCGGCATGTGGGATCTTCCCAGACCGGGGCACGAACGCGCGTCCCCTGCATCGGCAGGCGGACTCTCAACCATTGCACCACCAGGGAAGCCCTATAATTTTTTAAGTTAAAAAGGTTTGAAAGGTGTTAGTTATTCATTATGAGCCTCATAGACTCACAAGTCTATGTTTTCTAATCTTTCCCTACAAACATGCGTAATACCAAACTATTGAATTCTCACCAATTAAACATACATAGCATTTGATCATTTCAACCGTCAGTATTCCTAATGTTTTACAAAATAATTGAGCTGGAATTCCAGTCTTTTGTTAGCATTTTATCATAGATATAAGAGAGCAAATGGATTCAAAAGAGCTTATTATAATCGCTTCTAAGGGTAACATAATACTAAACCGTTTCTATTGTAAATCCTGGAGGGCAAAAACTGTTTTGACACCCTTTGTGCCTAGTAGAAGCACAAGAAATAGGTTATAAATTCAAGACTATTAAAATTCTAACAAGATACACATCCTTACATTTGGAAACTAAGTACAATAATTCCATTTGCCACGATATGGTACATTTCAGGATTATCGTGTGCCTAGCTTTCCTGATCTGGACACAATTGTGCTAAACAAGTCTAGAAAAAATAACTGGGGGGTGGGTGGATAGTCTAGATGAAGTACTTTCTGAAAATGCCCAGCAGCTACCTAAGCCTAATTTTTCTTGCTACCATGTATTCTAGATGACAGGCTAGTGCTTGAATATACCCAGAACTAATCTATCTGGGCTTAGAGGGGTTTTGATTACAGAAATTAATGTCTCATAATCTCAAAGTTATTTTCCACTTCCTACGTTAGGGACTGTCCCTGTTTAAAAACTGCCCACCTGGGCTTCCCTGGTGGTGCAGTGGTTGGGAGTCTGCCTCCTAATGCAGGGGACACGGGTTCAAGCCCTGGTCTGGGAGGATCCCATATGCCGCAGAGCGGCTGGGCCCGTGGGCCACAACTACTGAGCCTGCGCGTCTGGAGCCTGTGCTCCGCAACAAGAGAGGCCGCGATAGTGAGAGGCCCGCGCACTGCGATGAAGAGTGGCCGCCGCTTGCCACAGCTAGAGAAAGCCCTCGCACAGAAACGAAGACCCAACACAGCAAAAATAAATTAATTAATAAACTACCCCTAACATCTTAAAAAAAAAAACTATTAAAAGTGATTAATTTCTAAAAGAAAAACAAACTGCCCACCTGGCCAGGGTCTGGGGATTTGCTGTGCCCCACTGGGCACATATTATATTACCCTCTGAAGAGTGACCAGCAGCTACTTGGGAAGATGGGAGACAGAAACTTAGGTATCTAAGTAGGAAGGTCCACCCGAGGTTCTGATAGGAGCCCCAGGTGTCGACGGCTCCTCCCCCTTTTCTGACGGTCACCGGTCCATGACCATTCGGACCTGCAGGGCTGGGGGCTCCTTGCAGATGCAGAGCCCATCTCACGGTGGACTCGATTTGAGTGTGCCTACTTGTCTGGTTGTACTGCTGGGAATCTGCCCACGAAAATTTGCGTAATGCTTCTTTTCTTGAGAAGAAGAGAATGTTGTCACTTTTTGTTTCGTAGCCAAGCCCAGAGCTATGAAATCTGAACCACCTCAGGGGCAAACTCTCATTTGCTGTAGGGACGCCTCACAGGGGACAACAAATCCTGCTGACTCAAGTTCCGGGGCTGTGCGCCCCCCAAATGCCGGGTGTATCTCCTGTCAGTGGATGGCCCGTGTTCTCCCTCAAAATAAAATTAAATTATCTACACTAAAAAGAGCTATTAACAGAAAAATGTGTTCAATTATATAACTGAACAGCAAATGTTAAATTCATATAAAAGCCTTTTAGTTGGTTATGACACACCCACACACATTTTAAATATTATATATGTTGGTTCTTGGGATTCAAGCAAACATATTTTGATGTCATGTCTGAAAAATCAAGTATTAGATTTCGCCCCAGAAAGTAAAACCAAATTATACTGATCTTGATATGATTCTGCCCTGGGGATATTCTTTAAAATGTTTCAGCTTTTAAGATCCCACACAGGAACAATGGGGGAGAAAAGCTTCCATAAAACAAAAGAAAGCAACTGAAGGTGAAGCTGAGGAATAGGAATGCGTATGTAACAACAGAAATACAGTGTCAATGTTTAGCATATGCTCCATGGGAGGACAACAAAGTGTGTAAAGACGGGGGCCCCATCTTCTGATATTTTGAGTCTCACGGGTCGTCTGACCACAGAGAAAACGGAGGGAGCGGCCCAAGGAAGGTAGTCCAGGCGGCACCGGAAAACCTGTCTCTCTCCCTACAAAACCTGTTTATAGTGGAAACAGAACAAAAAAGGGACAAGGATTCTCTGCCCCTCCCAGTGAAGGGAGGCTAGCTTACTTCCATCTGGAAGGCGTGCCAGCACGATCCCACTGCCACCTCTCGCTGTGACCAGAAACCCAGCTTTTATCGCAGACAGGACCACCAGGCCCTTGGCTTTGGCAATGACGTGTGCTGCAAAAGATGAAGACAGGTGAGCGCCCGGCAGGTGACAGCTCAGCAGGCCTGTGCACGCAGGTTTGCTTCCCAGGGACCAGGGCCTCCCTATAGCCTCAGCGGCACAGGGAACTGCGAGGAAACCGCCCCAGGACAGAGAAGCCTGAAGCCTTCGGTGGCCCTAACCCAACAGGGCAGGCGCTCAGAATCCTGCAATGGACACAAGAAATGAGACACTGGGATGAGACTGTAGTGATATCTAGTAGCAGGACAAATAATTTGGAGATTTCAATTAATTTACAACATTATTTATAATTTTAAAAGTTACAAAAGTATCTTCAAAGAAATTAAGACCTACATAGTGTTAAGGAGAAACTTCAAAAGTGACTGACATGCAGTGTGCAGCAGGACGTTTGAACTTAGAGCCACATTGTTGAGTTCAGCTTCTATTAATATGAAAATCTGGATTCAAAACCAGGAAAATTAAATGATTTTGCCACTTAAAAACATTTTTTGACTTTATAAAGTGATCTGATCAGTATTCGAATAACACATAACTACCAGTGCACTGAAAATATAATTCAATTTACAAAATATTGGTTTATCCACATTTCAGGGAAGTTTGTTACACAAAAGGAAGGTTATTAACATAGGTAGCCACTAAACACAGTGCCTTACTAGTCTGTGGATCTATTTACACAATAGTACATCTTTCAAATAACAAAGGAAGCCTAAACATTGGAAATTATTCTTGGATCCCAATGTTACTTTTAAGGTAGTTTAATTTACCATCATTTTAGTCAAATATTCTGTCAAGGAAGTCAAACCAGACAGTGTACTCAAATACACAAAAAAGGCTTTGTAGGTGTCCCTAGGAAACACTAAATTTCTAATACACTTATGCACACCATTTCAAAATTTAAATTAATAACAGACTCTCAGAGACGGTTCAACCAAGAGCACGAGGAGGGTAACACACAGACCATTCCTGGAGCTCTTGGTACTTGAACAAGGTTTAGAAGTAAGGCTCTCTTCTCTCGGACGGTCATCACCTAAGTGTGCCTTAGCTCGTGTTCTAAAGGGTGTGACACACGGTACTGATGCTGACAGCTTCATTGTACATCAGGTAGGTTTGTTTATACAACACATGTTGGCAGAATAGCCTCACACGCCATTCTCAGTGCTGTTACAGTGAGTAGTGCCTCTCTTCAGAAACATTAGGTATAACAGAAGTATATTTTTAAAATGAACATAGTTCAAATGTCAGGTGTGTTTTTATATCTTATCCACCCTGATTCCGGGACATTAAAATACCAATAATCCCTGAATAATTGTCCAATTAGCTCTTCATTTGTAACGTAGGTGCACTGATTGCAGATTTACTCTCTAAACTGGGTTTCACTTAGTCTCAGAGCCCCTCACACCAGATGACTGTGAACTCACAGCCTAAGAAAGTCTAAAGGTCTGGGCATTTTGTTTTCAAATATTTTTTAGATTTTATCTCCTATCACGTAATACACCTCCCTAGCTTTAATGTACGCGTAATGGGCCCTCCCTACTCATCCCAAGGACAGACGAGGCTTGGTCATCCGGCAGCTGCGGCCTCCCTGGCTTCCATCAGACACACAGCCCGCACCCCTGCGGGCCTTCGCTCTTATTCAGGCTGCTGTGTAAACGGGTTTTCATTTTCTGAGCTACACCCAGTGAAAGGGAGTCGGGTGGCCTTTGACTGGAAGCAGAATAAAGGCAAGGCAGAATTTTGCTGGACAAAATCCACGAGAAATAATCCATACCCCAAAGTTTTTATGGTAGGAAATACAGCTTATCTGTAACTTGGGCTAGCCTGACATGTATGTAGATGCTGCTGTATGTTGAGAAACGTCTTCTGTCTCCTGCTTCAGAAGACAGCTACAGAAAATTGCGTTTTTCCGGTTGAATTTTCTTCAAGTGTTACACAGTGCTTCTCTAGCTTGTACGTGCATGTGACCCTCTGGAGATCTCGTGAGAAATGCAGATTCTGACTCATCAGGCTGAAGTGGAGCCTGAGGCCCTGCGTTTCTAACAAGCTCCCAGGAGATGCCCAGATGTGGCCACCTGCCTTAAAGGAGCAAGGCTCTATGAAGCGCTGTTTTCTTAAGATGGGAGGAGTGGCTGGGCCAAAATAACGACACTTCGTATTATTACCATAACAACAACAAATTAGAAATTTTTACAACCCTTAAAGGTCTGTTAAATAACTTCAGAAAATCTGGCTTAAGGAATTAAACTGGTTTCTCTAATGCAGGATGAGTTATTCACTAAGAGGGAGATCAGCCCGCAGCTGCCTGGGCTAGTCTGCGTGTGAGTGTCTGCATCAGACAGGTATTCTCCGAAACACCTTTAGGAATAACTGGTACTAGTAACGAACAGACAGTGGCTCCCAAAGGCTGGCCTCTGGGCCAGGTCTTGCGTGGTCAGCCTGACTACAGGAGAATCACATTAGAGACGCGATAAAATCTCACTCCTGGCCACGCTGCTCCCAGGGTCTGATTCAGCAGGTCGGGGGAGTTTAGGAACTGCACTTTAATGACCCAGGGAATACAGATGTGCAGCTGTGCTGGGAATCATTGATTAGTCTTCTTAAACCACTATAAAGTATAACTATCTTACCTAGAAAGGAAAAACACAAAACTAAAATTTATTTATGAGATTAGCCGGTGAGTTTGCAAGATGAGTTTGCCAAAGTCCTCAGAAACTGAGGATAAGGACCTGTGAGTTTGGGGAACGTGCAGTGGAAACGGACACAGGGTACTTAGGGCCATGGGCCCTGCAGAGCGGAGGAGGAGAGGGGGCTGCCCAGGACACCAGCCGGGACGACGGGCCCAGAGGAGAAAGGTGGTCTGAGGACCTGTGTGAGTCAAGGGTTGCAAAGGTAATTTAAGAAACAGAGCAGATGTAGAAGTGAAAGTATGTATTTCATTTACCTACCAGGAATGATCTTATCAGGTCCACTTCCGGAAGTTATTTCTGTGAATTCTCTTAGAATTTTAGCAGCCTTCTTTGCTTCAGATTTCAAATTGGAAGGTATAGGGTTATTCACTGAAAGATTAAAAAAATGATTTTAATGAAGAGATCTACTAAATAGAAGTTAGAAATTTGTTGTAATTTCATTTTTTCATACACAATTAAGCATTATCAAATTGTATCCTACCAGACAAAGGAAATAAACTGAAAATCCTTATTTATTGATCATTTCATCTTTATTTTCCTACTAAATTAAATTCACTAAGATTGGGAAACCCTAAACTCTCAAAATCTCAGAAATTATAAAATCATGGAATTCTAAAGGATCTTAAAATCTGGTCCAGTCTCCCAATTATGTATCTTTTCCCTGTAATTCTTAACTCAGCACAATATTAACAAAAAATATTAAAATGTTAAGAATGAACAAAAGATGTATTTTACTACCGTCTATAACAGATAATACAAAATTTAATATATTTGACTATTTTGTTGAAAATGTTTGACCTGTCTGCACAGATTTTCCATATTAGTAAAATTCTAGTAGACTCAGGAATTGAGTGATTACTTCAGTTAATGAACATTTGCATTTGTATAGCATTCTATGTTTTCAGCATTGGTTGGGTATTCATAAACTCAGAGGAAGGTTTATTCATCCTAGCGATGCTCACATAATCTTTCCAGCTCTGAAGTATGTGGGATGGACCATTCCTTTATCACAGGACAAGGAACCAGAAGAGTCAAAGAAATCAAGAGGCTTCAATATAAATCCTGCTGTTCTGACCATCAGATGAATTTTTCATTTCAAAGATTGTGAAATTTCCATTGGCTGTTTTCATTCTTTCCATTTCTATCCTCATTGTGTTTTTGTTGTTCTTTCAGTCCTTGAGCATATTTTAAAAAGTGTTTTTATATCCTTGTCTGATGATTGCATCATCTCTGCCCTTTCTGGGTCTGTTTTTTGACTGACTTTTCTCCTAGTTATGGGTTATGTTTTACTGTTTCTGCCCATTGCTAGTGAAATTTGGTGGTTGCTAGAACTATGAACACCGCCATGTTGAGGATCTAGATATTGTTGTCTTATTTAAACAGTGTTGCTGCGTTTGTGCTGGCGCCAGGGAGTCACTTGCAGATCAGCTCAGCCTTTCCAAGGCTTGCTTTTATGTTTCGCTTGGAGTGTGTAGTCTTCGGTGCCAGGCCTGCAGTTACCAGTGACTCTGGGCTGTCCCCTGAACGTCCTCGGATGTGACACACTCTCTCCACTCGGCTGGTTGGAACTGCCGCTCCCAGCGCTGCATAAGCTCTGAGGACTGTTTGCCTCACAGCTTCCTGAGAGCCGTTCTTTGCCCCGCCCTGAAAGTGTCCCCTTCACACAATGCTTCCTGCGCAGCCAAGGACTGCAGATCTCTGGAGCTCTTTCCATCTCTGATTCACTCTCCTCTGGGAATCTGCTCTGTAAACTCCAGTTGCTCAGCCTCTCCAAACTCAATTTGTCTCTCCCATTCAGAAAGAACCCAGGCCACGGTGGGCTTCCCTCCCTGTGCTGCAGCTTGGAAAGTGGTCCAGGCAGAAAAACGGGCAATTGTGGACTTCACCTCAATTTCCCCTCTCCTCTGGGATCCTAGACCCACTCGCCTGTCGTCCAACATGAAAACAGATGCCCCATATGTTTTCCCCAGTTTCTGGTTGTTTACGGCAAGTGGCAATTCCAGTACCAGTTTCTTTGTCATGAAGCTCTCAGTGTACTTTTGTTTTTTATGATGAGTAATACTGAATATCTTTCCATTTCTGTCAAATCTTTTTTTTTTTATTTCTTGTCCATTTATAGAGGGTATTTCTCTGTTCCTTATTGATTTGTATATTAAGGGAATTAACCTTTTTTTCTAGAATACGAGTTACAAACATTGATTTCCTCTTTGCCATTTGTCTTTTCAATTTTCTTATGATGGTTTTTCTACTTTTTAAAAAATGAAATCAAATTCATAACTACTAAACAAAGCAGTTCCCAAATTCATATGGAAAAATAAGCAAGAAAAGCCAGAAGAAAATGTGTGAAAGAAGAAGAATGAAGGGGATAAGCTCTGGTTTAACATATTATAAAGCCTCAATAATTTACCTCTTAGTGATGTAAATACAGACAGAAAAATCAGTTTGACAAAATAGAAAATTCAGGGCTTCCCTGGTGGCACTGTGGTTAAGAATCCACCTGCCAATGCAGGAGAAACAGGTTCGAGCCCTGGTCTGGGAAGATCCCACATGCTGCGGAGCAACTAAGCCCATGCACCATAACTACTGAGCCTGCACTCTAGAGCCTGCAAGCCACAACTACTGAGCCCGCGTGCCACAACTACTGAAGCCCACGCACCTAGAGCCCGTGCTCCCAACGAGAAGCCACCACAATGAGAAGCCTGTGCACCGCAACGAAGAGTAGCCCTGACTCGCCGCAACTAGAGAGAGTCTGCGCGCAGCAACGAAGACCCAACACAGCCAAAAAAAATTAAAAAATAAGTAAAATAAATAAATAAATATAAATCCATTAAAAAAATTCAGAAATTGGCCCAAATATATAAATTAATTTAATATATGATAAATATTGCACCTGAAATCATTGTGGAAAAGCTGTTGTACACAAAAAATAGTGGTCCTTTGGGGGAAAAAAGTCATCCACAGTTTCACATTACATAACAATAAACTCCAAATGCATTGATGATTTAAAATACCAAAGGTCAGGGTTTCCCTGGTGGTACAGTGGTTGAGAGTCCCCCTGCCGTTGCAGGGGACATGGGTTTGTGCCCCGGTCCGGGAAGATCCCACAATGCCGTGGAGCGGCTGGGCCCGTGAGCCACGGCCGCTGGGCCTGCGCGTCCGGAGCCTGTGCTCGGTCCCAAACGGGAGAGGCCACAACAGTGAGAGGTCTGCATACCGCAAAAAAAGAAAAAAAAAAAAAAAAACAACCAAAAGTCAAACCATAAAAGAACCAGAAATTATGGGAGAATTACTGTTCAAATTCATAGTGCAAAAGGCCCAACTATGAGGAAAAATTGTTTTTTTCTTTTTTTGGCCGCACCACGTGGCATGTCGGATCCTAGTTCCCCGACCAGGGATTGAACCCATGCCCCCAGAACTGGAAGCATGGAGTCTTAACCACTGGACCGCCAGGGAAGTCCCTGAAAATTTTTCTATATTTTTTGAACCACCAGAAATTATGGCATAAGTGCATTGTAACAATAAAGGAAAAATATAGATACACAAATATTGAAGAAAAAAGGCATCCCTACTACTAATACTCACCAATACTACTGTCTGCATTTTAGTGTGTGCTTCAGTTGGTTCCTATTGCTAAACAAGGAGATTATTTCCTTTTTTAGTTTTTAGTGATACCACTGTTCGATGGTAATTATCTTGAGAGAATCTTAGGAGTTGGAATTAATGACTGAAAAAAATAAAAAATGTCTAGCTTTTTATTCCATTATCAAATCACCTTCTAAAATTACTATCCAACCTTAGAACCACTGGGTATTACCATAAAAAATTCGTACTGTTACTGGGGAAGCTGGTCGAGGCAAAGTGTGCACATCAGAAAGGATGACAAATTTTTATTGTTTGTTTACATTTTGTTTTGCATATTTTCTGTTCATGTTCTTTGCTTATTTTTCTGGTACCATACTCCTTTTGTCTATAATTTTAATCATGTCACAAGTTTGTATCTCAGCTTCTTGTTTTCATACTTTTATGTATAGTTTTTCAGTATTTGTTTTTATTTATATGGCAATATCTCTCTGAGCTTTCTACCATTATAATCTTTCTATTATTGTGACTAAAGGCCTTTAAAAAAATTATACAAGTATTATTCTAAATTTTCTTCCTCCAGAGCTTTTATTTTACATTAAATATTTGACCCTCCTCAAACTTGCATTGGTATAGGATATGAAGTGAGAACCTAATATTTTAAAATTATACAACACAATTTATTGAATGATCCACAGCACTTAATTAAAAATGCTACCTTCATGACAAAAGCAAGAAAGGAATATATATATATATATATATATATATATATATATATACTCATATATTTAAAAATATATGAGAGAGATGACATGGTAGATTAACAAATTATTCTGGGACTTTAGGTCATTCAAAGGAAAACAAAATAAAATTAGATTACATATCACATCATACACACACAAAAAAATTCAATGTAATTGAACGCCTAAATATTAAAAGCAAAATTTAGTACTTTTAGAATAAAAAGAATAGGGAATATCTTTATGATTCAAGGATGGAGGAATGCTACAAACAAGGCACAACAATAACAGGAAACTACAGATACATTCAACTACATTAAAGTTTAAAAAGTTGTATCAACATACATTTAAAAAATAAAAATATAAGCCACAGATTGGAAGATATTTGTCATAAACATAAGTGACAGAGATTTAGAATCCAGAATATATAAAGATCTTTTATTTTTTAATACAGAAATTTTAAATTTATTTACGTTTATGATTGATATGATTTATGGTTAATTGATTTATTATAATTACAAATCAATTTGAATTTTTCAATTTGTATTTCTATCATATCTTTAGTATCTTCTACTTTTTCGTTTGTTATTTAAAATTTAGGATTCTTCAAGTTGAATTCTTAAATCCTTCTTTAGTTCTGGACATTTTGCTTCTTCCATTTCTGTTTTATTTTTTTTTTTAATTTTTATTGGAGTATAGTTGATTTACAATGTTGTGTTAGTTTTCGGTGTACAGCAAAGTGAATCAGTTATACATATACATATATCTACTCTTTTTTAGAGTCTTTTCCCATATAGGCCATTACAGAGTATCGAGTAGAGTTCCCTGTACTATACAGTAGGTGCTTATTAGTTATCTGTCTTATATATAGTAGTGTGTATATGTCAATCCCAATCTCCCAGTTTATCCCTCCCCCCCAACCCCTGGTAACCATAAGTTTGTTTTCTACATCTGTAACTTTTTCTGTTTTAGAGATAAGTTCATTTGTACCCTTTTCTTAGATTCCACATATAAGTGATATCATATGTTTGTCTTTCTTTGTCTGACTCACTTCACTCAGTATGACAGTCTCTAAGTCCATCCATGTTGCTGCAAATGGCATGATTTCATTCTTTTTTTATGGCTGAGTAATATTCCATTGTATATATGTACCACACCCAGAATATATACAGATCTTTTAATATCAATAAAAATATGAAATCACTATAGAAAATGGGGCAAAGTGTTCAATTAGTTAATCCACAGAAAAGGAAACCTCCATGGCCAATAAATATATGAAAAGTTGATCAAACTCCCTAGAAGCCAGGGACATGCAAAGCTAGACCATAATGCATTACCGTGTCTTGTCCTTTAGGTTGACGGAAATTATAAAAGCCTGCCAATGAGCATGTGTAGGTTGTGCAGGGGCACATAGGGAAGCCTCTGTCCCATTGCTGGGGACGTGAGTAAGTGCAGCTGCTGTGGGAGCTGTTCTGAGGACAGCTGGAGATGACCCACCAATTCTACTCCTGGACGTGCTCAGAGGCACTGGCTGCCCGGCTGAATGGTGGCCCCCAAATTCACGTCTACCTGGACCCTGTGAAAGGGACCTTATTTGGAAACAGGGTCTTTGCAGACGTAATTAAGTTAATCATTCTTGACTACCCAGGGGCCCCTAAGTCCTTAAGGAGACAGAAAGGGGAAGATGCAGAGAGGAGGGGAAGGCAACGTGGCCACAGAGGCAGAGGCTGGACCATGCGGCCACAAGCCCAGGAGCACTGGGGCCCCAGGAGTTGGGGGAGAGAAGGCAGGACTCTTGGAGGGGTGCGTCCCTCCAAGCACGGCCCGGCTGACGCCCCACGGGCAGCCTCCACGCGGGAGAGGGCGTGTCTGTTGTAAGCCGACCAGTCTGTGGTAACTTGTTGCGGCAGCCCAGCCACCGAGGCAGGGCTTTTAACAGCACAAAGAAATAAATATATTCAAACAGGAGACAAACGTCCCTCAAGAGGAGGACGGATATATCTAGTTTGGTGTAGTATTAAAATTGTATTCTATACAGAACTTCAGATAAACTAGATCTACTGTATCAACATGGCAAAATGTGAGTAATATTGACAGCAAAAACAAGTTGCATAAAGATATATAGGGTGTCACACATTTATGTAAACATTTACATAAATGTTATACAAATATTTATATATAAAGATAAAGTAAAATGATACTTGATTTGGGGGTGGGGTGGCCCGGGGGAAGGCTTATATAGGAAGCTTACTGGAAACTTGTACATTTTCCCTTAGGCTGTGCATAGTAAGTCACGGATGTAAAAATTGTTATTCTCAATAGTCCTTTGTATGTCTGAAATATTACAGAACAAAGACTGCTCAGCATAAATTGAATCCTGTACTATTAAATATTTAATATATTAGTGGAAACGTATGACTCCAGCTGTAAAAAAATATGTATATTATGAATAATTACTCCATAAGTTGTCTTTTGTTTAAAATCTGACCTCTCACAGCCAACATGTCTTGCATGAAGAGGTGTAGAAAAGTGAAAAATGTACCCTTATGTTTTACACAAACAAGAGAGCACACACAGCCTCCCCTCCCTCACGCATGTGCGAGCGTGTGCACAACACACACACACACACACATAATTCAGAGGACAGGGATTTGGTGAGTGGCTATACACTAAATATTCAGTTGTTATTATATGCATTTGTATACCATTGACAATTCTGAAATTTGCATTTTTAGGAACTAACATAAAGTTGCTCTTCATCTTCTCGATCATGTATTTGTTTAAAATCACACTGTCCCATTTTGACGATGGTACTGAGATACTGAAAAGCTGCTACTGTTGGTTCTCTACTTTCACTTGCGATGGTGAATATGAAACACAAAGATGAACACGGAAAAATTCTCAGAAGCACATAATCTTTAAATAGGGAAGGAATCTTAACACATCCATTTAAAATTATGTCAATTTACTAGTGGTCTTTAAACTTTTCCTATTCTCAATGCTTTGGTTATACAGTCTGGATTTAGAAGGTCTTAGGAAAAATACAACGTAGAACAATTCCAAGTGAACATATTTATGTAGATACTTCGGCCTTTAAAGTACATTTTATGGAAGTGGCTGTTAGTCATGACTTGACTAATGTCAGTAGCAAGCTAATGACATACAGTTGGTTTTGGTATTCCACAGTGAGCAAGAAAAAGTGTGCACGGTAGGGGGCATTTCCAAGTTTCCGATATGGTATTGACACAATTGACGGCTTCCGAAAACCACAACCGGTGTGAACAGCCTCGATGGGAGCCCGCCTCTCCTCCTCTGGATCGCTACAAAGGAGGTACCGAGCTGGCGATCAGCAAGGCAACCCGAGTGCGACTAGAAAACCGACTAACGTGCACTGTCCATTTGTAACGCATGTGCTTTGATACCTGGCATAGGACTAGATGAGGCCTCTCTTAATTTCTGTTGGGATCTAAGATGATGTAACCTTACTCTTTATGGAATGAACAAGTCGCATGCAGGGGGTCTCCCGTGTTAGCTAGTTTCCCACACACTCGTGTGCTTCCCGCGTCAGCACAGCGCTGGTCCCGGGAGCTGCCGCCAAGAGACAGTAATGGATGTCGCTTCTACGCCCAAATAGTGGGAAGGAGCGTCTTCTGCACCCTCCCTTCCTATCACGGGCTGCCTGAAGGGGTCTCCAGGGTGCAGCCACAGTGGGAGGGATGGAGAACCCTGGATCAGAACACGGGGGAAGCTGCCCAGCACAACTCTTCTTGTGCGAAGAAATCGAGATCTGGGGGCTTGCTGCTGCCGCTGACATAACCCTGCTTATTATGCTTAAAAATGATTTCTCATCCCTCCATGGTATTCGCTGCAGAAGAAAGACGGAGAAGTATCTGTAATTTTTATTTTCTAACTTAGGACTAGACTTGCTTTATATACATTCTAATCACTTAATTAGTTTGGGGAGGTGGATAACCGGGTGAAAACACATAAAATATAACACACCACATGTTAATACCCTTCCCTTTGATTACACAGCATTCCTAATACACTACCTGCAGGTCCTTCTAAAAGAGCAAAGCAGTAGTTTTGCCGTTTTATTAGAGGTTAAAATGGATAAAAAGATAGATCTTTGCTGTACCAAGTGCTCCTATTAGCACGTGCCTGAAAACTTGATGCTATAGGCCCCTTCCTGCACCCTCCTCATTGCGCCCGAGTCATGCCTCTGGCCGGAAGAGGTGTGGCAGGCAGAGTCCAACGGCAGGTGGGACGCACACTGCGGGTCAAAGAGGGGATGTTCACTGTGGGAGCTATTCACTCTGTGTGGCGCCCTCGGCTGAGGGCCAGTCCTCGGGTCGGGGGCAAAGGTGAGGAGATGCAGCCCTCCTTGGAGAAGCTGTCGCTCAGCCCGAGGACGGCGGACAGCTGCGCGCCACCAGGCTGGGCTCCCTCTGGGGGCGGCAGGGGCAGGAGTCCTCAGAGCAGTGGGGCCTCTGGTTTCTGAGTGCGGGGGGCTGTGGAGAGGACTCCGAGAGGGCTTTCCTGGGCCTCTGGCCAAACGGGCTCGCCAGATGGCCTCTCACTGCTCCCCGAGGGAACTCGGCATCAGCCCCTTACAGGAGCCCCACAGCCCCGCCCAGAGCACGTACGGAAGGGGCGTCGGGAGCTCAGAGGCCCCGAGGACTCGGGCACACCCAGCCACGCACTGTTCTCCCATGGGAACGGCTGGTTGAAAAAAATGAATCAAAAGAAGAATATTTTATGTGAGAACACACTTCCAAAGATGAAACAGGTAAAATCCCATCCTAGATCAGCATTGATAGCTGAACATTTATGATCTGTCGTGACGAGGGGCGCTGAACAGTGAACTCAAGGTGAAAACGTTCTCCCATAAAGAGAATCCCATTCTACCCACCAGAAGATTTGGATTACAAAAAAAGTTCTCAATTATTATTATAATTCAGTTTTCATCAGTAACAATTTGTGGAAGATTGTTTTCTCTCTTGTTGCGTAGGTGTCAATACATAGCCTCAGTTTTCCTCTTGGCCCTCAAAGCCTGATATACGGGCTGCCTGGCCCTAGAGGAAAAAAAAGCCAACCTCTGACCTCTTAAAATTCCACTCATTCTTCCAAATCAACCTTAAACACCGCTTCTACTTGAAACCATGAGTACGTAAATCTTAGACCAGACCTGAGATTTGGCAAGATCCCCCACCCCGGGGCCATCCCTGCCTGGGGGCTGAGCAGAGCTTTACCACGTGCGCTGCACAAAACAACAGATGACCCAAGGAGCAAGGAAGACACCGGCCCCATGTCTTGTGGGAGAGGCCCCAGAGGACCCAGCAGTGCCAAGGTTGCTAACACTGCCTTCGTCTGTCTTGCCAACTGAAAATTGTCACTTGCCATCTGACTCTACAAAGATGAGGTCACTGCAGTCGCTGACCTTCAACACACCCTGAAAGGAGCTCAGGGCGGAGCTCAGGAATGAGGCCCTCTGTGCTCTGGAAAGAACTGGCAGAACAGGCCTTCAGATACTTAGATCTTGTCAGGAGCAGATTTTAAGAGCACAGTTTCTCACATTTTCTCATATCTAGAAAAGCACTAGAATCACTGATAGGGACATCTGCTGTGACCGGCAGCGAACGTCTGCCAAACTGTGTGCTTGACTACATGTACCCCCTTCACCGAAATCACGTGTACACTGGCCTCCCCACCCCAGTCTCTTCAGAGCAGTTCCTCAGCACTATCTGAGAGGCTGTCTCCCAGGCTACAGTCCTCATTTTGCCCCAAATAAAACTTAACTCACAACTCTCACATTGTGCATTTTTTTCCCGTCGACAGCCTCCAAGAGGGAGCGAAGCATTGGAGGCCAGCCCCTTCAGGGTCCTCTCAGCTTCCCCAAGGCTCCACCTTTCCTATTCACACTCACACCTCAGGTCCTGTGACTTTAAGCACCATTTATATCTGATAATTCTCCAAGCCTGATCTATTCTTTAACCTTTCCCTAAATGCCAGACTCACCGTATCAATTACTGATTGGACCTTGAAATCAAGTATCCAAGTAAGCATCTCAAATTAATCACATTTAGACTTAACAGTGATGCCCTAACCTCCTCTCCAGCCTGCTCCCCAAGTTTCCTCTCCAGGTAGGCTTCATCCATCAGGGAGCTCACACTCAAAACCTGAGCCAACTGTAACTTCCATATCGCTCTCATTCCCAGTGCCAATCCACCAGCACGCCCTACTGGAGTACAGACGTTCAACAAGCTCAGAATCTGGTTACCTCTCACCCGCTCCCCTGCCACCAGTCTGGCCCAAGGAATATCTGCTCTTGTGGTGTCTGTTTAGCCGCCTCCTCTGTGGTTTCTCTGTTTCCAGTCTTGAACACCTATGGTCATTTCTCCAAAGAAATGCTCTAAGTAATAGCTCATTGATAACACGCCTCAAAGTTTTTCCACCATATTTAGCCTACACCATGGCTTTTATCTACCCTGTCTGTCTGTCTATCTGTCTATCTGATCTGATCGTTCTAACCTAATCTCCCTCTCTAGAATGTAAGTGCTATAAGGTTAAGCACGTTGACTATTTTATTAACTGTAATATCTCCAACACACACCATAATAACATATAGTAAGTGCCCAATAAATATTTGTTAAATGAATGAAGCATTTGTTGCTTTTAGGAATTAAAGATCAAAACCCTGTGAGGACTAGGAAAGGCTCATTTACATAGAAAACCCAGTGGGTTTAGAAGAACATGTGCTGAGTAAGCGCAAAGGTTCCCTGACTCTCAGACTCTGTAACATTTCCTAGATCTTGAGAGAGAGGAGGGTGAGAGGGAAGCGTGGTACAAGTTGATGGCATAGTACCTTAAAATAGTCCTTTCTAGGCTGTCACAGGAAAGGTAGGACAAAAGCAAAGCAAACCAAACCCCAAACTAAGGAGGCCTGAGTGTCAGGAGACCAACAAGCACACTGGTCTAAAAAGCCTCAAGCAGCCCCACTGCCAAGTGGCACCCACCCCACGGAGACCCCTGCAGCCCAGAGGGCGTGGGAGAGCCAGCTCTCCGCTTGCGGGAGCTCCTGCTGTCCCATCAGAGCTGGGGTGCCAGGACCCCTGCAGCCCAGAAGGCATGGGAGAGCCAGCTCTCCGCTTGCAGGGAGCTCCTGTTGTCCCATCAGAGCTGGGGTGCCAGGACCCCTGCAGCCCAGAAGGCATGGGAGAGCCAGCTCTCCGCTTGCAGGGAGCTGCTGTTGTCCCATCAGAGCTGGGGTGCCAGGACCCCTTCAGCCCAGAAGGCATGGGTAGCCAGCTCTCTGCTTGCAGGGAACTCCTGTTGCCCCATCAGAGCTGGGGTGCCAGGACCCCTTCAGCCCAGAAGGCGTGGGAGAGCCAGCTCTCCGCTTGCGGGAACTCCTGCTGTCCCATCAGAGCTGGGGTGCCAGGACCCCTTCAGCCCAGAAGGCGTGGGAGAGCCAGCTCTCCGCTTGCAGGAACTGCTGTTGTCCCATCAGAGCTGGGGTGCCAGGACCCCTTCAGCCCAGAAGGCATGGGAGAGCCAGCTCTCCGCTTGCAGGGAACTCCTGTTGTCCCATCAGAGCTGGGGTGCCAGGACCCCTGCAGCCCAGAAGGCATGGGAGAGCCAGCTCTCCGCTTGCAGGGAACTCCTGTTGTCCCATCAGAGCTGGGGTGCCAGGACCCCTTCAGCCCAGAAGGCATGGGAGAGCCAGCTCTCCGCTTGCAGGGAACTCCTGTTGTCCCATCAGAGCTGGGGTGCCAGGACCCTGGGAGTGCAGCAGGGGCAGCTTCAGAACTAATGATAACTGAAGACCCAGAAGCAAATCTGAGTGGGCAGAGGCAGCACACACCTGACGCTTCTTCTCAACACCCACTCTGAGACGTGACTGAAAATGAGGACTCGATAGAATGTTTACACTTCCAGCACTCGAGCTTGTGATTTGAGACTCTTACCCACACAGCTGTCCACCACTCAGCTGCAATCCTTACAGTCAGAAGCAGTGCTTTTCACAAAGCTTTGTGCCCCTGTAGAGCCCTCTTCATATATCCAGGTGCTCAGTACATCGCACTGACTTGAATTAATAAACTTCAGTGGAAATTGGTTCCTTTTCCTACTGAGCATCTACGCCTCTGGTTTTTGGAACCAGCACAGTGTGTCTGTTTCCACGGAAGCCACACCTGAAGGGGACGCATTTGCAGAATTAGACCAAGTGTCCTCCTTGTGCTACAGCAGAGCTTTGTAACCAAGGCTGATCCACGTCAGCATCTGACCAAGGGCTTGTGTGGGAGCTGCCGGAACTGCCTCTTTCACAGGCACTTCTGCTTGGACTTGCTGCAAGGTTTTGTCACCACTGGGGAGAGCCTGCGAGCAAAGCCATGCAGAGGAGCGCTTGACTAGAGTTGGAGAGAGGACCTGGGCTCTGCCGGCACTGCTTGAGCCCAGGGCTGGGCCACAGCTGGTGCCACAAGCAGCTCCGGACTCTTCAGTCACGTGGACCAGTGAAATCCTTTCCTGCTAAAGCCAATTTGGAGCAGATATTCTGGCACGTGCAACTAAAGCTCAGTAAATGATACATAAACCTTACCCCCAAAAGACTTTCTACTTTGAACTCCATCAACCAGGCAGAATTAAACCAGTTAAATAAGCAAATTCCACAGTTGAGAGTTGCTATTGCAAACATCCTGTGTAGGGAAGGTCAGAGCCTCTTTTATAAACATGGGAAGGAAAGCTACTGGACTGGGGAATTCACACGCAGCCCGGGATGCCTGCAGACCACAAAGCTCAATCCCTAAGCCTGAGTGCTAGACACAGCCCTGCGTCACTGCGAGCTGGGTGTCACATGGTCACGGTGAGGACACCTTCACGTTCAGCTGAATTCCAGAAGAACCTGGCTAATTTGTTTGACTAGTACAGATCCTATTACATTTCTAATGAGCATACTGCCAGGTCATAGTTGTATAATGGTGAATTTTTCCGTCAGAGCCAACAAGTAATAACAACGATTTCGAGACAAGCCTCAATTCCTGTCCTCAGCATCAAATCATGGCTCATCCACTTTTCCTCTGCTGTACCATTCGGCAGAGGGGCACGGTCTGTTCAGAATGTTGATATGATTATAGTGCTGAAGTTGTGAAGACAAGGTCATTATTAAGTCATGGTTTGCATCTCAACATGCATAAAATTCTTAAGTCTCTTGAATTCCAAGGCAAAGCAAATCATCTATAAATATTTGAGTTTCTTCCTAAGAGAAGGATGGATGCCAAACCTCAAGCCAAGAAAACAGATGTAAAGTTTTCTTTCAAAAGTAACTGAAATATTTGAAAATTTCCATACTAAGACTTTTTTTTTTAATTAAGAGGATTTTTTTTTTTAATACTGAGGAGAAAATTTTTACTTTAGAAACCTCAAAAGCTTGAAATGAGCTTAAGATGTAGAAATAATTCCCATATTGGTCATGGGGCAGTAAACTCGGGGCTGGGGTGACTGGGGGCCACAGTGACATCAGAAACTATTTGGAGTAAGCTGCCACCCGGGTGGTAAAAGTGGCTAGTCTCCGGCCCAGCCCTGCAGTCTAGAAGGGAAGCAGGGGGAGGAAAGGCCCCTCCCAACACCTCAGCGTTTTCAGACTTCAGCGCTTCCCAAACTTTCCCTCTGGTCAACAAGCATCTAATATATTATTTTCCTTAATGGAGTCTCAATTAGGAGAGGGCTACCTATAGGAAATTTTTTATTAATTTTTATCTTGGCTATAAACCTTAGCTAAAATAAAAGAAACTTTATATATCTATGTAATCTTTTGAAAGCCGTTGAAATATTGAGTTTAGCTTTATTAGGACGTTATCATCTCGGACACTACCACCTGATAACTATGGCCATTGTTTCTTTCTTTTTTTTTTTAACATCTTTATTGGAGTATAATTGCTTTACAATGGTGTGTTAGTTTCTGCTGTATAACAAAGTGAATCAGCTATACATATAGATACATCCCCATATCCCCTCCCTCTGTCTCCCTCCCATCCTCCCTATCCCACCCCTTTAGGTGGACACCACTGTTTCTTAAACTAATTCTTATCTCTCTGTGGCCTGGGTTTAACTGCTTCCTTTGTCTTAAGGAGACAAAGTCTGTCAGTTCTAGAAATCAAAACTGGTCTCTCTGGTCAGGTCATTAACCTTCTAATCCAAACTTCAAACTAAACTAATGATTTGAGCCCCAAACATTACCGTGGCCTGTGCCTCTTTTCTTGTTCCCCTGACCACAGGATTCAGACAGGGGACAGAGACCATGGAGTGACAAGAACCATAACTTCCAGCATAAGGAGCCCCTCGACTTATACCATGTTACCTTTTCTCAAACTGAAGAGTGATCCTGGCTCAGAGAAGGACTACACAGGCCACATTAACCTGGTCAGTGACTGTGAAAAATGGACTCCTCCCAAAGAAAATAAAAATTCCGTGTGTTTAGGTCTCCAACTGCACAGGATGATGTCTTATCGTGACACACTTGCACATAAGGCAACTTGTAGAAAGACGTCTGTGACCGCCGGTCACTCAGCGTCACGGCAGCACCATCGCCCTCGCTTGTCAGCGTTCTCTTTCCAAACACCATATCTTTCTTTCTAAACAGTGAGAAAGCCCCTGAGAAAATTTCCTAAATGGAAGAAAAGCATCAAATCACTCCTGATAAGCCCAGATTTCTTTTAAATATTTTTTTAATCTTACAAAAGATGAGGGATAGTATTAACTCATTTTAAAGAAACTCTGTTTAAATAGAATATTTGTAAACCAGATAACCAATTCTCCTTAGTTTATGCATGATAAACAGGATGGAAGTAACAACTGATTTTAACCTCCAGCTGGTCACTGCGCAGGTATGCCAATAGCAGGCCACAGAAAGAACTAAACGGCACCATGGAGACTTGTTATTTCTCTGAGGTGCGTGTGTGCAGAGTTTCTGACTAACCCATTATTAATTCAGGCATCTCCCACACCTCAATAAAAACTCTCATGAGGACAAAAATGCAGGACACGCATGTTCTGTATACAAAAGAAAACCTGAAAACCTCCTCCCCTTTGGTAGAACATTCTGGGGCCATCAGATTCCTACTCTCTGTGGGCAGGGTTCCCCTGTCTGTGTCATTCTCTCCAACTCAGCCTCAGCAGCAGCAGTGGTGACACAGAACTATTTGTTGAGATGAAGTGAAAATAACCCATTTCCAGCTAGCAGGGTAAATCTCATTATCTTATGGTCATCTACCTGTTCAGAGCAGTTTCCTATTTCATTACACAAGGAAAAACCACCACAGTAAAGGAAAGAGATCCAAGGTCCAGCGCTCACAGCACCAGGGAGGCGGCCACTCTGCCCCAAGAGGTTCCCCGGAACTGTGGCTGATCACAGGCAGGGCCAGGTGAGGTGTGGAGGGCCCGGCACTTACACCTGGGGAGCCCGGAAACAATGGCAGCTTTCTGCCTCCGGCTGCGCGAGCCAGGCCCAGGCTGAACCCAAACCGTCCAACAAAGGTCCAGAGTGTCCTCCACTAAAACAGACGGGAGCGAAAAAAGATAGTGCCTAATACTTGGCTTTTCAAATATTAGATATTTACAAATGAAGTGAATGACAATCGCTAAAATTAAAAACGAGAAGAGCCATTCTGTGAACTGAATCAACTGGGGCCAAACCTGAATCACAACCGCATTTGTGGAGAGTCCAGGGAGCTGGCTTCTCTTAACTTTTAACAGTTGTGGGATAACTGAGTGTTAATAGATGCGCAACAGCAAAAAACTCCCAAAGACATCGTTTCTACCTCTTTCACCAAAGATTTACACTCCTCAGCAAAACTTTTGTATAGCGCAAGGGGTGGTCCCGATTCCAGGTGAGGTTCAGCGGCGTCACCGACACCCGTACTCACTTGCGACCCCGAGCCTGGTCCGTTCCGGCGCCCCTGGAGCTGCCGACACCTACCCAGGAAGAGGAGAGGCCCTCCCCGCTCGGCTCCGCCTCCCAGGGCAGGGACCGGTCTAGCGAGGTGCACACCTGAGACAGGTGAGGGAGCAGGTAAACACCCGCTTTTCCGGGGCAAAGCACCTACTTTACACATATTCGCAGGATAAAAACTGCAGCTAAGGGAGGTGTGCGCTCGCCCTCACCGGTCCCAGGGCGGCTGCTGAAGCAGCCCAGCTTCGACAACTGGGCAGCCCAGCGGCCGTCCCGCCGCCGAACGGACCTTGCGCAGCGGTTCCGACCCGGGCACTGGGGGCGGGGGTCTCGGGGTACCAGGAGGTGCCCTTGCGGACCCCGCCCAGCCCCTGATCGCGGGCCTCACCTTCGGCCGCGCGGCCCAGGTGACGGGCGCTCACCTGAATCCCAGGACTGACTCCCTACTCTCCGAGGACACTCGGGGACCCATCAGGCCCCGTCTCTCTGGCTTCAGTCTGTGGCCCCCAAAACCCCGGGACTCGGGGCTACGCCCTCTCCTGCCCTCGGGTGGTCACTCAGCAGAGGCGCGTGACCCCAGCTCTCCCCCATTGGGCCCCTCCCCTTCCAGGTGGCTCTTGGTCCCGCCCCATCCCTCCCCTCCCCGCGCCCCACCCCCCGCCCTCGGGGTGGCTCTCGGCGCCGCCTCCCGCGGGAGGCTCTGGGGCCAGACTGCGCAAGCGCGAGACTGCACTCTCGCTCCGGGTGGGGCCGGGGCAGGACTGCGCGGGCGCGCATGCGCCGCGCCAGAAACGTGCCTACGTGATTAGTGGGCGCCTCTCTGAGCGCGGGAAGATGGCCGAACAGGCGACCAAGTCAGTGCTGTTCGTGTGTCTGGGTGAGACAGCGCTGATCTAGCCCCACTTTGACTTTCCTGGAGGGCTGGGAAGGGCTTCGTGCGCTCTGGGCTGCGCCGCTGGGCTGCGCCGCTGGACCGCGCCGCTGGACCAGGAACGGTGATGCGGAGGAGGCCGGAGAGGGGAGACCCGAGGGTGGCATGGGTCGGCGCCGTTGCCTGGGCAGCTCTGCAGGCGGGGTGTCCTTGACGTGCCCGGTTCTCTCTCCAAGCGGGGTCTCCTGTTCAGTCCTGTCTCGGAGTCGGATCCCCTGTCACCTGCCGAAGCCCTCTCTGCAAGCCTGGACCTCTAGCTTCTGTACAGTCCTTTCTCCAAGCCCGGTTCCCGTCTCACCTGCAGCACCTGTACTCCAAGCCAGGGTTCCTGGCATTGCACTTGCCTAGAATCCCTTTTTCCCCTTCATCAGACAGACTCGAGGCCACTGGGCTGATCTGTCCTTTAAGGGCCTCCTGATGCGCCGAAACCCATGACAACACTGGTTTGCTGGCATGTTGCCTCGGCCCATGCTCACAAATGGATCTGACCTAAAGGCAGGGGAAGGGCAAAGGTTTAGGATTTCTTGGTTGTAAAAGCCAAACCAGGGAGATCTGATTCCCTGGGTCGCTATGTAACAGCCCCATGTGCCAATATTCCTCTACATGAAAATGAAGGTATTTTATTTTTAATTCTTCAGGTAACTTCCAGCTCAGAATTATTTTCATTTTTAGGACTTCAACAGTGAGCCTCCCTTACTTAAAATAGAGCTCACTTTCCCTTTAGCTTTCAGGATTTTTCCTTTGATAGGGCACCTCAGTGCTTCCACCCCATCGCCTTAATTCCCCAGAGAGGACGGCCTATATGGTCAATAGTCCAGTGACTTAAAACCTTCTGATGAGTCTGCATTTCCTGCACTTCCTTCCACTCCTCTTTAGGTGCACCCTTAAAGAAGGCCACAGAAGTGTGCTCAGCGTTTCCCACTTTACCCCGTTTACCGTTTCCTACCCACACACCCTGGGGACTCCCTGTTCCCCAGGACTTCAGATGCTCAGTGTGCCTTCCGTTGTGTGCTTCTTTCTGGGAACCCATTTTGCATTTTGCCTGGAAAGCCTTTCTAAAAGGGCAGACCCAAGTATTCCCTTCTTTACTTTTTCCAGATCGTCTAGGTAGAGGTAGTTGTTCCCATGACCCTTTATAGACACCTTTCTTCACACAGATTTTATTATAATTAACTTGATAGCCTCCTGAGATTATAGCTAGATTAGCCCTCTTGAAGGCAATAACTGTGGCTTATTTTTCTTTGTATTTCCAGCTTTAGGACAAAATATGATGCATACTAGGTATTTGCAGAATTGAATTTCTATGAGGGGAAAAGTAAAAGGCCTCCTTGTTTCACTTTGACAGTAGGCATCATTTGAGTTTTAAGCTCTCCACTGAAGGCTGACTGATGGCTTCAACACAGTTTTTTAAAGGGAAGTTCAGCTCAGGTTGGGCATCTAATAGGATTCCATTGCCTTGTTTATTTCACTTAGTATTGTTGATTAGGCTGACATAATGCACTATGGTGGCTCTGAATGGGAGATGTCTGCTTGTAAGTATTTATCTTCAGTACTTTTTTTTTTTTAAAGCAACCGCCACGGGACCAGGCACTGTTCTGAGTGCTAGGGATATAGTGGTGAGGGAAACAGACAAAAATCCCTGCGCCTCTAGAGCTCACATTCCATCATCAACAATCAAGGATTTGGTTAGGACAGTAAGGCAGGAAAGGGGGAGAGAAGGAGAGTGCCACTGTAAGTAGGCTGTTCAGGGGAGGGCTTACCGAGAAGGTGACATCTGAGCAAAGACTTGACGGAGGTGAGGAAGCAAGTGGAGGGTATTTTGGAAAAGCACTCTGGGCCCAGAGCAAGGCAGGTGAAAGACTTTGAAGTGAGGGTGCTGGCCATGTCCAAGAGACGGCTGGGAAGCTGACGTTCTGGGCCTGGTGACCTAGTACCTTCTCAGTCAGACACTCCTCTGTACCTGAGGACTCAGAGCTAATGTGGCTGTTTTCTCAGGTCCCAGTGGATACAGAAGCAGTACTGTTCTTGGTGCATAGGGGAGAAGTTACTTCCTGACATACAGTGAGTGTTCTGGGGCAGGAGTCTGCAAACTCTTCATGTAAAGAGCCAGAGAACAAATACTTTGTGCTCTGTAGGCCATGCCAAAGGTGCAGTGCAAAAGCAGCCCTAGCCAGTACATGAGTGATTATGCTGGGCTGCCATTGTGTGTGGACACGGGGATTTGAATTCTATGGAATATTCTCAAGATATTCTGAGTATTTTTCAACTGTTTAAAAATGTAAAAAAATTATTTTTAGCTTTGAGAACTATATACAAAGCTGGTGGGTCCTGAGCCCTAGTTTTCAGACCCACATTTAGGTTCTGCGGTGGACAGATCTGGTGAGGCCGTGTGAGGACTTGGGCTCACTGAGCGAGTTAAGCCATTGGAGGGTTTTGAGCAGAGGTGGGAAGTTTAAAAAGAAGCCTTCAGCTGTTGTGTTGAGATTGGACTGAGAAGGGGTGAGGGCCACAGGAGGGAGACCCACAATTCAGAGAGTTTGTGTGTTGAACCAGAGCTTTGCCGGTGGAGGGGGTGAGACGTGGAGTTCTGGGGTATTTGAGGTTGCTGTTTGCCATTTCACTTGGTAGCCTGTATGCAGGACAGTAACAACAGTACACTTCTGAAACATAAAAGTTTTATTCCTTCAAAGCGTTTATTTGGACCTGTTTCAGACTGAAGTGCAGGGAAGTGTCAGATGTATACCATCGGTAAGGGTAATAGCAGAAAAGAACGGAACTTCTTATTTTGGCAAGATTATTAAGTGTTTGATGTTTTAAAGGTCTAAAGAATGTGTGCTGTTAATTGTGTCCCAGCCAGCAAACTGGGAGATGAGAGAGAGCATAGTGGTGTCAGGTTACCTTTTTCCTGCAATTAACCAGTATTTAAATACTCTTCATCCTTTAAAGACCAGCCCTAATTGTTCTTTTTTTCTCATAAGAAACTTTCTTATTCTTTATGCTTTTTAGAATATTTTCCCGTGCTCCTGTAGTATATTGCTTGTCTATCAGCATTTGTTTTCTTGTTTTTATTATAGCTAATTCCGTATCTCCCATAAATACATTGCTTAGCATGTGGTAGAAATATTTTGAGGGAAGATTTTCTGTCTTTTATCTTTCTTCCCCTGTGTAGTAAGGAATTTGACCCCATTTAATGAGAGGTCTTGCCTCTGTCCTGGCTGCTGGGAGGTAACCTTCAAACCCCTTGGAATTCCCTTGGAGTGATAGGAGTGTTTTGTGATTCAGGGATGACCCTACACAGCTTATGCTGAGGAGGTAACTCGGGTGGAGGCTGCGAGCCACACGTGGCAGGGGAAGGGGCTGGACATTGAGTTCAACCACAGGCCAGTAATTCAATCAGTTGGGCTTATTTATGAAACCCCAATAAATCCTTGGCACTGGAGCTCTGGGAGGCGTCCTGGATTGGCAGTACTCTGAGTACTGTCACACATGGGTGACGGGAATGTGACACGTCCCCAAGGACCAGAAAGTTTCCGATTTGGAACTTTCCAGAATCTTTGCTGTGCTCTCTGACTTTGGCTGGTTCTGCTTTGTATCTTTTTGTGATAATAAAACTATAATCATAAGTATAGCATTTTCCTGAATTCTGCAGTCCTTCTGGAGAAATATTGAACCTGTAAGGTTCAGCTGGTTTGAAGTGAGGGTGAACTGGGGATCTGTGAACTTGCAGCTGCTGTAAGTTCTGGGCAGACTGGACAGCCTGGAGGACCATCCCTACCCCAGCTGGCTGACTTTTGGGTCCACAGCACTCAAGCAAGGGCTCCCTCCGCACAGGTCCTGCGGTAGAAGTCTGTGTGGAACTACTCTTAGGCCCAAATACATTTGCTTGTATATTTTATGAAACAATAGTCATCTTTATTATGTGCAGTATACTTGAAAATGCATATTTTAAACTCTATTCTGTTGTATTTCATTTTAAAATAGGCTGGTTGCGACCCACTTTGTTGATTTCACGACTCGCTTCTGGGTCAGTGGTAGCAAACCTGAAAAACGATGATTTTGGTCATGACTGTTCTGATTTCGGATGTCTTTGTCATTTGTACTTTGAGTACTTGGACAGTTGGTGTGAAATCATTGAGCAGGGTTGGGTCAGCTGTTCCCCCAGGTTCTGCCACGTGCTGGCAGGACGGTCACCTCAGAGAAGAGTACCTTGCTTCCCTCACATCACATGCTCACTCTGCCCCCTGCTTTTTTTTAAGGTAACATCTGTCGATCACCCATCGCAGAAGCAGTTTTCAGGAAACTTGTAACTGATCAAAACATTTCAGATACTGTAAGTACTGTTCACAACCTTAAAGAGGACAACCTGAGTGGCTTTGGGGCAGAAAATTGTGAAAAAAATTCTTTTTTTCTCCTGCAGTGGAGGATAGACAGTGCAGCAACGTCCACGTATGAACTAGGAAACCCTCCTGATTATCGAGGGCAGGCTTGCATGAAGAAGCATGGTGTCCCCATGAGTCACGTTGCCCGGCAGGTACCGTACTTGACCTTGAAGGTGCACTTGTGTGTTTTGTGTTGCAGTGGGTCATTGACAGTGGCGCTGTTTCTGACTGGAACGTGGGCCGGTCGCCAGATCCGAGAGCTGTGAGCTGCCTGAGAAATCATGGCATTAACACAGTCCATAAAGCAAGACAGGTAGAAGAGACCTCGTTTAATTTCTAATACGTTGATCCCGTAACCTGAGCGGTTGTGAGAGGCTTAACCAGACTTATGTATAATGAGTGCGTTTATTTGAGTCTCTTTATTTAGGGTCGGCCTAACCAGCCACAATACACCCATTCTGGTTCCACAGTTCTGAAAGGTTTGCATGGTCTTGGAATTGACTTGTTAAAATGCATGGTCGAGAGAGCCCTGGCTAAGAGCTGGCAGACCTGAGCTGGCATCGCCCTTTTTTCTGTGCGTGAGGTCTTTAAACTTTTAAGCCCTGGTGACTTAGTCTGCTTCCATTACTAGGTCGTTGTTAGAATAAATTTCGGTTGTAAATACAGAAACATATTGCCAACTGTGGAGTGCCTTAGAAGTACCGGATAGCGCTGATATTATCATGGGTGCATAGCCTGCACACCAGCAGTAGTACTTCTGGGTTTTGGTTCTGGAATGCGGCCCAGCAGAACGTCCTGCGAGGAGGTTGGTGTGCCTTATCTGCTCTGCAGGGTGGAAGCCGCCAGCTGGATGTGCTCTTGCACTTTTGAGATATGGCCAGTGTAATGGAGGCTGCATTTTAAATTGTAACTCATTTAAATAGCCACTTGGTCTGGTGGGCACGTTATTGGGCTACAGGGTTCTAGACTCCCGTGGAAGCCCGGAAGGGGGGTTCTGAGGTTTTCATGGCAGCATTCGTGGTGAGACGTCGGGGTCCGTAGGCGGCCCGTCCAGTCCCTCCCAGTCTAGGAGCTGCTGTGGGTGCTCGTGCCGGCACCTTCTGTAACCACGGGGACCAGCTGCTACAGAAACACGCTTCGTTTCTGACTAGCGTGTTGTTCTAAATCCAAATCAATTGGATTCTTTAAAAACCTCGCTAAAATCTGCTGCCTTCCTTTTGTATCCATCCTGACAAAATGTAGGCTCTGTAGGCCAAGGAGGGTCATGGCTTAGTGTCACATGAGCTTTTGAGGCCTTCAGAGTGAGAAGCCAAATATTGTGAAAATCAGTTGTCAGATACATTGCATGTTTGTAAGTGTGGATGGCAGCATGAGAACTATAATTTAGGATTAGTGCTCGGATCAGAACTTTTTGTAAGACTGGATAAAGATTCCTTAGTCGTTGTTATACTAAATTTTGTCTCTATTTAAAACTTTGCAGATTGCTTTGCCATATAACATCGTATTTTAAATTTTGGTCGTTCTCAAATTTTATCAATTACGGAAAGGAGTGGTTGGTAAACACATTTTGCAGGTCAGGAAACAGTTCTGGAGAGAAAATAAATGACTTATTGAAGGTTATGCAGCTGCAAAGTGGTAGGACTTGGGTTTAATTACAGGTTTATTTGTTGAGGTGTGAGCCAGAAAATTCACAAAACAAAATTACTATAGAAACACTTTTAATATGTTAATAATGCCTCAGAAATTAGTAATGCATACATTATTTTTGACTTAGATAACTGAGATCTGTGAACTAGTTTCTGGCTACATCAGTTGACTCTGCATGTTAACAATTTACTATTTAAATTAACTATTTTAAGGACCCTTTCTTAAGTGGAATTTTCATTGGAGATTAAACATTTTTTATATCATTTGTCCATTCTAGTCTCTTCAGGGTTGTACATACCTTGCCAGTTTCTATTTTGTTTTTTAAATAATGTAGATTTATTTTGAGTAGACCTTCAGAATTATGAGCAATCATACTTCCATGTTTTCTGCTTTTAAGATCAGATTATTTTTCATACACTAAGTTTATAATAAAAGTGGGTACAAATGAAATATTTTAAATACACATGCCTTAAAAAAACAAAGCTAGAAAGTTACTGCTTATGAAATTATTACCAGTTTTAGAAGTAGTACTTCCACATGACCTATTTTTTCTTTTGTTGCTTTTAAGAAAATTTTCTCAGCAATGATTTTTTTTAAAATGTGCAAGTCCTAGTAGGATATGTCAGTATCACGTCAGATCTTTGTTATTTTTTAGCATTTTCTAATGTTTACAGATTTCCTCTTTAGTGAGTGTCACAATTTGTATGAGAACTATTCTAATATTTCGATTAAACCTGGGTTTTATAGACAGAATACATTCAGGGTACTTTTTTCTTTTTAGCGCATGTAACCATTTCTCTGGAGTATGTGAACTCTCACATCCGGTTAGTTCTGTGGGGATGTTTACTTTATCATACATTCTTTCCCTTTCCAGTAAACTTTATGTGACATATGCACAGATGTCAGGGTGCTCAGTGCATCTTATGGCACGACCAGCTCTACTCCCTCTACTCCAGAGGTCACCACTCAAAATGCCGTCTACCTTTTCCGCTTTATGGCAGTGGAATCCTATAGTGTGTATACTTCTGTCAGCTTTTCCTTTGTGAGATTCTCCGTATTGTTGCTCATAGCAAAGCTTAGTCATCCTCATTTGTGGACTCAGTATCATTTTACAGTTAGGCTACAGTTTATTATCAGTTCCACTCTTGATGAACACTCGGTTGTTTCTAGTTTGGGGCTGAGTCCACTGAATATTTTTGTATGTGTGCAGTTCTGTTGGGTTGGATACACACCTGGCATCACACACTGTGTCAGGGTCGAGCAGCCTCATAAAACAAGTTGGCTAATGTTTCTTTTCTCTTCGGTTAAAAAACTTTTGTCAAACAATGATGGTATTTCTACCTTAACTGTTTGGAAGGATTCATCTAATGCATTGTCCTTTGGTTGCTTCCTGCAGTTGCTGTCGTTTTCTTCTGCTGTCTTTAGCTTTTCTTTGGTGTGTAGTTACCAGCAGTTTTATGTGGTCAGATTCACTTCCTGAATTTGTGTCTTGATGGTTTTCATCAGTGCTAGAAGATTCTGGGCTGTTATCTTTGTCTACTTTTCTTCCCCTCATTCTTCTGAGATTCAGCCTAAATGTATTTTGAACATAAATTTCTTGTGCTTTTTCTACTTTCTCCATCCTTTTTTTCACTCTGTTTTTCAGTCTGAGATTTTCCTCCTGACCTGTTTTGTGATGTACAAATCTTTCTGTTTTCAAACAGTCCATAAGCCTCTATTTATTGACTATTTAGTGTCTGTTACTTTATTTAATTCTTTAAGTTTTATTTGATCTTTAAATTGACTCCAGCTCTGGTGAAATTCTGCGTCTTGCCCTGTATGTTCGTGAACAACTCGACCACAGTTATTTTACACAAAGCCCGCTACCTGGGTCATCTGCGAGTCTGCTCGTCTTTCTTTTCCTCTTTGTTGTATTGCTCGGCATGCTTGCTAGTTTGGATTATATGCGGAGCATGATGTGTAGACAACGTAGAAGCTTTGGGTGAAGGGCCTTCGCCCCCAGGTGGCTCCGCTTTGGTGGGGCAGGGATTGGTTTGGAGCTGACTGGTTTCTGGGCCTGCCTCGCGGGGCTCGGGCTGTGCTGGACGGGCCCCTCTCCGGTGAACTTCCAGGAGCCCCCCAGCCGGGGAGGCGTTCAGCACACAGGGCTGTTCCTGTTTAGCAGCCTCTGAAGTAGTTCTTCCCTCCCCACTGAGTCTGCTGCGTGCGGCCTTCCACTTGTTCTCTTGGCTTCTTCCTCTGAATAGTTTAGGAACTTGGCAGATGCTCTGAGGAGAAGACGTGTGGTGTCTGCTTCACCTCCGGCATCTCCATCCGGTGAGGTTGCCCACTGGCCCTTTGGTGCTCCTGCCTTCCATCAGCGGCCTTCTGCCCAGGCTTCTCGTGACCTGGGAGGCCGGGTGGTTTGACCCACGCGATGCTGAGCACCCCTTTCATCCCCCATCGTGACAATCACGACGTCCTCAGACGTTGCTAACAGCCCCTCCTGTGAGAGTCTAAAGCACAGTCCCCAAAGTGGGTTCCAGGGACCCCTAGGCCCGTGAGGTCAAAATGTGTGAGTCAGGGATCCATTCAAAGGCTCAGACTAACCATAACCAGTGAGCTTGGACAGAGTAGGAAAAGTTTGCTCGTATGTTTTCATGTTCTGCATTGCAAATAACCTGTAAGAAACCACCGCTAATGAGCTTTGGCGTTGCATCAGAGAATATCCACAGTTACACAATGGCTGTTAAAATACTGCTTTTAAGCTACTTACTTGTGTGAGGCTGGTTTTGCATATTTCAGCAGATCAAATGCAGAAGCACAGAAGAGAACCGTCTGCCTTGAGTAAGCAGACGTTAAAGAGATTTGCAAAAATGTAAAACAGTGCCACTCTCCTCCCTAAGTTTGAGTGTGGAAAATAGAGCTGTTTTTCATTTATAAAAATGTTATAATAACAGGTAATGAATTTTTATTATTTTTAAGTGAATAATAAGTGTTATAAAAATTTCACTTTTAATAGCTTTGGTGAATATTGGTACAATAGATAAAACCCTAAGTAACAAGTTGTTTAGACGGAAGGCCTAAATAATTTTAAGAGTTAAAAATTTCTGCATCCAGGAAGTTTGAGATCTCTCTTCCGAGCTCTAGCCAGGGCCCAGGATCAGCAAGTCCTCTTGAGGGCGGGGGCAAGACGCCAGCTGCCCTTTGTGGCCGGTCAGCCCTCGCAGGTAGCCAGGCTTATCTGTAGCAGCAGAGGGCCCGCCAATTTGTATACCTGGTCCTGTGCACGCAGTTGGGATTTTGGCCTTTCTGAGCCTGGCTGTCATGGGAGCACGTTAATGATTGTGCAGAAGTGTTTAGTTTTGATGGGCGTTTTCTACTTTTTTTCTGGCAATAGGGTTGTTTTGCCACAAGCTATTTCATTTATAGCTGCAAGCGGAAATCCTTTACCATGCATTCTTTATAAGATGTTAATTATAGCTGTTCCTCTTCCACAGTCATTTTAACATCTAAACATCATGTAGCTCCATGTAGCTGTCAGTTACTAAGTCTTTCTTAGGATCTGCAATCGCAGTCATTCCAAAATTAAAAACAATGTTTAATATTTAATCTCAGGACATTTCTCAGACAACTAATTTGGGGAAATAACTTGTAATATTTGTTCTAATAGATTTTAAAATAAGCTAGTACCTTGGGAATGTTAGCAAAATTTGGTCCCAGTACTTTATTAATGTGCTACACTAAAAATTAATGCAAGTGCATACTAAGAGCCAAAATTTATTATTTTTAACAGAATAGTGAGTATATTTCTGGTTCTTCTGCAGCACTGATTATAGTAGAGTGTCACTACTCTGTTTAACCAGGTATTCAAAATCTTTGTAGTTTCATTGTGCCACTATATTTTAGAGGATTTTTTTAGTGATGAAGATGAGTATTGAAAGCATTCTTAGAAATTATTTCCATCCTTGATTACGGCATGTTTCCCTTCCTTCCTTCCCACCTGCCTACCATTTTTTTAATTGAAGTATAGTTAATTTACAATGCTGTGTTAGTTTCAGGTGTACAGCAGAGTGATTCAGTTTTTTATATATATATATATATATATATATATATATATATATATATTCTTTTTCCGATTCTTTTCCCTTATAGGTTATTAAAATTGAATATAGTTGTTCCTTTCTTATTCTGTTATTACTTATACTAATAAAAATCATAAGAGAGTTTTTGTTTATATTTTAGTGAGCTCATGTTTATGAATTATGTCAGAAAACAGTGCACAGTTCGGGTGAGAATTAGTAACAGTGCTGAGTGGCGCTCTCTTCTGTGTCATGTCCAAGTTACGGATATTTAGTCAGAATAGAGAAGATCCAGAGATTCAGTTCCTCATGTGTTTCTTTCTTGTGAGCCTGACCACCCTCTACCTCAAATGTTGTCTTCCTCTCTGCCCTCTTCTCTGCTTTATTTTTCTGTGAGGCATTGTCACTCCTGAGAGCTGCCCACCCTGCGTAGGAGGGAAGCCCCACGAGGACAGCCGCCAGTGCTGCAGTTGCTCCATGTCACTGGGGCTGAGGATGAGTACTTTGGGAATGAAAAATAGGGCTCAGACACGGAACATTTTATTAAGTTAACTGAATTATACTTTGTTTCTAAGAAGTCGAAGATGAAGTATAAACTTTGCATCCACATATTATACTATTTATGATTATTCTAGGGAACTGTATAAAATAAAATTTATTTGCAATACAATTTTAGGAAATCAGGTTAACTGTTTAAAGTACCTTAATTGATTTATAACTTAATAAGTGAGTAGCAGATTCAAGTATAGCCTTTTTTTTTTTTTTTTTTAAGGTTCTGTTTTGGATCCTCTAGGCTTGATTGGTCTAAACGTAAACATTATGTTTTCACTTCTCATTTACTTTTAGGTTACCAAAGAAGACTTTGCCACTTTTGATTATATACTATGTATGGATGAAAGCAACCTGAGGTAATCGTATTTTTAAAGGTTATTTCTCTTCAACTCGGTTCAGTAATAGGCTAGGCAGTTTGTTGTCCAAAATGACTTTTCTAGTACCTTAAACTTGTAATATATAATGATGGTCACAACATGTGGAAGTACTTATTTAGAATAGTAAGAAATCCAGGGAATAATTTAGAATTGAAGTCTCATAGATCTGTTTACACTTAGACACACCCTTTGGTGAGGAAAAGTCTGATATATAAGGTGATGCTTTGTTTTGCAGGAGAATGAGTTTGTTATTGCTGTAATGAATCATGGCCAGCATGGTGTTGTATTGTGTTTCTCATCTTATTCCCCCTTACAGCTGCCTCACAGCAACCCCCAAAAAAAGACTAACAAAAAAGAAGTCGTTTTAGTTCATTTAAATTGTTGATTGCCTTAATCAATTTAAAAAACAAAAACTGTCAGATTAAGGTATTAGGTAAAAATGGCTAAGACTGGTGCGTATCCTGTGCTGTGTACGCCAAAGCCCTTCCTCTGAAGGTTTGCACTGTTGCTCCGTCTTATCAGAGAGGAATTCGAGGCACAGAGAGGTTACGTTACTTGCCCAAGGTCACAGATTCAGTGGTGGGTGTGTTGGAATTTTAGCCTAGGCTCTGTGAGGCATGAGTCACACTCACCACCGTGCCCTATCGCCTCACTTGTGCGTTTGACCTCAGGGGACATGGATCTGGGCAACAAGGAGCTTGGTGTGGCATTTCTTCAGCCAGGCACTGGTAACCAATGATGAGAGCGTTTTCCTGGGCCTCTCCTCCTGAAGTCTGAGGTGGGCTTACATGTATTATGGGCTTCATGTATTCAAATTAAACCTAACAAACAATATGATACAATGTGACCATGCAAAGATAAATGAATACGATGTATTTTACAAATATAGAGGCAGACTCGGGCTAAGTGACCAAAGGGAATGTATGAGCAGACCATGCACCAGTTGCAAGACGGGCACCGTGCTGCCTGTCACACAGTAGGTCTTGCTGAGTGAGATGCCTCAGCAGTGCGCCTGCAGGGCCCTTGGTGTCTGCCCTCACCGAAAGGACAGAGACGAGCCCGCGGTGTGAGCGCAGGACCACACTGCCTTGCTTCCCTGCTAACCCGTAAATGTTGCGTGTGTTTGATTAACAGAAACTCTTTCCTTTAGTCACTGTTGTAGGGTGGACAGGTACGGATGCAACAGGCTTACCTAGGTTTTCATTAATCACGAACTGCGTTAAAATACATAGATTTTCTATTTTTGTTTTTCACTTGTTAGTTTTGTTTTGTCCACATTTTTCTCAGTTACAGAATAGCTCATCAGTATCATCAACAGTGTCTTGTTAGAGAACTCTGTGTGGCACCCTGTCTACTAATGAAATGTCCAGACGTGGTTGGCACTTGGTGGTGCAGCCCGAGCCACCCCTGCTCCCACCTGCCCTTCACGTTTCAGCCTCGGTGGCTTCCTGGGGAGGGTCTGTGCTCTGAGGCCTCGCGGGTTTCCCGTTAGACTCTGTTGTCCCCCATAGAGATTTGGTAACCAAATGCAGGAACAGTGCACACGAAGCTCAGTGGGAAAGCTGAGGTGGGAGATGGGCGCGTGGAGTGGGTGCAAGGACCACCGTCAGGACACCTTAGCGTGGAACCTCCCGCCCTCTGGGACTTGGTTCTCACGGCGTTTTGCGTTCCACTCTGTCACCTTGTCAGGAGAATGCTGATTATTGTCTGGCTCAAAGCTGTACGTTTCGTGTAAATCCCCTGCTGTTGCGAGCTCCCTTGCCTGAGACACAGAGCCCCAGACTGCAGCCCCAGGGAGGGCCGTGCAGAGCTGCCGAGTGTTCGATTTCCTCTTTAAATCAGGTCACTTTTGCTGGATTTTGATATAGGCGCTTCATAAAACCCTAGCAGACGTCCCAGTTTAACTTGAAACCATAGATCAGAAGACTGAGTTCATGTTTCAATTTTACAGAGATTTGAATAGGAAAAGTAATCAAGTTAAAAACTGCAGAGCGAGAATTGAACTACTTGGGAGCTACGATCCACAGAAAAAGCTCATCATTGAAGACCCTTATTATGTAAGTATGGTTCTCACTTCCATCCTGCGGTTCACGGGTAGGGATAACGTAAACACCAGCCTGTCTGTGTGCCCTCACGTTGGGAGTCGGAGGCAGACTCCTGAAGGGCCTTTTCCTTACGCAGGCTTCGTTACTCTTCCTTTTCCCTGTCTTTTCAGGGTAATGAAGCTGACTTTGAGACCGTCTACCAGCAGTGTGTGCGGTGCTGCAGAGCCTTCCTGGAGAAGGTTCGCTGACCCGGGTCCAGCCCTGCTGCGGCCCAGGCTCGTTCCCACAGGCCCGCATTCTCAGTCAGGTGTCACAGTGTCGCCATTCCCTAGCCAAGGCCACAGCCCTTTTCTCAGTTGACTCACTGTTTCTTACCTTAAAAATAATTGTAGATGGAAACCAGTTGTGCGTTTGGTGGACGAATAAATAAAAAATTTTGATTCAGCCAGTTTATGGGGTAAGTGTTCTTAGACTAGTTGAACCTCCCACTTTGCCCCAGTTACAAAGATAGTGGAACAAAGAAAATCGCAGAGCAGCAAAATAGAACACAATGAAGTAAAGCATCACTGTAAGGCTCGGCAGCATCTGAGCCATCGGCACTTCCAGGAATCTGCACTACCTCTTCCCTCTGTGTGGACGGGGCCCCTGCCCTGCACTCCCTCTTGATGCCAGGGCCTGGTGTCCAGTGATGTTGGCGAGAAGTGTTCACACACAGGCACAGTGCACACTTGTGCATTGACAGGACAGGAAGGAGGAAGATTTGCGTGACTCGTCTTCAGCACCTTCACTCCTTAGTTTGTGTCTGTCTAGTTGATTTCATAAGGAAGTCACCTTATGTGTTCCTGTTTGAACCACTTTGCCTCTGGAAATGTAATTATGTCCGGGAAGAAGGACACTTGTGTGCTGGTTTACCTTAGGGTCAGTGTGGGGACCACGTCTGCTTTACATGCATGTGATTAACCTGAATGTCAAATATAGATCAGCTTAGGTGGGAAAAAATAAGTGGGAAAAAAGTCCTTTTATGTTGGAATGCTTAAATATTGATATGTTAAGTATTCTTTTATCAGTGCTTAGTTTATAGGCAAATATAGGTAATTTCTGTGCACTTGGAGATAACTGATCTAAAATTCATATGAATATATGTCAGAAAAGATTGTTTTCAAATAAACTGGGGAAATTACAAAATTACAGCTAAGTACAAGTCTGGTGTCTGCCTGTTTTTCTACTGACAGGTGGGGAAGAATCAGAAAGCATTGCCTCCACTGTCCCTTTTGGATGATGCGCGATGTGCGCCTGTCTGCCCCGTGCCGGGCAGCGCCCTAAGCAGCGTAAGTGCCTAAGTAAGCACGTTGCTTCCACGCAGGTAATCTGTTCACGGGAGAAGCCGGCAGCCCTGCAGCCACAGCAGCCTTGCCTGCGCCCCATCCTTAGTGGAGTGTGGGTTCTCCTTGGGGCCAGCACCCCGAGGCAGACCCCTGTGGATGGCTAGATGAGGGACAGCTTTTCTTCTCTCGGTCTTCACCCCAGTTCATCGTTGATGACCCGAAGTCCCGGGAGGACTCTGGGTCACAGATCGGTCTGAGTGACGGTCGCTCAGAAGCAGGGAGAGTTCAGAGGAACGGCTTCTGGTCCTCAGTATCACAGGGGCCTCAGACGGGGGACCTTCAGTCCTGAGCTTACTCGGGCCTGAGGGATGAGCAAGGTGTCTTTCCCACCAGGCCACCGGGGGCGGCAGACTCAGGGACACCGGGGAGGCAGCGGCAAGAAGGCTGGCCAGGCGTGTGTGTGGTGGCCTGCGGGATCGCTCCATGAGGGCTTATCCTGAAACGTGGGAGGATTGAGAATTTGATAATGGCAGCTTTAAAAAGTAAAGAATTGAGGGAAAAAGTCGACCTGCAACTAGGAAACAGGAAAGTAAAGCACTTCAAAAATTACACCCTAGTGCCCTAATCGTTCAGTAATTGCTTAATACTCTCAAAGTAAGGAAATTTCTTACTCTTTTCTGTTCCTTTATGTTGATGAATAAATCTCTCTAGTTTGTTTTCTTTAACATTTACACACATGTCTTAAACACAGACCCTCAGACAAATCCTAGGGTTCCTAATTGACTTTGTCCTTAGGCGGTATCCAGACTAGGGCTCATGTGAACAGGAAACCTCGTTGCTGAATTCACTTGTCTGAAAAATTAGATCCAGTCAGGTTTGTTCAAAATATATCTACCTGTAAAAATCTGGAGCTTTTTGGAAGTCTTAAGGTCCCTCTTAGTTTAGCGCTTCCATTACAAGGTCACACAGGAAATACGGAGTTTAGCGTTTCCATTACAAAGTCATACAGGAAATACGGATGCAACCTTATTTGAAATACTCGCTACCAAATCACGTACGTTAAGAAATGTGTCGCCAGTATATAGTGCCACTCCCTTTAAAACATGCTAATGTCCCTTACAAGAATTCATAGCTTTCTCGTTTTATTTACTTATGCCTTTTATATCCTGTGATATCCTGCCAGTATTTCAATCTTTCCAAAAGATTTGTAAATCATGAATTCCCAACGATGAACTTGTTCAGGAGTAAAGAGTCACTTTGAAGACTTCATTATAACAAACACTTCATTTATTACTTGCGTTTTATTTACAGTATCTACATATTGCACAGTATCTAGATACTATTTTACACTTATTATACAAAGGACAAATGAAATTAGCCTGAGCATGTACACAGGTTTACACTCCGATGTCTCCACAACTGAAGTTCTTTTCTGTCTCTTTTTATTTATTTATATTTTTTAAATTTTTCATGCAATTCCAAATGATACTCTGGGCATTTAATTGTAAAAGTAATAAAATATTAAATAATACCATATGCTATATGAAAATATAGTTTCAGATTCTGCTGATTCTGCTTATGCTTCTCAAGAAATATTTGTGACGTCACCTAATCAGGAAAAGGAGCTCTCTCTCTGCCGTTTCACAGCATGACACATCAAACGTGGAGCACTCTCCTGTTGTCTAAAATGACCGGTGGCAAGCATTACTGTCGGGCACACCCATTTACTGACTCTGTGCCCACAGACGGTGTCAACCTACAAATCTCAAGGTGAAGGAATTATGGGAGAGGCTGTCTGCAAAAATAAATCTCTGTTCATGGGGCGTGTCCAGAAGGCAGTGGGCTCTGCCCTGCTGGTCTCCAAGGCACTTCTCACGGTCCCGGGCCGCTGCTCGTCCGCGGCGCTCTGCTCGCTGCGAAACAAACACGTTTGGGTTCAGAGAATGATTCACAGTTGCTTATTGATTCTGGAAGACCTATACATTCAATTACGTGTAACATAATTTGTGCATAGATGTGAGGAATTGCAGTCTGCATGTTTCCCTGTGTGCCAAAATGTGTGTCTATCTTATTCTGGGAAGTAACTCAGTGCTCACGGGCCTGCTGCGCTAAAGGGATGGAAATCATCACAAACGAAGAGAGATGCTTGCTAGGGTCTGAAGAACAGTGCTCAGTGTTGATGCGTCTGCCGCCAAGTCCTCGGTAGTTCAGTCCACGCTGATGTGGGGCGATCCTGGGTTGCTCAGAATAGGCTGCATTTTGTAGAGCGAGCTGGATACTTCTTACTCAAAACTCCGCTTCTCTGAAAGTATTCCAGGGCTCAGGCTTGTAACTTACTGGAGCGCCAAGTCCAGGTAGTGAGGGGTGTGTTTGGGAGGCTCTCCTGCTGTGTGGGAGGATGGCTGCGAAGCTACAGCTTCTCTTTGGCTCGAGGAGATCAGGTCATGAGTTTCAGCAAGAAGGAGCAAAGGGCTCGGGCTCTGCTCTGAGACCACAGTGTGGAGGGTCCCTGTGCTCGGACCCCTCTAAAGACCCACTTCTTTCAGACTGAGCCTTTAAGAAGTTGAGGCTCTGGTCTGGAGTAGGAAGAGGAGTCTTACCCTGCAGCTTTGTCGTGACATCTTCACGTGTTAGGACGGCGGAAGAAACGTATGTGGACGCAGCTTACGCCACTTAAGGAAAACCTGCTGCTAACGCAGGATGTGTGCTCTGCCCTCCGGGACGTCAGGGTACACAGAAACCCTTGACTGTCTGCGTCGTCACCAGCCAGTTAAGACTTTGCTACTGCAGTTTAGAACTTCTGGAGTTGGAAGAAATTAATCTTTTTTTAAACGTTACAAAATTATTTTAGCAGAAGTATCTGTATTTTAAACTACCCACTTCTTGACCAAAGTGAACATGGTTACCGACGGCGGTGGCCAGCGCGATGTGGGTCTCCGTGTTGTGTTGGGAAAGCCCTGGTGTGCCCGTCCTGAGACGGTGCAGAGGTAGGTCCACGCTCGGGTGCAGTTCCACGGAAGCGTAGGCTCCTGGGCACCACTACTCGCGACTTTTCGCTCCGGGGAGCTGTCTCTGCAGGAGAGCAGTCTTTGGGGAACCGCTGTGGGGAAGCAGGCGGTTAGCTCGCAGGCACAGAGACAGGAAGCCTGTGGCCTGAGCGGTTCTTCGGTGGATGTGGACGCTGGGCATCTGGTCTCCCCACTTGTGAGTAGATGGCGGTGGTTTTCCAAGGATGTGCCTGGTTCATCTTTGGAAATAGTGATGCTTTAACTATAAAGAAATGCTTAATGAAAACAGCATTCTCATCTTCCCAGGCAGGTGCTTTGGGAGACTTACAAGAATCCATTCATTGCTTTAAAAATAAGAAGTTTTCTGTTTGCCATGTGGGCAGTGGAAGAGAAACTGGACAGCATTCAGATGAGAAGTGAAGGTGGAGGAATCTCTCAGCTTTGGCATTAAAAGCTGTGCTTTCACTTGCCCCACATGGAGAGTGTTATACAAGTTTCAGTGAGCTTGGGGAAAGTGTGGGATGATGCCCTCCACTAACCGCTTGTTTCACTGAACCCCCATTTGCTAGTGGGACTTCTGATGGGGAGAAGCAGCGCCAAGGACGCAGCTCAGGGCAGCACCCACTGCCCGGCTGGCCCCGAGCATCTGCGCAGACGTTGTTCAGCGCAGCCTTCGCCACGGTGAGCACCCCTCCTCCGCTCACAGGAGGCGAAGGGACAGCCATCTGACTGCAAGGTAGACCCAGCATCTGGCTGTGCCTGGCACACAAGACACTCAGCTAGTGTCCAGTTGTGAAGTTACAGTTTGTGGCTGAAATCGATGGCATTTGTCTCAGGAAAATAAAACCTTTCAGCCCATCCCTTGACTCTTGCTGACGGTTAGTGTTATGTGTTACACGTCAGCCCTCAAGAGGCCAAGGTAAAAAGTTTAGCTCGTAAACTCAATGTGTGTTTATATTTTTACCATCAGAGGCTTTTAAAAAATAACTTTGATAGAAACATTTGAAGAGGATACCTATTCTTAGCTGTTCTTTTTAAGTGTATTGGTATAATGACAGAATTCAATGCAAACATTTGCCAGATATGTCGCTAAAATTCGCATGGATATGGTTAGTCATATACTCATTTATGAATGTTTGAACGAAAGCCTAGAAGTGGGTGGGCAGATACACACCATGTCACACGCTGAAGTCAGTAGCCAGCGGGCTGTGTGCAGGTTAATGTGAGCTCGGCCAGCGTGTCCTCCTGCGACCAGGTCTCAGTGGCTGCCTGGGGTGCTGTGTGTTTACTGCTGACCAGTACCTAGAGCTATTTTGAGTGTTCTGTCAGCCTTACTCAGAGTAAGGCTACTTTACCCAAAGAATGACTGTCTCTAAACTCCCATGAATTTTTCATGTCCCACATGCATCCAGTCTTTGGTGTGTGGGCCACAGCGACTGGGCTGTCAGCTTACCTTATCCCTCCATGCACATCGGACTGACAGCCAGCCGAGTAAGAAGCCGGGCGCATCTCTTATAGTCTACAAGGGAAATAAATCACAGACCCTCGTCAGCTACCTCAACAACTTAAATGAATTGCATTCACTTTAAACAAGCGTAGCAACTGCTAAAGCCATTCATTCCTTTAAATATTCTGAATTCCTTGGAAACAATACATAGACTGTCATCTGCAATCATGGCTCGAAGTTGTTGATTTAATAATTTATGGTGCCTCGGGCCTTTAGCATCACGTGACAGAAGCTAAATGATGTAACTGGGAGGCTGTGGGAAGTGGGGATGCAGAGTCTCCCACGCGGCTGCTCTCTGCCTGTTTTCTTCTCGCAGTAGCTGCTGGGCTCATTAAAACAGCTTTCGTTTTGCTTCCTAGAGTACAGTTGGTCTTCCCGTGCCCTGTGTTACTTAACTTTTAGGTCACGTGCGGGCCGAGTCCCCTCTTGAGTTAATCATAACACAAAGCCTTCTGCACAGAAATTCGAAAGACAGTGGGTCAACAGCCAAGTACCAGAGCAAAAAACCTGGCTGGACAATGGAGGGAAGCAAGAGCTGATTTCTGAGCGCAGGCTGGTTTTCCTAGGCGTCTCGCATGGTTTCCTGTTTCAGTAGTCTCATAGGCGCTGCCTCAGAGGACACAGCAATCACGCCCGTAAAGGCATTCCTCAATACGAAGTTCACTTCTCAAGAGTCACAAAATGCTACTTAAAGATGGAAGAATTCGACTCTTAGCTGAAATTCTGAGTGAATGAGTAAACTGACAGCGATAAACACGCACGGCATGTCTGTTAGGCGAGCGCCTAGGCCTTCCAAAAACACACCCGCTAAACATCTAGAGGACGTGATAGTTGGGGCTCAAAGGAAACAACTATGTGGCAGCTGGGGGCTTTTCTGCTCTTCAGATGTGCCGTGTTTTCAGGATGTGCTTTTCCTAGAGAGACCACACGTGGAGGCGGCGGACTGCAGGAGCTCAAAGGAGATACTGGCACTTGCCACACACCCTGAGATCCTGAGGGCGACCACCACCCCGCTGGGCCACATGTTCTCCACCCTGATGTCCACCAGGGGTCCCTTAAGGTGCAGACTTTTCTCAGCAGGTGTGGTGGACTCACAAGTCCTGCTCTTCCCGAGAGCTCACCCCAGGACCACACCTTGAGTGAGAAGGTCTGTGGTTCCTTCTGTCTAACCGGCCAGGATTCTGGGAACTGTCGTATGCAGCCTTGAGCAGCACAGAAGTGGTCAGGTTGGCTCTGCAGCTCTTTATGGGCTGAGAGAGGTGGGACCCACACAAGCAGCCACTTGTCCAGGGCACAGATCTGCTTCCAGGCCCAGGGGCATTTCTGACCGGGCCTGGTCCCACCGCCTCACCTTATGGGTGACTAGGAGCTTGGTGGCGGCCCGCTCAGCAAAGGAGGCAGCAATGTGGGTGGCGCCTGCGATGGGGCACACGCAGCCTAAGTGCCTTGTCTGTGTCCTTGTCCGTGAATGAAAGGATTCAAGCAATGACCCTAAGGGTCACTTTCAAATTTAGAATCTGATCCTATTATTGTAAAAAAAGACTTAATATAAAAATATACACACATTGAAACAAAATGAGAAGGTTCTCTGACCCCTAGAAGCAGGCTAGTAATTCTCCAACAGAAGGTGATTCCATTTCAGAGGAAGGAAAGAGGGAGGTGAGGTGTCCCAGGTCCACATGGCCTGGATGAGAGGGTGAGCCTGGAGCTTCCGGGACACGGGTGCCGCCCATTGACTCGTGCCACTGTCCCCGTGGCAGCCTTGAGCGGGACCACGTCAGCTCCCTCCTGAAGGCGCTCCCTGTCTGCCTGCCATGTTTGGGGACGTGCGAGACAGGAGCTCCATAAAGGGGTGCAGCTGCCTGCACACAGCAGCTTCCCCTTCGTGGACAGGGGCTTACTGTTTTGAGCAGGACGGGCAGGTCTGGTCTGCTGCCCCTTCGGACAGTCCTGAAGGCAGCTCCTAGGAGACCTGGCTTACGTGTACAACTGCCCTCCTGTGAGCCTTAAATGGAAGGCAAGTTGTGGTCCCTACACACACAGAAAAGTTGGTGTAGGGCTCTAGCAGATGTCCCTCTAGCTAATAAGTTACTTGTCATCATTGTATGTTTTGTGAAGAGCACAAGAAAGCACTTTTGGGGGAATGAGTGCACTTGTTGTGGATGAACCAGGAAGTTACAGCTGAGAGCCAGACAGAAAAGGGCACCTGCGTTTCTGAATTAGTGAGGAAGCCAAGTAGAAGAGCAGGAGTTTGAAGTACCAGTAAAATTCCTGGGTGATGGGGTTACAATTACTGGTGGAAACAGAAAGTCTCTGGCCAGGGCAGTGGGGATGGCCCAGGGCCAACCATAGTTACCTCACACCCTGCAGTAGTCATTTTGGCAACTCAGTTGGAACATTTGTTCCACTGTCAGAGTTGAGTGGATACAAGGACAGGCATCAGACCAGAATTCGAGAGCGCGCATGGAGGAGCCCAGCCCCTTCCAAGAGCCGATTCATTCCAATGACTGTGAACCACGTTCCGTTTGGCACTAGCTGCTGCTGCCTGCGGTTATCTTAAGTGGTGTACTCACCCCAGCCCCGGACTGTACAGTCAACAGGGAGTATAGTATTAGCAAACCTGGGTTACAGAAGGGAGGGGCCTGAAGCCTCGTCTACACTGTACCGGCATTTCTAAAGCGAGTTGGATGCGGTCACTTACAGGTGGGGATGGTGCAGTCTCGGGTGTTGTGGTAAAGTCTGTGGAAGTGTTTGCTGCACTTTGGGCTGAAATAAAGAGGACCTGGAACGTGGAAGAAGAAACAGATTGTGAGGGCTGCGGGATGCCAGGAGCTGGGGAGCGGCGAAGTAATGCGTGGAAAGCCTACCTGTCAGATGTTTCAGAAACTTGTCTTTCATCCTTAGATCTCGAGGAACAATTTCTGTTTGAGGGAAAGTAAGTTAATTATTAAATTGCCTGAAAGGAGCATGTTTTCATGTGATCCGAAGTGAATGTTTAAAGTTACTGGAAATTCTGCCCTGAACACAGCAGCCCCGTGATGGCAGTACGTGACGATGTGAAGACGGGTGATAGGGCACATTTTCCTCAAATCATATTAACTGCTCTCCGAGCTCCGGTCTTAATGCCCAGTCTCCACCACTAGGATAGAGGCAGGGACTGTAAAGTTATAGGCAAAGAAAGGTGTGTGTGTGGTGTGTATGTGACAGTAATCTTCCAGTGAATAAATCACTCGTAGACAGTTTCATCTTGAAGAGCTTGGGAATCAAATTCAACCACCTCTCAAAGTTCTAGGAAGAAAACCTGATCTCATACTTCAAACAAAAAATTTGCTATAGGTATGTATTCTTCTAGGTATATATTTAGAAAAAGGGTTAGTTGCTGTCAAAACCACTTGTTATGAAGGCTGGTGTGAATGCATGGAAACAGACATTAACCTGGTTGGATGAGATAAAGGTACAATTCCCAGGGAAAGACTGACTGTACCGGCACAGCGCCTAGTTAGCGTTGGTAACTAACCTGACTGACGTTCTTTCTGATTTCAGCCTTGTTTTTGCTTTTTTTTTTTTTTTACAGTCATCTGGATTCATTTTCACTCACCTGTTCTGCACTAGTAATGCGATGGCACGTGGTCACACTACCACCAATTCTCCTCATCTGAAGAGGGAACATTTCCATAAGAGTCTTACTTGCAAGGTTTAGACATCTCCTAAATGTCAGTCTTCATTTACAACTAGCTTTAGTCAGTCTATATAAAATTGACCTTATCATATTTGACCTAATTGTGTCATGAAAGCATTAAAAGCTTTCATGCTTTCCTTGGTAATTTCCCAAGGGGCAGCCACTCTGGGAAGGCTCTGCCATGGGGAGGGGGGGCGGGGAATGGGAATTTCTGTCTCAGTTGAAACTGCTATGCTGAAAATATTTCCATTTCCAAAATAACAGATGACAGTTCTATGCTGAAATTACTGACCTAGGTAACAACTCACATGTCTTAGAAGTGGATGAGGGATAGTTATGTTATCTGCCAGGCATCATTCATGGAATTCCTATTTCCTTCTCTAAAAAACATATTTCCCAGTTTTTTTAACAGTCAAAATGTATTTATATTTTAAAAATACGTATGTGTTCTCAAAGACAATTCTATTTTCAAGCAAGTACTAGTTCTTCTAGCGTCTCCTGAGACAGGACAGGCGGACCCGCCGTCAACACCGCACACACCCGAGAGGCCTTGGGAAGCGGTCCACTCCGTCTACACAGCCACGCGGGCGGGGACACTCACCCACTCTCTGCTCCTCCGCGTAAGCCCCGTAGTCCGAGACCTCCCTGCGGCCCAGGGTGTAGTCCTGCCGGCCCGAGAGCTGCAGCCTCTTGGACTCCCCCGAGTGGTACTTCCTGAGCTCCTGGACGATCTCCACGATGAGTTGCAGCAGCGTCTGCCTGTCCGCGGCCTCCCGGGTCTCCGCGATCCCCCGGCCGGGCCCCGCCGCCCCCAGCACGAGCAGCAGCCCCAGGAGGAGAGGACGCCCGGGTCCGCGCATCCTGCGCTCGGCCAGGCTGGGCGGATCCGACGCGCTCCCGGAGCTCGGCTCGCTGCAGGGACAGGGGTGCGGGGAGACCCGGACAGCCAGTCGGCGGGGGGAGCGGGAAGGGCGGGAGAGGCCACTCCCCTCGGTCCGCGCGCCCCGGCCGTGCGGACCCAGAGGACGCCCGCCAACCCAGTGGATGGACGCCCCGCGCCGTCCCGGGCCTGGAGGGCGGGCGGGGGCCCGGCGGCGGGAGGCTGGGCCGCGGTGTCCACGAGGACTCGCCCTCCCCGAGGTCCCACGCGCTGATGCTGAGAGCAAGCCTTGGGTGCGCCCGCCCTCGGCGCGCGGGCGACACGGGCCCTGGCCGCCTTGCGCCCGCGTCCCGCCCCCGCCGCCGGCCTCCGAACTTTCCTGGAAATGGCGCATCGCCGGCGCCCCGCGGCTCAACGCGTCGCCACAACTTTCCGTCCCCTTTAGACGCCGAGCGGGGCGGCGGCGGCCGCTCGCAGGGTCGGGCCCACACCCATCTCCCTCGGGGAGCGGCCGCGCTCAAGTTTCCAGCAGCGCCTTTGTGTGGCGGTCGCCCCCTCCTCCCGCTGTCCCCGATCCCCCCCCACCCCCCACGAGGAGCTCCCGCGCCGGGACCCTCGCCCCGGCCGCCTGCTGGGCCAGGTTCTGGAAAACCCTTGGCCCCCGGTGACGGGGCCCGGCCCACACCTGCCCGGCGCCGCCCGCGGGGCCACCTGCGCGCAGGAGCCCGGCCGGGTTACCTGTCCCCGCGCCCCGGAGCCGCGGGCGTCCTCTGGCGTCTGTCCCGGCGTCTGTCCGCGCGCCCCAGAGCCGCGCGCCCCGCTCGCTACTCCATGCCCGGCGGCGCCCGGGCCGGCGGAGCGCACTGGACGCGCGGGGAAGGGGACGCGGTGCCTCGGCAGCTCCGAGCTGGGAACCCGCGCTTGCCTGGGGTGCGCGCCGGCAGAGTCCGGCCTCGGACCTCGGGGCGCCTCTTATCCCCGCGGCCGCCGACGTCAGGAGGGTCCCCGAGGGCCCGGCGCGGGGCTTTAATTAGAAGCCGCTGAAGTGTTCGTATCCCCGCGCGGATCTTCGTCAGACACCCCCCCCCCCCGCCAACAACTCCTCCCATGTCTCCGTATCCCGTCTGTCTCCCCTTTCCCCACCCCCTCCAGCTCCCCCTCCGCGTCTCCCCCGTCTCCTCCCCCAGCTCCCCCACTTCCCCCCTCCCGCATCCCCCCCACCTCCCCCATTTCCTCTCTGCTCCAGCTCTACCGCCCTGTCGGTCTCCCTCCCCTCTCCCCTCCCCCCTCCCCCATTTCCCCTCTCCTGCCTCTTCCCCCTTCATCCCATCTCTCTCCTCCTCCCCTTTGTCCCTCCCCTTCACCCCCCGCTTCTCTCCTTCAGTCTATTTCCCTCCGTTCCTGTCACTTGTGACAGGATGAGAAGAAACGCCTTTACCAGGAACTCGGATCTGTTTTTGTCTAAATGTAGATCTTGGGCTATTAAAAAAGGAGCTGCCTGACTGCCTCGGCATTTAATAAGTCAACTGGAGTCTGTGCGTTTTGGGGGGAATCTGCCGGCGAGGCTGGGGACCACTCTGGGGCCGAGGTCCGCTTTGCCCGAGGCCCGTCCTAGGCGGGCAGCCCGGAGGGCAGGGGCTGGGTTAGGGCTGGGCACCTCGGGGCACAGCTGCCGGGCAGGACACCGGCAGCACCCCTCCCCCGCCACCACGCCCCCAGCCCCCGGACCCACGCACGAGGACAGCGCTCTGGACCGTCAGCGCCCACCCGCTCCCGGGTTCTCTCGCTCCCTTTCCCCGGAAACGCCCGCGGGAGCGCTCCCGGGTCACCTCCCTCCAGGCCCGACTCTTTCAGAAAGTTTTGGTTCTTTGGATTTAGGCAGGCACATTTGTGAGAGTTCAACAATTTATCTCCTTTAATTTTTTTTTTTTTCTTGTAAAATGTATTATCAATCAATTGCGCACTTTCCCATTTTATTGGCGCTTTCTGGGCAGGAGCTGGACATCCTCCAAGTCGGCGATCTGACTGTGAAAGGTGTTCTCAGTTCAATACCCGAAAGGGAGCGTGGGGACCAGAATTAAAAGCCTCAGCCATTAGCCGGGCAGCGCACAGTGGGTGGATGGGGACGGATGGCGAGGATGCTGCGGGCGCGGCACTGGCGGCCTCGACGCCCCAGGCAGGGCCCGCGCCGAGCCTCTGTCTCTCCGTCTCTCCCTCTCCCTCCCTTCCCTCGGTCTGTTTCCTCAAGAAGACAAGAGTGTGGCAGAGTCAGGTGGGGTAAATAGAACAGAGACGAAAGATACTAAATTGTGAGTATCCAAGTCCAGCCCCTTCCACACACGCACCTTTTAAGGGTATGTGCTTAAAGGAGGTGGTTTGATTTCTCAGTGAGGTTTTTTTTCCCCCCCAAGCAATATGACTAAAATGTGAATGTTTCTGTCAAGATATACTCTAGAAACAGTAAACATTCATATCAAACTGCTCTTAAGCAGATAAACTGAGATATGTTTCCTTTTTCCCTTTCCCCTTTCTGTGTGTAAATGGAAGTTTAAGCTCCTCTTGGGAGAGCACCGCCTAGTGACAAGTCTTTCTCCGCCAGCACTCACCAGCATCCCTCAGGCAGCCCGGGTACTGTCTGCGCCGGACTCCTTTCCGGCATAATGGAAGCATGTGACGCTGCTATTGTCAAATATTTTGGTGTGAATCTGTTTTTGGAAAAACATCTTGCTGCAGTGAAAAAAGAAAAGAAATTAGCCCAATCACATATTATTTTAAATTTACAAATAATCTTTCTTTCTAAATAGTATCTTACCATATCAAAAGCTAGATATTTTTTTCTAAAAAATACCAGTAAGAACTATCTTCCACTGCCCCACCAAGCAAAGAAGTCTTGTTAGTAATCACTATTATCTTTTTTTTATTTTGCAGTTTTTAACGGGACAGACAAATGGATTCTTTGAATGACTCCTTCTACCACCCAGTTATATATATATGCCAACACTTCAGCCCAGCTTATTAGATACTTAGATGTATAAACAACAGCGACAAAACTGGTACTTGGTCAGTCTTTAGATTCAGGAGATCTGGCATTTGAGGGTCAGACAGTTCATGTATTAGTTCATCCGTTTTTGCAAAGCTCTGTGCTGAAATGACGGTAGGTGCCCTCAGTTTGAGACTTTTTTACAGACTTTTTCAACTTAATAGAAGAGTGCACTGATTTAGAATCTCTACTGAGCTTTTCCATTTGTGGTATTGTCAGAATGAACTTTTTGGAGCTCTCCGATCACCAGAAATATATGCATTGTGCAGACTGCTGGCACACCTGATTGGCTGAATTAACTTGCGCTGGAGAAGGCGGAGCGGACTGTAAACTGGTTCACGTGGGAATGTGAAGTTGTAGCTGCAAATCGCTTAGACTCTCCACTATCTTTTGTGCAAAATGGTGGTTGGACTGGATGGTTTCTGAAGTCTAAAGCTATATAATTCTATGATTGTTACCAACAAAGTTTAAAAATAGCATAATGCAAGTTTCCTACAAAAAGCTGAAGGTAATTCACTGAAATAATCACTATGAGTTTCACATCCGTTTTCAGGCAAGAAGAGGTGATATATTCATATTAAGGAATTTAATTCCGTCCTTTAGAAAGCGAACAACTTTCTACTATGAAGTGCCCAAAAGAGATAAATGAGAAAATTACACAACAAACTATTTTCTAGCATTATTGGTAAAAAATAACTAATGGCTTAGTTTTCTAGATTTGATTTAGTATTTTGAGAAAACTATATTGGATCATAGAAAGGAAACTAACCAACGAGGGAAGAGCTGTGTTTAACTTACTTTTACTGTAGATCTATGTTGTCAGATGAAAAAGTTTTTTTTTTTTAATTCATGAACACTGTAAAACTCCAGTGTTTCAACTACAATCAATTTTCTCTTTCCCCCACAAAAGGAACATATTTCATTTGAGATGACTATCAACTGATTTCAAAGCCTTCTAAAGTAGGTGTATATTAATGAACTGTGCGTTTTAAGATGGTAAAGCAATTATACTCCAATAAAGATGTTTAAAAATTTTTTTAAATAAAATGAGTTGTTACATTTGTTCAACCATTATGTTGATCATTTAATAACGTAACTATACTCTTATTAGAGAGAAAACAATTACCTTTCATAAAGGATAACATTATGTGCTATAAAGGAATATTGCTTAATGTTTAACTTTTATCAGCTCTGTTATTTTCACTATTAATATGATGTTAGTATGCTAGGAATGTCCTAGAAACTGTATAAAGCATTTAGGAAGACAAGCTTTCTAACAGGACTGACCTTCTCAGTATAAATGTATCAATAATACATGTAACCCTTTATAAGTAACAACACTACCTAGTAGTGTATTCTGGGTTAAGGAAATACAGCTTTCACCTAGTTCTTTCCCTCAGATATGAAAGGGAGCACACTACTCTAAGGATATGTAGCTCACCCACCCCCCTTTCACTCCTCAATACACGCTTTTGAATTTGCAGAACCATGTTGCACGCTGGTCCAGAAACAATAGAGGCCAAAGGCTGTGCACAGGCTGGGGACACGCTGAGCATGACTGACTGACTCTAGCTCAGATTCTTGTCCCAGGGCCAAGCTGAAGAGGACTCCTCAGAGGCGAAAGGCTTAAAGGGAGCGTGGACCTTACCTTGTTCCTCGGAACTGGTTCAGTTACAAAATCCAGCTGGGGAAGATGTCTTGAGACTTGGTGACACTCATCTGTCCTTGGAGGCTCCAGTCTGGCACGCTTTGATGGCAACAATGAGAGTAAATTGAAATGTACACACCCCGCATCAACACATAAAAGAAAGACCCTCCTATTTATTTGGTAAAAAGCCCATCTCAAATTCATAAACAGTCAGATTTGCCCATGGGAATATCATACAAAGTACAGTCATGCTGAGGAACAACACGACACACCCACATCAATATATCTTCTGGAATTTTTTTTTCCTGCAGGAGATAAATTTCCCGATCAAAGGAGACACGTGTACTGACTGGGGTCAGTAGGCGCTTCCAATGTGCCAGAAAGGTACGGCATTCTAAAGATAGGGTGGGCGCAAGCTAACCCCTCTAACCAACAGCCCATGCATTTTAGTGGCTTAATGCAGCACAACTTTATTTCTCTCAAGTCCTGGTCTAATATGTGGAGGGGAGTGGTCTCTTCCTGCTGTCACTCAGGCTCTGTCTTTCTTGGGATCTGAAGTCCCCACTGGGCTCTCTGCATCTGGCCTGGGAGACGTGGTGGAGCAGGCCAGGAGCTGGAACACGGCACTCCTGCCCAGTTCCCGTGGCCAGCACCCCACCAAGCCCTCAGCTCGTCCTCTTGCAAGGGGTGGGTCCAGATCGATGTGAGTAGGAGGGTCAGGCTCTCTTCAGAAAACTAACACATGTTGCGTTTTCTTTCCCTTAAGCAATTCAGGAAGAAACAACTCTTAACCCCTGGCCAGCGGTCTGGGGCCCTACCCCCCTTGTGGACGGTGGGACGGGGCGGAGTGTGCGCCAGCAGCCTGCCCTGTGCGGCCAAGTGGCAGGCTCGGGGCAGACAGGCAGGGCTGCAAGGCTCGCTGTCCTCCCTGAAGGGAACCCCAGTCTCAAGATCTGTGCTTCGGCCATGCGGAGCTGTTCATAAATTCCTGCCCCTGGACCTTCACCCACACTGCTCTTTTTGTCTAGAACCACATCCGTCTACTCCTTGCTTTCACTGAATAACGCAGCCTTACTCCCAACTCAGACACCAGATCCTCTGGGAACACCCTGCCCCCACCTCCCTGAGGCTTGCATCCTTGCTTCTTCCTATCACGGCACCAACCTCACTCACTCCATTTAGTTTCCGAGATGGCCTGCATTACTTTTCCGTATCTTCCACTGGACGATCATATTTTGGCAGCCAGGAGCTATTTTATATCGCCAGTGCCTAGTATCACGCAGGGAACATTGTGCACGCAAAGCAAAATTTTTGAAAAGACAAATGAAGATATTATTTTATGTATTTTTTCTGACAGATGCTCATAAAACATCACCTAAATACTTATCAGGCACCTATTCTATGAAAACCAGTGTTGTAGAATTACAAAGACGACTTGAACATGGACTATCTCTTTAGAAAGTATCTGATCATACGGTAAAGTCATGACCAACATACTGTTAATAAGAAAAGGTGATAGCCAATTGAAGCTATCTCATAAGACTTTGTAGGCAAAGTGATATTTGAAATGCACTTGAATGATGGAGGGTTGTCTTGTTGGGATGAGAGATGTGCATATACAAGTCCAAGGTGGGAGCACAGAGCCATGGGAGTCTGGACCGTAAGAAAGTAGGTGAGAGCAGCTCTGCTGACCAAAGAGCCCAGGAGGGTGGAGGAGAACATGGGCTCAGGTCCGATTTCCACTCCCCGGTGTGTGAACCTGGGTGAGATTCCCCTTTGAACCCCGTTTCTTCATGTCTATAAGGGATGTGACAGGAATCTGTTACTGCAGGAGTTTTGTGAGTATTGAAACAAGATAACGTATGTTAACCTTTTAGTACAGTGTCTAAATTTTTTTAAAAAAACATAAAAAAATGTCTACGTCTTTCCTAGTGTGTACTGTCGTAAAAGTCTTTTTTTCTATACTACATCATTTCTTACAATATGCCGTGAAAGAGAGCATCATGGAAATCCTACAGAGTGTCTGGGGCAGCAGCATTTTGTGACTTGTTCACAGCTGCGTGGAAGAATCTATAGTTAGAAAGTGGACGGAAATATCCTGAAGTATTAACTGTCCATGTGAGCAGCCAGCACTCAGACCACCGGGTGAGGGCTACTGCTGAGTCTGCTCCTCAGTGAAGGTGATGGATACGTACGGTGGCCAGGGATATGAATGGTCTATTTTTTGCTCACCTGACCCTTACTTATAATCACGGGGACATTTGAACATGGCAGTACTGCTTTCTCTAATATTTTTGCCACTTTTATAATGCAATCCATTAGACAAAGAGGATTTGGCATACTCAGTACCCATCACATACAGGCTGATTCCTGCTAGAACTCAGTTGCAGTGACATCAAACAGAAACAGTTCTGTACTTCTACCAAGGAAGGGTGAATTCATGCAGAGAAGCTTGGACTCACACATTCAGCTGTGGCTGCTGTGAGCCGGCAGATGCGCAGGTGAGGATTTCTGCCTCCGAGACTCGGTGTTTCCTGGGGTGACGAGCATGTCAGTGAGTGAGATCAGGGCGGATGCAGTGCATGTGTCGGGCTGGAGCCAGGTGGTTTATGGAGGGAGGGGGATAAGGACGGAGAGGGTATCTCAGTGTAAAAGATCGTCGCGTATTTGGAACATCTGAGGAGTTCCTCTCTGGAGCAGAGCGTAAGGGAGAAATGGAAAGAGAAGAGGCCATTCTGAGTTCTGCGGACTCTCTCCTGTGATCTGTAACGTGACCACGGGTGCTCAGATTTGTATTTTACGTAGATAGCTCAGGAGGTGGTTGTGGAGAAGGGGCCCAGAGGGTTTGCCAGTGGCAGATGGACCAGGGAGGGGGCCTAAAATTCACTCCCTCCCTCCCCCCTCCCTCCAGGCAGCTGCCATCCTTCCACGGAGCCGTGGACCTTCTGTGCGCGTCAAGCGCTGCACCAGGTCCCTGCCCAGTGCCGTTCTCACGCCAGCTAATAGAGAACTGAATAAAAACTAGCAGGTTACAAAGAGTGCAGAAGAAGGGAAGAAAGAAATGCTGAGAGAAAGATGCGATGACGAGCGGTAGAGGGGAACCTACATTTCACTAGGTGGCTGGAGAAGTCTTCTCCGAAGAGGTGTCATTTGAACTGAAATCGAAAGCACGGAAGCAGCCATTCTGCGGTAACAGTGAAGAAAGGAAGAAGCCCAGAGAGAGGACGCGGAGACGAGGTTGGAGAGGAGAGAGTTGCCGCTGCCTGAGAGAACTGGCTCTTTTTCTTGAATGTTTCACCCTGAGATCAGCATTCCCAGTGAGGCAAGGTTCCACGTGTGCCTTTAAAAATACAGCGAAGAGAACACACGTAAACTTTAACTTCCGTAAGGTCATTCATCCGTCCATTCAGCAAATACTGGTCTGGTGCCCGCCACGTGCCGACGTAGCTCTCGGCAGATTTAGGAATACCGACCGCAGTGTGCAAAGTAAGTTCTCATTACTTGGCTCAAGAGGTAATGTTGGATTACTTAGAAAAAATAGGCAAAATAAAACAAATACAAAACAAAAGTTTAAATAAAAGCCTTATCCTACCTTTATCCTACTCTGTGTGGGACAGAGGACACAGTCGCACACCTGACCGCATTTTGCTGCTGGACCTGTGGACGCAGCTCATCTCCGAGGCGAGCCTGTGGCTGAGGACCTGTGCGCAGGTGGACGGCACTGGGTGCGGCCCGGTCCACCTGTGTGCCAGGTGCAGAGCTTTGCAACGAGAGCACAAAACTTGAACCCCCGACAAGGACTCCAGATCCTTCCAGCTCTGCGTTCTGGGGAACCGTTGGGAAGGCTCGGTGGTGCCGAACTCAGGTTGTCCTCTGACATCCTGATTTTGCTGTGTCATCCCTGAGGTTGTTTATAAATGTTGGAGTGATTCCTCACAGATGCCTTTGGACACGTTTATGTCGTAGTTTATGCCTCATTTTGTGGCAGTGAGTTTCATAAGTTTGCTTTTCATTAAAATACTTTCTTTAGTTCGACACAAGCATGATTCAGAGACGCCCAGACGTGCCTGTGTTTGTCTTCTGCTGGAATCCAGCACGAGGCACCCTGGGTCGCCTCTGGAGTCACAGGAAATCAGGCAGCAGCGGATCTGCTCTCACTCTGGCACAGTCGCTGTGGCCAAGGCTAGTCCCTTAAATTCTCGGCCCTTAATCCTTCATCTGCAAATCGTTTTACACAAAGGATGCGGACGTTTCTGTAACTAAGCAGCAGGCAGTATTGGGTTTTCGCACGATTCGTGATTCGGTTGCCTTTGACCTAATTCTTACCTGGCCTCTGTCCTTTCTGAATCCTACTTTCGTCCTTATATGGCAATGCTTTCTGTTGTCTGTCTTAGAACCTGTCATAGTGGAGTGGCCACGACAACTCTGTCAAAGCATCTTCACTGCACCTGCCGCCCTCCTGCTGACTATGGTGCTGGACCGAGTTTAGCTGTCACCTCTGCCCCTTAAGTGCGCGGGTACCCCCCTCTCAGGACCCAGGCTCTGCTGCTGAGTGGCTAAAAGTTGATGATGTGCCTCAGGGACACTTCGGCTTATTTTCCCTCTGTATATGTTCAAATTGAAATTCACTATTTTTTCTTCACAGTTTTGAGCAGTATTGGTGGATACTTCTTGAACGGCTTAGCATTTTACAATCTGACGTACTCATGTCACTGGCAGACTTCACGTTTACTCTTCCATTGCTGGCGGCACGTGGATTCAGAATTTTCGTAACTCGTGTGCTGGTCCCACTTAGCCTACACTCGCATATCCAGAAAAGATCCATTTTATTCCTATCTTTTTTCCTCATCTATAAACGAATGGCCACAGTCATATAATTATGATGCCCTATTATGGATCCTTTTCAGAGGCTTTAAAGCCCTGAGAGGCTGAGGTCTCCTGCCTTCATTCTCACCTCCTCGACGCCGAGTCCTTACCTGGCGTGATACCCCTTCCCCGTGGTCCTGCCTCTTTACTCCTGGGCATTACTGAAAAGCTGCATGTTGCAGGTATGAGTCCTGCTAATGCATCATATGGTTTTATTTCATAGGTAACCATTCTCCATATTTACAAAAACGCACATTAAAAATGATCCAAGGGCTTCCCTGGTGACGCAGTGGTTGAGAGTCCGCCTGCCGATGCAGGGGACACGGGTTCGTGCCCTGGTCTGGGAAGATCCCACGTGCCGCGGAGCAGCTGGACCCGTGAGCCATGGCCGCTGAGCCTGCGCGTCCGGAGCTTGTGCTCTGCAACGGGAGAGGCCACAGCAGTGACAGGCCCGCGAACCGCAAAAAAAAAAAAAAAAAAAAAAAATGTTAAAGAAAAAAAATGATCCAAGTAGGAACAATGGGCCTATTCTAACAGTGTTACAGCAGAAATGTGAACAGTATCTTGTACAACGGGGTTTAAGTCAATGGCAATGGGGGATTGTTTTCTCCCCACACAGTGGGAGCATTTGAGTCTGAGAAGAGACAGCGCCTTTAAACGCAGCACTTCGCTTTAATGTCGTGTTGCATTTATTTTATAGAGTAGTGGCTGGACATAAATAGCAGAAAGTAAATCCAGTTTGCATTATTCAGAATCTTGGTTACCAGACTTTCTTCAGGCAGGCCCTGACTAAATGTCATCAATAACCATGTAATGAGGATGTAACCAGTCTCATGGAGATCTGTGTTGGAACAACCTGGAATTGATCGGTGTAATTTTAAAAGCATTCCTAGCTGAAGTGATAGCAATAAACAGTTTTCAAGGGACTTGTTTTGCTAAAATTAATTGAGGTCCTATTTAAAGATGTTGCCAGCCCTTCTTGCTTCCTGACTGTGCTCTTACTCAAATCTTGATGAAATTTCTAATGATGAAGTTCATGTACATACCACAGTATGAAGAAATTCCATTTTTGTTGTCAGTACGTTGAAATTAGAGTGATAGAACATAGTAGAAACAAATTTATATCAATTCCAAATTTGTAGCTTTCATTGGGCCCAGCTTTGTTTCTGATATAATTTGTATGTACAAGAAGTAAAAGAGGGCTTCTCTGGTGGCGCAGTGGTTGAGAGTCCGCCTGCCGATGCAGGGGACACGGGTTCATTCCCCGGTCCAGGAGGATCCCACATGCCACAGAGCGGCTGGGTCAGTGAGCCATGGCCGCTGAGCCTGCGCGTCCGGAGCCTGTGCTCCGCAACGGGAGAGGCCACAGCAGTGAGAGGGCCGCGTACCGCAAAAAAAAAAAGAAGTAAAAGAGTGCTTTACATTTTTGACTTTTATTTGAACCCTTATGATTAGCAGGTTTGTGAAAGAACAGTCCCATATGCAGGGGTTTGGTAATTATAATTTCCTCCATCTTTTAAAATGCACTCAGTTTTGAGAAACTGCTATATAGTGTGGCAGTATCCACTCTACAGAAAGCAAGAACATTCAGATGAAAACTGAAAAATGGAATCAATCATTCAGATGCTTTCAAATGTTTGGCATCTGTAGAAATTCCATCTGAGTAACTAGCTAATTTTTTTAGAAAGTATTTTTGCAGAGCTGACCCTGAGAATATGCTTGTAATTGCTTATGTATATCCCTGAGAACATGGGTGAAATTTAAGTTGAATTGAATCCTAAATGTGCTAAGGGTGTTTGTTATTTACAGAATCTGGTTAATTTATTTTTAAAGAATTACGTACTTCATAAGGAAAATTGCTATTCACTATTTTTTGTAAATTTAAATTTATGTCACTACGTAGAAATAGATTTTTAAAACAATCTTGGATGCTTTAGGATTATTTTGATTATTTCTTCATATTTTTACAGTAGTTATTTTAATCCTAACATTTAAATAATGATAAGCTACGGAAGAACATCGTGATATTTGCAGATATACAAAGTCGTAGTGTTTACTGTTGTGGAATTCTGCATTTCCCGGCCTCATCACCTCCAGGAGGACTCTGGCTAGACTTGAGTTTGGGGAGTGAGGGTGAGGGGCTTTGGAAGAATACGTAGAAGTACAATGCAGCTCCTTTCTGTTACTCAAGAAATAGTCATCTTTATTATGGTCATTCTTGTTATATTCATCATCATCACCATTCATCATCACGTCCTAGAAAATCTTCTTCGGAGGTCAAGGAGAGACCACTTGCACATTATGCCACATTCTGTACGTATACACTGTCCTTTCCGAAAATTGTTGACTTATAATGGTCAGACCTCAAACAGAATAAAACAACCCACGCCTTGAGGCCCTGAGTCCTTTCGTCTCCACAGGAGATGTTCAGCTCCTGAAGCCGCTCCTGCAGCTGGTGTTGGCCCCCAGGTGCAGCTGGTGCCCATCCCCGGCCAGCCTGGCATCCTCTCGATGCAGACCCCTCCCCTCGCCACCGGAGAGTCTGAGTCTGCATTTCAGTAAGACCCCAGGGCGTTCCACACACCTTAAAAGTTAGAAGCATTAATTTACATTGTTTTAGACATGTTAGACGATTTAAAATTGTGTCCTTTGACGTCTGGGTGTGGACTGCATCCTCCCAGCTCTCTCCCTGGCGTCCAAGACAAACGGAATTATTTCTCTGTGTTTTGCTTTTCCACTTGTTCCACTGGAAATTTCCAAATACATACGCTTTAACCTTACACTTATTACCGATAATACACCTGACCTTCTACTCTACAAGCATTTTCTTTCTTTCAATCATCTCAGCATCTGGGCCTCTGATTTTTACTTTCAAGGTTGAAAAGTCACACGTTCTGTTCAAACCACCATTAAGTTTATCATGCTCCGGCTACAGTTGACCTGAAAGTTGAGAATGAATGATTTAGCAATGATTTTTGTAACAATAATGGGAAACTCAAAGGTGGCTTAAAATACTCATGTACAATGCATATACACATCTACATGCATATGTATGTACATTACACACGTACACAAAGTCAGGGTAGGAGCTGCGGGGGTTGCTCAGCGGCTCTAGGACGTCAGGTCCAGCACCTCTGTCATTTGTCTGGACGTTTCATTGTGGTCTCACGTTAGCTGCCTCCGACTGAGGGTTTCGTTTCCCCACCCTCGGGTGGAGAGTCTTACCGAGCCAGCGTCCGCAGCGTGTTGATGACTGAGGGTTTGCTGTGTGACTCAGTTTTGTTCCTGTTTGCTCAGCACCAGAGCACGTGGAATGTGGCGGCAGGGCAGCTAGTTTGATCTTTTAAGGTAAGTGGGTCGGTGGACTGGAGAAGCCACATCTTGTCCTCACATCATCTGCGATCCTGGATTTTGAGCTGAAGGCAACATGCAGGTGAGAAACGTGTAGGGTCCTGCGGAAGACTGTGTGCAGGGGCTGGCTGGCCGAGGGGGCACTCTGCTGGGGCAGGGCCACAGATGCGCTCATCTGTCATTAGAGTTAGTAGGGGAAATTTAACGATATGATGATTTACAAGGTTAGGGACAGGCCATGGGGAGACCACAAAGGCTCCTGCAGTACTTAGGGGCTTCCCACCTCCCAGACCCAGAAGGATGAGGGTCAAAACAATGCAGAGGATCTGGTTTCAGGAGAGAGGCAAATGACCTTGGGGCGACTTTACAGGGTGGGAGCAAGGGGAAGACAGCCCAAGCACCTTCTCTCCCTCCCTCAGATGGGCTTCCTGCTGGCCAAGCCTTGCTGGGAGCTGGAAGGAAGGGACCACAAGGGTGGTTTAGGTCAGCCACGTTGGAGCAGACGCGGAGGAAAACACAGAGAGCCCGTGGGAAGGTCAGGGGGAGACACAGCTGCCCGATGGGCGTTCTCCTTGGCCCCCTTGCTAATTGAAGCCCCGTGTGAGGGGGTGGTGGCTCCTTGGTTGGCTACACATGTTGTTTCTTATCCCCCAATCCAGGGCCCAGCGGAAGCCATTAAGACGAGAGCCAAGCCCAGGACGCTTGAGGCAGAAAGCCGGTGGGACGCTGGTGATATTGTGGGTTTGCTGTTTCAGAGCTAGTTGCCTACCTACGTCTGCTTGTTTTCTGCAAAAAGTAATTCTCTGTGTGGTCAAGCCGCTGCAGACTGGGTGTGGTGGTCCGTGTAAGCCGACTCGACCTAATGCATGCTACTTTGTCAGGGAAACAAGCTATCCCCCGATCAATCGATGTGATTCAAGGCTGCTACTGTAAATGTTAACCTGGGCCATTCCCTTTACAAATTACAATTTTCCCATATCTCCTCTTTCATCAAGGACTGAGACGTCCCCGTTTTAGAGACAGTACCGTTTTGTGCTTACCATGTCTTTGTGTGAAGATCTCCATTTGTTTTCCTTGTTGTTGAGTTACTTGATATTCTGATGTCATATTGCATTGGAACTAGCACAAGTATTTCAAGAGCTCCGGGGAGCCCCACGAGAGGCCAGGAAGCCTGAGCTTCTGGTAGTAGGGCCCTTCATCTAGAACAACCCTTCTTCATTTTTAAATTGAGCTTCTGCTTAATGTTACACTTTTGAAAAACTTAAAGAATTTCACTGCTTAATAAAAATTGAAAATTACTAATCTATTCCCATGCTCTCACCTTTGTAGGAAAGTGTCTTAAGATCACACAGCTTATTACGTCGCAGATCCAAGGCCAGAATCAAGGCTTTGGATGTTTGCTCCAGTTTGCTCCCACTAGGCCTCCTGGTTTCTCACGCTAACCTTTTTAAGGTAACTATGTAAACAAGATGAAAATACAGGCTTATTTTCTAGAAAGAACAGGAGTCGGGTACCTGAGTGGATATCCGTGTTCGTGGGGACCAGCTGGGTAAAAGGCGGATGAGGGGCGGGGCTGTGCCTCTCACAGAAGCAGGCAGGAGGAGATGAAGCTGCTGTCTGTGAGCTGGGGCTTCGGTGTCTGAGCATCTCTGAGGTCAGGAGGCTGACGGGGAACAAATCCCCCATGGTCTCCAGGGCTTGCTTGGACCCCTGGACACTGACATGAGGGGAAGTGAAAGAGTTTTCAAGCCGAGGTTGTCTGGGAAATCTCAGTGGCAATTCATGGTCAACAAAATTCATCTCTTACATGTATTTAGTATTTTCTGTTAGTTTATTTCTTAATGTAATTTATGGAAATACATTGGTCCTGTATGGCCCAGTTTTTCTGAGACAGGGTGATGTGCATCAGGTGAGAGTGAGTGCAGTGAATTATCAAGATCAATTTATTCCACAAGTGTATCAACTATGCTGTTACCTGTCTTAATGCGGGTACCCCAATACCCTTAGACTCCCTTTGTTGCTATGGTAACCACTGTGTTAATTTATCCTTCATGCTAAATGGAGCTTTAATTAGCATTCCAGTTCAGTTTTTCTGCTGACCAAGGGACTGCAACCTGGGGGTTTCATAGCCAGCTATTCCTTTGCTTACTAGCATTTTTTCTCTCCTGAATCTTTTTTTTAACAGTATAAACAGTTATGGTGCCGTGTCAATTGTTAACCTTCACTACTATATATCTAAAAGTACAGTATGTATTTCTTTTTGAACTTTGTTAAATAACACCAGTAACATGAAAATACATTTCACTGTAAAAGAGATAAACAATTTCTATTAATGTAGCCTACATCAGGACCCTGCCCTCGCTCCACGCGCCTCCTCAGTGGCTTGGAGGCCCTGAGAGTCTGTTTCTACACATCTCGTGTCAGTGGAGAGACAAATCAGCACCTGCTCTCTTTCTCTCTCTCGCCTGCCCTCTCTCTGTCTCTGAATCTTTTGTACATTTAAAACTAAAACACAAATCATTTATTTTGCCAAGGGTTTCTTGTGAACATTTCTTGCTTATCCAGTGATCAGCATTTTTCCTCGGTAGGTAGTGACTGGAATCTGATTGGAAACCCCTGTTGAAGGACATTGACCATTTAACTGAAGAGCACATCTTCAAGGCACAAGATTTCCTCCACCAGAGGCTAAAACATCTCCTTAAATGACTCCGTAAAAAATTTCAAAATAATAAAGTGGAAACACATCAATTGCTTTCACTAATAATTGATGATATAATTCTGTGGGTTCAACACAGTAAATTGATTGCCTTGGAATCAACATTGCATTGAAACATGACGATGTTGGGTGATCCAAGAATGAGGCATTGTTTTATTCCCCAATTTTATTTCAGAAATGCTGCCTTCCTCCCCCAAATAATGAGAGAATGGAAAGATTTCCTTAAAGTGCATTAGAGGCAGCCCTAGTCCAGTGTGAAGATTTTGAGCCTATAATTTAAAATTTCAACCGAGACCATGAGTTGAATGACTGTGTAAGGGCTACATATTTTGAATGATGACTCCCGTATTCTGAAGTGACTCGCCTTCCGGCATTCAAAGCACTTCGTTTAGTCTCTGGGCTGCGCAACCTTGCATACTTTGCACCATTCTCATAGTTATTAATGACCTAATGTTATTACAGCTATGAAAGAAAATATGCCTCCTAAAACTTATTTTTTAAATTTCTTTACATTTTTATCTGTGTTCTAGCCACTCCAAAGTGTTCAGCTCTGTTTCCGTCAATACCACAAAGAGAATAACCTGTGATGTTGGTGAACAGACGCCTTTTGCCATAATTCAGCAACAAGTAGTCACTGGGATTTGTTGCGCTGATTGTTTTCTTAGATTGGCCCAGTGCACATGTAAGGCCGTGGCTGGTGGCTGTGTTTGGGCTGATGCATGTCAGACCATGAACTTGGATGACCACACCTCTTTTAAGAAAGCAGTGATTGCCGTGGCCGCTTTGAATGCGTTTCAGTTGCAGGCAGTGCTTCATGGCCTCTGGGAAGTGAGGAGAATTTCAGTGGGTGTTTCAGCTCTTGGGGACCTTTGCCACCTGAGGTTGTGAGGCATCTTGAATACCTTATTAAGTGGCAGATTCAAGGCCAGAATCAAGGCTTTGGATGTTTGCTCCGCATGTTTGCTCTGTCTCAGGTGTCCCAGGTGCAGCCTGCAGGCGTGTGACCTCAGCTCTCAGTCAGACCCAGTGACCTACCTGGGAGGGGCGGGGAGAGACCCCTGGCACCTGGCCGGCCCCCCACGTGGCCAGTGGCAGGGGCGCCTTTCAGAGGAGCCCCTGCGATGGTTCCATGTGAAGCTGGAAGCCTGGCTCTGGCTCTTGGAGATATTTCCACCATCTTTCACCATTTTAAGGTTTACTTTGCTGCTTAAACTATCTATATCCGGCTCTCTTGTTTGTAAATAGGAACAAAGAATTTTTTTTTTAGGTTGAACAGTTAACAAGCATTTATAGAGTAGCTTCCGCACAGAACCCTGGGGCATAGTTTGCAGAATGTGGTCTGTAGCCACCAGCATCAGATGAACTAGGAGAGCTTTAAAGGGCAGGTTTTTGGGGGTGCCCTGGCACTGCTGACCAAGTGTCTGGGTGAAGCCCAGAGCCCTGTATTCCTTGAACAAGATGCCAGGTGTTCCTATGTAAGCTAAGAATGCCACGAAAGAGAGTAAGATATTGTTCCCATCAACAGTGAATTCAGATTCAGTAAAAGGAGGACCCATCCGTACCTGCCTCCACACCCATATCGCATCACATCTATTTATATGCGTCTCTCCCCACCCCCTATATATACACACATATAGACATAGTCTGTTTTAAAGATCCCCCAACTCATCTGATATTGGTGGTTTACAGAGTACATTTGGCAAAATATGCCCTAATGTTCTGTGTAGAAGCTACTCTGTAAGTACATGTTGACTGTTTCATGCAAATAAAGTACTTTTCTTTGTTCTGGGTTGTAAACAAGAGAGCAGACCCTCTGCAGATGACCTTCCAGGGCCAGCACCATAGCTGCTGACACTTGATGGGTGTGTCCTATGTGCCAGTAGCTGCATGAGCTGGAAACACACATTCATTCATTCAACAAACATCTGCGCCCTTCATGCGTCAAGCACCGTTGTGGATGCTGGAAATGCAGCAGTGAGTAAATAGAGAAAATTCTGTTCTCCTGGAACTTGATTCTGGTGAGGGGATGATGATAAGCAGACAAACAGAACAAAGCATACGGTGTGTCAGACGATGAAACGAAGCCGACACAGAAGAGGGGAAGTGCGGGGTGCGTGCAGTGTGAAGCAGCGTCGGGGGCTCCCTTCTGGCTTCATGAGGTCAGTGTCACGATCGGTCGTCCCTGCTTACAGACCCAGAAACCCAGTCCTAGAGCCTTAATGATGCCCCCCAGGTCTCTTTAAGGGGTAAGTGGCAGAACTGGAATATCATACTGTAAGTCTAACAAGGAAGTGAGAATTTAAAAATATTGAATAAAAAAGATATAAGATGAATTTGCCAAGGAAGAGAATGAAGGTGACATCATAAACGTTGATGATTGTATTCACAACTGCATCTTAAATGAGCCCAGATTTTCTACAAAGCAGATTTCCCCGGGAGCTCGCGTTCCGCTGTTGGGCGTAAATGCTCACAGGTGCTATCTGGACTCAAGGGAGGGGCTGCATCACTCTTGTGCCCAGAGGACGATACAGATCTTTTGTGCTTGTGAAACATCTGGAATTCAGTTCAGATGGAGAAAAGGGACCCTGGGGCTGGGTGGGCTGCAGCAAACATTTAGGCCGTGTTCAGTCTAAGCCCCTGGCCCCCAGTTGGCTTCTTAGCATTTGTTCACCTTAGGAGAGTTTGAAAGTAGCGTTCAGTGCAGTTCAAAAATGCATGGCGATCCTCCACTTAAGCTAGTCCAGAGGAAACAGAAAGCTTACAACGTACAGCCAGAGCGCCGACCAGGAGGACGACAGACGTGTTCTGTTCTCTGCTCTCCCCTCCCCTCCGTCACCCGGCTCAGGACACCGAGCCTCTGGCTGCTACTCCACCGGGTCGAACCTGTTTCTCTCTGGAATTCTCTTGAAACAACTGCTGTCTTCCGGGCAGGGCGTCCAGAGACGTGGTTGGCATATGGGAAGGGCGAGCTGTATATATTTACAGCTTTTATGGCATGTTTCTGTTCCCCAAATGGAAACACACTGGGGGCTCACGTGCAGCCCACCGCCCAGCCCTGCTCGGAGCAGACCACCCACTGCTGAGGGCCTGGCCCTGGGCCACCCTTGCTCTCCCACTCGCCTGGCTGCCCCTCCCAGCCCCGGCCGCCTGAGGCTGCTACCCGCCAGGACTGCTTACCTGAGTCGTGCCCGAGGTGTTGCTTTGCTTTCGGTTTTTAGCTTTTATTCCTAAGTGCATTTGTTTACCATTTACTTGATTTTTCCCCTTGGGCTTTATGAAAAGAATGTCTTTGAATTGAAAACAGGAGAAAGAAGGAAAATAATTATTTTTGCATATAAAACTGAGGTCACCCAATGCCTTCAAAAGTGACCTTATAAGTTTCTGCACTAAGTAGCTGCTGAAAGTATGGTCCATACGTGGCAGAATGCAGTGGCTGGTGCCACTGAAGTTCTACTTCCTAAAAAGGTAAAGACCTGGCTTCCTTAGGTCAGTATCATCCCTCTGGGATGTGCGGTGTGGGTTAGAACCCTCAGCGCATCTTTTGTTTATCCGTCCTTTAGTTCAGCAGTGCACGTGGATCTCTAAGCGTCCATGAGCTGGGGCTGCAGGTGAAAGTATGCATCAGAAAAGCCTCCAGTTCTCCTAGATCATAACGGTGTTAAGAGCAACAATATACCTGTTTTGCTTCCTATAGACTTCTCTGCATTTAGCTGAATATTTGAAACCTAGTAGACACTCCATAAATGTTCCTGAATGATTATGGATCAACGGAACGGAATAGAGAGCCCAGAATGAAACCCACATGCCTACAGCCAAGGTAATCTTCAACAAAGGAGGCAAGAATATACAATGGGAAAAAAGACAGCCTCTTCAGCAAGAGGTGCTGGGAAAGTTGGCCAGCCACATGTAGATCGAATGAATTTAGAACACACCCTCACACCATACACAAAAATAAACTCAAAATGGCTTAAACACTTAAGCATAAGTCATAACACCATGAAACTCCTAGAGGAGAACATAGGCAAAACATTCTCTGACATAAATCGTACCAAAGTTTCCTTAGATCATTCTCCAAGGCAATAGAAATAAAAGCAAAAATAAACAAGTGGGACCTAATCAAACTTACAAGCTTTTTTTTTTTTTTTTGCGGTACGCGGGCCTCTCACTGTTGTGGCCTCTCCCGTTGCGGAGCACAGGCTCCGGACGCGCAGGCTCAGCGGCCATGGCTCACGGGCCCAGCCGCTCCGCGGCATGTGGGATCTTCACGGACCGGGGCACGAACCCGTGTCCCCTGCATCGTCAGGCGGACTCTCAACCACTGCGCCACCAGGGAAGCCCACAAGCTTTTTTTTTTAAACATCTTTATTGGAGTATAATTGCTTTACAATGTTGTGTTAGTTTCAGCTGTATAACAATGTGAATCAGCTATATGTATACATATATCCCCATATCCCCTCCCTCTTAAGCCTCCCTCCCACCCCTCTAGGGGGACACAAAGCACCAAGCTGATCTCCCCATGCCATGTAGCTGCTTCCCACTAGCTATCTATTTTACATTTGGTAGTGTATATATGTCCATGCCACTCTCTCACTTCGTCCCAGCTTACCCTCCCCCCTACCATGTCCTCAAGTCCATTCTCTATGTCTGAGTCTTTATTCCTGTCCTGCACCTAGGTTTATCAGAACCATTTTTTTTTTTAGATTCCATGTATGTATGTTAGCATATCGTATTTGTTTTTCTCTTTCTGACTTACTTCACTCTGTATAACAGACTCTAGGTCCATTCGCCTCACTACAGATAACTCAATTTTGTCTCTTTTCATGGCTGAGTAATATTCCATTGTGTATATGTGCCACATCTTCTTTATCCATCCATCTGTCAATGGACACTTAGGTTGCTTCCATGTCCTGGCTATTTTAAATAGTGCTGCAATGAATATTGTGGTACATGACTCTTCTTGAATTATGGTTTTCTCAGGGTATATGCCCAGGAGTGGGACTGCTGGGTCATATGGTAGCTCTATTTGTAGTTTTTTAAGGACCCTCCATACTGTTCTCCATAGTGGCTGTATCAATGTACATTCTCACCAACAGTGCAAGAGGGGACCCTTTTCTCCACACCCTCTCCAGGATTTATTGTTTATAGATTTTTTGATGATGGCCATTCTGACCTGTGTGAGGTGATACCTCACTGCAGTTTTGATTTGCATTTCTCTAATGATTAGTGCTGTTGAGCATACTTTCATGTGTTTGTTGGCAACCTGTATATCTTCTTTGGAGAAATGTCTATTTAGATCTGCTGCCCAGTTTTGGATTGGGTTGTTTGTTCTTTTTTTTGATATTGAGCTGCATGAGCTGCTTGTATATTTTGGAGGTTAATCCTTTGTCAGTTGCTTCATTTGCAAATATCTTCTCCCATTCTGAGGGTTGTCTTTTCGTTTCGTTTATGGTTTCCTTTGCTGTGAAAAAACTTTGAAGTTTCATTAGGTCCCATTTGTTTATTTTTGTTTTTATTTCCATTTCTCTAGGAGGTGGGTCAAAAAGGATCTTGCTGTGATTTATGTCAAAGAGTATTCTTCCTGTGTTTTCCTCTAAGAGTTTTAGTGTCTGGCCTTACATTTAGGTCTTTAACCCATTTTGAGTTTATTTTTGTGTATGGTGTTAGGAAGTGCTCTAATTTCATTCTTTTACATGTAGCTGTCCAGTTTTCCCAGCACCACTTATTGAAAGACTGCCTTTTCTCCATCGTATATTCTTGCCTCCTTTATCAAAGATAAGGTGACCATATGTGCGTGGGTTTAATCTCTGGGCTTTCTATCCTGTTCCATTGATCTATATTTCTGTTTTTGTGCCAGTACCATACTGTCTTGATTACTGTAGCTTTGTAGTATAGTTTGAAGTCAGGGAGCCTGTCCTCCCACTCGGTTTTTCTTTCTCAAGGTTGCTTTGGCTATTTGGGGTCTTTTGTGTTTCCATACAAATTGTGAAATTTTTTGTTCTAGTTCTGTGAAAAATGCCATTGGTATTTTGGTAGGGATTGCATTGAATCTGTAGATTGCTTTGGGTAGTATAGTCATTTTCACAATGTTGATTCTTCCAGTCCAAGAACATGGTATATCTCTCCATCTGTTTGTATCATCTTTAATTTATTTCATCAGTGTCTTATAGTTTTCTGTATACAGGTCTTTTGTCTCCTTAAATAGGTTTATTCCTAGGTATTTTATTCTTTTTTTGCAATGGTAAATGGGAGTTTTTCCTTAATTTCTCTTTCAGATTTTTCATCATTAGTGTAGAGGAATGCGAGAGATTTCTGTGAATTACTTTTGTATCCTTCTACTTTACCAAATTCATTGATTAGCTCTAGTAGTTTTCTGGTAGCATCCTTGGGATTCTCTATGTATAGTATCATGTCATCTGCAAACAGTGACAGCTTTACTTCTTTTCTGATTTGGATTCCTTTTATTTCTTTTTCTTCTCTGATTGCTGTGGCTAAAACTTCCAAAACTATGTTGAGTAATCATGGTGAGAGTGGACAACATTGTCTTGTTCCTGATCTTAGAGGAAATGGTTTCAGTTTGTCACCATTGAGAATGATGTTGGCTGTGGGCTTGTCATATATGGTCTTTATTATGTTGAGTTAGGTTCCCTCTATGCCTACTACCTGGAGAGTTTTTTATCATAAATGGGTTTTGGATTTTGTCAAAAGCTTTTTCTGCATCTATTGAGATGATCATATGGTTTTTATTCTTCAATTTGTTAATATGGTGTATCACATTGATTGATTTGCATATATTGAAGACTCCTTGCATTCCTGGGATAAACCCCACTTGATCATGGTGTATGATCCTTTTAATGTGCTGTTGGACTCTGTTTGCTAGTATTTTGTTGAGGATTTTTGCATCTAAGTTCATCAGTGATATTGACCTGTAGTTTTCTTTTTTTGTGACATCTTTGTCTGGTTTTGGTATCAGGGTGATGGTGGACTCGTAGAATGAGTTTGGGAGTGTTTCTCCCTCTGCTATATTTTGGAAGAGCTTGAGAAGGATAGGTGTTAGCTCTTCTCTAAATGTTTGATAGAATTCACCTGTGAGGCCATCTGTCCTGAGCTTTTGTTTGTTGGAAGATTTTTAATCACAGTTTCAATTTCATTACTTGTGATTGGTCTGTTTATATTTTCTATTTCTTCCTGGTTCAGTCTCAGAAGGTTGTGTTTTTCTAAGAATTTGTCCATTTCTTCCAGGTTGTCCATTTTATTGGCATGTAGTTCTTGTAGTAATCCCTCATGATTCTTTGTATTTCTTCAGTGCCAGTTGTTACTTCTCCTTTTTCACTTCTAAGCCTGTTGATTTGAGTCTTCTCCCTTTTTTCCTTGATGAGTCTGGCTAGTGGTTTATCAATTTTGTTTATTTTCTCAAAGAACCAACTTTTAGTTTTATTGATCTTTGCTATTGTTTCCTTCATTTCTTTTTCATTTATTTCTGATCTGATCTTTATGATTTCTTTCCTTCTGCTAACTTTGGGGTTTTTTCGTTCTTCTTTCTCTAATTGCCTTAGGTGTAAGGTTAGGTTGTTTATTTGAGAGTTTTCTTGTTTCTTCACGTAGGATTGTATCGCTATAAACTCTCCTCTTAGAACTGCTTTTGCTGCCTCCCATAGGTTTTGTGTTTTCATTGTCATTTGTTTCTAGGTACTTTTTGATTTCCTCTTTGATTTCTTCAGTGATCTCTTGGTTATTTAGTAGCATATTGTTTAGCCTCCATGTGCTTGTATTTTTTACAGTTTTTTTTCCTGTAAGTGATATCTACTCTCATAGTGTTGTAGTCAGAAAAGATACTTGATATGATTTCAATTTTCTTAAATTTACCAAGGCTTGATTTGTGACCCAAATATGATCTATCCTGGAGAATGTTCCATGAGCACTTGAGAAGAAAGTGTATTCTGTTGTTTTTGGTTGGAATGTCCTACAAATATCAGTTAAGTCCATCTTGTTTAATGTGTCATTTTTAAGCTCATGTTTCCTTATTTATTTTCATTTTGGATGATCTGTCCATTGGTGAAAGTGGGCTGTTAACGTCCCCTACTATTATTATGTTACTGTCGATTTCCCCTTTTATGGCTGTTAGCATTTGCCTTATGTATTGAGGTGCTCCTATGTTGGGTGCATAAATATTTACAATTGTTATATCTTCTTCTTGGATTGATCCCTTGGTCATTATGCAGTGTTCTTCTTTGTCTCTTGTAATAGTCTTTATTTTAAAGTCTATTTTGTCTGATATAATTGCAAGTCAAGCCTGCGGCGGCAGAGGCTGACATCACGTTGCAACAGCCTGAGGTGTGCAATGTGTTCTCCCGGGGAAGTTATCGCTGGATCACGGGACCCTGGCAGTGGTGGGCCGCACAGTTTCCTGGAAGGGAGGTGTGGATAGTGACCTGTGCTTGCACACAGGATTCATGGTGGCTGCAGCAGCAGCCTTAGTGTTTCATGCCCATCTCTGGGGTCTGTGATGACAGCTGTGGCTCACGCCTCTCTCTGGAGCTCGTTTAGGCAATGCTCTGCCTTCTGTGGGCAGACAGGGAAGGAATCCCCTCTCCTTGCACACCCCAAAACAATGGTCTCTTGCCTCTCCAGCAGGTCCAGACTTTTTCCTGAACTCCCTCCCCGCTAGCTGTGGTGCACTAGCCTCCTTCAGGCTGTGTTCACGCAGCCAACCCCAGTCCTCTCCCTGGGATCTGACCTCTGAAGCCCGAGTCTCAGCTCCCAGCTCCCACCTGCCCCGGCAGGTGAGCAGACAACCTGCTCAGGCTGGTGGGTGCTGGTCGGCAGCGATCCTCTGTGACGGAATCTCTCCGCTTTGCCCTCTGCACCCCTGTTGCTGCACTCTCCTCCATGGCTCCAAAGCTTACCCCTGCCCACCCACCATCTCTGCCAGTGAAGGGGCTTCCTAGTGTGTGGAAACATTTCCTCCTTCACAGCTCCCTCCCAGAGGTGCAGGTCCCATCCCTATTCTTTTGTCTCTGTTTTTTCTTTTTTCTTTTGCCCTACCCAGGTACGTGGGGAGTTTCTCGCCTTTTGGGAAGTCTGAGGTCTTCTGCCAGTGTTCAGTAGGTGTTCTGTAAGAGTTGTTCCACATGTAGATGTATTTTTGATGTATTTGTGGTGAGGAAGGCGATCTCCACATCTTACTCCTCCGCCATGTTGAAGGTCCCTCCAAACTTACAAGCTTTTGAACAACAAGAGAAACCATAAAACGAAAAGACAACCTACAGGCTGGGAGAAAATATCTGCAAACGATGCGACTGACAAGGGCTTAATTTCCAAATAAACAGATAGCTCATACAACTCAATAACAAAAAAGTGAACAACCCAATCGAAAAATGGGCAGAAGACCTAAATAGACATTTCTCCAAAGAAGACATACAGATGGTCAACAGGCACATGGAAAGATGCTCAGTATCACTAAATATTAGAGAAATGCAAATCAAAACTATAGTGAGATGTCACCTCATACCGGTCAGAATGGCCATAATTAAAAAACCTACAAATAACAAATGCTGGAAGGGTGTGGAGAAAAGGGAGCCCTCCCACATTGTTGGTGGGAATGTAAGTTGGTGCAGCCACTATGGAGTTTCCTCAAAAAACTAAAAACAGAGTTGCCATGTGATCCAGTAATTCCACTCCTGAGCATATATCTGGACGAAGCTATACTTCAAAAAGATACATGCCCCCATTGTTCATAGCAGCACTATTTACAATAACCAAGACATGGAAACAACCTAAATGTCCATCAACAGATGAATGGATAAAGAAGATGTGGTACATATACACAATGGAATATTACTCAGCCATAAAAAAGAATGGAATAATGCCATTTGCAGCAACATGGATGGACCTAGACATGCTCATACTAAGTGAAGTCAGAAAGACAATTTTTGTATGATATCACTTACATGGGGAATCTAAAACATGACACAAATGAACTTATCTATAAAACAAGCAGACTCACAGAGAACAGACGTGTGGTTGCCAAGGGGGAGGGAAGATGGGGGAGGGATGGACCGGGAGTTTGAGATTCGCAGATGCAAACTATTATATATAGAACAGATAAACAACAAGGTCTTACTGTATAGCACAGGGAAGTATATTCAATATCCTGTGATTAAACATAATGGAAAAGAATATGAAAAAGAATGTGTACATATATGTATAACTAAATCACTTTGCTGTACAGCAGAAATTAACACAACATTGTAAATCAACTCTACTTCAAAAAGATAAATTTATAAAAGAGAAAAAAATGTTTCTGAATGATTGAATCAATGCCTTTATTCAGTTTAATGACCAAGAATGGAAATTCTTAGACTTTTAATTCTTTCCAAATCAAAGCCACTTGCGTAGGTGATATTGAAAACACTCTCCTAAAATACATAGCTATTTAAATTGGTTTATAATGGTTATCACAGAAAAAAAATTCAAAAAGGCCTAATTAATGGAAATAGCAGTTAATAATCCAAGAGGAAGCATCTCTTTGATTGGGGCTGCCAGCAAGTGTTTACCAAAATGATACCACATGTCCCCAATTTTTATATTATATATTTTCATATCATATGTTATATATATCGTATATACCACACAATGTTTCCTGCATAAATACTGAATAAATGCCTAATATCTAAATCATAGCACAAGCTGTAACGTCGTCATGTGGAGTTCACGTGGATTTTTGACTCACTGCTGAGCAGATATTTATAGAGTGGGAAAGGCAGGCGCTCTGGGGTGATTCCTTCTGCCATCTACCCTGGTCCGAAAGTATCATAGGAAACTTAAATCTACATTGGCTGAGGGGGCCTGGGTATTCCCAAATCACCTGTCACCGTCAGCCTGGCGGAAATGATTGAGAAAATTTTCTTTCAGTCCCTGAATAGTGAGCAAAGAGCTTGTGGGTCTGCGCTGAGTTGGGTAGGAGTGTCGTCAGGGGTGCAGCTGCAGGCAGTGGAGGGAGGGACCCAGAGCAGTGTCCCGGGGGCTGGCTGCCAGGTCCACGCCTAGGACAGGGCTCTGGGCCCAGCTGCAACTAATTAGCTTAAGACCCTGGACTTCGGCCTCTGTGCCCTCAAATGAGAAAAATGAGGACAAACTTAGAAGATCTCTTAGAACCATTCACATTCTGTGCAAATTCAGTGGTCTAGCTTCATGATTCACCATTCATCCAAGCAAATGGTATTTTTCACTTTTCAACTAAATTGCTTTCTGTTGTATAGTCAGAGCTGTCAACCCACACAAGAGTTAAGCTGGAGGCTTTAGTTTAATTAACACGTTTACTGTGATGGAATAAAAATCAGAGCCTGTCGCTCCCAGCCCCGTGAGTGGCAGGGATTTTGTACCGTGATCTCTGATCAGTGGGAGCCCAGAGGGTCTGCTGGGGGGTCCTTGAGTCTCCTTCCTGCCTAGCTTGGGGCCCTGGGGCCGGCGTACAGGGTGGACGGGGGAGTGGTCAGGCAGGCAGCGGCTGGTGGCCCCGGGGTCTCCAGTGTGTCAACCGCTGAGCAAAGTCTTTGACTCAGGAGGTCACCCCCGTCAGGCTCCCCGCCCCAGCTTCTCAGCACCTCCTCTGCGAGTCCCCAGCACGCTCGCTTTTAATGAAAGGCTTGATCGTTTCATGAGTCAGAGATGATGGCAAATTGCACCAGATTGGCACCTAAGCCTATGCTCGTTTCAGGAGAACTTGTCTCTGTCACTTTGGCAAAAAGTTAATCCTACGTTTGCAAAAAAAAATTATTTTTTGGCTTCTGATCCTCTAAGTTCAGATTTCCTACTGCCTTGCGACGTGTCAGCCTTGTTTCATAGGAGATAAACCTTCAAGTTTAGTAACACATAAATTTGAAAGCTAAGTCATGGCCATAGTAGTGATAATATGAGGAAAAGTAGATTAAGAAACGTAATTTTGTATCGTTTTCACAACAGAACAACAACCAGATGCCCGTAGAACATGGTGTTAGCCAAATAAAGGAGCCCATGTCAAGGAGCAGATATAATAAATATTGACCTCCACCTCACCCACCTTCTACAAACTAACCCCTTACAGTATAACACCAGGACAGGATTGCTCACTTTACATGCCCGAGTGTAAACCATCCTGGGTGCACGTGGCCCGGCGGGAAGGGCGGTCGTGTCTGGCACCTTATATGTCCTTGTTTAATACCAGGCAAGCATTCTGTTCCTGATATGAGGCATCTGCCGGCTGTGTCAGGCACGTGCAACAGGGCACCGAGGGCTAATGGGAGGTTTCTTTCATTGGCACCAAAATGTAATGATAAAGCCCTTGGCCACCCAAATTTAAAATTCAAAAAGAAATTTGAGTTTTTCATCAAGAAGATATTCTTGGCTTCCATTCCTCTCACTTGCTCATTTTCTTTCTTCCTCTGGTACCAAATAAAGGCAAAATTCCACCACCAGCTTTGCGTGGTAGGCCACTGGCCACTCGGCATCTGGCCAAATTACTTATGCACCACCGGTACTCAAATTTTTCATCTCCCCCATGGTGGCTTAGCAAGTGACAGAAAAGGCAGGGAGATATAAACAGCCTGCAGTGTGTTTGCAGGGAGGCTGGAGAGGGGCCAGCCCCGCCCCCCCGCCTGACCCAGCATTGCTTGACTTGACCTCCCATAATTCAGGCTCGCTCTGCTTTTGGACACATGCAATCAATACAGCACGTGCTAGTTATGAAAGCGCGATTAAACTTGGGATTTCGTTTTAGACTGGACTCGGGCTGTTCACCAAGGGCACCGAACAGCAGGGCCAGCTTCTAATCAGAGGCAGGCGCGGGCTCCGTCTTCAGAGGTTCTCACCACAGAGAACAGCGCCTTTGCACTTTGGGAAGTAGGAGCCAGGTGGGGAATCCTGACTCGTGTGGTTGGGAGGGGGGCAGGTATGGAGGATGCACAGACTTGGGTGGCTCCTTCTCCTTTCCCACTTGCCATTATGTAAAATCAAGCAGAAAATGGTCTTTCCATGTCCTGTTTCCCTGCGTACATCTGCTTGTTTGGTGGCATAGAGGGTCTGCACATGTGTTCCGGATAAGCATGTCCTCCGACTTCACTGAGTGAAATGACCCCCCTTCTGCTCACCCTGCACGCTTTTCGAGGTGAGGTTTCACGGGGGGTTGTGCCTCGGCCTCGGGACCCAAGCTTGCCCACCTGACCCACCTGCAGGGTAACGTGCGGATCCCATCTGCCTGTTTATAGGCTCCAGCTGATCACTTGGGACTATTTTTGGACACACCTTTCTCAGAAGTGAATCTGGTGTGAAAACTGCCATGTTTGAAATGTCAGAATCTACTCGCTTTCTCACTTTCCTTCCCATGTGGTTCGATCAGCACTCGACAATGAATATAGTTAAACTTTTAGGAAGAAGCATCTGAGCTGAGATCCAGTCACCACAGACACCGCACCTGTGACTGTCTCGAGCGATGATGTCCTTCTGCTAAACTGGTCAATTAGGAAACGCCACACGCCCCTGAGAAGGGTCAGAGCAGCACTGAAGCCAGAGGCAGAGGGGAGCTTGAAGAGCAATCGCTTCAGTGGCGTTTTCTTCACTCTATTGAGGAAACGTGTGGGCATGAGCTCTGAGCCTCTGTGACACAGCCTGACCTGCTCGCCTTTGCTCTGGGCAGGTGCACTCCAGGGGACAGCTTCTAGAGCCCAAAACCCTGGGCACACCTGGGATGACTGCGGCCGAAGCCGTAGGTGGGAAATGTCATGGGCTGTAGAATGCACACATCTGATAGAACATTTTCTTATATTTATATACGATATTTAAACAGATAAGGTAAAAGGAGTTTTGCAAAGTTTTCATTCAAGTGATCCATGCAAATCCTCATACCTTTCATTTACGTGTGGACCCTGACACTCTTCAGTGGGTGCTCACAGAGGTGCAGGTGGAAGAGTCCTAGCTCAGCCTTTACCAAACACCACAGGCAGATAGGTCTCTGTCCTCCACACGCCTGAACTGGAAACGTGCATGTGTGTCCTGACCCGAGGAAAGGGCAGCTGCGACCTGCTGGGTCATTTCTCACCCATCCCTGAGCTGTCTGGCCAGACATCGAGGGGCTGCTGGTCCAGGTCACAGGTGTGGAGTGGGTGTCCCCAGGGGGCGGGAGGGGTGCGGAAGTCAGGCTGTGTGACCTTGGGCGGGTTTTAAATCCCCGGCTTCCTCATCTACGAGGCAGGGATGATGCCCCATCACGTGGGCTGCGGTGTGGACACAGGTCTGGTGTGTGAAGGACAATTTGTGGTGATTTTTCCTCTTTTCCAACATATCTTGCAGGGTTATCCTCTCCGTCAGGCCAAGAACTATCATAAAGGAAATTTCAAGGTATATTGAGCATCTAAAATACCATTTGTTTTTAGTTATTTAAATAGATTTATTTTGGATCTGAAATGATAAGATTAGCATGAAAGCTGCCCCTTTTAGAGGCTGTTGGAAGCTTGGCCGCTGTGGACACCGTCTCAGAGGCTGACCAGATCCACGTGGGCTGGGTCCTGACACGGCCTGTGAGGGGAGAGGAGCTTCGAATATGAGGTGTGATTTCCAGGCCCCACGAAGCAAAGAGAAAGAAAACATGCTGCAGTTTTGGGGAGGCCGGCGGGGGTGGGCGCTGCAGGTGGAGGGGCTGCCTCCGAGCCCTGTGTAGGGTCATCAGCCCCAGGAAGACTGTGGGACCAGGGGCGCTAGCTTGATGCATTTTCTGGAGAGAACTCTTCTTTCCCCTGATCCGAGCGGGGTCAGGGGGCACCTGTCACCCACCTGCCGTGACTCCACCTGCCATCACCCCTGCGCTCCGCTCCCTCCCCGGGGTCTGCCTGTGCTTCTCTCAGCTCTGAAGCTGCGCTGAGTTGTCTGGGTTGAAGGGCAGCCAGACCTTGTCTGAAGGGTGCCGAGAGCTCTGGTCCCTCAGGCTGCCCTGGGCCGTAAGCAACAGCCTCGGTGAATAGAAGCCCTTAGAGCTACAGGGAAAGCTGAAAATCTTCCAGTCTGTTCCTTCTGAGCCAGGGTTTTTTGAGTCATAGGGGTAAGTGGAGTTTTTGGTGGCGGGGGTTTGGGGGTGCAGACTGTGGCCTGAACCCAGAGCCCTTGCCCCGCGGTCCGGCTCTTCACTGGGACGGTGGGCTGCCTGTTTGTGCAGCCTCGGAGCAGGAAGGTAGTGCCGCTTTGAAAAGCTAGTTTATTTCAGAAATATGTGGAACTTTATGTGAAGGATAAAGTGTTTCTGTTTCTATCCTCTGCATTTCCATGGCATCCATCTGTCTATTATATCAACTGCTTTCCCCTAAACCTTAAAAGGAACCGGAGAAAAAGTAGGGTGTTCAGAGACGTGAGTACAAGACACTAGAAAACGGGCTTCCCTGGTGGCGCAGTGGTTGAGAATCCGCCTGCCGATGCAGGGGACACGGGTTCGCGCCCTGGTCTCGGAAGATCCCACATTGCCGCGGAGCAACCAAGCCCGTGCACCACAGCTACTGAGCCTGCGCGTCTGGAGCCTGTGCTCCGCAACAAGAGAGGTCGCGACAGTGAGAGACCCGCGCACCGCGATGAAGAGTGGCCCTCGCTCCCCGTAACTAGAGAAAGCCCTCGCACAGAAACGAAGACCCAACACAGCCAAAAATAAATAAATAAATTAATATTTTTTAAAAAAAAGAGAGACCAGAAAACAGCGGTAAAGTGATGGCTTAGCCTAGAGGGGTGCACACCCTGCGGAAGCTCTTTTGCTTTCTTTGTCCCTGGGGTTTGCTGGCTGACCGTGGGGTCTCCTGTTCTGCAGGAGTTTGGTAGCTTGGCCCCTTGTTTCTGGTACAAGACTGGAAATGGTGTAAACTGACTCTGCATCTCAGGGATGTGGTGACCACCTATGGTTCTTGTACGCTGTCGCCCGACCTCCCAGGGCTACATTAATAATTAGAATCCATGAAGGTAAATATGGAAACCAACCTCTGGTTGCCAGCTCTGGCTGAAGACCTAGAGTTCCTTCCTTACGCCTGGCGGCCATAATGAGTAGATGGATGGAGGGAGGGCTCCTGTAGAGCCAGGCCGGCTGGGAAAGATTCCTCCCAGGTCTCTATCAGCTCCTTCTTTTTTCATCCTTGCAACACACAACTCAAGTCTCCAGATGTTCCACGTTCATGGTTTGTAGATCCAGGACCTAGAAGCCAGAAATCTTATTTCCCACACACGTGGGCTGCCTCCTGCTGGACCTGGAACTCTCTCTGACTATGGCGGGTCCAAGACAACAATTCTGTGACTCAAAAGAGGCATGATGGTGGCTTGAGTTACCCATCTTTGCCACGTCTACCCTGATGTTGTTTTAGGCGGTCCTGTGAACACATTGTTGAACTGGTAAGTTTTGAACTCTCATGACTAAAAAAGCAAACCATATCTGTTTATTTTTGTTCAATTTTCCAAGTTTTATATAAAGTTCCCATAAATAAAACATTGTGCTTTGAGAATGTGAGGGCATGAAAACAAATGTTAGTTTAGCCAACAGCAGTACCTAATATTTTAGTCTCCTGTGTTGTTTCTTAGGAATCCTGAATTTTATATTAGAAAATGATTCTCAGGCTCCAAAATGTTACTAAACTGAAATTTTCATTTCTTTTTGATTTGTACATGAAGTGTTAAAAGTACTTGTGCACAAAATCTTGCTCCAGACCACCACCAATAAGAGCACGGGCGCTCCTACAAGTATTGACAACATACGAGCTCAGCTTAGTGCCCTCTCACAGGTCCTGGCACTTCGTGTTCTGGTTTTGTTTGATTCAACTGTTTGATGAAAGTGAGCTTGAAAGTTAATGTTTTTCATCAATGACACATATTGAAGACAGTGTGCCTGTGAGATGCATATACAAGTTCGCTCTGTTTAGAATATTTGTGAGTTAATGACCAATGATGTTTTTATTGGGTCTCATCCTTTCCCCGTTTCATTCTCTGCTAGAGCAACCTCAGGATAACCATATATAAATACACAGCTGACCCTTGAACTGCGTGGGTCCACTTACACTTGGGTATTTCTCAGCAGTAACACTACAGGACTACACAGTCCATCATTGGTTGAACCCTCGGATGTGGAGGAACCATGGATACAGTGGCCAAATATGAATTATACTCAAATTAACCCCCTTGCTGTTCAAGGGTCAACTGTATAGATTTTCCATGTATTTGGATTTTTAGCACCATTAATTTTTCACAGAGACGTTATAGTCCCCACCTATATACTGACTTGATAACAGCATTCAAAAATAGACATGGGTGAGATTTTTTGGCTGCCCAAAGAAAGTACTCTAACTGATGGAATATTGAAGAAAGAAGGGGGAAAAGTCAAGAATAGGCAAATATATTAAAGAAAAAAGTCAGCCTCCTAAAGATTAACATAGAAGTTTAGGTGGATAATTTGGGATCATCTAAGAAAACATATCATTACTTGAAGATGAGCAGAGATCTTAGAAGCTGAACATACTCGAATGAAATCATCTGCAGAATGAAATTTAGCACAAGTGTTTTTGTTTGTTTTCAGCCAGAAGTGGACTTAACAGATTTTCTACAGATATATAACAGGGGAAAAGTGTCAGGCAAAAAACATTTGGACTAACTTAGAGATGAGACAGTTATGGGAAAGTGTAGTTAGAACAGTCAATTAATTAAACAGTAGTCAGTGAGGTAGTGTATCAGCTAGTTTTTGGCTGTGTAATCAAAACTTAGCAGTTAAAACAATAGCTGTTTTTAGTTCACAATTCTGTGGGCTAGCTGATGTTCTTCAGGCTTGAGGTAGTTCAATTGGTCTCTAACGGGCTCTCTCATTCATCTGTGAACAGTTGGCAGCGGCTAGCACATTTTCAGCAGAGATTCTTAGGTTCTTCTCCATCTGTTTTTACATTTTTCAGGATAGCTTAGCCTCACTAAGCATGACTGTTTTGCAATTTTGTTAAATGTAAATGGGTCAAATATTCCAATTAAAATACAGAGATTATCTAAATAGACTAAATAGAAAATAAGACATATCCTGCCTACAAGAGGCTATAAATATAAAAAATAGGTTGAAAGTAAAAGGTTTGAAAAAGATATATCTGCAATCAGTATAAGAAGGCTGGTATGGCTACCTTAGTACCAGACAATGTAGACTTAAAGACAGAAACTATTACCAGAGGTACAGAGGAACATTTTACAAATATAAAATGGTCAATTTTCTAAATATAAACCTCAAAGTACTTTCTTTTTATAAGAAAACTGAGAATGAAAGGAAGACAGACAAATCCAAAATCACAGTTGAAGATTTTTAACACCCCTTTCTTGGTAATTCATAGAATAACTAGACACAAAATGAGAATATGAAAACTTTAAACAATTATCAACTACCTTGACGTATTTTACTTTTATAGAACACTCCACACAAAAACTAGAGCATGCACATACTTTCCAAGTGCAGCTGGAACACTCCCAGGTAGACCACATGTTGGGCCATAAAATAAGTCTCAGTAACTTTTGAAAGCCTGAAACCTTACAGTTTCTGTTCTCTGATCAAAACAGAATCAAGTGAAAGATCAATTACAGAAAAAAAAAAAGATCTACAAAAGCCCCCAAGTGCTTGGAATTTAAACAGTACACTTGTAAATAACTCATTGATAAGGGATGAAAACACCAGAAAAATTAGAAAATTTTTTAACTTTATGAAAATAAATACAGTAATAACAGCATTTAGAGGGAAATTTCCAGTTTTAATGCTGATATTAGAAAAGACCAATCATTTAAATTTCTTCTATGTATCCACACAAGAAACTAGAAAAAGTAATTAAATTAAATTGGTGAATTGAAACCAAATAAATAGATGAACTGAAATAAGTAAAACAGAGAAAAGCAAACAATAAAGACAAAAATATTATAAGTTGGTTATTTGAAAAGAATAGTGAATTGATAACTCTCTAGTGAGATGAATGAAAACACAAATTATCAGAAATAAAAGAGGGAAAATCACTGCAATTTCTACATAATTTAGAAAGATTATAAGAGAATATTATAAACAAAGTTATTCCAATAAATTTGATAACTTAGATGAAATGAACAAAGTCTTTGACAGAGATAGCTTACCAAAATAGACACAAAAAAATCAATTGAAAATCTGAATAGCCATGCATGAATAAAAAGTTTGAATGTTTGTCTTATCAAAAAAGAAGTTTATCAAAAGAAGTTTATCAAGTTTATCAAAAAACCTTAACGCAAAGATAACATTGAGCCCAGATGGTGAATTCTGGAATGATGGAAGAAATAATGGAAATTTACAGTAACTCTTACAGAATGTAAGTGAAGGAGGAATACACCCAATACTTGTGTGTGTGGTTTTATGAGTCCATGCCACCCTGACACCCGAATATGACAAAAACATAAATCTATGTACGTACATGTGTGTATAGATACACATATGCACACATGCAAGTATTCCTCATGAACATAATCATAAAAATATTGGAAATAAAAAGGAAATATAACATTACCAAGTGGGATATATCCCAGGAGTGCAAGATTGATTTAACACTTGAAAAACATCAATTTACCAACATACTAACAAAATAAAGGGGAAAAACCATATCATTTCAAGAAGTGCAGAAAAATATTTGACAAAATTAAACACTCATTCAAGATAGCAAACGCAAACAAAGAATAAAAAGGAATTTCCTCAAACTGATAAAGGGCATCTATGAAAAACCTGCATATCGCTGAATGGTGAAATGTTGAACGCTTTTCCACCCAGATCAGGAACAAGACGAGGATGACCTTTCTGACCACTTCAATTCAACTCTGCACAGGAGTACCTGGCCAATGCATTCAAGCAAGAAAAAAGGATAAAAAGGCTTGCTTTTATGTTTCGCTTGGAGTGTGTAGTCTTCGGTGCCAGGCCTGCAGTTACCAGTGACTCTGGGCTGTCCCCTGAACGTCCTCGGATGTGACACACTCTCTCCACTCGGCTGGTTGGAACTGCCGCTCCCAGCGCTGCGTAAGCTCTGAGGACTGTTTGCCTCACAGCTTCCTGAGAGCCGTTCTTTGCCCCGCCCTGAAAGTGTCCCCTTCACACAATGCTTCCTGCGCAGCCAAGGACTGCAGATCTCTGGAGCTCTTTCCATCTCTGATTCACTCTCCTCTGGGAATCTGCTCTGTAAACTCCAGTTGCTCAGCCTCTCCAAACTCAATTTGTCTCCCCCATTCAGAAAGAACCCAGGCCACGGTGGGCTTCCCTCCCTGTGCTGCAGCTTGGAAAGTGGTCCAGGCAGAAAAACGGGCAATTGTGGACTTCACCTCAATTTCCCCTCTCCTCTGGGATCCTAGACCCACTCGCCTGTCGTCCAACATGAAAACAGATGCCCCATATGTTTTCCCCAGTTTCTGGTTGTTTACGGCAAGTGGCAATTCCAGTACCAGTTTCTTTGTCATGAAGCTCTCATACAAACTGGAACAGAAAAAATAAAACTTTTAAATTTACATGTGGCACAATTGTTTATGCAGAAGATTCTAAGGAATTTGCAAATAACTGCTAGAAATAATAAGTGAACTTAGCAAAGCCATAAGACACAAAATAAATACAAAAAGTAATTGTATTGCTATATACTAGCATAGATCAAGTGAAAAATAAAATGAAACTTTATTCATAATAGAATCAAAAAAAGAATATAAAATATTCAAGAGTGAATTCCATGAAAAGGGCAAGAATTGTGCAGTGAAATTAAAGGTCTAGGTAAATGGAGCGAAACACCACTTTCATTAATGTAGAGGCTCTTGTTAAGAATTCAAATACCCACAAATTAATCCCACACAACTTCAACCAAAATACCGACAGACTGTTTTTCTAAAAATGTATAAGTTAATTCTAACATTTATATGGAAATGTTAAGGACCTGGAATAGCTCAAGTATTTCTGATAAGAAAGAATCAAGAAGGGACCCATCCTTCCTAATTCCAAGACTCACTCTAAAGACAGGCTGGGGTTGGCACATACACATTGGTAATTTCACCAGTGCAACAAGCAGCTCAGAAATAAACCCTATGTAGACTAAAAAATTCTAAAGAAATTAAATGGAGAAAGGTGTTTTTTAACATGGTGCTGGGACAACAGAATAAACATGTGGAAAAAACAACTTCTATCCCTGCCTCTCATACACATATAAATACGTTACGGTTCACACATCAAATACAAGCTAAAACTATAAAGCTTCCAGAAGAAATGCTGGAGGGCATCCTGGCAACAAAGACAGGATAGACAAAGATTTCTTAAAGAGAACAAAAGAGGAGCTAATCTATAAAGAACAAACTGGAAAATCAAACAGCATCAAAATCTTAAAATACCCTTGAAACATATCATTAAGAAAACACAAAGGCAATCATAGACTGGCACAAAATATTCAGAGTACATATATCTGAGAAAGAACTTGTAAACAGAGTATATAAATAACTCCAGCCAATCAATAAAAAGTAGACAAATAAAAATGATTCAATGACATAAAGACGTTCCACCAGAGATGATGTGCAAATGGGTAATAAAAACACAAACAGATGCTCACAGATAAGATTTGAGGGCGTGTAAACTAATGTCGCGGTGTGAGAACACTTTGATAAAATTAAAAACCCAACCCAATGTGTAGGGGACCGGGGAGCAGCTGAAACTCTCACCTGAGCTGAGGGGGAAGGCTCACCACTTTGCAGAAGTTTGGCAGCTCCTGACAAGGTAAAGATGCACCTGCCATTTCGCTCAGTGATGCCACTCTGGTGTCCACCCAAATCGCAGGAAAAAATCTGTCCACGAAAGACTTGTTCAGGGATGTCTGCACTGGCTTTGCTGTGGACAGTCCAAATCCCCATCAACAGGAAAATAGATTTTAAAAGTATGAAACAACCGTACAACGGATGCTACCAAGCAACGGTGAGGCAGGGACCGCTGGTGCACACACAGCACAGGCAAGGGTGGAGACGTCCGGCTCCCGATGTAGGCGGAGGAGAGGGCGGGCACCTGGCGCCCTCATGCTGTTTAAGAACCAGCAATCCTGTCGACAGACGCCACAACTATGGTTGCCTGTGGGCACTGGTGTCCATGGGGATGACGGAGCCCTTCCTGCATCTTGACTGGTGTGGTGGCCTCCAGAGATACCCAGGCCCTAATCCAGGGACCTGTGGATGTGATTTCATATGGAAGAGGGACTCTGCAGATACGACTAAGATAAGGATTTTGAGATGGTCCCGGATTTGCCGAGAAGAGGGAGGCACAGGAGGTGTGAAGACAGCCGAGAAGGGACGTGACCAGGGAAGCAGGGGGAGAAAAGGCGGTGGACGGAGGGCAACCTCCAGGACCCAAACAAGGCAGGGAGCCAGGTTCTGCCCTGGAGCTTCAGGGGGAGCGGCCCTGCCGACACCCTGACCGCAGCGCAGTGAAGCCCACCATGGCCTTCGGCCCCCAGACTGTAAGGGAATAAGTGTGTGTTGGTTTAACCCCCCGTTTGTGGTCGTTTGTTCTGCAGCCCCAGGAAGCTAATACAGCTGGCACGCTGGTTTTAAGACATATTAACAAAATACATATTTATCAACATATCAAAACGTACCCTTAACAAAACTATGGTGACAATAAAAAGGTCAGTGGTTGCCGGGGGTGGGGGCAGGGAGGGGCGAGTAGACGGAGCACAGAGGAGTCTAGGGCAGTGAAACACTTCGTATGACACTATAGCAGGGGACACACGTCATTATACAGCTGTCCAAACCCACAGAACATACAACGCCAAGTCTGAACCCTGATGTAAACGATGGACTCTGGGTGGTGACGGTGTGTCAGTGCAGGTTTATCCTTGGGAACAAACGCCCCCTGGACGGGGTGGTGGTAATGGGCGCTGTGCACACATGGTGCCGGAGGGGTATATGAGAAATCTCTATACTGCCCTTCCAATTTTGTTGTTAACCTAAAAAAGTAAAGTCTTCAAAAATGTACCCTTAAGATCTGTACATCTGACTGCATGAAAATTTTGCCTCAATTAAAAAAAAAAAACCCTCAGAAACAACAAAAAAGGAAAAATAAAAACATACAATCTACGCTTAGGCACAAAAATATACACATACACAAAACGGGAATCCGTGACTTCTGCTGTGCTCTTCCGGAGGGAACTCATACGTGGTATTTTTTGCGGGGTTCTGACTCGCAATGGTTCTCATTCCGTCAAATCTCGGCCCCTCTAAACCACAGCAGCACAGCCAGGCCAATGTCGGCTTCACACTGAAGGAGTTTCCAGACGCCTCCTCGCTCCTGGGGTCTCCATCCCGCTTCCCATCACTGGGCGCGCCCTCCGCCCGGTCCTCCCTCGTCCCGAAACTCCCGCCACCACACCACGTGCGCAGCGCCGGGAAGCAGAGCACCGGAGACCCGGGGGAGCGTTTCCTTCAGGGGAAGGGCCGCGGGGCGAGGCGAGGATGGACCCAGAGATGCAGGACAGGACGCAAGAGGCTGCGCCGGGTCGGAGCGCTCTTAGGGGACAAGTCCGAGAGCGGACTGTGAGAGGACGTGGCCGGCAGCTCCCAGACAGCGCGGCAGTGACCCGCAGGGGCGCACGGGCACCAGCTGGTGAGCCCGCAGGTTTCCGGCGGCAGTGCAGGGCGAGCAGCAGCCCGGGAAGCTCTGCCTTGCGCGCTGATACACTCTCTGCAGATGGAAATGAAGGTGTGGGTGCGCCTGAGGCCATGCGGCACAAGGCCGCCGGTGGGGTGCAGAGGGGCCCACACAGCCCGGGCCGGGACTCAGGCGGAGGTCCCGGCCTGGGCAGGCTGGGGACGACTCTGCGTGACGCAGGTGCGCCCGCCTCCCTCCGCGTCAGCCAACAGACTGTGCGCCTCGTGCCAGGGCCCCTTTCTCTTTCACTCACAATTTACAGTAATGCGCTTGTCTGCATTTCCAAATGTAATAAAGAAAAGCTTTAAAAGAGTCTCTGAACGGTGAGAACTGTTCGGAAAGGACTATAAAAGGTTAAAACTAACTCTGAATATGTTCGGAAATATAATTGCTTTGGATACACGGTCCGCGGCTCTCAGATGGCTCTGCTAAGTGCCGGCACTTGTGCACTTGAGGCTGACATTACTCTGCTCGCCCAGACCCTCCACAAAGGCGAGCACGCTCACCTCCAGCCCCCGGCAGAATAGCCACCAGGTAGCACACAATTTTTGTTGCCTGATCCGTGCTTACGGGATGAGTCCTGTAGGCTGTTCTCCCGGGCCGTGATTCCAAAACCCCTCATGTCTTTGTGTGCATATTGAGTTTTATGTAAAATTAGGCATTTTCCTACTTTCTCCCTCGGAAGCAGACTGGGCGTCTGAATCTTCCCTGTCAGCAGCAGCTCCCTGCAGGTGCTGGTGTGGGTGCACTGGGGAGACTGCCTGGCAGGTCGTGGGAAAGCAGGATAAGTCCATTCTCCCCTCCCTGGGGGTGCCCACCCATACTGGAGACGTTCAGCACCCTCACGCCGCCTCCAAGCTTGCCTTTTTTTCTTCTTTAGAAGGGGAGCTGCGAGCTACCTCACATTGTGCTGGGATAGCAGAATCTTGGCCTCACTGGTGGCGGCTTTCACTGGAAGGGTGGCCTCAGGGGAAGGGAAGTGTCTCCCTCCCGAGGAGGACAGAGGGCAGGTGAGAGTCGGCCAAGCCAGTCCTGGGGATGCGCAGGGAAGAGCAACATTCCCAGAGCCAGGAAGACCTGTGCTTCACCTGGAGACGGCTGCATGGGGTCGCGCCACTGCAAGGGTGGTGAGTAACACAGAATGGACGATGGACCCCAGAGATTACCAGCCATATCAGGAAACTTTCTTGCAGGAAAGACAGAGAACAAATGGACAGCAAGCAAATGCACAATTTGCACAAGAAAGCAGAAAAAGAATAACATCTTGAGGGAGGTTAGAGATGGTATCAGGTGAGAACAGATGTTATCAGACAGAAACCTTCAGAGAACAACAATGGACCCTTCCACATTAAAAATACGTGACAAAAGTTAAAACTCAGTAAGTGTTGGAGACTACTGTTGAGGACATCTTTTGGAAGCTAGCGCTAAAAGGCAGAGACAGGAAAGGTGGTGGAGTAAAAACGAAGCTTGGGCAACCAGTCCTCCAGGCCTTTGTCACTAAATCAGGGTTCCAGGATCAGAGGGCAGAGGCATCTGAGGGAAAGAGGCCACTGAGATCATTAAAGAACACGTCTCCAGAACTAGAAGACATGGCTTTCCAAACTGAAAGGCAACATCAAGGGCCCAGCACAAGGGATGAAAATCCAACCAAACCAAAGCATGAGGCCGGGAAACTTCAGGACAGCAGGGAAGCAGCAACCCTGAGACAAAACACAAGGACCAGCCATTCACAAAGCAGCACCAAGATCAGAAGATCCCACGTTCCCATGAGAAACGACTTCCACCTTATGCACCAAATCCAGGCAGACTTAACAGTCAAATCTGAGGGTGGAATACAGAGGTTTTCAGATCTGATTAGACACTTTCAGACAAAGATATGTGCCTCCTAATTGCCCTCCTAAGGAAGCTGCTGGAAGGTGTCCTTCACCGAGAACAAGAGAGGAACCAGGAAAGAAGAGCCTGCCCACGACAGGGGGTGGGGTGGCCCCGGGGCAGCACTTGTGCTTCCGGCGTAGAGGGTTCTGTCTCCCAGAAGAAATTGGGAGAAAACTTGATGATGGGTCTGAAAGCCTGGAGAGGTGAGTTGGTGTTGCATTACTTGAGTAACAACCAAATAAAAAGCAAGGCAATTACTAACTCCAGAGAAAAGGGAACCTACTTTAAAGCACAGAGCCGTAGTTTATTACATGTCCTCACCAATTAAATTTGCAGTGACAAACTGAATGCTGACGTTGATCTAAACCAGGTTACAAGATACCTGTTTGAGGAAGACACGGAGCTCACGCAGAGCCTGGAGGGGAGGAAGTGGGGCCAGTTCTGGGGGCGCAGAAGTGGGAACACAGCACAACAGGTCTGATCTGAAAATTCAGCAGTGTCCATTCAAACGTGTGACATAGAAATAAGGGTATCGTGCACACGTGTTAGCTGACAGAGGAAAGTCAGTTGCCTCTGTGCATGAATAACTTTGATACAAATAAAGAGTAAAACTAAAAATCAGTGAGGACAAACTACAGATGCTCACGACAAAGTTGTTAGAACTTGTAAACAAGGATTATTTCATCAGGGACTTTGCATTCTCGTGCTTAGCAACACTAGCCAGCGCTTCAGCAATATGCCTGGGGGCCTTTTTAAACCTCAAAATCATCCCAAACATGCACAAAAATGCAAAAAATGGGGCACTAAATATGCTGCAATGGCACAGCTGTTCACCTGTTCATGGGTGAGACCTGAAACAGGAAGGCAGAGGGCAGCCTTGTGTGACCGCAGTTAGGAACATGAGCCTCGGGCGACTGACATTTGACCACTCTGGGTGCGCCTGCAGGTAACCCCGAAGGCAAGTGCTGCAAGCACTGACTTTGGGGTAACAAGTTCTAGCAAGTAGGTGAATTCGCAAATGCTTTATAGGAAATTTTGAAACTGGGAAGTATGAGTTCCGCTATTTTTTTTTAAGATTGTTTTGACTGTTTTGGGATTCCTCAGAGTTCCATATGAATTTGAGAATCAGCTTTTCTATTTCTTCAAAAAAGGCCGTTAAATACGGGCAGAAAGCATGTTCGGTATGAAGCCCACTTTGGGGAGTGTTGCAGTATTAACGATTTTAAGTTTTCTGGGTCTATAATCATGGGATGTCTTTCCATTTATTTAGGTCTTTGACTTCTTTCAACGATGTTTTGTAGTTATAGTGAATACAGCGTTTACTTCCTTGGGTAAATTTCTTTCTAGATATTTTACTCTTTTGAATGCTATTGTAAATCTAATTTTTAAAATTTCCTTTCAGATTATTTACTGCTGTGTAGAAATACAACTGATTTTTTTGTGTTGATCTCATACCCTGCAAGTTTACTGGGTTTCTTTATTATTGTTAATAGTTAGTTTATTTGGGGCATGAATTCTATAGGTTTTGTATAGAATCACAACATCTGCAAATAGAGACAGCTTTACTTCTTCGTTTCCAATTTGAACGACTTTTATTTCTTTTTCTTTCCCAATTGCTCTGGCTAGGACCTCCAGTACTATGTGGAAGTGGCCATCCTTGTATCGTTCTTGATCTTGTGGAGGGGGGAGATTTTAGTCTTTCACTATTAAGTATGATGTTAGCTGTAGCTTTTCTTCAATTGTCCTGTGTCATGTTAAAAACGTTCTCTTGTACTCCTAGTTTGCTGAGTTTTTTTATTTTAACCAGCAAAGTGTGTTGAATTTTTTCAAATGCTTTCTCTGCATCTATTTAGGTGACTGTGTGTGTTTGTTCTTCATTCTGTTAATATGTGTCTTGCATTGACTGGTTTTCTTACATTGAACTACCTTTACATTCCCAGGATGAATTCTACTGTGTAGAATCCCTTCTATGTGCCATTAGCTTCAATGTGCCAGAAGGTGATGTTAATCTGTAGAAGTGTTCACATTGGTGCTATATCACTTATATTGAACTTTATTTGATGAGCCCAGGTCAAGACCCAAAGCTGAAGTTACCTGAATAATGTCGGTTACACCTTTGCTAGTTAGACCCTTCACAGAAGTGGAAATTGAGCATATTAAGATAAACATACAAAAAGTCTTTCTGTTTCTGGGAGTTTCAGTTCCATACTAAATTATTTAATATATCTAGTCAGTAAGTCTGTAATGCTGCCATGAATTTATACTAAATTTATTTAGGTTTAAAAAATAAGAATAGTAAAACATGCGTCACCGATATCTAGCCTCACACATGGGACATATGAAATCTGATTTAATACAAGTTCAGTGTAAGCTTTTTTCTTTTTACCAATAGTGATTTGTAATCAAATTTAGCTTTGAAATGTTTTCCTCTAGTTAAATATTTGCTAAGCATTATTATGTTTCTATCTGATAGGTATTGAAGGTACAACATTCACTGACCCTTGCTTTTTTCTATAGCATTGCCTCCAGCTATTGAGTGAATTTTCCTTATAGTGTTAATTTCTATTTTTCTAATTTTCTATTTTTTGGCTTACAAAAGTAATGATTTCTTGTACTTATGCCTTCGTTAATAATATATAGGGTTTTTTAAATAAAAAATGGTATTATTCTTGAAATAATTATGTTTTTCCAAGAGGTTCTTTAAAAAATGTGGTGCATGTAAATACATTTATATCCATTTTCTTAAATACATCTTTCTTCTCTCCTCTTATAATTTGAAGATATTAGAGGATAAAATTCTTATTTTGCATTTTAAAAAGTTAAATCTTCCAAAAAAAGAAAATCTAAGACAGTTTAAAATTCCCTTTCATTTTAGATAATTACTTATAAAATCCGATTTATCATAGTATGCAACTTTTGCTATTAAAATAATTTTAATTATTGAAATTAAATTTATGTATATAAAGTCTGTTTTTAGACCTGTTTTTCATCATCACATTGTCACTCCTGTTAGTGTGAGCTCCATGGATTCAGGGGCCAAGCGTCATTCATCTGAACCTACAGCTCCCGAGAAGGCAGGATTTGTATGGTTGATCTCCTTCCTCCTTCCGTTCCTTCCTTCTTCTTGTTTTCTTTCTTTTCTTGCTCCTTATTTCTTTCTTGTTTTTCTTCCTTTCTCTTGTTCTTTTCCCGTCGCTCTTGCTTTCTTCCGTGTTTGTTGAATGAAAAGTCCTGTAGCCTTGATCTCGGAGAGACAGCAGCGAGCAGTCCTGCAGAGAGATCTTAGTTCCCTGCCCAGGGATTGAACCTGGGTAGCCTGGATGAAACCAGGAGTCCTAGCCGCTAGACCTTGAGGCTAGAAGAAAAGTGGCCCTAGCTCTTACCCCATTTGAAAGCAAGAATGTTTCAAGGAGGGAAAAACCGTAAAAACAGGTACAAAGTTTATTATTAGAGGCATAGCACAAGGTATGGGAGAGCACACAGGGAAGCAGTTTGTTTATTTAAGTCAGAAGCAGGGCAGAAATGCACGCCCATAGAGAAAGGGGATGGGCGTCCCCTGTCAGTGTGGGCATCCTGAGAAGGAGTGCAGTACAGAGGCGATTCTAATCCCTTCTGTAGGACAGGCCTTCCGGGACTTTGTTTACCTTTGGCCAGCTAGCTCGTTTCCTTTTTCACACCTGACTGGTCCCAGGATCCTCCCCAACATGTGTGCACAACTTTCTGCTGAGATGGATCCCAGCGCAGAGGCCTGTGGTTGCATGTCCATACATATTGTGAGGTGGCGGCCTCTCCCTTTTCGACCCCCAAGGAGCCTTCCTGCGCGTGTGCAGGCAGGGAAGTTTTACTTGATCTTAGGAGGGGTTATCTTATCTCTTTGCTTCAGCAGAGCTCAGCTTCTGACACTAGCTTTGTCCTTGGAGAGCCTGGGTGAGAACAGAGCTTCAGTGTTACTCCACTTGACAAACACCAGCTGTCCAGCCCAGGGGCCCATCTACCTCCTACCTCAGCTTTAAGTAGTGATTTTATATCTCCTCCATCTAAATAACCTAAGGCAGAATCTGCCTTTCACCATATCCGGAAACTCCGTGGTGTTAGCCTGCTGGGTCGAGCTGGGTAAGGAACTCTGCGGGACCCGAAGGCAGTTCCAGACCCTGTATGAAATCCTTTCTTCTCCACGGTCTCTGTATGCGCCTCATAAGGTATTTTGCAAAGAGAAAAAGAACGTAACTGAGAATATAATAACTGTACTTTGACAATCCTGATTTATTACCATCAGAAGACTTGACAGCTGCTTTCATTTCTGGTTACATCATTCTCAGGTTAAATCTTACCTGTCTGGACCCCTGAGGGACCTTGGCTCGGTGTTAGAAGACAGAAAGGCAAGAGGGTTCTTGGGACAGAGCAGACCCTCTCTACAGAGCTCACTTCCAATGATGGCGGAGCTTTTCCAGGCATGAGTCAAGCCCAGCGATGGTGCTTTATGTAGGACGGTTCCTCTGGCCCCTAAGACTTTGTCTGCCCTTCAGGAGCTCTTCAGAGCCTGGGAGAACCGACAGCCACTCTTCTCAGAAAGACGCCAGCGTAAGTGAGTGCAGCCCTCAGCGTCGGAGGTCAGCCTGAAGGTTAGAGGTGACGGCATGTTAGACTGTCCCCCTCCTGCCTCAGCACCACTTGCTTTCTCTAAAGACGCAGGCTTAACACCCCCTATTTTGTCAGGTGCAGTTTCCAAAGCCATAAAAAAGCACATACCACCCACATACCTTTTCAAACAGGCTTGAATTCCATCATGAAAATACACTCTGCAAAATGGGATCTATATTTTTGGAAAGAAGTGTCCAGATTCTGTCTCTCATATCTAAGCAGGAAAGATTCTTTTTCTAAGCCTGACTGAGGAAGAGAAATTTCTGATTAATCAAGAATATAATAAGTTTTTAAAAGAAGAATGGAATTTTATTTGAATTCTGGCAGGACAGTGGAGGATGGAAGAAGTGCAGATGGGAGACCAGTGGCTGAAGCCACTATCCAGCCTTCCTCTAGTCATTTTCTAAAGAAGCCAAATGTAGTAAGATACAGAGAACGCCGATTATAGTGCACATAATTTAGTCATATCGGCTTTAGGATTAGCATTATGAATATCAGATGACATTGCATAGTTTTGCACTCGAGAGAAACCTGGTTTATCACCACTGAGTGCATAACATAGCCCAGAAGATACTGTTGCATCTAAAATCCCAATAGCAGCTTCTTTACTTAAAATCCACCCTTCAGTGGTGAAAGGTACCAACTTCCGGTTATAAGCAAGTCAGTCCTGGGGACGTAATGTGCAGCGTGAAGACTACAGCTGCTAATACTGTGTGTTGTGTATTTGAAAGTTACTGAGAGTATATCTTTTTTTTTTTTATTTTTTTTATTTTTTTTTATCTTTTTTATTTTTTTTTACAGTAGGTCCTTGTTGGTTGTCTGTTTTAAACATAGCAGTGTGTACATGTCAATCCCAGACTCCCTGTGATACTTTTACAATTATTAAAACTTTAAAATACATTTTAATATCATTTGTACAGGTATCACCTTACTGTACTTTAAATAATGTTTTAAAATTAGTTTTTCTCCATTTCTTTAAATAAATTTAGATTTGTCCTATCAGATTATATGGGGAGAAATAATATCTTTATAATATTTTGTTCTCAGAGATTTTCTCTTTAGCAGATGACAGATCTTGGTATATAGGTCCTCCACATCTGTGGGTATGCATTCCTAGGCATTTTATATTTTTTTGTTGCTATTAAAAAGTACATCCTTTTCCTTATATTTTCTAATACTAGCACAGAGATTTTTCACATTATTTGTGCCTGACCACCTTTTACATTACTGATTTTCAAGACTCCTTTGAATTTTGCATGTAAATAGTTACATGATCTACAAACAACACTGATTTGGCCCCCTCTTCCTCATATTTGTCTTCTATTTCTCCTTTTTGTCTCATTTCATTATGTAGAATGTCCAGAACAAGGAAGTAAGTGGCAAGTGATCACAAGGAATGTCTTTGGATTTAGACACACCTGGGTCCCATCTCAATCCTACCATTCACTTCCAGGAGGCTTTCCCCAAAGCTTCCATTGTGTCTTCCTTAAATTGGGAAAATAATGTTGCCTCATTGGTTGATGTAAAGATTAGAGAAAATTTTTGTCATTTTCTTGACTAAGATGCCAGACGTTGTAAGTATACATGTTATTGTACTTATTGTTTGTATTAAAAGATTGTGGGCTTCCCTGGTGGCACAGTGGTTGAGAGTCTGCCTGCCGATGCAGGGGACACGGGTTCGTGCCCCGGTCTGGGAAGATCCCACATGCCGCGGAGCGGCTGGGCCCGTGAGCCATGGCCGCTGGGCCTGCGCGTCCGGAGCCTGTGCTCCGCAACGGGAGAGGCCACAGCAGTGAGAGGCCCGCGTACAACAACAACAACAACAACAAAAAAAAAGGTTGTGATGATAGTGGTCATCCTTGCTTATTCTGATTTTAAGAATAATCATCCTTGCTTTTTTTTTTTTTTTTTTTTTTTTTGTGGTACGCGTGCCTCTCACTGTTGTGGCTTCTTCCGTTGCGGAGCACAGGCTCCGGACACGCAGGCCCAGCGACCATGGCTCACGGGCCCAGCCGCCCCGCGGCATGTGGGATCTTCCCGGACCGGGGCACGAACCCGTGTCCCCTGCATCGGCAGGCGGACTCTCAACCACTGCGCCACCAGGGAAGCCCTGCTTATTCATTTTTTAAATATGAATTTCTTGTATTAGTCTGACATTAAGATTTTTGATGATGGTTTGCATTTGGTTTGTTTTAAATCCAATTTTTGTATAGAAATTTTTCCCATAAATAGATGTTAGATTTTATTATAAGATATTTTTATGATCTATAAAAAAGATAGTTTTTCTTTGACCAAGTGGTGTGATGAATTATGATAATGCATATATAAATATTAAACCATCCTTGCAGTTTTGATATAAATACTAATTGGTCAAAATGTATAATTATGTTAAAATGCTTATTATTAGATTAGTAAATACATTATATATAGGGTTTATATCTCTAAAATAGAAAATATTCTTCTCCATAACTCTATTTTAATGTGATTTTGTGTTTTATTTTCTTGACTTATAAAATAATTATTTTATTGCTTATTTTTAAATAATTAGCACTTGAATTGTGTTATTTATACTATTTTTCTATATTCTGGTTCCTTATTTTTTGTTTTTATGATTCTCCTGACCATTATCCTTATTTTATTAATTGCATGCTTACTTTATTTCTATTTCTTAAAATTAATAATGAAACAATATTGACCAGTATTTTGGATGCTGTTTATTGACTGTGTAATTTATTGACTGGTTATTTTCATTAAAATCACTTTAGCCTATGTTCCTCTAACTGTCAAATAAAATTTGTGGATCTCCCTACACTCTAAAATAGGAAACATTTTATAGTACATATGTTAGTCGGCTCAGGCTACCATAACAAAATACTACAGACTTGGTGCTTAAACATCAGAAATGTGTTTTCTCTCAGTTCTGGGGCTAGAAGTCCCAGGTCAAGGTGCTGGCAGGTTGGTTTCTGGAGGGGCCTCTCTCCCTGGCTTGCAGGCGCCACCTTCTCATTGTGTCTACACTGGCCTTCCCTCTATGTGCATCCCTGGGGTCTCTCCCTCTTCTTATAGGGAAGCCAGTCCTATGGGATTAGGGCCACACTCTATGGTTTTATTTAACCTTAATTACCCCCTGAAAGGCCCCATCTCCAAATGCAGTCATGTTGCGGGTTAGGGCTTCAACCTATGGATTTGGGGGACACAATTCCACCCATAACATACATAACTGTGTTTCACATTCTAGATCTGTGACTGAAAAATAATCTTGATGTCTGAGTCTGTTTTTGTAAGCAGATTTCTTCGACGTATTTATGTTCACGTGGTTTCAGTACTTACTGGTGATCTTTTTATGACACAATTTTCTGTTCTTGGGCTCGGCACCTGGATTCATGACAAGCTGGATTGGAGTCATTCCCTGAGGAGGGGTCCGTGAGGGGAATCGTTCTGAGCTCTGCTATTTCTGCTGTCAGACAAAACGTACCTTGAAGGTTAAAACACTATGTAGTCCTATGCTCGCCCGCAGACTCTGGGAGACTTACTCCACGATGTTTTGACGTTTCATGCTTAGGAAGAACTGGTATTTTGGTTGCTGAGGACGCAAGTTGCCACCTGCCCTGCTGTTAATGCAGGGTTTAGGGTTTTTTCTTTATTCTTGTCCACACAGCTTTACTGTTGTCACTATTTATTGTTTTTTTTTTTAGATCTGGAATGACTGCATGCACTGCTTTTCAGCTCAGGAAAGTCGTCTTCTATCATTGTTCTATTGTTTTTCCATGTTCCTGGCAGCTTTCTTTGTATCGTTAGTGACCTTATAAAGATCCTCAGTTTTCTGTTCTCCACAAATACCCGTTTCATTCCTGCGATTTTCTCCCACTTACTTTATGTTCTCGAGCTGCTCTTCGTTTCCCTTTCACGTCTCAGCGTGTGTGTTTCTGTTGATGATTAGTGAACTACTGCTCGCAGATCCCTGCGTGCCTCACGACGGAGACTCTTCTCTGCCTCTTTACGGAGCTTCACGGTGACAACCCTGTGTCACCCGCACTCTCCAGCCTTAAGAACCGATTCCCCACCTGCAGTTTTTCGCCTCTGAAGAGACCAAGAAAGACTGAGGGCCGGGAAGCAGGCGGCACCATAAACACTGCTGAGCGATGGGTGACACTTCACCTGCATTCCTAATTTAGGGTAGATTCTGTGAGAGCATCAGACGTTCTCTCCTCTCCCTTGGAGAGGGAGCCCTCAGTCGTATGACCCCCAAGCCCAGGTGTACTGTCTTCACTCTGGTCCCTCTACCAGATGAAAAGGGACATTGTAAGTCAGTCTCAGCACTTTCTTCTCTCTTCATTTCTGGCTTTGTGGGAAGAAGGGAGATGCAACAGGGGATGCTGGAGAGGTACCATAGCTGCATTTAGGTTACCCCTCAAACTTCCAATCCTGCCTCTCCTCACTGTGCCTGTCTACCTCCTTTTGAACTTGCTTGTGAACTTAGAGGAAGAAAAGATAATCGGATTCTGTCAAATTTTTATTTATATTTAGGACTACACATTGGTGTGTGATTAGTTCCCAAATGTCAATTTATATGACCAAACTTAAACCCTTTAGATATTTTAGTGAACAGAGATTTTAGTACATAGGAACAGTGACTTTTCTAATTTCTAAAGGATAAAGGAAAGACTTCCACTAAATTTCGCTGAAATTTTAGAAGTGTAAAATTTGGGGTTTATTTTACAATCTAGAAAGAACACTTGAATTTCCAGATTATGGGAATAATTTTAACTAGCTGCGTGACATTTGGTAAATATATTAACCTCTCTGGACATCTAACTAGATCTCAGATACAGGCTGCTGCAATTGACTTACTCATTTCCCTGGGGCCATTTCAGCTAACAATCTGCAAGGGTGAATGGTCTTCTTACTGTTCCTGTGGGAATATATTATGCTTGCTTTTGTGGGTCTGTGGGAGGGTGAGCTAGAGGCTTCTTTCCGATGCCACGGGTCCTGTGGTTATTCCAGGTAAACTAGGGATCCCCACCCATGGGCGATCCCCCCTGGGATTATGTGGCACTGACTAGGGACACTTTGGTCGTCACCTCTGGGGGAGGATGCTCTCATCTAATGGGGAGAGGCCAGGGACGATGCTAAGTCTCACAGTGTACAGAACAGCCCCACGGTAAAGAATCATTCAGTCCAAAATGTCAACGGTGCCCAGGCTGAGAAAATGTGATGGATGCTGATGGACTGTGATGTGGTTCTTCCTGCCTTTCATGATTCTAGAGTCTGTTATTTGCCTGAACAACTCATGTCTTTGAATTTATCCTTGATGTAGCTACAAAGCTTCAGCAGGCCTGGAGACCATTTCAGTTTTTTTAAAGTACATATATTTTTGGTCTACAAATACTCAGAGAACATAAAATAAAGGCACTTTTGTTGTTCCAAGAAAGTAATGTTGTATTTGTTCCAAACTCCAAATACTGCTCTTGAAAGAGACTCGAAATCCATATGGTCCACATAGAAAGGGGGAGAAGGCCCTTTCATGCATATCTGTCAGCTCAGGACATTACCAATGTCATATTTCAAGTGACAATATTCACAAGAATTTAAAAGAATAACATAACAAGATTCATAGAAATTTTGCGTTGGAGTGAGTTTCTGGGATCATCCAGAATGTGAGATGCTCAGCCAGACTGTCTCCAGTGCTTTGGATGTGACGTCAGGGTCCAAAGAGGTAAGCCGTGACCACCCTCAGAGCGGAGCCGGGCCCCCAGGCTCCCAGGCTCTGGGGCCAGCGGGTCACCTTCATCTACACGGAGCTGCTTCACTTATTCTGCTGCGAGAAAAATGAATGAAGCAGCCTCATTTCTACCTCTTTTGAAAAGAATCCACATTACCTTTTCACATCGTATCTAAAGTATAGACATCAAAGACTGATTGTTGAGAAGATAGAACTCCACGCCCGATGCAGCACAGCTCGCGACAGCTTGCCGCTGGGAGGATTTGTGTCCGTTACCCACCCCGACCTGCCGTCACCAAGCACTTGGCAGTGCCACGTTCACCAGGAGCCCAGGGTTACGAGGTGAGAAGGAAGCGTATTCTGGGTTGGGTGCAGCTCACACCTTTGCTGTGTGACAAGGGCCTGAGAGACGAACAGTCCTGAGCTCACAGGGCCATGTTTCCGCAGGGCCGGATGCCATTCACTGCCTTCACCGCGCTGTGTTTTCCTGGGCGTGTCACTGAATCCTGGACGGTCTGCCGTCGCCTGGGCTGCGTGGTGCTGGAGGCACAGCGGGAACAGATGAGTCTGGCCTCTGTTCCTGCCGCGTTTACCGCCTTGTGACCGAGGAGGCCGGACGCGGACACAGCAGGGGTCCACGCAGAGTTTCAAATAGTTGACAAGGCTAGAGGACAGGGACGGGGCGCCCTGAGAGGCACTGCGGGTGCAGGTGAGTGAGGGTCCGAGGCCGGGCTCCGGAGGAAGCAGCAGGCGCGGGTGAGCACAGCCGCTGAGCGGGACTGGGGGTAAGCCGGCGCAGGCAAGAGGCCGGGGTGCGCTGCGCTCGGGCCACCCCTTCCCTGCCGCCGCACTGACTTAGCCAACCCAAGAGCTCGCAGTGTGCGCGTAGCACGGGGCTGGGCTGATCCGGTGTGGAGACGCGGTCTAAGCCTCTCTATGGCTGACTGGAGGGACCGCTGGGTGCTGATGGCCTCTCCGAGGCGCGATGGGCTTCCCTCCTGCGTCACCGGGCTCTGCTTCACCAGCTGTGGTCTCACTCGATCGTCTTCTCCATCAGCCTTGGTCCTTGTTTTCTGAGGTGCACCCCCCTGTTACCGCAGTAAACTCTACCCCTTTTCTAAGTCTGCTTTTTCCAGCACACCAGTTACCTATAAATTCTACACATTTTCTTTGTTTATTATTTTTCTCCTTCACTGGAATTAATCTTCATGAAACTGGGATTTTTATTTGCTGTTTTTCACTGATAAATCCAGTGCTCAGAAAGATGGCTGATGTAATACACAATGAATAGATATTTGTTAAAAGAATAAATTTCACAGGGCTCTTTGGAACCTCAGAATAATGCAAAAAAGTCTCTAGTGTATACTCCCAGGCATAGAAGAGTGCACCAAACTTTTCTTTATTTTAATATAAAAATTAGTGTTTAAATTAAAAAAACGTTAATAATGCTTCTCTTGAAAATCAATTATTTTTTTAAAATGAGGAGTTCTGGACAGTCTTTTCAACAAATTATTTTGGGAAAACTGGATATCCACATGCAAAAAAATAAACTTGGATCCTTACATTATATCATATTTAAAAATTAACTCAAAACGGATCAAAGACCTTAATGTGAGAGGCTAAACTATAAAACTCTTAGAAGAAAATATAAGGGGAAAGCTTCATGATAATTGGATTTGTCAATCATTTCTTCACTATGACACCAAAAACAGAGGCAGGAGAAGAAAAATAGATAAGTTAAACTTCATTAAAACTGAAAACTTTCGTGCATCAAAGGACACTAACAACAGAGCAACAAACAAACAAACAAACACCCCAACCCACACAATGGGAGAAAACATTTGTAGATTATCTATCTGATGAGAGGCTAGTATCCAGAATGTATAAACAATGTCTACAAGTCAACAGCATCAGTGAAACCAAACAAGCTGATTTAAAAATGGGCAAAGGGCTTCCCTGGTGGCACAGTGGTTGAGAGTCCGCCTGCCGATGCAGGGGACACGGGTTCGTGCCCCGGTCCGGGAGGATCCCACATGCCGCGGAGCGGCTGGGCCCGTGAGCCACGGCCGCTGAGCCTGCGTGTCCGGAGCCTGTGCTCCGCAATGGGAGAGGCCACAACGGTGAGAGGCCTGCGTACCGCAAAACAAACAAACAAACAAAAAATGGGCAAAGCACTTGGGTTGACCTTTATCCAGAGAAGATACGTAGATGGCCAATATCATGTGAAAAAATGCCCAACATCACTAACTGTTAGGGAAATTCAAATGAAAGCCACAATCAAAGCCATTAGGATGGCTCCTACCAAACAAACAGAAAATAACTGTTGACAAGGGAGTAGAGAATTAAAATCCTTACGCCGTTGGTGGGAATGAAGAATAGTGCGGCTGCCATGGAAAACAGCATAGAGGTTCCTCAAAAACTTAAACATAGAATGACCACATGATCCAGTAATTCTACTTCTGGGTATATATTGAAAAGAATTGGAAGCAGAGACTGGGACAGATATTCGCACACATACTCATAGCAGCATCATTCACAATAGTCAAGATGCCCATCAGTGGATAAATGGATAAACACAGTGGGATACACAGGTGCGTTGAGATACCATCAGCTTTAAAAAGGAAGGAAATCCTGACACACGCAACGACGTGGAAGAGCCACAAGGACATTATGCTAAGTGTAATAAGCCAGACACAGGAGGACAAAAATCGCACCATTCCGCTTATCTGACGTACCGAGAGTGGTCAAATCCACAGAGGCAGAAAAGAGAGTGGTGGCTGGAAAACAGAAGAGGGGCTGCAGGAGGAGGGGCCGCATGGTCACTGTTCATGGGGACAGAGTTTCAGTTTGAGAAGATGAGAAAGTTCTGGAGATGATGGTGGTGGTTGAACAACATGATGTGTGCCTAAAAATGACTGAAGTGGTAAATTCTGTGTTTTATTTATTTACCACAGTAAAATCAAGACTTTTGATAAATATTGTCAATCCTTTAAGAAACGTTTTCAACATCGCTCCATACATAAAATCCATATTTTAAAAGTTGTAATATAATGTGATATCAGGCTTTTTGACATTTTCCCCCCTGTATTTGCCTCCTGTATTTTTTCCTATTATATATATAGAAAAATCTAAAGTTTTAGGAAATTTGCCATTTTGGAGGAATCAACTTTGGACATCCCAGCACAGACTATTTTCTACATTAAAGAGAAGATCGAATATGATAAGAGGAGTCGGGTAGTAGAGGCAGACACCACGTTCAGGCTGGATTTTCATGACCACCCTATGTGGCCGATTCTGTTTGGCCAAATGTTAGAGAACCAGAGACCAAGAAAGGTGAAAACACAAGCCAAGGTAGAGACATCTGGATAGGCTGAAGATTTTTTGCTTTTTTTTTTGACTTTTAGGGTGTTATATTTTATAACCTCCAAATACAGACATCGAAGCCTGTTCATTCAGGATCCATTCTTTTTTACTGACTTCGTTATTTAAATTAAGTTTACTGGCCGCCTGTAGTGTGCCAGGCACTGGGAGATACGGGACAAACTGTCCCAATTTCGTCCTGTGTGGAGCTATTAGGGACAAGAGTTTGCCAAGTTAGGGACTGAACCATTGATTCCCGCTTAGCAAAATGTGATGTTCATACCTGCTGGGACACCTGCTATCTCAGCCCTTCTAAAGCAATGACTTTCACTGGACAAAAGCCAGAAAACAATGATGCCTTTGAACATTAGTGAAGGTGACAACGGATGTTTTTAAAGGCACAAGGTACTGACAGTTTCCAACAACGCATAATCTTGAAATGTATTCATCTAGAGGGTGATTTAGCAAATCAATTCCTAATTTGCTTAAGTTGGTAATTCTGTTTTAAGATTTCATTTTTTCTTCTTAAGGGAATGAAGAAATAAACTTTTATCATGATTGAGCTGTTGAATGTTTTCTTTCTACCATATCATACTGCCACCATCTCCCATGCAGGGTTTAAAAATGCTGTTTCTCAAGCATGAATGGATAGAGCATTTGGGGTTAGAAAAAGTAGCTGAGTTGGTATTTTCTCAAATTTAGAACCTATCTAAGTTGTCAGGCAGATTTTCAACTTTGAACAGTGAGAATATTAGCAATGACATCTTAGAACCTTAAGTCAGAGACTCACTACCCTCCGAACCAATGGGAAACATGAAGAAGACATCACAGGGATACAGAAAGGGCCTGTGGTTGAAAGGCTGGGTTCCCAGTCGATGTCAGAGGCGGGGAGGAAAGCCAGGGCCAGAGGGGGCCGCCTGGACCCCAGGCACCCAACTCACATCAGATCAGACATTGATGAACATGTGATGTTCACATCAGCACCACGGGATGGACACACCTGAATAAGATACACGGGAGTCGGGGTGCAGCTGTGTGGTTAACAGGAAAGATGTCATAGTTACAGATTTGTTCATTTTGATTCTGTTGTTTCCTTTCATATTTCGGAGCCATTTTTTAACCTGGAAGTGTGCATGGCTCCAGGGACAACTATGCCTGAAATGACACTGGATGACATGAACCGGCCTGAAGCAGAAGTTAAGTTGTCTGCAGGGTCCCATGGCGAACTGGCAGCTGGGGCCTGAACACGGCGTGTCAGCCCCTCCGGACACAGCTGGTTCTCAAAGGGTTAGTTGACATCTATTAGCTCCATCAGTACATTAGACATTGTAACAAACATAATTCTGAACCCAGATCAATGCGATTACAATCTTAATTAATCATGAGTCAGACCACAAATAGAAAGCGAGGCTCCTCGGCTGACAGAGAGGGAAAGAGTATAAGCTTACTCTCTGCCTGGTATTTCAAATGCTGAGGCGCTTGGAGAAGATTTAGAGCCTTATGAGTCACATGGGGCTGCTCCAGGAGAGGGGTAGAGCCCATCCAAGGCTGGCCCAGCCTCACTCTTTACAGATGAGGACATCCAGGCAGAGAGATGACTCACCTGGACCCGGGCTGACCTGGGGTCACTTCAGTCCTACACGGAGCTCATTATATTGTTGCTGGTTTACTTCTGAAACAGGAGATGCCAGGCAGGATCTTGGGTGGAGGCTGAACTTTCAGGAGCCCAACCTCGTGGGCAAAGCAGAGTCCCCGGAGTTCGCCTCCTGGACCCCTAACTACGACTGGAATGTTGATGGGTTATTGAGAATTAGGCTCGAAGATGAAGATTTCCCCTAGACTTTTCCGTTAGATGAGGATGAAACTTAGGTTCTAGAAAACGTGTCGGGCCCTCCTGGCTCCACTGGTGACTGAGAGCGAGTTGAGAGCTGGCCCTCTTCTGACTGTCCGTCCCTCCAGCCAGCATCACAGGGGGCCTGGCCCCATGGGAATTTGAGTCTGCAAACCAGAGTCCAGATGGTACATATTATCCAGCCCTGACACAGGAGTCCAAGGTGCTTCTACCCATGGAGAGAATAGATACATTTACGGATCCTACATATATGATACCCCAGGTTAAGATTTTACTTTTCTTTCAGATTCGTCACTGATCATTGGTGGGAGGTGAACAGAGTGGGCTGAGCATGCAGACAGGGGAGGGGCTCTGTCCACCGCCTGTTGTCAGAAACCCCTCTGCAGTCGCTACCTTTTGCTCTCTTCAGGCTTACCAGAAGCAAAATAAACAAAGTGAACTGACAAAAGCTGAGTTAAAGCTAGAGAATAAAGTGTTTTCAAAGTATAAAGTTCATAAAAATATTAAATATACAAGGAAATAAATAATTAAAAATAATATATATTAGCATAAACCTCAAAAATAAAAAAAGGAATTGACAGTAATTTGAAAGATATTTACTACTTGATAAAAGATGTAAAATATGAAAACAGAAAGAAATAAAAATAGTAGGTTTTATTTAACAATAAAAATGCTAAAATAATGTCGAAAATACAAAGTTGAATATTATAAAATTTCTATTTTTGCATCAAAATGGTCAATCTCAACCCAATATGTTAATATTACTCTGACGATGCTCCTCAATAGCTCAGAAAACATCCACGTTTGATCTCTTTCCAGAAAGACCTTGATCTTCCTAGCAGATGCTCACGAGTGTCTTGGAGTCTGAGAGGTGATGGAAAGTCCCCTTCACCCACCTCCTGCGGAGAGAGGCTTCCCTCCACCCACCCCTGAGCACCTGTGCCCACTCCCTGGCCCCTCGCGGGGTTGCCTGCACCAGGCTCCTGGTTCCAGATGACCTAGATGTGGCTCTTTGAGAATCTCCAAGTATGGTATCTGTAGACTCATACTTCCCTCCTTCCAGTGCTGATCGATTCTCAGAGCATAAATTGGATGTGTTGTTGCTAAAATACCCACTTTCTATTAAGAGCTATCAATTAGGCCAAAGTTCAGCTGCAGTAACAGAAGACCCAAACCGTCAAGAATTATGCCCTCACGGAAAAGAGCCAGAAGGGGGCAGTCAAGTGCTGCTGGGATGGCTCCATGAAGCGGCCAGGGACCCAGGCAGTTTTTAGCTTTTCGGTTCCACCATTCTTCTGTGTGGATTCCATCCTCAAAGTCACAAAATGGCTGCTAGAGCTTTAGCCATTGCATCAGGTTCCAGTCAGGAGGAAAGAGGAAGGAGAGGCGGCAAGTGGGCTTTATTTAGCTGTCTGTTACCTAAAGCCTTCCTGGTATTACCTCCTGATAACTTCCATTTGAGATCTCACTGTTAGCTGAGCAGATTGCTATTCCCAACAACACAGGCAGTTGCTTAAGAAGGAAAAAGGGAGACCAGCTGTGGGATGGCCAATGGCAGTCACTGCCACAGGGATTGCTTTCCTTGCCAGGAATTCCTCTACATTTGTTCTGCCACCAAGTCCTACCTACTTTTCTGCACCTAAGTGCCTTCTCCTTCTCCTCCCTGAATCCCTTCGGGCTCAGATTATAGATTTCCAGGGTGTCCACTCATTCATCCTGCTCTTGAGCTCATTATTATCTGGGTACCATGTTGGTTTCTAGAGGGTTTTGATTGGTGAACAGCTAGCCACTCAGTGCAGATTTTAATATGTGCATCACCAAAATGGATACTTTAGATAATCAACTGCAAATGTTTAAAATCAAGATGAAACTTAGGGACAAAAGTGGTTATTTTTCACATATCAAATTAATAATTTGATGAATGTTGTTTTACAGATATAGAATGCAGATTTAACAATGGCAATTAAAAACTGCACGTTAAAATGTTGTTCCTAAGAACCTCAGCTTTGGCGCATCCTAAAAAATGTCCTTTTGGGCTCTGTTCTAAATAGGAACGAGTGAACGCCTGTGGAGGCGCTGCATTAGCCGTGCTCCTCAACGCAGGTGCAGGGGCCTCACGGTGTCTGTGTTGGAGGGTCCTGGTCCCAGCTCGGAGGTGCCAGTTCTCGAGACTTCAGACTTACGTCACTGTTTGTAGTAAAATGATTACCTTTGAAAAAGCCACCAGCTGGTTGACTATGTGGGTTCAGGTTTGACTCTTTAATAGTTAACACAAATTATTTTCTTTTGCGAGTGAGGCACAGGGAAAAGAACACAGGTTGTATAGACCTGGCTTTGCCACTTCCTAGACGTGTGACATTGGACGAGTCACCTGCTTCTCACCCCTGTCCTCATCACTGCAGGTGAGTAAGGAGGAGGGGGTGACCAGGAGAAAGCAGTTGCAGGAGCTGAGATGGTCCGAGAATGGGGTCCAGGGCCCTGGGTGTTTCTAGCTGGAGGAACACTCGGTGAGGTTTTCGCTGTCCTTGAAGACGAGTCTGGAGGAGATCTGGAGTGATCCGGAGATCACTCTTCCAGGTAGGTGTGGAATTTACCGTCTCAGCAGAATTGTCTGACTTACCAGGTACCAGGATGTAGATGGCTTTTAGACTGAGCTACTTGGGTAGGAGGTGTGTGTGTGTGTGTGGCATTAATTTTGATTATTTTTGACAAATAGCTTATTTGCCTTTTAACTCGTTTCTGGGAGGAATGTTGTTCGAATGTCTGAAAGTCTCCCTCCCCCTCCCCCACAGCTTCTTTCCTTTGCACTTTATGCTTATTTTCCTCGTGCTTTAGGGACACTATCAAGTAAATTAAGCAGCTTCACTCAAAGAATTAACCCCAAAGGCCACACCAACAACTGGAGCGGGAGTGTTCATTTCACAGCAATGCTGAGATGGGGATGGGGGTCAAACAGAAACACCAGGGGAAGAAGGAAGACGCAGACAGACGGGGAGCCTCCCTGAGTGTGAGGCGCACCCGAGCTGTGCCCCAGTAAAGGTGTGGCTCTGGTCTGAGGAGATTCAGAGCTAAGTGGCCACAAAGCGGTCCGTTCCCTGCGATCTGGGGATGCAGGGACCCCGGAGGCGGGGAGACCAGGTCGAGAAAGAGACTCCCTGAGGCTGTGTAAGTGGGAGGTGGACCCTCGGGGCTTCTTCTCCCGCAGCCCCCAGGACCGGAGACCACCTTCCTCCCTCCTAGTGGGAGCCTGGGTGCGACGCTGGTCCTGGGGACCCCAGGGTAGGTGAGGCAGGTGCACGTGGGGGCCTTTCCTCATGGCTCCCAAGAGTCCCTGTCAGCAGCTTCACCACGTGGGCAGGGGATCGGAGGATCACCGTTAGAAAAATATAAGCCGTGCAGGATGAAAACAGCAGAAGCCCAGATGGTTGGGAATAGCTCAGGCCCCGCACCACTAGGGAATCTCACCACTTCACAAGCTGCTCATACAGTTTTCAATCAGCTTTATTTTTATTTTTAAATAAGAGCAGTTTCCCAAAGGAAATGGAAAACCTGAAAGACAAAGACAAAATGAAAGATTGAGAATAATCCACAAACAGAAAAAGAAAGACAATAAAGCTGGAAGACACAGGAGGGGTGTAAAGGGCAGAAGACAGGGGTGCCACAGGGGTCCTGAGGCTCTGGGTTACCTTGTCACTTGGTTTCTGTAAATATGATCCATGGGTTTGCTTTTACTATCGGGTAGCCTGTCTGCTTGTACGCTGGGATTTGGAAAGATGCCAAATCTGTTCCAATATTGCCACCATCTTTCCTGGGCCCTTAGTCAGACTGTAGTTACTATCCTCAGACAAGAGAGTGCACCGCATTCAAAAAGGAAAATCATGCTATAAGAAGAAAAATGTTTAGAGAAGAGCTTCAAGACAAAACAAAGAAGACAGCAGAAATAAAAAATGATAATAGACACCAAATGTAACATAGATAGCTAAGGGGAAGCAGCCACATAGCACAGGGAGATCAGCTCGGTGCTTTGTGACCACCTAGAGGGGTGGGATAGGGAGGGTGGGAGGGAGACGCAAGAGGGAGGAGATATGGGGATATATGTATATGTACAGCTGATTCACTTTGTTATAAAGCAGAAACTAACACAGCACTGTAAAGCAATTATACTCCAATAAAGATGTTAAAAATAATAATAATAATAGAGAGCTGGAAACAAAAATTGAAGAGAATTTCCAGAAAGTAGAAAAAAGAACAAGAACTTAGAAATTTAGCGAAAAAAAGGTTTGACATTTAGATGCCTATATTGACTAGCTGTTTGTGTCCCCTCAAAATTCATGTGTTGAAATCCGAGCCCCAGTGTGGCTTGTATTTGGAGATGGGGCCTTTCAAGTTGTTTAGGTCATGAGGGTGGAGCCTTTGTGATGGGATTGGTGCCATGATAAGAGAGGTGTAGACCCGGGATCTCCCCCTCTGCTCTCTGTCGCGTTCAGACTCAGCAAGAAACTTCCATCTGCAGACCAGGAAGAGGGTCCCCACCAGACTCGGGACGGATCTGCCAGCACCTTCATCTTAGACTTTCAGCAACCAGAATTGTGAGAAATAAACTTCTGTTGTTTAAGTGGCCCAGTCTGTGTCAATTTGTTACAGCAGCCTGCACTGATTAACAAAAGGCTCTTGTTAGAAGCTACAACATTTAACTAACAGGAGTTAAAAAATAGAAAACATAAATAAATTATCAAAGGACTAATATAAGAAAAATTTCTAAAACTTAAGGACAGGAAATTCCAGATTGAAGGCATCCACTGACTGTTCAGGTCAAAAGGTGGAACAAATCATGACACCAAGACTCATCACTGCAAAGTTCCAGAAATATTATAAGAAATGACATCAAAACATCTTATTACCATATTGAGGTAAATACTACAAGAAACTGCTAAAATGTTGAAAGTGGATACTTCTGCAAAGTAGTTCACTGGGACAGGCAGAAATGATTCAGAGGGAAACTTTTTCTGTATGAGCTCTGCTTTTGGCTTTTTCTGTTGACCTTGCTTATAGATTATTAAGATAAAAATAAACAGACATTGAGTTGTAAGAGAGTATTTGACATTTGCTCACATAATCTCTGCTGTCTCAACCGCTCTCTGTATGTGCAGATGAGAATTTACAACCTTCAAGTTGGACTCAGGTGATTCGGTATCACTCTGTCATCCACCCGTGTGAGAGCTAACCCTAGACATGTGCAGACAGATGAAGACAGGGGCAGATAGGTGCAGACAGGTACAGACCAGGGCAGACAGATGTAGACAGGTGCAGACAGATGAAGACAGGTGCAGGCAGATGAAGACAGGGGCAGATAGGTGCAGACAGGTACAGACCAGGGCAGACAGATGTAGACAGGTGCAGACAGGGGCAGACAGGTGCAGACAGACGAAGACAGGTGCAGACAGGTGTAGACAGATGAAGACAGGTGCAGGCAGATGAAGACAGGGGCAGATAGGTGCAGACAGGTACAGACCAGGGCAGACAGATGTAGACAGGGGCAGACAGGTACAGACCAGGGCAGACAGATGTAGACAGGTGCAGACAGGGGCAGACAGGTGCAGACAGACGAAGACAGGTGCAGACAGATGTAGACAGGTGCAGGCAGATGAAGACAGGGGCAGATAGGTGCAGACAGGTACAGACCAGGGCAGACAGATGTAGACAGGTGCAGACAGGGGCAGACAGGTGCAGACAGACGAAGACAGGTGCAGACAGGTGTAGACAGATGAAGACAGGTGCAGGCAGATGAAGACAGGGGCAGATAGGTGCAGACAGGTACAGACCAGGGCAGACAGATGTAGACAGGGGCAGACAGGTACAGACCAGGGCAGACAGATGTAGACAGGTGCAGACAGGGGCAGACAGGTGCAGACAGACGAAGACAGGTGCAGACAGATGTAGACAGGTGCAGACAGGGGCAGGCAGATGAAGACAGGGGCAGATAGGTGCAGACAGGTACAGACCAGGGCAGACAGATGTAGACAGGGGCAGACAGGGGCAGACAGGTACAGACCAGGGCAGACAGATGTAGACAGGTGCAGACAGGTGCAGGCAGATGAAGACAGGGGCAGATAGGTGCAGACAGGGGCAGACAGGTGTGTCAGACATCTTCCCCCAACCCTGCCAGGGCCTATCTGCTAGACTCCACATGTTCCAGGTACTTTCTGCTGTCACTCTTGGGGGTCTCTCTCTCCCTACAGACCGTGACATGGTGCTGGCAATGGAACTGTAGCTCTCGACTAGTAAACTCTGTTGCCAGAGCAGCATGTACTTGGGGCCCCATTTCATCATCAAGCCAAGACCACCCTGGCTGAAAGTCAGTCTGCATTTAGCCTGTGTGCTTCCTCTTTCCCGGGGCAGCTTGGATGGTTTAGCCTTTAGAAAGTGTGGAGAATTGTACCACTGTGCCCCCAGTCTTGCCACCCCCTCTCCGTGCAGGGCTCCCCGCTGTGGGAAGGTTGTAGTTCCTGATCAGTGTTGGCTTCGTATCACTTCTGAACAGAATCTTCAAGAGTCAGTTCATGGCCCACCACCTTCCCTATTCCCATTTCATGAAGCTGGCAACACATCGTCCTTCAGAGAAAAGAGGGCATGGAGCAAAGCTTCAGCTGGCCTAAGACACAAACTAGAGGTATGTACGTATTGTTCTGAGTTGCCGACGTCACGGTTGCTGCAGTGTGACACAAAACTAAGCTGACTGGCACTGCGCCTACAGATGAGTGCCAGGTGTCACATCTGACTTTCCTGGGGAATCAAAGTAAGCCACACTTTGGGCTTTGGCCTTTATCAAAAGAACAGTAAGGAAGCCATTGATGGAGGTTAAGCTGAGGTATGACAAAATCAAGTTTATGTTTTCTGTTTAAGGAGATCATTCTGGCTGGATAGTGGAGATGGGGCTGGAATAGAGGACAAACTTGGTGCGGGGATCTATTTTAGGAGGTTCCTGAAAATACAGGCAAGAGCTGATGGTGGCTTGGAGGTGTAGGTGTAGAGAACGGAATGATGTCAAGAGACATTTAGGAGGAAAACCGGAGACGGGATTAAGACACAGGGAGGTGGTGCCCTTACCTGGAGAGGTGATGATGCATCCACAGACGTGGGGAAATCTTAGAAGGAGAAGTTGGGGGTCGTTGAAAAGAGGTGAAGGTCAAGAGCTCTATCGTGAGTAGCCTAAGTGTGGGGTGGACTTGCAATGTCCAAGTGGGTTACTTCGGGGTCTGGCTCTACCTTCTTGAATACGTTTCTGCACAGGACAGGAAACCCCACTCACAAAGGTACTAGATGTCTGCTGAGGTTCTTGGCCAGCTTGTGCTCAAGTGTCCTCTCAACACTTATTTAGCATTTATAATAATTCTGGTATTGAATGTCAACGAGTAAGGGCTACTGTTTTGTTTTGTTTTTTAAACCTAGGCAATGAGCATGTGGCTCATCTGCTGTTCATTTCTGACAAACAAGTGGCGAATAGTCTTTTTCTTACAACCACAAGGCAGACCAGGGGTTTAAATGACTGCTCCAAAATCATAAAAGAAGTTGACAGCAGCGTTAGAGTGGGCAGTTAGTCATCCAGCGCGGTGCTGGTCCATTAGGCGCCAGTGTTCTCACTGTACCAGGTTGCAGCAAATTCAATATGGCGGAGGACAGCCATAGTGTGTTGTGTCCTGTGCTGGGGGGCGGGGGTCTCCTCAACTGCTCCTAGAGCCACAGCAGTAGGATCTTGTTAACAGAGCAGAGATGGTGATCCAGACATAGTCCAGCCCAAAATCATTAATCAAAAACAAGATACATAACCTGAAACTTCTGGCCTGATTTTTTCTGTAACCTCTGAAGTGGTGACAGTAGATGAACACGATGTTAGAAAATCTCCCTTGGATGAAGGACACACCTTAGAGACTAAACAAATAAAAAACAGGACAGAAATAAATCACCTTAAAGGAATATGAAGAAATAAGTGAATTGAACACTATTTGCTCATGAAACTAATGAGCTGAAATGTCACATTATGTCCTAGTTATGCTTCTGCATTGTATCAATACAAGCACATTCCTGTCTATCCACCCAGCCCTCATGCTGGCCTTAACTTACGCTACCTTCTAAGGCAGGGGTCCCCAACCCCTAGGTCACGGACTGGTACTGGTCCATGGCCTGTTAGGAACCAGGCTGCACAGCAGATGGTGAGCGGCGGGCGAGTGAGCAGAGCTCCATCTGTATTTACAGCCGCTCCCCATCGCTCGCATTACTGCCTGAGCTCCGCCTCCTGTAGATCATCAGGCATTAGATTCTCATAGGAGCACAAACCCTACTGTGAACTGCACATGTGAGGGATCTAGGTTGCGTGTTCCTTTTGAGAATCTAATGCCTGATGACCTGAGGAGGGGCTGAGGAGGTGATGCTGGCACTGGGGAGCGGCTGCAGATACAGATTAGCATCAGCAGAGAGGTGTGACTGCACAGAGACCATCATAAGTCAATTGCTTGCAGACTCATATCAAAACCCTATCAGTGAGTGGCAAGTGAAAACAAGCTCAGGGCTCCCACTGATTCTGCATTATGATGAGTTGTATAGTAATTTCATTATATATTACAGTGTAATAATAATAGAAATAAAGTGCACGATAAATGTAATACTCTTGAATCATCCCAAAACCATCCCCGCTTCCTGGGTACGTGGAAAAATTGTCTTCTACAAAATTGGTCCCTGGTGTCAAAAAGGTTGGGGACTAGTGTTCTAAGGGCTTCTACAGCCTTTCTCATTCCTTATCTGGCTGTCCACATTCTCCCCAACTTTTGTGATGTGGTCCCCAAACTGGCCAACCTGAAACAAGGTTTCCCTTCCTCCAAGAAATAGCCAGGGTCTTGCGTCCTCCCTCAAAAGTCCAGCTGTCCTGGATACCACTCTGAACCCCATGCCTGAGCAGCCTGGGATTCTGAGTTCCACATAACCATCTTTCGTAAGTGTCACTAAAGCCTAGTCACTCCTTGGAAAATTACTGCTTTCCATAGTATATTTGCTTAACTAAATGGAGAATTTTCTCCTCAGGGATATGGGTTCTGATTGAGATGTTTACTTTAATTATAAGCTTTGGAGCAAAGAGAATAGAATGTTTTTCTTCTTCAAGGCTGGTGTTCTTGCTTTGGTTGGTCAACAGTCTCAGCTGGTTCTCTTCAGCTCTGTTTCCCTGCGTGGATTCCTTGCAGACGGACATGGAAAGCTATTTACGAGAGCGGCCACATTTGGAACACAAAGAGCTGCTATAGGAAGAAGAAAGACACCATGTTTATACTGGATTACTCATATAAGCTGATCCTGAGATTTTTGAAAATAGCAGACTATTTATTCTCTCTGAGCATTAATTAATATTTTTCACACAGATATCTATTCTTCTCAATGCATTCTGAGGTTTAATTATGAAATCCTAACAAACCAAATTGTGCGTTTTTCACATGCTAAAGGACCACACACTCACTAAGGCTTAAGAAGAATCAGTTTACTGTGGATTCCGGCCAATATCATGGAGTTCTGTTGTCCAAGAATACACTTTCGAAAGATGAGGTTAGATATATTAGTGTTGTTCTGGCTGAGATTTCATTAGGCAAGATGGCTCTCATAGTTTTCTTAGACTGGGCAAATTTTATTAGGCCAAATTATTTTTAGGTGAATCTATGGAATCTTTCCAATTTGTTACATGTCCTAAAATCTTGGAGCTCTGAAGTTTTGTTTTGTTTTCCTTTTTTAAAATTCTCTCTTTCTCTCTCCCTCTCTGTCTCTTTCTCTGATGTTATTCAAGGTAAAATTGCGTCTTTGTTTCACGTGTATCTGAGGACAGAGGACAGTCAGGATGTGCTCAGAAAGTTAAGTACAGGTTACACAGAGAAGTTCCTCACGACCCCCGAGCCCTCCCCTCATGCGATGCTGTCTCCTGGGCGCCGTGCTTCTCTGATCGATTGTTGGGCTCACCGAAGAGCTACCTACACACTTAGCAGCTACTGGACATCTTCTCAGAGAACAAATGCCAGTCAAATGTCCAGTGTTCATGTGTTCAGTGGTTCCTTCCTTCTCTCACGGACAAGGCTTCATCTGGTGCAGGTGAAGGGATGGCCACAGAGCCGAGTGTCAAGGCTCCAGCCACACGCACCAGCTTCCAGTGCTGGGTTCATGATGCATTTCTCTAAGTTCCAAACTAGGGTCTTCTCGGGGCTTAAGGGCAGCATGTGAAAAATCTCCATATCCTGTTTTCAATCCCCTGAGCTATAAACTCCCCAAGAAAAAAAAATCTTTTCTAAAGAGACTGGCTTGCTTTCAAGCTTATAAAAACCAGCCAGAGGGCCCAGGCTAAGTTTAGACAACTAAAAATAAAGGGAAAACTTGGTTTTAAAAATTATTATTATTATTTTAAAAGCCATTTTTGAAATGTACTTATACAGTGGTACAAAATCAGATTAATAACATTTCGTTGTTATCATGAAAATAAGTCTGTTTTGGGCTCACATAAAATGAAGAGCTTCTGTAATGAATGCTTCTTTTTTTTTCCTCTTAAAAACTAAATGTGCAAATACTGTCTGATTCCACTTACATGAGGCATTTAAAGTCATCAAAACCATAGAGACAGAGGGGCCATGGCAGGTGCCGGGGCTGGGAGAGGGAAGCAAGAGTCAGCGTTCCGGGCACAGAGTTTCAGTTTTACGAGACGAGAAGCTTCCTGGGGATGGCAGGGGCGGGTGCACAACCGTGTGAATGTACTCAACGCCACTGAGTGTGCCCTTAAAATGGCCAAGATGCACGTTCTATGTTATGTACATTTTACCACAATACAAAAAACAAAAGAAGGCAAAACAAAGACCGAATGTGCACGATCTTTTGGAGAAATAAAGATTATAAGCATGAACTGTGTTCATCATCTTCAGCCTGCTTGTCATTTACTCCTTAGAAATCACATTTTCCCTTAAAATCCTTGATCTTTTACGGTACGTCCATGCACCATCAGACATACATACTTTGATGAATGGTGTATCTCTGATGTACATATGTATAGATTTACTTATTGGCATTTGGCTTTCTTTGAAATATTATACTTTTTAACATACACCAAAAACACAAAGAATGAAAAATGATCCTGAAGAATGGCAACTCTGGTCCTTTCTTTTCTACTTTCATGGAATAAATATCAAACTTTCACGGCAGCTGGACAACTGAGGTATCGCCACGGTAGGCAGAACACAAATGTAAGTGTTCTCGAATCTCTCTAAGCAGGAAGATTCTTAGCAGAACCTTACGACGGATAATTTGGTCATTTTATAAAGTGGGTTTTATACATTTCAGCGAATTCCAGGAGTGCAGGGCTTGTCCGGCTCCGCGGAGACAGAGGTGAGCACGCCTTTCCCAGCGGAGGCGCTCGCTGGGCCCACACGTGGAAGCTTGGCCGCGGGTCCTCGTCCCTCTGGCGGCCGGAGCCCGGGGGGCAGGGCCGAGGGTGGCAGGACCGGCCGCCCTGGTGCCGGCAGCGTCCCAGCGCGGAAGGGTCCCAGGCCAGGCTCGGCGTCCGTCGGGGCCTGAGAGTTGCGTTTACCCCGGAGCCGGGAGATCTTCGGCGGCGGAAATCCGGCCGACTCACTGCTTCAGCTCACAGGCCAACGTGCCTCGACCCGCGAACGGTTCCGCGCGCTCCACGCGCGGTGGGGAATTCGGGCCACACCCAGAACGGGCCAACGCAGGTCTTCCTGTCGCATCTTTCTTACGGCGACAGCACGAGGCTTGGCGCCCACCCTTGGCCCGCTCGCGGACGTGCTCATGTTCTGAGGCTTCCGACGCAACGGCTAAAGCGGAGGCTCGCGGACCCATCGCAGCACAACACACGCCGACGGAAGGACGGCACCCCCGCCGGCCGGGCTGGGACCCTCGGGGAAAGGCCCCTTCACAACTGCTGGACCCTAGAATCCGGCAGAGTGGGAAAACTGAGTGGACCGAGGCGCCCCTGGCGAGTGCCCCCCAGCTCTGCTCATAAGCTTCCAGAAGCGAGAGGCTCAGGCTTGTGGCCTGACGGGGATGCAGCCTTCGGCGTCCGAGCGGCCGTGAAACGCGCACCCGAGCCAGCAGGCACCCTCCGGAGACTGTCACGTGGACACGCAGCTGCTCGCGTGGGCCTCTCAGCCACTACAGCATTCTGATATCGATTTTTAGCAGTTTCCTGTAAATTATAAAGTATAAAGGTGGATGTAAGACAAATTCATCCAAGATCGTTAGTGGAACTCAGCGTTTCCAAAGTCTCTGTGGCCCTGGGCTCAGCCGCGCTTGTGGCACGTGAACTCCCAGGACAGCTGCACTGTTAGAAGCTTCCGGAAGCACCTCCGTCTGGTGCAGGGAACAGCCTGGGCCTCAGAGGCTCTGAAACCAGGAGACTTTCTCAGGGGTTCCTTCAACAGAGCCTAAATGTGATGGGAGTTGAGGTGTTTCGTCCTATCGTCCATTTTACATTTGCCTTTACAGACCAAGCCCCGGGACTCCTACACAACCTACGCAGGTCATGGGTCAGTAAGGGTTTGAACCAAAGCTCTGTTCAGCGCTGAAGCCCGCATGCTTCCTGCCAGCCACCGCTGCTTTCCAGAGCGAGGCGTTAATTAAAACACAGAACGATGACTGATTAAGGCCCTGAGGAGTGACCGGAAACCGCCCAGAGATGGGAAATAACCACCTGTAGGATTCGGGGGCGGGCGAGAGACCCCCAGGCGTGACCCTGCAACAGAAGAACAGTGTATGCAAAAATAATTACGAGAACTGACAGCCAGATGTGCAGTAAAATGAAGGAGGAAGAACCTCTCGGGGCAGCGGTGAGCACGGCCGGGAGGTGGGACTAAATCACAGGTATTTTGCTCTATGAGGTCCCGATAGGGACGCGATGGCCGAGGCTCCCTGACCCTCAGGAGATGAGCCGAGGCCGTTCCCCTCTCCTGACCCTCCTGGGGTGCGTGGTGGGCAGCCCTCGCCCCTGCCGGGCACAGAGTCCCGGAGCCTCGCTCGGAGCTGAGACCGTGTAGCAGCTCTTTCCTCGGTGCCCTTCACTGTGAGAAGAGAGCACCGCCTGTCTTGGCTTCGCTTTCATCCCGTTTTCCTCCTCAGCCTTTTCTCCTCCCTGACAGTGTCTTCCCCTGTAATTTAATGGAGCTTAAGACGCTCTTGGCATTTGATAAACGCTGACTGCAAGTCTAATATGTGAGACTGTGACGAAAATACTTGAACACATCCACACACACTCGTCCATTCTTGGGAAAGACAGTTTGACCCTTTTGCTAATAAAATTCATGTCATTTGTTCTGCTTACAACTGTCTCTTCAAACAGCTGGCTCCTGGGGGACCTGCGTGGCGTCTGCAAGGCTGGGCGGGGGAGCCGGGCGCACAAGGAGCACCCAGGCTCTGCTCGGAGGCGGGTGCCCCAGGCCCTGCCTGCAGAGGCCGCCCTCAGTATCGGGACAGAAAAGGCAGCGGCTTCTGAGTTTCTCCCTTTCCTTCCCTCAGATCTGCCTTTTTCCTGGTGCCCATGGCCTGCCCTGGGTAGGTGGGTCCCTGCATCACTTCCCCAGCTCTCATGTCCATCACTTCGTATGTTAGGCGAGCTTAAGGGGTTAGAAAAATACATGCATGCATAGATTTGTGTGTGTGCGCGTGTGTGTGTCTATACAAGCACGGATTCATGCGTCCTCTCACACCTCAACTTTTAAAAATATTGTCAGCAGGTTTACAATACCTCACTGTTAGTCAAAGTCTGATAAGGCCTCTCCCTTTGTTTTGCATTTCTGCTCTAATAGTTCCCATCTTCCATTTCTGCTCTAACTGTTCCCATCTTCCGAGGCAAATGGCTCTTTCTGTCTGATGCGGGGAGAGATCCCATATACAAAAGAGAGAAAGAGGAAAGCACGTTAGTGTAATTATACTTTTAAATGATCTCTTTTGCCCCAGTATTTGCCTTACTTGTTCATGTTCATGAGAAGTTTGTTGGGAATGGAATAAATTAGAGCGTGAGGAAAAGCGCTAACATTCCAATGCGTGCTCCGTGTGGGCAGAAGACACAGGTGACCAGCGGCCTTCCAGGCTGCTCTGCAGACCTGGATGCCAGCAGCTGCCCCGCAGGCCTGGGCTTTGCCATCTGTGGGCAGAGGTGCCCTGAGCGAGGCCAGGTCGGCAATAGCGTGGGCTGAGCTCTTACTGCGTCTGCCCGAGGAGGGTGACCGTGGGGGTCTGGGCACCAGCTCTGGGGACGGGAGCCCTGGGCATGTTTAATATCGGGCCCCCTTCACAGAGCGCCCTGGTGTCGGCCCAGAGCTAATGTTAAGGACAGACCTGAATGTCAGTCCTTTTATCTGAAGCCTCTTGGATTCTTTTCTGCACAGTTCTTTTATTTTTCTTCCTCTTTCTGATTTTTTTAAAATTTGTTTTATTCAAGTATAGTTGATTTACAATGTTGTGCTAATCTCTGCTGTACAGAAAAGTGACTCAGTTATACATATATAGACGTTATTTTTCATATTTTTGCCCATTATGGTTTATCACAGGATATTGAATATAGTTCCTCGTGCACAGTTCTTTTTTTATGAAATGCAAACTCCTTTTCTCTGTTGAGCCCAAGAAGTCCTGACATTGTGTAAGCTAAAATAGAAAAGTTATTTCCATTTGCAAGATGCAGTTTGGGAAGCTTAAGGGAACACCCAGGTTTCCTTCTTTCTTCCTTACCCACCCTGCTCTGTGATGTGGGGATGGATTTTCAGGCTTGTTTTTTCTGACATATGTTGAAGAAACAGAAACCAATGCCCTTCTCCAGAAACGGCAAAGAGCAGTGGAAGTCAGAAAACTCAAACGCTCCTAGCTGTGACCTTGAATTAACCTTTCGCTGTCCTCCGTTTTAGTTTCCACTGCAGGCGAGAGGGTATGATGTGCCCACCCCCGACCTCTGTGGCCACACCCCGGGCCTCTGGGTGTGGGCGCACCTGCTGGCAGGGGCACTGGGGCTGCTGGCTGGTCTCAGAGGCTCTGTATGGGTCTGGACCCCACCCAGGCCACCCACTCTGCTGTGAACTAGGGGAAGGTCGTGGTCCTGGGCCCCAGGACAGTCAGCTCTGTTCTAAGGGAATTAATCTTAATCAGCGGAGATGTTTGAGCCTCTTACACTCTGTGTCAGGAGCTCTGGCCGGGTGCCTGAGGACTGTCCTTACTGCAGAGAGAAAGGGACATGTGCTCACCTGCAGGGTGTCTGCCGCGGCGTCAGCCCTGCACACCAGCTTCCTCTAAATGCTTCTAGAAGCAGGTCTCAGTTTAACCCAGTTCTTCCGCTGGACACGGCGAGTCTGCCAGGGAGAGGCTTCCTTCTGTCCCCTGGGGACGGCCAGTGCTGGGCGCCCCAGCCCCGGTCTGGAGCAGGCCGGGGATGCCCACTAGAGGGCATCTCCTGTCCCGAGAGTGCCCGGGTCAGCCCGGCCTTTGCGTTACGATCTTTGATCCTCTTTTCCTGAAACACATGCTGAATGCCTTTTCATACACTTCCTCTTTCCGCTGCCCCACCCCCAACCCTGAAGAACAGAACAGGTGTTATCAGACCTCCTCTGGGGAAGGGGCTCCGAGGCTCAGCCCCTGGGGGATGTAGCCTGACCCCAGAGCCCCCTTCGGTCACCGGGAGGCTGAGTGGCTGCGTCAGCGCCCTTACGTGTCTCCTCACCTCACCTCCAGCCTTCCCCTATCCTGCCGATGACGGAAGCGACTGCAGGACCCCAGTCCTCTCACCCTCGTGGGATGAGCTCTGCGTCCTGCAAGGTCGATTACGGACTTCCCTCTGGGGCGTGAACACGCAGGATTCGGGTCCTCATCATCCCGCACCTGGATTTTAAAACATGTCTCAACGTCTTCCCACCTCTAGTCCGTCTCCCCTCTGTTCATCTGAGGGTGTCCATTGGTCTGTCTCTCGCAGGGTAGTGATGGTCACATCACTCCCTTCTCAGGAACGTCACAACCCTTCTGAACATGAATAGGGCCCAACCTTCAAAACCATTCTAAGGGCCTTGAACCACCTTTAGAACTTGCCTCTCTTAGCTTCCCTTAACTACTGTGCCCTTGACTTCAATTGAGCTGTTCAGTCTGCACACCTCGCCCACATCTCCCTGTCATCGCAGGCCAGGCCGTTCACTCCCTCATGAAGCCCTCACCCCCCAGCCCCCAGGCTACACGCACTTTCTATTCTGCGATTGTCCGTGCTTCATGTTGACCATGGCTGCTGCTTTGGGAGAACAGCGGCCTGTCCTGAGCTAATCCATGCGGCTGCATCTTCAATGCCCACCCACAGCTGGGTGCCTCACGTCAATGTCTCGACGTCACGGTGTGGGAGCTGGTCCCAGCGGCTCTCAGCTGAGCAGTGGCCGATGTCCAAGAACCACAGTAGAGCCCAGCGCAGATGCTCAGGCTGGGCTGCCATGGTGACCAAGCTCTCCCCTCCTCTCTGCTCAGAATGCCTCAGGGCTGCTGGTTATCGAAATGGACGTTTTTAGGCAACAGTGCGTCCCAACCCTCTAAGGGAAGAAATCCTATTTTCAGTACCGCGTCTGTCTGAAGCATCCATTATTTTCACTGCCAGAATCAGTTGTGTTGCCACCACCTGAAATCTGCTGTGAAACAACGGTAGCTGCCAACGCATGGGCGTTTGGTTAATTACCGTCTTTTTATAAATGAAGTATGCTTTAACTGATATGCTTTTCTCTTAAGCCATTAATGATGTGTTATTCTGGCCTGTCATAGGGCAGCTCTGCAAAGAGTGTCCTTTCGGAACGATAATAAGCGCGTTTAAAAAGTGTTAATGCCAGGGGCTTCCCTGGTGGCGCAGTGGTTGAGAGTCCGCCTGCCGATGCAGGGGACACGGGTTCGTGCCCCGGTCTGGGAAGATCCCACATGCCGCGGAGCGGCTGGGCCCGTGAGCCACGGCCGCTGAGCCTGCGCGTCCAGAGCCTGTGCTCCGCAACGGGAGAGGCCACAGCAGTGAGAGGCCCGCGTACCGCAAAAAAAAAAAAAAAAGAAAAGTGTTAATGCCAATATCTGAGTTGCCCTAAGGAAGACAAAACTAATTAAAAAGGAAATGAACAGTTTCATGGAGTCACAGGGCTTAAAGCTGGATTTGTGTGAGTAAAGAGCTATGGAGAAATAAAACTGAGCTCTTAAGTTTTTGCTTTAATCGAATTGTTCTTTTGAAGACCTTGGGTCAATTGGGATGACAGATTTTTATCCTCTTACCATTTCAAAAGTTTCCTCTTTCCAGTGCAGAAATAGAAGGAAGGTATGTTCCTCCCTGAGCAGGTTTGTCTGGACTGAATGTGTCTCCCCCATTCATATGCTGGCGCCTTTACCCACACGTGATGGTTGGTGGAGGCGGGGCCCTTGGGAGAGGGTTGGGGTGAGGTGAGCCGTGAGGTTGAGACCCCGCCATGGGATCAGTGTCTGTAAGAGACACCAGAGAACTGGCAGTGACTCTGCAGGAAGAATAGGCTGTGTGAGCAGCAGACAGCGAGGCCTCCCTGGGTCTTGGGCGTCCAGCCTCAGAACCGTGAGAAGTGAGCGTCTGGTTTTCTGAGCCGCCCAGCCATGGCATTTTGTCATGGCAGCCCAAGCTGGCCAAGGCAGGCACACTGGAAAATTCGTTATTAAATATGCTTCCTTCTCGGAGTTCTCTCATCTAGCCTTGCTTTCTGCACAGCCGTATACATTTCAGAATTTATAAAGAATTTTACAGCACCTGCAAGCACAAATCCTGATGGCATATTGACAGTTCATTGCCTCTACAGATCTGTTTGGGAATAATCGATATCTTTACAACAGTGAGTCCACCTCTGTTTTCTTTCACTCAGTAAGTGATTTTTATTGGCTTCCTGATTAGTGGCCATGCACATATTTTATAAATTTGTTCTAGTTAAAGTTTTCTGTTGCTTTGTGATGCTTTTCTAAATACTGTTTGTTTCTGGCTTATAAAAATACAATTAGTTTTTAAAAATTTGACCTTGTATTCAGCAACCTTACTAAATCCTAGAGTTTTCAGATTTCCACATTCAGTGTATCTTCTGTAGATAAGACAATGTGTTTTCCCAATCCAATCATTATATCTTAATTTCTTTTTATTGCCTTTTTGGGGTTCAGGCACCGTGTTGACCCTGAGCAAGGACGGCGGTAGCGCTGCTCTGTCACAGGCTCACGGGAGAGCCTTCAGTGCCTCACTGAGAAGTACAGTGTCTGTGAGAGGTTTCTTCTGATAGACATTCGTTAACAGATTATGCATTTTCTTCTATTTGTTTTTGACTAAAAGTTTTTTTCCTTTGTTAGAATGAATGCTGACTTTTATTAAATATTTTCCTGCATTTTGGGGAAGATCATGTGCACTTTCTCTACCACCTGGGATCTAGCAGGGACTCTCCTCCATGGCAGGTCTCAGACTCCCAATTTTGTGCCAAACAGTGTAAAAATATTACCAAAAAGTTGATCAAAATATTTGTCAAAACAGAACATCTGACAGACTTATGCCAACGAACCTGTCAACGTTTGCTCAGCATCTTGTCTCACAGCCTTTGCCCTTTGGAGACAGTGACACAGCTGGGTCACCTGGGGTCACCTGTCTGGCTCTCTCCTGGCCCTATTTTTGTCCCACAGTTACTCGTGGTCTTGGAGGTTTTCTGATCTCTTTAATCAGATGGATATATATATATGTATATATATAGTTTTGGTCTAGTTTCTCTTCCTTCCTTCCTTCCTACCACTCTTCCTTTCTTTTTTTTCCTGAGCAAAAAATATTAGAATCGTCTCATTTAATATTTTCTCATTGCCTTTGGAATAAATACAGAAATTGTGAAGGTCTTACATCTTACTTGCTTTTTCCTCTTCTTTCCAGTCTCATTTCACGTGATTTCTACACTTTCATTCTCTGCTACGGTTGTATTTTACTTGTGAATTTATAAAAACCTGTAGAATTTCAAAGGAGCTCATTCTGTTCTATGGAGATAGAAATCATCATTGAGCTAGAGATGGCAAGAACTTCTCTAATACAATGTCCTTTGAATGAATATAATTTTACTCATAAATTTATCCTACATAAATCAGCACCCACAACATTCCGTTATCTTCAGCTCAGTATTAGAAACAAAGAAAAAAGGAAGAGTTGTATTGGACTTGAATTTCAGTGAGTGCTGACTCGGCATGCGTTAAGGCCTCACCCCTAAAACGTAGGCAGTAGTGACTAAATCAGTGTGTTTCGAGTCACATATGAGAAAAAGGTTTTCAGTGCGACTGGTATAAATCTTTCATAATGGGGCATTTTCAAAATACTTTGCTTGGATCTTAGTTAGCGTGAAAGACCACAGACTTCTCACTGATTCCAGAAGAGGCTTCTCCAGTGGCACCTGAGGGCTCTCTACAAGGACTTTATGTCACCGTGTTTGCATGGAGAAGCCAACTCTGCCGTGCTTTGCAAGGTACTGAGTAGGCCAGAGGGTTAGGGGTGTTTCCGAAGTTGTGGTGTCACCCTGCTGGCATGAAGCCGGCTGCCGGCAGACGCTGGTGACTCCAGGCTTCCTCCCAGACTGTAGACACATTCGCGGCTTCCCCGAAACTCAGGGCTTCTGCTGCTCCCACGCGTGGTGGAAGGCTCGGGAAATCAGTCGCCATGGCGAGTCGGATTTATTTCAGGGCATGGAAGAAAGCCAGAGGGCAAAGACGTTTTCTTCATTTCTGTAATTTCAGACTTCGCCATGTATTCTCTTTAAAAAAAAAAAAATTCTGGGGGAAGTTGTACAATTAAAGAAACAAACCTCTTGGCCCAAGGGTTGAAAATGTAGTGGCTCTCCTTAGATACTGTTATGTTCAGCATTAACTGGTGGTTCAGGGTGAGCAGAAGCCTCTTTCTGGCCTGTGAACCGGACACTGTAGCCCTTGGCCTCCGTGTCTCCACCGTGTCTGTTAGCATTTCTGCGGCGGAGCAGACGGTCTGTAGCAGAGCTGGTTCCTGTGACCTACGTTTCACAGGCTCTGGGTATTTGCAACACGACTCAGGCAAAATTCAGTGCAACTCAGGCCATGAAGACTCAGCGGCAAAGGGGCTCTTCATCTTTTATTCGTTCAGCACCTCGACCTGAGCGCCACTGTGACCAGGCCCCAACCGGCAGGAGGGCGAAGTGTGGCCTTGGAGGCTTTCCCTGAAGTGGGGCTGTGACCTTGGACCTGGGGGAGGCGCCAGCCCAGTCTTGGAAGGAGCCAGGCAGGAGCCGGCGGGGGGCGATCCACACGTGACGAGCTGGTGGGCAGAGCAGGGACCAGGGGCTCCCCTGCCCTTCCTGCAGGGACCCCACGCCCGCGTCCAGCTGTCCAGTGACCATGGCCACCACTCGCCTGCCTCACGTCCACTGCCTGCTTGGACAGGTCCGGGGCGCAGGCCCGACTCTCTGGCCCTGGAGCAGCGGGACGTCCTCGGCCTTGCGAACCCTCCAGAGCCAGGACTACATCTGGTTCCCGTGCCTGTTACTGTCAGCTGGTGAGTGGGGTGAGGTTCTGTATGAACACGCACAGCCATTTGTAGGAATGGAGCTTGGGTTCTAAGCCCTGATGCTAAACCGTGTCCCGTGGCAGGTGGAAGGGCATCCTGGGACCAATGCTGGGACAGGACCCCGGTGTCACTGAGCTCCACCACCTCCCAGCTTGAAACCTGGGCGGGCAATGACAGCTCAGATGTCAGTTTCTCTCTCAATAAAAAGGGGATAATCATACTCACCCTACACGGTTGCTGTGAGAATTGAAATGTTCACATTTGAAAATCCACTCAGCATGATACCTGGTTCAAAGTAGGGGCCAAGCAAATGGTATCGTAATAACATTTCCATTATTGCCAATGACCTTCACTGGCCTGAACCCCTTCCTGGTGGCTGACGGTGGCCGTCTTTGTCATATTCTCTTTCTCCACCAGGAGCCCAGGGTTGTGCTGGAAGGAGCACCGTGGCCCTGACACCTGCCCCAGGCAGCTCTGGGCAACGTCTCCCCTTCCCTGATCTTGTCTTTCTGTTTGTGAAACGGGGAGGCCGATACTCACCTGAAAGACCGACTTCGGACCAAATGCGATTACAGTAACGCAGGTCCTGACTCACAGTAATCATTTGATGACAGACACTAGGTTTTTCCCCCACTTGTAGGAACAAGTTTATAACGACAAGTGGAGATTCAAATACAGGAATACGAGCAGATACGTTCAATGTTTTACCAGGAGGGTCGAGCCAGGGACCTGGACGTGAAGGCAGGACCCGGCATCGCAGGGGTCAGAACCCTCCAGCCTCCACCTGCCCCTCTGCGTCCACGCTTGAAAGACCTCACGGGAGCAGCAGATGGCTTTTTCCTGTCAACAAGGTCACGGGAGCTGCAGGACTTACGACCTTTATAACCTCATAAACGTTCGTTGAACGAACCCTGGTGCCGCCTAAAATAATATCGAACTGTGCTTAGTTATCCAAACAGCCTTATGATTCTGGGAATAGTGATGAAGTGATTTCCCCAACAGTCCTCAGAAAGCAGAAAGCAAATATACCTCTGATCAAAAATATAAGTTACCAGTCTGAGTTAAATTCAAGTTTCAGGGAAAACTGTGTGTGTTACCCGATCAGCTTTAAACATGGAGGGGGCAAACAGTAAGTCATGCAGAACCGGCCAGGTCTGTGCTCAGGGCCTTGAACAGATGCAGTTGGCCGGCCCACACCACCCAGGGCTGCCCAAGGATGTCGCCCAGGCTGGGGCCGGGCGGCCACAGCTTCTCGGCCTCCTGCCAGGATCTGGGGGCAGCAGCCAGGCTGGCCTTGCACTGTACGGCCAGGGTGAGGCTCCCGAGGTTCCTCACACGCCCAGGGGAGCACGACTGAGGGAGGAGCCCTGGGGCGAGATCTCCCCCAGCCCCACACCCGGCACAGGAGTCGGGAGAGGCTGGACGGTAGGCTGTCGTCCTCTCCAAGCAGCCCCGGGAGGCCTGGGACGCAGGCCGTCTTCGTCATCACCTTCGGCTCTTCCGCCAAGGGCTGAGGTTTCAGGTGGTGCAGGAAGCCCGGAGGGTGACGTGTGAGCCCGAGTTCACAGCCGAGCAGGGACGGGGGGACGCCACAGCCACCTACCCTCAAGCCCACCTCCGACATCACTAAGGGGTCCGAAGGTCACACTCGTGGGACAGAAGGGCTAGAAGGCATTGCAAGTGTGTTGTTAATGCAAGTCTCGCAATGATAACTGGAGAAGGATCTGATTAGTAACAGAGCCACTCCTCAGACTGGGCTCTTCCACGTCAGAGCCTAAACCACTGCTTCTCAACCTTGGCTGCCTCTAGGGTGTCAGAGGAGCTTGAGTCAGAGGAGCCAGTGCCGGGGCCTAACCCACAGAACCCAGTTCAGCATCCTCCCTGGGCCGGTTACTGTGAGGATGTAGCCATGAAGGACTTAAAATATTTGTAGGCTTGAGGTCTTGGGCTCTGAAGGTAATTTCGAAACAAGAGACATTAACGTGTGATGAGCCTGGAGAAGCTGGAGGCCGCGGGGGCCTCACCTTCACGTCCTGTGTCAGGGTGAGAGCTCACGTTTCCTGCGGGCGGCCCTAGGAGGGTGGCGTGGACTGTCATCAGGACCCCGATTCCAGGCTCCGTAGGAAGGGCCCACCTCCCTTGTCACGTCATCTTACTCGACACCTTGATTCTGTGATAGGCAAAGCGTGCGGGTTGGAGTTTATACTTGCGTGTTTGGAGAAAGGGAAAAGCAGCCCCTGACGTCCAGGAGCTGGCCCGGCGTGGTCAAGGGCCCTCCCGTTAACACCAGTGAAGAATCAAGGTAGCAGGAAGAACCCTCGGTGCTCACCTCTGAACAGACAGAACGTGAACCTTGTCCAAAGCGCAGAACACCAAATGCCCTCTCCCGGCTGATGTGAGTGGCGGCTGCACGGCTACCTCGGCCCAGCCTCCCGCCTCCTAGTAAGACTTGTTGAGACCCCAGTCATAAAACTGCCCGATTCCCCCGAGCCTCCAGCCCAGAGCAGAGTCTTGTTTCCTCAGACTCTCCCCCAAATCACCGAACCCCAGCCAGATCCCATAGGGTCCCTTCTATCCCCCACGGTGTGTGTCCTGCTCGATGCCGCTGTCATAAACCCGGCTGTGCACACTCAGGTGGTCCTGGGGGCATTTGGCTGGAAGGCATCAACAGTGTGAAAACACCGAAATTATCCTTGATTCTGCGAGTTAGACAGGTATGCTGCAGAACAGGACCGGAATTTATGCTGTTCATCGATAAACTTTGAATTAAAAGGATAAATTCCCCAGTTTGGGGAAGCTTGTTATTGATCAAACAAGAAGCTTTGACATTTTTCTTGCTTTGCCACTGAGCACAGGTAGAGAAGCTTCTACCTGAATAGTCAAGCTTGACTAAGTCGTGATGGTGCCAGTTGGCAAAATACGAAAAGCAAAACCATTAAATATTAATACTGTTCAGAAACGTTGCCAGACGCATGTTTTGGTCCTTGACAGGGCCGATCGCACGTTTGGACACATCACTGACGCAGTGCGTCAACGTTGCTCTTCTGTTCAGACCTCAGGAGCACTGGTGCCCCGCACCTCTGGGCCCCACCAGGCAGGGCCGTCCTGGGAATGAGGGTAAGTTGGTGTCTCCAGGCTGAGCCGGCATGGGCTGCATCTGGTTCTGGGCGGTCGTATGAGCGCCGGTCGTGGGCGACAACACAACTCGTTTCAGCTATGAATGGCGAGACAAGGTGGCGCACCTCCAGCATGCGGGCTTCTGCTCCCTCACTGTGCTTGGAAGCTCCAGGGGCCAAGCCTTGTGATCGGGCACCCACGTCCATCCTCCGCAGCCACATTGGCCACAGATGCGAGGGCCTCCCAGCGTCTCACAAGGACGATGTTGGCCTTGGGACTGGATTTTCAGAAGCCAGGCTACTCCTCCAAAATGGGTCATTAGACTGGACCTTCCCCCATCATGGATCTTCTGTAGGTTCTGCAGCGCGACAGGGAGTGTTGCCGTTGGGGTTCGGAAGGGTTCCTCATAGATAAAATTTCCTGGATGGTCACCTGCTCCCCCCCAAGTTTTATCCAACTTCAGTGTAAGACTGTGAGGCTGAGGGAAAAAAAAACTATGTCGGTGATGAATTTGAAGGACAAAATTAAGCTTTGAAAATGTTAAATGCAGATTTTGCAAAAAACAAAATCCACTAGCTTATGAAGTGCATGTTTTTATGATCATAAAGCTTTGGATGAAATGCAGCTGCATTTTGAAAACTTTTGCTGTCTACACTGTCACTCATGTAATGGACAGCAATTAAATTATATGTTGAACTCAATTGCTTCCAAAGGAAATAGTTTTCTAATTATTGAAGCCATCTTTTGATGATACCGGAAATTAAATCTTTTCAATTTCTTGTAAATGAGAGTTTTTTTAAAAATAGAATTCTTGCTGAGTTGATGGAATCTTGCTCTTTTCCACTGACTTTTTTTTTTACATTTCTTTTAAAATCTCCCGTTTCCAATGTGAAATGTGGAGGGGAGCACTCACCTAGTTGAGTGGAAAAAGCTTCTGGTCTAGGTGAGGGGGTTTGTGCAGGTAAGCCAGGTGTTCAAGTCAGCCCAGGCTGCTGCACAGACGCCCCGAGACGGGTGGGCGACACGCCAGACCGAGACGGGGTGGCCGACATGCCAGACCGAGACGGGGTGGCCGACATGCCAGACCGAGACGGGGTGGCCGACACGCCAGACACTGGCTTCTCACATTCTGGAAGCTGGACGTTCAAGATCAAGGTGCCAGCACACCTGGTGTCTGGTGAGGACCTGCTTCCTTGATCACAGAAGGCGACTTCTCGCTGTGTGTTCGCCTGGAGGAAGGGGCGGGGAGCTCTGTGGGGTCTTATACAAGGGCAGGAATCCCATCCTGAGGGCTCCAGCCTCATGACCTCATCGCCTTCCAAAGACCCCAAAACTTTCAGTCCATAACAGCAAGCAAATGTGATTTTTGTTTTAACTAAATACCTGGGGAGAAGGCAACAAAGATGGAGGTCAAAGATGATCGGAGAAATGGACGTCTTAGGAGAATCACAGATAAACTAAACACAAACGGAGGCCAGAATGAACATTTTCTGAAAGTTGTCACACAGATACTGTGCCAACTGTATAAGGGGTGGCGACCCAGCACATCTGTGTGTGCAAATTCATGATGAAGCTGGACATATACGAGCATGTGTTCATTCAGCATTTATTAAATGTATAGTATTTTTATGCTGAGATCCTTGGATACAGAGATGAAAGGACATATTCCCCTTTTCTGAGACCCATCTGTCTATGGCAGACCGAAGAATTAACAGCTAAACTTCACACAGTGAGGAGGTGGAACTCTGGTCTTACGGATAAAACCCAAGCAAGCCAGAGGAGGAGTGAGTCTACTCTTCTGGACGGTCCCCACGGCAGTCGTCTCTGGGGTCTGCTCTGAGCAGCATTGAAGAAAGACCCGGGATTCCACAGAAAAGGGCAGGAGACCTTCGAACGAAGGAGCACCGCCTCCCTGTGCAGGCGTGTGGGAGACTCTCTCTTCTGAAGGCACAGAGGGAGTGGCCTGCCAGGGCCCACGGAGGACCCTGCAAGCCACGTTGTCCTGTCCCTTCCTGCACTCATAACCCACCTGTCAGTGAGAGCTGCAGATCCATCCCCCAAATACCTGTAACTTCCACACAGTGTCCTTACGTCCACTCTGCACCGTCGCCGTGCCCTGCTGGCCCTGCCTGTGAACCACACACCTCCTGACTCTCTGTCTCTTCATCCGTGTCCACAGAGGAGTCCAGCTGATCTTAGAGGACCCGCCTCAGCTCCTCCACACAAATGCTGTCGTTTCCCACTTCAGGGATCCTGGGAGGAGCCACGTGGTGCCCTGACCCTCCGCCCAGCCTGACCTGGTGGCCGGTGCCCCCCTGCCCCATGAGAGTCTGCACCCACGGGTCCTGCTCTGCGAGGTTCCGCTTTCATCCTGGTGACACCAACGTCTAAGTGCTCCCCCGTGTAGGTAAATCTTTGGATGTTTATTGTATGCTTTTTTTGCATTTTTTTATGTTTAGAGGATTTTTCCAGTTCAGAGATATGATTGGTTATATTTTCTTCTAGGTTTTATTTTCATCATTTTTAAATCCTTGCTCTTTGATAATCTGGTTTTATTCCTCTATGTGGTACGAGATGGTGATCTAATGGGTTTTACCAGCACACCGTTTGTAAAGCACCTCATGGCCGATCTGGAAAGTCTTCACGGATGTAGTAGTGAGCAGCAGCGGTAGGCTGGCCCGGGAGCTACTCCCTGTGGCTCCTGGGTCACCGTCTATGGGAACAAACAGTCGAGAGTAAATGGAACACGGCTTCCACATTTAGCGTCAAACACTTGTACGGTCTGAGCAAGGTTCCAACCAAGTAATCATTTCGCATCTCGGTTAACTGTAGATTTCTGAACTTATGGTTAAAGGTACTATCTTGGGGCCAAGGGTGTACAAAACAGGTAAAAGCCTTATGGCAAATCCATACAGTGCTTACCGTCTATTAGAGTATGGTAAAGCTGCCGTGTTGTAACAAGGCCGGGTCGCTCTAAGACTAGGTTGTCAATAAAACCAGTACGCATCTTGGCTTGAAACCGAAAACAAACATCAGTGGGCTTCGTACGTATATACATGTTGGCCTTAATTGACAGACCAATACATAGAAGTTTAACAGAAACGGACTTGATTGAGGGGCCCTGGAGGCAAGCTCAGGGTCTGAGCGATGTGTGTGTTTCAGACCCCAAGTTCCCCGAGGAGGTGTGACCGGCACCTACCAGGGCTGAAAACGCTAATCAATGTTGTCAGCAGAATTTTCAAACCCTGTTCTTGGGACTCTAAGCTTGATGGACAGTGGTGTTGCTTTGGGGAAGTAATCCACGCTCAGACCTTAAAATTATGTTCCCGGGAAAGCTGTTTCTGCAGCAGGCAGCATCTCTTCTTTATTGGGGTCTTGCCTCTGCTTAATTGTGCAGCTGGTTTGAGAGAGGAAAAGCATGTCATGTAATCTGTTTGGGATCAAGGGTGAGCAGCAAATTCACTTCAGTCTCAAGGACAGGCAAGTTCTAAGAGGCAAATCTCCAGCTCCCTGGTCCGTGAAGCCACGAAGCCACGTGCAGTCTTAGGCTAGTCATTTATTTACAAAACACCCTCTTCGAGGGGGTGCGAAGGCCACTCAGGGACAGGCTAGTTTCAAACCAACCAGGACGTCTACACTCTGCTTTTAGGGGTGCAGTTAGGATAGAAGTATTTGTGTTTACAAACCTTCTTTCTCTGAGCTCTGGCATGTACATGTCACCCCCCCTTTCTAAATGGAAACATCAGCCCAGAGCTCACCCTGGCTTCAAACCCTCAGTCTTTTCACGGTGTCACCCACCCCTTCAGGTGTGAGGCCCCTCCATTACAGATGAAATTTTGTGGGAATAAAAATTAAGCTCATGGGGCTTCCCTGGTGGCGCAGTGGTTGAGAGTCCGCCTGCCGATGCAGGGGACGCGGGTTCGTGCCCCGGTCCGGGAAGATCCCACATGCCGCGGAGCGGCTGGGCCCGTGAGCCATGGCCGCTGAGCCTGCGCGTCCGGAGCCTGTGCTCCGCAATGGGAGAGGCCACAGCAGTGAGAGGCCCGTGTACCGCAATAATAAGCTCACTGTGCGACAGGCCTTGGGACAACAATTTTTTCACGTTTCCTTCATTTATCATTTTTAGTTTATCTGACATATATTTGAACTCATTATGCACAATTTATGGGATAGATGAGCACCCTTGAGCATTTTAAAACCAAGTCAAAGTCGCACGTGGAATGCTTTATTACTTTTTTTCTTGTTTGTGGTGGTATTTTAAAAAGAACACAATTATTTGCACCAAGACAGTGATAACAGACAAGGGGCTTAACTTCCGGTCCCCAGATTTCCTGCTTGTAAGAGGGGGCCTGGGCAGGTGATGAGTGCCCAGCAGTGTTCACCTGGGGCCCGCGTGCAGGTCCACGCAGGTCCACGCCGCTCTGAAGCCGCTGGGTCCACTCCGATTGTGGAGCTCTCGCAGTGCTGGTGGCTACTGCTGTGATTTTTAGTGAACTCACGATGTCTGTGGTGAGCAGTCTGCAATGTTGCCAAGCCTTTTCCTCTGCAATGACTTTGCAGCCCACCTCATGGAGACCCACCCCATTTCCCAAACCCCATGGCCTCCGGGCTGTGACTGGCTGTAGCCCTAGAGGCCGCCAGAACACCTGGGGTCAGCCCCAGGCTTCACACGCTTCTCCCCTCTCCCTGGGGACCCTGGAGATGTTAATGGAATGCTAATATTTATATATCCTAAATAGCAATTTTTCTGAAAAGAAGCAATCTTTCTCAGCTGCCTGACACCCGAATGAGCTCCTCCGTGGACCTTTCCTCAGAGGTGCTGACTGTAAAGGGGCTCCCTGTCACCTGAAGTGTTTTATACACACAGGAAGAAGAGTGTCTGTTTTAACCACACCTCAGCTTGCGTAAGTATTTCGTCTTTTTTCTTCTTGGAGAGGGGGAGCAGACGATGGTGTGATTCGTGACCAGCTGCCAACGCTGTGGAGCATCTCGCGTTAAAAGGTGCCGCCGCGGGCTCCGAGGGCGTGGCTTTACACGATGCCCACTCTCCAGCGTCGCACAAAGCTGTTCCATCCCCTGATAAACAGCGGCACCTGCAGAGGGGCTGCGCAAAGACCGCCCGCCTCGCGCGCTGCCCAGTGGCGAGGCCTCATTTGTGAATGCGCGGCTCCGGTACGAATCCCTCCCGATTGTTTTCTGCCTCTTTGATTTTGAGCGAGTTGCTTACCTCGCCGATTTCAGGCCCTACATTTGTAAAATAGGATTAAAATGTGTACCTCTCAGAGTTTATCCAGTGAGGAAAAAGAGTGCATGTTAATAAAAAGAAACGACCGTCTAAAATGAAGTACGATGCTCACTGGACAGTTCCTTCCCTCTGCTTTCCTTTGTAAATGGAATTTCTTAACTGAGAAATTCAGACGAAAAGAGATTGCTTGCTTAATGAAACTCTTCCTATTTTGAAAACGTTAAGGCTATAACAGAAAAGAGGCAGGTCTGGGGTGTGCTCCCAGGGCTGGGCAGCTCTGCCGCTCAGAACAACCTTGATCCTCGGAGAACTGCCTCCGGGACCCGCACTGCCCCCGGGCGTCCCCCCAGGGCTGCAGGCCAAGCGCTCACCCCTGTGGGGCTGAGGGGCCGTCTGGTCCCTGCGTGACCCTGGAGCTGATGGGTCTGGCATCTCACGGGAGAAATGAGAGCAGAAGAGGCTGGTCTGAAGGAGGAGAAGATGGACGCAGATGTGCACGGGGAGGGGGTGTGTCTCAGTCTGAGATGAAGCGATTTCTCAGCATCAGAGATTTAGCTCCAGGTAGCACCCGTCCAGCCGTCTTCCCGAAATGGGCTGCTGCTCTGGGCAGGCTCACGTCAGTCACCTGGGGGACTGGAGTCTGTGAACAGGGACAAGGCACATGTATTTGTTCATTTTCTTAACGAACTCCTACTCCACATCTAATAAGGCAGGGTCCCCAGCCCCTGGGCCACAGACTGGTACCGGTCTGTGTCCTGTGAGGAACCGGGCCGCACAGCAGGAGGTGAGCGGCGGGCGAGTGAGCGAAGCTCCGTCTGTATTTGCAGCCGCTCCCCATCGCTCGCGTTACCGCCTGAGCTCCGCCTCCTGTCAGATCAGCCGCGGCATTAGATTCTCACAGGAGCGCGAACCCTACTGTGAACTGCGCATGCGAGGGATCTAGGCTGCACGCTCCTTACGAGAATCTAATGCCTGATGATCTGAGGGGGAGCTGAGGAGGTGATGCCGGCGCTGGGGAGCAGCTGCAGATACAGATTAGCATCAGCAGAGAGACCGTCATAAGTCAATTGCTTGCAGACTCATATCAAAACCCTATCAGTGAGTGGCAAGTGACAGTTAAACTGCATCTGGTGGCAGGCTTTAAGTCAGAATCCGACACTTATTTTAGTCCCTGCGTGGCCCAGCCATTATTTTATTTGCCACTGCCATCCAGGCCTCTTCCCACTAACCGCATTGCTGAAGCTAAGAAGCCCTTTACTGTTGGTGAAGAGTTGATGCTGCCCGCTGCTAAGGACGTTTGTCGTGAACTTTTAGGAGAGGCTGCAGTTCAAAAGGCGGCACGTGTTCCTCTTTCGGCTAGCGCCGCAACTAGACGAACTGATGAAATAGCAGAGGATGTTGAGGAACAATTGCTAGAGAGGATTAATGAGTCACCATGCTGCGCAATCCAGGTTGATGACTGTACCGATGTTGACAACAAGGCAACGATGCTTCTTCCTGTATGACATATTTTTCAGGAGGATGTGCATGAGGATATGTTATGTGCACTTTTGTTGCCAACCAACACCACAGCTGCAGAACTATTCAAGTTTTTGAATGATTACATATCAGGAAAACCGAATTGGTCATTTTGTGTCGGTATATGCATGGACAGAGCCACTGCCATGACTGGACGGCTTTCTGGTTTCACTACTCAGGTCAAAGGGGTCGCTTCTGAATGTGAGTCTATGCACTGTGTCATCCATAGAGAATGCTGGCTAGCCGAAACATGTCACCTGAACTGAACAACGTTTTGCAGGATGTGATTAAAATTATCAACCACGTTAAAGTCCATGCCCTTAACTCACGTCTGTTCATGCAGCTCTGTGAGGAGACGGACGCAGAGCACACACGTCTTTCTCTTATACACAGAAGTGGGATGGCTCCTAAAGGTAGGTCACTGAACAGAGCTTTTGAGTTACGAGAGCCGCTCCAGAGATTTCTTTTAGAAGAACAGTTACCACTGGCAGCACATGTCAGTGACACAGAATGGGTCACAAAAAAACTTGCTTACTTGTGTGACATATTCAACCTGCTCAATGAACTCAGTCTGTCACTTCAGGGGAGAACGACAACTGTGTTCAAGTCGGCAGATAAAGTGGCTGCATTCAAAGCCCAGCGGGAATTATGGGGGCGGCGAGTGAACACTGGGATTTTTGACATGTTTCAAACATTAGCAGAGATTTTGAAAGAGAATGAGCCAGGGCCTTCTGTCTCCCAGCTGGTGCACGATCACCTATCTCAGCTTTCAGAAGAGTTTGAGCATCACTTCCCAACCACAAAAGACCCCCGAACTGGGAAGGAATGGATCCATGACACATTTGTGAATAAGCAGGTGAATCGGCTTTGTTCGTGCTAGAAGGGAATCAACGGCTTGAGATCGCAAAAGACGGTGGCCTTAAAAGTATGTTTGAGGCAACTTCAAGTCTCCATACTTTCTGGATTACAGTCAAGGAAGAATACCCCGAGATTGCCACAAAAGCACTGAAAAGCCTGCTTCCATTTCCAACAGCCTATCTTTGTGAGGCAGGGTTTTCTGCAGTGACAGCGACCAAAGCGAGATCACGGAGTAGAGTGGACCTAAGCAACACACGTCAGGTGTCACTATCTCCCATCACCCCCGGATGGGACCATCTAGTTGCAGGAAGACAAGCTCAGGGCTCCCACTGTTCTGCATTATGGAGAGTTGCATAATAATTTCATTATATATTACCATGTAATAATAATAGAAATAAAGTGCACAATAAATGTAATGTGCTTGAATCGTCCTGAAACCATGCCCCCTCCACCCCTGGTCCGTGGAAGAATTGTCTTCCATGAAACTGGTTCCTGGTGCCAAAAAGGTTGGGGACCACAGTAATAAGGTGCCCACCTTTAGAAGCCCACGCAGCCGGCAGGCACGCTTGGGATCAGTGGGGCCAGTCCTGAGTGTGTCCCTCAGGTGTGTCACTTCCCTGACCTGCAGGTACGCTTCCCGGGCTCCTCCTGACGTGCCCCCTCCTCCCTCCGTGCCTCCCCAGCCCCGCTGTGGTGGGTTAACAGGCTTCCTGGGTGTTCTGTCTCCACAAAAGCAATCGTGTTCTATGTCGCTCTCCACCCAGGGCCTCCCCTTCTTAGCACCTGCCACTTAAGTGACTTTCCTAAGTGGTAAACTGGACCCTGAGTGTCCTCACAGCTCCCCACGGTCTACAGGGTAAAGTTACACTATCTGGCTTGTACTTCTCTTGTTCCATATGCTCTCTTCACACAACTTCTTTATATGCTCCAAACGTGGCATGCATTTTCATATAAATCTGTCTTCAGAAACGCTATCCATTCGCCGAGGATGCCGTCAGTCACCTGTGACAGGCCGCGTTCTCTCCTTCCTTTACGGTGGGGCTCGGGCTTCACTCTTTGCCAACTGTTCCTCGGCCAGAGTCTTGGTTGGGGCCTGGCCATGTCCCTTCCCACGTAGGGCAGCCCAGATGTTCATTTTTGCCGTTGGCATGATTGTCATCACTTCGTTCTCTGTCCTCAGCCATGAGATTCTTAGGAGGCAGCCGAGACAAAGTTTCACATACTTTTCCTCTCTTCTTTATAGAGTTTGTGTCGTTAAATGAATGAACGGTGCTTCTGGTAATAAGACAAGTGTGTTCAAAGGGAGGGAGGGAACACGCCCGAAGGTAACACACATGGGAGGATGGGGGAGGCCAGTAGAGGGATGGGGGAGCCTGGGGCAGCAGGGCCTCGTCAGCAAGTGGGGCAGAAGCAGACAGATTCGGGGCACGTCCTAGAGGCCAGGGAACTAACACAAGGCCCTTAGCAAATCTTACAGGAAAAGAACAGAGACGCTGAACAATTCGGGCAGAACAGGCCTTTGATCACACCCACATCTTCAGCCTCACCATCAAGAGTCTTAGCTGTTTTCAGAATTTTATACCATGAACTCGCAGGGCCGGAAATGCACATAATGTATGTTTTCAAATCAAAATAGTTCCTGTACTGTAGGGAGATTCCACCACGGAGGATCTCAGGATTGCAAACTGCGTCCCGGGGGTTCAATCACCGAGGGACGCAGAGATCTGACGCTTCCAGACTTGGGGGGAAGGGCAGCATGGCCTCAGTGCACCGGTCGCTGCCGAGACCCGCGGGAGGCTTCAGGAATTGGCCGGAGCCTCAGGGCAGCTCATCTTCCAGGCCCTGCGGCTGCTGAGGCCCCTCGCCCATCCCTCCTGGGACCCCTTTCCTCTGGATGCTTTCTTCTGCCTGATTTCTTACAAGGAAGGGAAATGAGGGCGAAACAGATGCACATCTCAACACGTTGCTCTTCTAGGTGCCTGTAACAAACAGCATATTTAGTCAGAAATAGATCATGCTGCAACTAAGGAGCATATGTGCCACAACTAAGGAGCCAGTGAGCCACAATTTAGGAGCCCGCCTGCTGCAACTAAGGCCCAGCGCAACGAAAGTAAATTTAAAAAATTTAAAAAGGAAGAAAGAAAGAAAGAAATGAAGATACACACATTTTGGGGACCTTGAGAATCCTGACACAGGAGGTGTCAGATCCCACAGAAACTGCATCTGTGAGACTGATTTGTACGAGAACCTGGGACACTGCACAGCTTGTGGGGGGAAGAGTGGAAAACAAGTTATCGGAATATTTGCAAAAGGAGACTCGAGGAGCAAGGGCTTTGGGCGCTGGATTAAGGAGGAAGAGACCGTCTGCACAGACAGTCCAGGGGCCTGGGGAGGACACGGCACTGCCGGGAAATCAGGGCTGATCCACAGAAACGAGGACGGGTCTCTAGAGAATTAACTAAAGCTCTGAATCTTAGACTCCCAGTTCCTATGACTATTGCTAAGTCCTTGTAAAAATCACACTGTGAGATGTAAGGGTTTGGGGCAACTTCAGTGACTCCTCATGGGCTTGGGAACCAGAACACGTCTGTAACTTCCAGCCTTACGTGTCCATTCGCACATTAATTTCCTGTTGAAATACAACTGCTCGTATTCAAACAGATAACTGTTACCATAATCTCCCAGGGTTCCTGGGAATCTTGAGCGTCTCCTTTGGAGGTTGAGCCCTTGCTTTTGAATCTGGAAATGCTGCATAACTTAAAGGTAAAAGACCCAAAGTGTAGCTTCACACACAACTTTCAGGCCAGAAGTACCCAGATACACGGTAAAAGTATACTCCAGTTGCGTCCCTTCCATGAACTGTAACATGTTGGGGAATTAGCCTCTTGAAACAGAAGTAGTCAATTTGATGTGAAACAAAAATCACGAAACCAAAGAAAATTAAAAACTTTTGCCTGGCAGCGTCCTTACACATCGCATGAAGTCGAATGTGGTTCAAGTGACTGTGAGTGGCATGGGGTCTGTCCAGAAGCAGGAGGATCAGGAAGGACTGATTCTTATCACCGAACAAGGCATGTGCTGCTTTAATCTCACCAAAGTTTCATCTAATTAGAAATTGGAACGGTTTGTTTGTTCGTAGTATATTTAATAAACTGGAAAATACTTAATAGTGAGTGATTGCTTTGGGCCATAATTCCCCCAGTCTCTGTGAGGTCAGAGGTGAAGGATCCGGACCTTTCACATCAGGAATTCAGTGTCACAAGGGGAATAATTACCCGACCTCACACGTTCACGTGTGTGGTGTCAGCTTACTTTAGGAACGGGCGAGGACCTCATTTGTTTACTTCCTGACGCCGGGCAGCGGGCTAGAACTGCCTCTCTTCTCTCTCAAAGTGCTGAGTGTTATTTAAATTCTGTCAGTCTGTGTCCCCACCTCAGCCTCACCGCCTGAGGGTGAACTGACACCTTGAATGCTATGTGGATTCAGCCGATGCCCAATGCGTACTGTTCCCTGGCTTATCTACAACTATTAGCATAGTCCCAACTAGAAGCAGGCCTCCTTTTGAAGAGCAATTCCCACTGGTCCCCTGTGCTAAGGTCCGCCCATGGAGTTTACCCCTCAACAGCCCCGACCTGGCTGGGACTCAGGTTTCCTTGAGCACTTTTCATGCCAGGAGCTTAACTTGCTCTAATCTTTCCTGCTCTTGACTAAGTTCTATGCTAACCTCAGTGGGAGTTAAGTGTCTACTTTCTTGCAATATTTATATATTGGTCTTAATGCCATCCTTGGAACTACAAAACATACATCTCATCATCACTAAGACCAAGAAAGACGTGCATACCCTCCCCCTTCTCTAGTCCGAGGACCTCGGAAGGCTCTGCAGGGTCAGGTGTGTTTACATCTCTTCCGCTGAGCTGAGCTGCTCTTCACAAAGGAGGGGAGTGAATCACTTCCGCCTTTCTCACTCTAGGAGTGTCAAATTCTAGGGAATAAAGGGCATGACATACTAGTGAGAGTAGGCCAATCACTGGGACACCCCCATATTTCAGTGGCCTAACAACTGAGGATGAATTCTTCGTTTGCACAACTGTGCCTGCAGCCATTCAGGCACCTGGGTCCCTCCCCACCACCCCCGGGGCTCAGGTCCCCCCGGGGCCTCTGAGGGCAGTGCAGGAACCAGGGGCAGGGACAGGGGTCCGGCCTGGAGGTGTGCACGTCCCTTCCCCTCCGTCCGCCAGCCAGAGTGCTGCGAGCGGGGAGTCGGGGTCCCCTGGGTGCCCCGGAGGAGGGCCGTGTACATGGCTCGGCTCTCCCGCGGGTGCTGCCCTCAGCAGAGGGCAGTGATTTGTCTCCTGCTCTTGAGTCCACAGACCCCACCATCCAGGAGAGACAAAGCAGGGGACAGTGCACACCGCCTGTGGCTGCGCAGCCCATCTCCACAGGGACAAAGCCCGGCCCTGCATCCCCGCGATGGGGGGTGTTGTGAAAGTGGTGGGGACTGAAGTCTGTCTAGCAAGCGAGTTCATTTGCCGTCCGCCACCTTGTAACGCCCCTCAAGGAGAAAAGTGTCATGCTTCCAGCCTGTTTCCTTTCTGTGAAGAAGTGTTGCTTTCCTCCCCTGGCTTCTGACGTCCGTAACAGTGTTCTCTTATCAAGTCAGGACTCGGACCTCACCAAGCCCTTTGCTGTGTTTCTGTTTCTACCCCCTTGCCCCTCAGTGACAGCTTGTTGCTAAGAAAATGAACTCAGGTTTGGAGTAGGCACTGTTGTTTGCAAACTAAACCTTAATATATGGCGTCAAGGGTTCCTCAGAAAGTCTCTCAGAAGCAGCTCTTAGCAGGTAAGGAGGGATAATTCAAATCACTGGACAGGTTGAGCAGGTTAGAGTGACCAAGGCCCCTGGTGACGTTTGAAGCTCTCCTTCGAGGCATCCTGACAGCAGTCATCTGCCTTCTGTTTGAACACGTCAAGGACATCACGTTGCAGGTGTGATGGTTCTGTTAGAAACAGCTCAGATTGTCACGTGGCATATGGTCCTGACATTTCCATTCCTCCATTCCATTTAAACACTCAGTTTCAAAGAGAACAAGTACAACCTCCTGTTCCACAAGGAAGGCTTTCACAGGCCTCAGGGGCCGCATCTTCCTCCTGCCTGTTGGTGGGGCGTTGAGCAGGACACACTTCCAGTCACGTGTCTCCATGGCAGCAGGATCCTGGATGAACGTGAAAGGCACAGGGGGTGACACCGACCTGAGAGTGCGGTCCAGCTGATTCCCTGATGGTACCTGCGTCTGAAGGGACCGCACTGCAGTGCATAAAGTGGACACTTGAGATGAGAAATCAGTCACACAGACGGGCCCATGTTCCAGACGCCACTCACCGCAGTGAGACATCTTATCTGGTAACAAAACCTTGTGCGGTTAGTGAGGGAACTCAGGGAAATTTTATCCGTATATCCCTATCTAACCTGTACCTATTTATACCTATATCCGCATCTACACCTACACCTGTGCCTACCCCTGCGTCTGCGTATCCAGACCTGTTCTGCGTCTACACCTACCCCTGCGTCTGCGTATCTAGACCTGTTCTGCGTCTACACCTACCCCTGCGTCTGCGTATCTAGACCTGTTCTGCGTCTACACCTGCACCCACATCTGTCTCAGCTGTGACTGTGTCCACACCTGCACCCACATCTGTCTCAGCTGTGACTGTGTCCACACCTGCACCCACATCTGTCTCAGCTGTGACTGCGTCTACACCTGCACCCACATCTGTCTCAGCTGTGACTGCGTCTACACCTGCACCCACATCTGTCTCAGCTGTGACTGCGTCTACACCTGCACCCACATCTGTCTCAGCTGTGACTGCGTCTACACCTGCACCCACATCTGTCTCAGCTGTGACTGCGTCTACACCTGCACCCACATCTGTCTCAGCTGTGACTGTGTCTGCACCTGCACCCACATCTGTCTCAGCTGTGACTGTGTCTACACCTACCCCTGCATCTGTGTATCTAGACCTGTTCTGTGTCTACACCTACCCCTGCGTCTGCGTATCTAGACCTGTTCTGCGTCCACACCTGCACCCACATCTGTCTCAGCTGTGACCGCGTCTACCATTTCTGCCTCTGGGTTTTACCTGAAGAGGATCTACCACACGTGAGACACTTTCCCTCTTGAACCGGTGCCTACACTTTCTGGACCGGTACCTTCACGTGTAAACTGAAGTGTTGTGCCACGTGAGTGCTAAAGAAAGAAACTGTCAGCGCGACAGTTTTAGTCTGCGATTTCTAGGGGGCCTGCTAGGAAGTTTGGGGAAAGATGAAGGCAACCCCGACCCTAGTCCCGGCTGCCTGCCTTCGATGATGCTTAAAAACTCTGAGAGGAGAACTGTTTCCCAAGGAAGAGGCTTAGGGCACACGCGGCAGGCGGAGGAGGGTGGCGGGGGCCTTTGGGGCCCCCGACGGCGGCCTCGTCTGCGTGGATTCACCATCACACGCGCTTAGTGGGGGGACTCAGTGATGGGAAGTAACAGGTGTTTTCTGAGCTAAACCATTAAGCCTGAGGCCAGAAAGACAATGTGAAAGGGGTGTTTTCCGGATTATGTACAAGAACAGGCCACAGTCAGGGCAGACCTCCCTGAGGGTCGGCCACCGCTGATGGCCAGCTGCCTCCGTCCTGTGCCAGTCGGTCTGGGGATGCCCCCTGCCCTGTAGCCTCCTCTTTAGTTCCATGTGTTGTCACCTCCTCTCACCTTGGCTTCTACGGTGCCCCGCCCACCCCGGGCTGTGCCCCCAGGCTACAGGGCACACTCTGCTGCGTCCAGCAGAATCCCTGGAGACTTCCGTGTGCTCTTATCCACCTCTACTTCCGGGGCTTCTCCCGTGACTGACGCTAACCCTGTCAGTGAAGCATCCTAGTGGGTGGAGAGAGAGCCGGACTGTGTCACATCGTCCTCTTGGCAATAAAGGTCTCCTAACTGATGTCTAAATTTTCACGTGATTTTTAACTCCGTTCAGTAAAGACTATGGAAAGCAACGTGCCCGCTGCTGCTGAGGATGGAAGTAATGAAGCCACAAAGGTGCTCGTGGGCAGGAGCCCAGGCGGGTGGGCCAGTGGCCAGGTGAACATCCCAGCAGGGACGGCACACCCAGTGGGGTGGAAGGAAGCGTGGGTCTGCGTGAGCCAGGTTCCAGTGAGCACCATCGAGTCGGGGAAAACAGTCCATCAGAATCCATCCATTCTGCAGCACATGGATGGACCTGGAGACTGTCATACTGAGTGAAGTAAGTCAGACAGAGAAGGACAAATATCGTATGATATCACTTATATGTGGAATCTAAAAAGGGTACAAATGAATTTACTTACGAAACAGAAATAGAGTCACAGAGGTAGAAAACAAACTTATGGCTACCAGGGAGGAAAGGGGGGGAGGGATGAATTGGGAGATTGGGACTGACATATACACACCACTATCTATCAAATAGATAACTAACAAGGACCTACGGTAGGGCACAGGGAGCTCTACTCAATACTCTGTAATGACCTATATGGGAAAGAATCTAAAAAAGAGTGGATACATGTATGTGTATAACTGATTCACTGTACACCTGAAACTAACATAATATTGTAAATCAAATATACTCCAATATAAAAAAAAGAAAATAACTTGGAAGTAAAGGAACAGGACATCACAATAGAAAAATATTTCAAATCAGACTCTGATGGAAGGGCCCTAAATAGCAGACGGTAAACAGGTCTGTGCTGTGAGCGGCCGTGGCGTCAGCCCAAGACAAAACAGCGTCAGATGAAGGTACGGGGTAAACAGGAAACTGGACATAGGACAGACTGTGGTCCACAGGCTACAGTCACCAGAGAGGCATCGCTTCCCCCAGTTTTTATTTTTAACATTTGAGGTGCAGTCATTCTAACAACCAAATCATGCTTGTGGAAAAGGGAACATTTTGTTTCATAGTTGATTCCACTTTTGTGTAGCCTGTTCCATGGTTTACCTTATAATATACTGATGACCTATAGGAGTAATAAGTTCCAGGAAAAAGCAAAACTCTTAGTGTTCAGGCCAGGCACTTATGTTTGGATTGGTGCCCTTTCTGCCTCTTTTCCTCGGTGGAGAGCAGGACACGTCTCATCTGTTTGGTGTCCTTTCTTCGTCCACTCGCTCTAAATGCAGACGACTCCCTCCGTTTATTATTCTTTCTAAAAACATTACCTTGAGGCTCCCCCATCAGGGCGATGGATGTGCAGGTGACGGAGCTCAGCACAAAGTGACAGGCAGACACAAGGGGGGCTTCCTGGGGCCCCTGCCGCCGAGGGCTGACCCCTCCCAACGCATTACTAACCCCTGAGGAAACGGAAGGAGAAACGATGCTCGCTATATGGGGAAAAGCATGGCAGGTGGGCTGTGTCGGTGTTGAACAGGATTCCTCCTTAAGCGAGAAAGCATATTGCATGGGGTCGCCAGTGGATTCCACAGGCTTGGACTCATGAAAGCAGCAGCCTCTCTTTCACTCTGAGTCTCCAGACCTGGGGCCGGGGCGTGGGTGGCGATATCCTCAGGGTGCGTGTCCCACTGCGCAGCTCTTACCTGGGGGAGGGAGGAGGGGCCCGGGACAGCAGCGACAGATACTAGGGAAGGGGACAGACCGCGAGCCTCTCACTCACAGAGCCGAAATAATGCTCTGATTGTTATTTGGGAAAAAATCCCTCTCTATTAAAGATATTTATATTTAAGTTGGGTTTCCATTCCTGGAAGCTGAAATTATTCCTAAGTAATACAAGAGGATGGAAGTATTAAATAAAAAGTATAAAACCATTTGTAAATCTAAAAATCTGTAACAATTTTTATAAACATGGTAACACCTGAAAATAATCTAATAAGAAAAGTCAATAAATTTGACTAACTGAACATTTTATAGCATATGCATTTTTTCAAAATAAAGCTGGTTTACGGCAGCAGACACTCCCGATGGCTCCAAATCCTTCCACGGCTCAGAGCCTCGTGCGGCCCACCTCTGCACACCACGGTTCCGCTGCCCGCCCGCGGCTCAGAGCCTCATGCGGCCCACGTCTGCACACCATGGTTCCGCTGCCCGCCCGCGGCTCAGAGCCTCGTGCGGCCCACCTCTGCACACCACGGTTCCGCTGCCCGCCCGCGGCTCAGAGCCTCGTGCGGCCCACCTCTTCACACCACGGTTCCGCTGCCCGGCCACACCGTGGTCAGATCAGCCCTGCAGTCCGAGCAGCCACGTGTGGCCTGTGGTCGTTTGTGCACAGTCACAGCTAGAGCCCGGCCGCAGGCCTGACCCGTCACAGCCCCGGGGGGTCAGCTTTCAGGGTGGGCCACCTGCCCAGGCACCTCCTATCCGAAGTCTCTTTACTGGGGGTCCTTGGTCCAGGCGTTTCTTGGTCACCTCTGCAGAGACCTCCTTGCTAGGGCTGGAAGACCCCTCCCCACTCCCAATCAGCCTTCAGTACTAGTCCATTCCTGGCCTCCCGTCCACCTTCCTTCAGCAGTAGGACGATCCCCACACCTGTGCTGTGACACCAAACTCACCTGGTCCCGTTCTGAGCGGGGAGGTGGGCGGGAAGAGCCCTGCTCTCTCCCATCACAGCAAGGGACAAAGCCTGGCCCTTACCTCAGTTGAGTGAGAACCTCGGCTTCTGGCAGCTCAGCCCTTGCCTGACGTTAGGGGTTTGCTGGGAGTTTTCACCTTTGTCTTCCTGCCACAGAGGTGGCACTTTTCTGCCTCTGGATATACCTACATCTGAGCGCGTGGCCTGGACGTGATGGGAGGGCAGAGACACGCGGAGATCCTGAAACCTTGATGGCGTGCTTGAGCTGCCGGGTGGTGTAGGCACCAACCCTGCAGCTACATTACTCTTGGGGTTTGAATGCCAAATAACAAACTGATTCCACTTTCAGTAGACTTTTCTTGTACAAACTGCTGAAGACTTTTTAATTTATTTTATTCTTTATTGAGTATAATTGCTTTACAATGTTGTGTTAGTTTCCGCTGCACAGTGAAGGGAAGCAGCTCTATGTATACATCTATCCCCTCCCTCTTGGACCTCCCTCCCACCCACCCCCCATCCCGCCCCTCTAGGTCACCACAGAGCACCGAGCTGAGCTCCCTGTGTTATGCAGCAGGTTCCCACTAGATGTCTATTTTACACACGGCAGTGTATTTATGTCAAACCTAATCTCCCAATTCATCCCACCCGCCCTTTCCTCCCCACCAACCCGTGTCCACACATCCAATCTTAAATCACCAAAGGACAGTTAGTAAAGAAGAGGAACCAGATAATTCCAGATCATTCCAGATAATGATAATTTCTGGAAGCAACAACTAATGACAACAAGTCTTCTTCCTAATTGTTGAGGTGAATTGTGTCGCCCAAGGAGATTAGCTGAAGTCCTGACCCCAGGTTCCTGGGAATTGACCTAATGAGGAAATAGGGTCTTGGCAGATGTGATGAGTTAAGACAAGGCCATTAGGGTGGGTCCTGATCCAGTGTGACTGGTGTCCTTATAGGAAGAAGAGACACGGGGAGGAGGCCATTTGACAGTGGAGGCAGATGGAGTGGAGGAGCTGTTGGCCAAGGATGCCAGCAACCACCAGAAGCTGGAAGGGGCAAGAAAGCGTCCTCCCCTAGACCTGCAGAAGGACCCCTGATCCCAGCCTCCCAGCCTCCAGGACCGTGAGAGAACACGTTTCTGCTGTTTTAGGGTACCGAGTTTGTGGGTCTCTGTCACGGCAGCCCTGTTGGGATTGGGACGCGGCTGCCGCTGTAACAAATACAGGAAGATGTGGATGTGGCTTTGGGTGAGGCAGCAGTACTGGCTGGAAGAATTTTGATTAGTAAGTCCAGAATAGCTTGAAGAGATTGTTGATGGAAATATGGACATCAAGTGTCTTCGGGTGAGGTCTCGGCACAGAGGAGGAAGCGTGTGCTGTCTTAGAGCCTCGTGTGCCTCCACAATCAGAAGGTGTTGCTGGGGGTCTGGACATGGGGGAGAGCAGTCCCATTCCAAGGAGCCGGAGACCCCAGCTGAACTGTGCCCACTGTTCCAGAGTAGGACATCTAAGTGATGAACCTGGACTTTAGCTGAGATTTTTCCAAACGCGGCGGAGGCTGCAGTCTGGTTTCCTCTTGCTGTTCACAGTAAAACACGAGAGGAAAGAGGAAAATAGAGAATGGAACCCTGAACCTGTAAGTGTGGCCTTATTTGGAAATAGCGCCTTGGCGGACGTGATCAAGGTGAAGACAGGCTCAACAGATGGGCCCTCAGCCCCCAGCGGGTGTTCCAGAGTCCAGGAAACCAGCACACTGATGGTCAGAGAAACACACAGCTAGGTTTCCGGGGATCCTTTAAGTCAATTAACTCCATCGTCTGGTTTTTATTATTTCGTAAATGTATGGATCGTTTTGTACATTGGTGGTAAAAACAAAACTGATGTGAACTCGCTGAAAAACCATTTGGAAACAACTTTCAAAACTCTTGAAAATGTTATGCCATTTAACTCAGCAATTACACTTTTAGGGAATTTATCTTCAAGAAATAATCATAGCCAAAAATAAAGAATAAAAGTGGAATAACAGAAGGAGCCGGATATAAGATTTCTGACTCCTGGCCTCCAGAACTGGGGAGAATAGACTTCTGCTGTTTGAAGCCGTCCAGGTGGGGGTGACTTCTTATGGCAGCCCTAGTAAACTAAAAGAAGTCTGACATTTTTCTTCAAAAATATCGGGAAGGAGGGTGTTACAGATGAGACAAGATGAGTTATGAATTAATAACTGGGTGATAGGTTCTAGGGAATGCAATCTATATCATTTTTTCAATACAAGCAAATAAGAACTTTTCTTCTTCTTGCTTTTCCCCTTAATATGTACTAGAGATATTTCTCATTCATTTTTTTCGCTGCACATTATTTCATTGTATAAAAAGACCATACCTTTTTCTTCAACCAGACCCCTCTTGATGGACGTCTGGGCTGTTTTTCCAGTGTGTCTGTCTGTCTGTTTGTTGACTTGCAGCCTACTACAAAGCCTTCCCGGAGCAGACCTGCTCTGTCTACACATCAATGCTGACTGTGCAAATAACTTCAATACCATTAAACCCGCCACATCTCCCCTATTGCTTCTGTATTGTGCATCATAGGTTACAAAACCGTCCATCCTTGTTTTCTCTTAATGAGATGCCTAAAATTTACTTTAGCTTTAAGGTAACACACACACCCAGAGCCATCCATGGTTTGTGTGTGTGTGTGTGTGTGTGTGTGTGTGTGTGTGTGTACACTTGCATGTGTGCATGTGTGTACGTGCGTGTATCTCCACACCACACACTTGATCCCTTGAATTGCATCTTCATTTCTCCTTCTCAGTAACAGAGGCTTGTCCTTCTCCCATTTCCATCCTCCTCTACATCCTCTCCTTCCCCAGCGTTCCTCAGGACCGAGCACTGCTGCTCCGACGTCACCCAGGCCCCGTGGCCAGTGGGCTGCACTGTGAGGCCGCCCCCAGGGCTGGTCTTCGTGTGTTTCGCTCCACTGGGGCCGGCTGGCTGCACCCCCCTCCTCTATGCTGTGAATAATCAGGCAAAAATCACTGAAAATAGTTACTTCTTGAATTGTTCTTTTATATTAAAGCAGCAACTACTGCTTGAAAAAGGATAAAAGTCAATTTTGACGATACTGTTCAAATTCATTACGGGTATCATTGCATGACTAAAATTCCCAAACCAGAACTTTATGCCTCAAAGTTCACATTGTTCCATCATTTTTTTTTTCACCATTTAAAATTTTAAACACAAAGATTCTGAGTGAATCGTCTCATGGTCTCAAGTTCTATGTTATTTTTGTGTTTATAATCACTGTTACTGTGTTTACTCTGAGTCTGCTGCTTAAAAGCAGGGGTGTGTCACCCCCAGAAGGGAGGGAGCCCTGACGAACCTACTATTGAAATGGGAGGGCTGTGTGTTAACGTGTCTGTATGTGGCTGTGAGTTCTCAGAATCGACTTTCTCATGGAATACAATGTTATGAAAGAATGTGCAATAGAATATGCTAATTTGAAGTTTACATATATTATTAAAACTCAGTAGGAACCTAAGCAATTATTTAGAGCTTAGACTAGCATAAGGCTGTGTCGGAGAGGAGTATTTCATGCTTGACATCATTAAACACTCCAGCGCATAGCGATAAGACAAAGCCGCTGCTTTTGTTGGTTTGATTATTATTTATTACAAATTATCCATGGAGAGAGCGCAGGCTGCTCACACCGCTGTAACCAGCCCAAAGCCAGTGGGTTACAGGTCACATGGTATTACCAGGGTGTGTAAGGTTTTCCTGTGAAAGGGGAACCTGGACCTACAAGTCATTTGTTTCCTTGTAATCTATTCCCAGGAGTAGAAGCAGTGGGTCAAAGGTACAGACACTTTATGTAAGCTGACAGAACTGCTGAATTGCTTTTCAGAAGTTTGGTACCGCTATGTACAGCAACCAGCGTGTGTTAACATACCTTCACCAACAGACTGTGAAGGTTGGTTTTATTAACTTCTTGTGCCTTATTACTTTTAGAATTCTGGTTCATCCCATCCCATGCTATACATAAATTGAGATCCTTTTCCCTGAACCTGAGAGATTTAGACCAGATTACGTTTTTTAGAGAGAAGGCATAAGAAAGCTGTGTAGTAACCCAGGCCACATGGTTAGTTTCTCAATGAGCTTCGATTTCCCAAGCTCTGCCTTAGCTGTCAGTGCACAAACCTGTTTGCATCACTTACAGCCTGTTCTCAGTGATTCATTTTAACAGCAAAGTGCAATTCTATTAATGTGTCTCCTCTGGACATGAATGTGATTTCTGCTCTGCAATTTCCTTCCCATTGTTCTTTCAGACCACTTAATGTTTCATATCGGTAATTAGCAAATTCTTGTTATTTAGTGCTAATTTTAAACATTTCATCTACTTTTGTAAGATCCCTTTTCGGTAAAGTAACCATAATTTCTTCTAAGCGTTCCCTATATTCATCTGTTTATAGTTACAAGGCTGCTCTACACCGGGGGTCACACGGCTCTTCTGCTCCTTGAGATGTACTGACTGGCTTTTCTTCTCCAGTCGGGATTCTGCCCATTGACCCTCTGGCATATTTTACTGAGCACCTACTACGTGCCTGGCACAAAGGGGGAGAGGTGGGGGCCACACCCAAGATTAAAGAGGGAGAGAGGAGCTGGAATTTCTTAAGAGCCTGCAGTGTGCCAAGCCAAGTGTTTTTCTCACGATTTCTGTGCATTAGTTTGCGTGATACCAGTTTTGCAGATGAGGGAACAGAGGCCTGAAAACCAAGGAAGTTGGTGGGTTTGATGTCTCTGCTTGTACTCACGTGAATACAATGCCTCGCCCTGCCTTACATTTTGGTTTTGAATAAACACAGCTCCACAATTGTATGTGTGTGTCCCCCTCTCAGTGGTTCTCGGCCAGGAGGCAATCTTGCCAGCAGGGACACTGGGTGAGGTCTGGTCACAGTTCCGGATGTTGTACCTGGGGGACGGGGCCACTGCATCAGTGGGCGAGGCTAGGAATGCAGTGCTCTGGACACCCCTCAGGCAAGAGCCCAGCCCACACTGTGAAGGAGGTCGAGATGCCTACATTCCCTGTCATTCTCCAGCCGAACTCCAGAGGGAGATGCTGTTGAAGGCGGGTGTAAGCCTCTCCCATGCTGTCCGTCCACTGTATTTACTCTATGTTTGACCTCAATTCTCTCTCTGTGTATATTTCTAGCTAAAAATCAGAGCGTGCTATATGTATAGGTCTATAAGCATTTGCTTTATCCTACTTCAAATATTACAGACATTTTCATCTGACACCTCAACCTTCAACTCATTCTTCTTGGTTGCTCAGTGTGCACGTTCCCTCATACGGATGCACATAGGTTTACTTGGACGCTCCCAGTTGGAGGATAAGAGGCCAGCTTCATTTTTCACACTGTTTCCTACGTGGCTCTATAGGTTCACATCATGATGTGTGAGGGTGGTGTCCCAGAAGTGGGGCGGCTTGTCACCATGCACCCTCCTCTTCCTTGTGAGTGGGGTACACGTCTGAGTCCCCATCACCTTCAAGAGGGCCCCCCTTCCCACATCCCTGCCGTGTTGGGATGGCATCAACTCCTTACTTTGTGATGTAATCTAACAAGGAAAAGGCCCCTTCATGTATTGGCCAGTTTAATTCCTTCTTCTGTGAATTGTGTCTTCACACTGTGTCTGTTTATTGGATCTAATGTCTCTCCTTGATTGCAGGGACTCTTGTATAGCTGTGATATGTCCTTTTGCCTGTTGCAGATGATGCCGTTTTCTTCTCTTTGTTTGTCTGCTGGCTGGACATCTCTGTGGTCTGTTCCTTGCATCTGAGAACTTGGCCAGGTTCACCATCATTGTGTTCCCATTCCAAGCACGAGTCCAGGCATGCAGGAGGCACCGGTAAATATGAACAAAGCTAATAATTTGCAATGTGCATGTGAGTTTTCAAAATGTTTTTCTTCAAATAGAAAATATGAACAGACTAATCCCCAGTAATGAAATAGAATCAGTAATAAAAAAAAAAACTCCCAAAAAACAAAAGTCTAGGACCAGGCAGCTTCACAGGTGAATTCTACCAAACACTTACAGAAGAGTTAACACCCATCTTTCTCAAACTATTCTAAAAAATTGCAGAGGAAGGAACACTTCCAAACTTTTTCTATGAGGCCAGCATCACCTTGATACCAAAATCAGAAAAAGATGTCAAAAAAATTACAAGCCAAGGTCACCGATGAACATAGATGCAAAATTCTAAACCAGATATTAGCAAACCAAATCCAACAATACATTCAAAAGATCACACACCATGACTAACTGGGGTTTATCCCAGGCATGCAAGGTTGCTTCAATATCTGCAAAAGAATCAGTGTGATACACTACATCAGCAAACTGAAGAATAAAAAAACATATGATCATCTCAATAGATGCAGAAAAAGTTTTTGACAAAATTCAATATCCATTTATGATAAAAACTCTCCAGACAGTGGGTATAGAGGGAACATACCTCAACACAATAAAAGCCATGTATGATAAGCCCACAGCTAGTATCGTACTCAACAGTGAAATGCTGAAAGCATTTCATCTAAGATCAAGAACAAGACAAGAATGCCCACTCACCACTTTTATTCAACATAGTATTGGAAGCCCTAGCCACGGCAATCAGACAAGAAAAAGAAATAAAAGGAATTCTAATCAGAAATAAAGAAGTATAACTGTCATGGTTTGCAGATGACATGATAATATACATAGAAAATCCTCAAGATGCCACCAAAAAACTACTAGAGTCATCAATGAATTTGGTAAAGTTGCAGGATATGAAATTAATATACAGAAATCTGTTGCATTTCTACACACTAACAATAAACTATTGGAAAGAGAAATTAAGAAACAATCCCGTTTAAGGTTGGATCAAAAATAGTAAAATACCAAGGAATAAATCTAACTAAGGAGGTAAAAGGAGGAAATTGAAGAGGACACAAATATATGGAAAGGTATTCTGTGTTCATGGATTGGAAGAATTAATATTGTTAAAATGACCATACTACCCAGAGCAATCTATAGATTCAATGAAATCCCTATTAAAATACCAATGGCATTTTTCACAGAACTAGAACAAATAATTCTAATATTTATATGGAAACACAAAAGACCCCAAATAGCCAAGACAATCTTGAGAAAGAACAAAACTGGGAGTATAATAGGCTCCCTGATTTCAAACTGTACTACAGAGCTACAGTCATCAAAACAGTATTATATTGGCACAAAAACAGACACATAGATCAATGGAACAGAATACAGAGCCCAGAAATGAACCCATATTCATACGGGCTATTAATCTATGACAAAGGAGAACAAAAACACTAATTAGAAAAGATATATGCACTCATATTTTCATTGAAGCATCGTTTACAGTAGCCAAGAAATGGAAGCAACCCAAGTGCCCATCAATAGATGAGTGGACAAAGAAGATGTGGTATATTATAATGGAATATTACTCGGCCATAAAAAAGAATGAATCCTGCCATTTGTGACAACATGGATGGACCTAGAGGGCATTATGCTAAGTGAAATAAGTCACAGCAAAGCAAATGAACAAACATAACAAAACAGAAATGGAGTTATAGTTACAGAGAACAAACAGGTGATTGCCAGAGGGGAGGGGGTTTGGGAGAGGAAAGAAATAAGTGAGGGATATTAAGAGGTATAGACTCCTAGATGAAAAATAAGTGAGTCATGGGTATGCAATGCACAGTGTGGGGAATACAGTCAATAACCATGTAATATCTTTTTATGGTGATAGATCTAAGCTAGGCTTACCTTGGTGGCATTTTGAAATGTATAGAAATATCACTGTATAACAGGAACGAACATAGTGTTGTAGGTCAATTATACTTCAAAAACAAACAGACACACATACAAACAACCTCATAGAAAAAGAGATCAGATTTGTGTTACCAGAAGTGGGAGGTACGGGGAGAAGGGATTAGATGAAGATGGTCAAAAGGTGCAAACTTCCAGTTATACGATAAATCGTTATTAGGGACGGGATGCACAACATGTAAAGATAATTAGCACGGCTGTGTGTTGTATATGATAGTTGCTAAGAGAGTACATGGTGAGTTCTCATCACACAAAAAGTTTTATCTATTTAATTTTGTATCCATATGAGATGATGGATGTTCGTTAAACTTACTGTGATAATCACTTCCTGGCATATGTAAGTCAAATCATTCTTCTGTATACCTTAAACTCATACAGTGCTGGAGGTCAATTATATCTCAATAAAACTGGAAAAAAATAAAAACAAAAAAATGACAGAAATGTTTTCCTTCGAGACTATAAATATCCAGGATTTTTGGTTTTAGGTCCCTAAAGGCCACCGGCTCGGCCGAGCGAGAGGTCGGGGCCCTGGGCCAGGCTCTGGTGTCCTCAAGCCTCCCTCACAGCTCCTCTGGAAATTTCCGCCAACACCTCAGTCACCCCGTTCTTCCCCGTCATCCACAGTATCTCCTATGGCTTGTCCCCAAGTGTGTGCTCCTGTGTCCCAGACAGGCCCCACCCTGGGTGGAGTTGGGGAAGGGACCTCAGATCTAGGGAATCGATCTGCGTCCTAAGGAGGTCACTGGAAATTCAGCACCGATTAAAGGGAGAAGCCTGATCCTGTGTGCGTGACTGTCTCATGTGCCCAAGTCAACACGAGGTCCCCGAAGGGCAAAGTCCCATCACAGTCCTTCTGTTTCATGACTTGTACTCAACAGTCAGCAGTTCATACTCAGTTCAAGTGACTTATTTTCAAAAAACTCAGTCTTTTACATCATAAAAGAGGCAGCTAACTTTCCTCAAAATGCTCACATAACATAGAAATTGACTGAGGCAACATTGAGGGTAATTAGGAAACTGTAGATTATTTAAAATTTTTCGAGTACATTGCTTTGTCTTCAGTGGTAGAGCCCTTCAAAAACAGATTTCACACTCATAATAAACTTAATGGAGGTTGGCTTCTGTGATTCAATGAGAAACCACCAGGATAACTCACTTCCTGTTGCTCTGAGAGGGCAAAGCCTTTCCCATTAGCCTTTGACAGCTGACGGTTGGTGGGATTATTCTAGGAAATATTCGGGAGAACGTCTCCTAAAGTAACGAGAGTGGAGCTGTGGTAACAGATCGTTACCTGCAAACGAGCTTTTAAAAACCCAAGAAAGATGCTCTTTTTCTGCATCTGAGCATGGATTTCGGGCTCCTATGCAGCCGGCGTCCAGTTAGGGCAACAGGAAGACACGGTCCCCTTCCTGGAGCCTCTCGCAGCCCTTCCACGCCCTCCGGGCTCCCTCTGCTCAGAGAAGAGACCCCTTTGTTCTGCTTTTCAGAGTTAAGCACATGATATATATTGTGTTGGCCAAAAAGTCTGTTCGGGTTTTTCCGTAGCAAACATTTTGGCCAAACCCAATATTTTTAAATGGATGATATGATAATTAGCATCTCTCTAGCACTTGCTGTGTTCCAGCTTCCGTGCAAAACGTCCCACATTCTTTCAGAACAATGGGGACTGAGGTCATTTTAAGCACCTAAGAAGCGTTGTGTTCTTTTTTTTTAATTTATTTTTTATTGAAGTAGAGTTGATTTACACTTGTGTTAGTTTCTGGTGTTGTTGTTGTTGTTTTACTAAGGAAGAAACTAGGATTTAAAGAGTCATAGGAACTTGGTCTAGGGCACCCGCTTCATTTGTAACAGAACCAGGATTTGGATCCAGATCAAGGGAACATCAGCTCTGCCTGAGGTATAAAGACGGCCTGGGCCTGGAGACCTCGCATCCCAGGTGCTTCCTTTGCCTTTCCTCTTGGTGACCCCGTTTCAGGGTCAGAGGCAAAGCCCTCAGTGCCGTGCACACCTTCGCTCCTCTCCTGGGACCTGGCCCTCAGGGAGCTGCGAGGGAGGTCCATCCACCTGGGCAGCACCTGCAGCAGAAGAGCTCCCCACCTCAGGAGGCGCCATGGCATCAGCGGGGAGGTTCGGATCTGCACCCCAACTCCCAAGGGCGGCGCCTACCGCATCCCGGAGAAGGCGGCAACAGACGCCAGGAAGGTAAAGAAGTTGCAGAATTGAGATGGAAACCACACGTTTCTGACTCTGAGAGCAATGGCCACCCTCCTGCTGCAGCCCGTCTGGGCCGACTGGCTGGTGGGAGTCGCAGAGCACGGGATCGCTCGTGGGTGAGTCCAACTCTGCTCCCGTCGCTTGTCCTGCGGCTGTGGACGCGCTGCTCACTTTCTGTGACCCCCGTTTCACCGGCAGGGGCGGAGCCCGTCCTCGGCCCAGCACCGGCTTTGCTTCCCCTGCCTCGCGTTTCCACCAGTGCCTCCAGGACCTCTTCCGGACTCCGCACACGTCTGTCCAGACCTCCTCGGTGCCTGGGGGCCGTTGCCTTCGCTGCGGTCCCTCCAAGGAAGCGAGGCGGCCGCGTCCTCCCGGGCGGGCATTTGCGACTGCTGCGGCCTCCAGGCGCGCGAGCGAGTTTCCAGTACCCCCGCCTTGGGCCGGTGCGGGCGTCCTTGGGGCAAGTCACGGAGCCTGGCCTCGGGAGCCGTGGCCTCGGGCTCAGGAAGCCCTGTGGGGACAGTTTTATTTTTTGGAGGGGTCGGGATGCTCGGTGAGGGAGCTGCCTCCGCCCTCTGGGCTTCGAATGCCGTGTTCTCGTCTTCAGATGTTCTCGCTCTGGCCGATGCGTGTTATTTCCAAAGAAAGCAGTTCGGTTTATTGGTGGATATAACTTTTAAATTTAATTTTGCCTTGGACAAGATGCATGACGACCCAAGGGGGAAAACATCCTTTGGATGAAAATGCCCTTAAATGAGTGGTATTTATAGGGTTGCGTAGTAACTCAATCCTGATACCAGATGAGCGCGGCTGGCGCCTCGGCCCCGGGGTTCAGGCAGCAGCCTGTCCTCACAGCGCGGGAGGGCGGGCGGAGGATTAGGTCTGTTTTCTGTTTTCTCTGAAAATTAAAAACTGGTCTCATCTCCGTGAGGCTTCCTGTAGCTGTACCGTAGGCTTATTGCACAGAATATCAATTCTTCATTGTATTGCAAAACCAGTAACAATCCACTTTCGTGTTAAACTGAGATAATAAAAGGTTTATGCCATTTCCACATGCGAGTTACATACAGACTGTGTCTTCCTGGAAGACAGAGGAGAGTTTCCAGTTACCCCACTTCCTACTCCAGCTGACAGGACCCCATTAGCCATCACATAATTTACCATATGGGCTGCTTCCTGAGGACAGGCAGACTGGGATGCACACCTTATGATTACAGAACAGCACCCTAGGGCTGGAAGACAGTGCATGGCAATCGCTGGACCTATCCCGACTAATCTAATTATTCCAGCATCGTAGGGCTTAGAAATACAGTAAGTGCACAACCTCCATCACCAGCGCATAATAAATACTACACAAATCTAGTGAATGTATCGATGGGTAGTTTTACAGGTAGTAAGTTCCAGGAATCTCCAGAACCTGGCACGATACCTCTGAACGCAGAGCACTTCCCCAGGAGCGAAGTGAAACGAGCAAAACCGGAAAGCAAGTGGGAAAAGTGCCCATTTCTGCCTCATTTTGACGACACCATTACACAGTCATCAGGAGAGAAAGGAATAAAGCGCTGGTTTGGATTTAGTGTGATGTGTTACCGTCTCATTATCTGGGATGCTTTTACATCCTTCATTTTGTTTTAATTATAAGGCCAACGTTGAAAACATGACATTGGAATTAAAAACCACAAAAAATGTAAAAAGAAGCAGATTAACTTTTTATCAGTTTAAAAATTCTAGGGTCAATTGTTGAAAACTATTTAAAAACGAATCTGTGCTTAGAAGAGACCCTGGTGAGTGAGCAAGTAAGTGCCCGGGGACAGAAATAGCAGCGCAAAGCTGGGGGCCTGCTGCTGGTGCAGGGCTGACCATCCCCCGACCTTCCCTGTTCCCTCGGGGAGGCGGAAGGCGGTGACCCCACGCGCAGCGAGACTGTCGGGCAGTGGACGAAGGTTATGAAGTTTCTGTAAGGACTGGCAAGACGGTGACCAAACTAACAGGAGCCCGGGGCTTTCCTGAAGATAAAATGCACAGCAGTTACTGGGTTTTGTTTTTGTTTTTGTTTTGTTTTGTTTTGTTTTTCGGTACGCGGGCCTCTCACTGTCGTGGCCTCTCCCGTTGCGGAGCACAGGCTCCGGACGCGCAGGCTCAGCGGCCATGGCTCACGGGCCCAGCCGCTCCGCGGCACGTGGGATCTTCCCGGACCGGGGCACGAACCCGCGTCCCCTGCATCGGCAGGCGGACTCTCAACCACTGCGCCACCAGGGAAGCCCAGTTACTGGTATTTTACTTGTGAAGTGAGAAACTCACAACTAATCTGCAACGTGCCATTTGTCAGCCCAGCGCTGTCTTCGCACGGAGCTGGTGCCTGGAGAGACCAGAGAAGCTGCCCAGGTCACTCACTTCTCACATCAGGCCGCCCCTGTGTCCTTTTCCTCTCTGCAGTGCCCCCTCCCCCCGACTTGTTCCCTCCTGCTGTCCGTGGAGCCGTTAGCAGGACACTGATGTCTTGACTGCTGCAGTCACGTCGGGGGGCAGACACAGGAACGGTTGGGAAGCCTTGGGGGTTTTGCTGCTGTCGTGATGCCATTGCTCCTAGATCTCCAAGCCCACGCGTCACTCCTTCACCTAAACGGTTTCAGCCCCCTCCTCTCCCCTCCCCCAGCTTAACTGGCAGGGCGGGGCATTATCAGCAGTGACGGGACAGTTGGGCCTGCCAACCTCACCTTGCCTCTCATTTTGGAAATCACATGCTGTTACAAGTGTTTGATGTCCTAAGTTTCTCCCTAAGAGCACGATGAATTTCCGGAAATATCGGGATTTACTCCACTTCTTGGCAGCAAGAATGTCGAGGAGGTGAGCAAACGGACTATCGCCTTCCTGGTGGGAGGTGAGAGGCTATGGTAATGTCTTAAAAGTTAGCATGCACCTGTTTTATGGCCAGCCGTGCTATTCCTAGATTTTGACTGAAGCGAAATGAAGACACGTGTCTAGAGAAGACTTATAAGGAACAGTCATAGTGAATTCACTCATGATGGCCAGAAACTTGAATACACGTGAATCCCATCAACAAGAGAATAAATAAACTACTGGAGATGTATTCATACAATGGAATGCTGCTCAGTGGTTAAAGGGAGCAAACTACTGATACATCCAACTTCGAGGGTGATTCTCACAGACATATTTCTGAACAAAAGAAGCCAGACCAAAAAGATCTCACATTGCATGATTCCATTTACGGGTAATTTACCAATATGGACAAATGTGATCTCAGGTGTTAGAAACCAAAGCAGTAGGCGCCTCTGGGGTGGGGTTGCCTGGAAAAAAAGACACAGGACCTTTTCGGGGTGAGAAATCTTATTTGGGATATGGTCGCTTGTGTGTATACAAGTGCCAGACTCATCTTTAGACTTTTCTTTAAAATGTGTGCACTTTACAAGATGTAATTTAACTTAGCAAAATAGAACTTAAACTTCTATTTCTTTGCTTTTAATAGCCTTCCCATCACGCCCTTATTGCAAAGGAAATTTACTTGTAAATTCTGGATAAAAAAGGTTCTGCTACATGAGCAGAAACAAGGGATGCCCAAGACACATGCCTCTGGTTAGGAAAAGAGAGGCTCTTCCCATTCAGGGATTTAGGAGACCAGACAATGGCCTGAAAACAGGTCTCTGTTCATATTCAGAAGAGGTGACAGCATTTGTGTAGCCTGCTTCCTTTTTCTTGTTTGCTTCGTCTGTTTAAGTCCAGCTTTATTCTTTTGCTCTTTATCTTTGTTTTGCTTTTATCTTCTAAGTTTGGACGGATTTTAACTCTGAAACTGTTCATTATATGCGAGGTCCTTCACCTCATATCCTCATTTTCATCTAATTACAAGCCATTCTTTTTTTCAGCTTTATTGAGATATAATTGACAGGTAAAATTATAATATTTTTAAAGTACACAAAGTAACGATTTGATATACACAGACATTGCAAGAGGATTTTGAGTTAATTAACACAACATTACCTCACCTCACATACTTATCTTTTTTTTTTTTTCCTTTTTTGGGCGAGAACCAAGCCAATTCTTGACAGCTATAATTCATGGTTAGGCCTTGACGATATTAATATGCTATCCAGGAATACCTGACTTCTGCTGCTTTTCATATTTCTGATTGTGATGTATATAAAGGAAGAATGGCAAAAAGAAAATAAACAGATTAAAAATGGAGTTTGAACCTATAGTAACCAAGCACAGGGAACTGTAAGGTGTTTATGTATCATCTTATCTCAAACCCAAGTCTTATCATGGGCTGCCTATGGCTTCCCAAGACAAAAAGACTGTCAGAACCTGAAAGATAGAGACAGAGATAGGGATGGACGTGGAGATAGGAAAAGAGAGAGAGAGAGAGAGAAAGATGCTCCAGTTTTCTCCCCCGTGGGCTGTGCTCCTCGTCGGTTCAGCAGCACAGATGGAAGAGGAAAAGGGAGAGACCCGAAAAGTAACTCAACCCTCAGCGAGCTGGACATCAGCATCCCGTATCTGACCCGTAATGTTGGGGAAGAATGAGGAGGGGCGGGGAGGGGGGGAGCAGAGAGCTTCCTTCCCCGCAGAGAAGGCTGAGTTGGAAGGTGCCCTCTCTCCTTCGGACGTGACATCACTGCCTGTAAGACCCCGGGAGCACGTCCTGCTGCAGTTACCGTAAAGCTCTCCAGTGATACCGCCTGTGGTAAGGCAAACCGCAGGAAGGGGGTGTGTTGGGAAATAGCACATTGTTTCAGGGTGTAATTACCATCACAACTCTCTAGAAGAATGATCAGAGATGGCAAAGAACTTGGGAGTAAATGGGTGTTCGGGAGCTCAGATACAGGGACTGTATCTGTTAGAATTGTGCTATGCCCACTGCATTAGTAATTGACTCGTGTCTTCGCCTCTGATGAATCCTAGATTCTCATTCTTTTAATTATCACCCACACGGTAGTTTTAATGTGTTATTACTCTACTGAACTTAGAAGACTGCATTTGCACTTGATATATTATTGATATGCAGTAGATGCTGTACATCTTAGATGTGAAAGGGAAGTGGTATTAGGATAATATGACTTTAGGTTAATAGGAGGACATTTTTTCCTATGTTTCTTCAACTTTTCAAATCAAGTGTTAGCCCTAGAAGGAGGCTCTGGGATATGAGATATAGATTTTTATCATATAACCATCATATAACCAACTTCTATTGTATTTTCTGTGTGCTATTTCATGGTTCATTATCCAGTTGGTTCAACATTGGTATAACCTTTTATTATTTTATTTTATTTAAAATTAATTTTTACTGGAGTCCTGTTGCTTTACGATGTTGCGTTAGCTGCTACTGCACAGCAAAATGGTATAAACTTCTATAGTCTCACCTCTTCTCCATTTTTTCTGAAGGGTCTCAATTGAAAGTCAAAATTTGCCATTATTTTTATTTATTTTTATTATTATTATTTGCAGTACGCGGGCCTCTCACTGTTGTGGCCTCTCCCGTTGCAGAGCACAGGCTCTGGACGCACAGACTCAGCGGCCATGGCTCACGGGCCCAGCCGCTCCGCAGCATGTGGGATGCTCCCGGACCGGGGCACGAACCTGCGTCCCCTGCATCGGCAGGCAGACTCTCAACCACTGCGCCACCAGGGAAGCCCTGCCATTATTTTTAGAAGGAAATTTATCTTCATGGGAAAATATCCCATTTGGGGAAAAATTTTCCTCACTAAATGTTGATCCAGTGTAACTGTATATGTGATTTTTAGATTCGTATGTTGCGTTATTCGTATAACCAATATTCATTTCAGTGTTCGTCCATTTAGTGATCATGATGGGTCCAGGTGACGCAGAGATAAATGGTCTCACCCCCAAGCATCTCAGTCTGCAGTCGGGTGTCTTAGCTCATGACCTACAGGCCACATGGTTGTTACATACATAGCAAGAGATTTGCTCTTCGAACGATTGTGATTCTTCTTATGAGAGGAGACTGTCTTGCAAAGATTTCAACCTCACTCGTGGTGGGTGCATGTTGTCAGATGTGTTCCCATCGTTGCATCCTAGGTTCTCAATGGTGAAGAAACACATCTATTTTCAGTCCTTCCACAGTTATCTCCAACACTTTTGTTTTGATCAGATGTACAGAACTGGAAGTATAGCCTCAACTTTACCCCTGGACACTTATCTGTGAGATAATCTACAATTTGCCCATCAGCCTGGGGAGTTACTGTCTATTCACGAGCTGCCTGGCGCTATCTCCTCCCAGCATAACTCCACCCGGGCGGGGACCAAACTGGCTGGTTCACTCACCTCTCTGTGAGGCTAGGCTTATATTTGGCATTCAGGAAATATTTGTTCAATGAATGAATATATAACCAATTGCAGATTAAATATCAAACTTTTGGGGCTGTGCTAGCGTTCCACTGGGGAACAAAACGTCAGCTAAAATGAGTTTGCTCTTAAGTGATTTCAAGGCTTCTGACGTTAGTATTGGAGGCTTGTCTGCACTGTTAGCGGAGAAGACATTTCAGGCCTCTATTCCTTCTCATCTCCTCCAAAAAGTCCACAAAGGACCCCAGGAAAGAGTGTGAGAGCAGAACTAAACGATGTGACTGAATCTAGTCATCGGGGTGCTGAGGTGGGAGCACAGGTGGTGTTGCTGCTAAGGCCAGATTTCTGGGGGGGGGGTTGTCCCTCCAACGTGGTCACCTTCAACACTACAGATGCCAGAGTCATCCAGGTACAGGACAGCAACAGTTAGAAAACCTGGTCCCTTTACAACTGGCGGTTCCTACGTAGAATTATTTTTGTTAGGATCCATAGTATAAAATACAGTGTTTTTCTTGGTCCCTGGTATTCATGGGTTTTGTGTGTTTTCTTAAAGAGTGATGAAGGTCTGAAAACCATGCACTGCTAGGAATTGTAGATTATTGTTACCTTGGTGCTCCTTTAAGGATGAAATAGAAGAAATATAATGTGGATATTTTCAGCTCTCTTATGATGAAGATACTTGTTGTATTTCTTTCTAGCACTTACATGCACTTAAGTATAAATAGACTCTATTTTCAATCATTTCAGGAGGAAATTTCAGGATTGCTCATCCTCTCTAAGTACAATAATTTGGAAATAATTCAACAATATTCATGAAAGGACAGGTTTACAGGTCCTTCTTGCTGGACTGCCCCATCTGGCTCCTGAGTTCTCTGTCACATTCAAACGTTCTGGGAGGGAGGATGGGATTGGCCCTTTCCGGGTCAGACATCCACCAAGATCCCATCACCTACAGGCATGCGAGTGACAGGTGACATGTCACAACGTATGTTCCGTGATGTCCTCAGCAGGGCATGTGACAGATTGTCGGGCCCCAGCAAAGGGCGTCAGTAAGAACATGGATACACACGCAACATCTTCAGCACGGAAGGGGGATGTGGCACGTGTGGTCCTGAGCGTGGAGCTGAGGTTGGCGGCGAGCTGTGTGATGGTGGGACCGAGACGAGGCAGCGGAGGTAGGTGGATGGGCGGACGGCCATGGCCGGCGCTTTCCAGCCAGGCCGGCGAGGGGAGCAGCTTGCGGGCACCTGTCTGCTCCTTCCTGGTCGCTCTTGGCGCTTGCTCTCCTGTTGGGCTCAGATTGCCTTAGCATCTGCTCCAGGAGCACCTGGGGAAGGCTCCTGGAGCAGAGGTGGCTGTGAAGTGTAATGTCTGTGCCATCCTGAGGGCGCAGCTGGGCGTGGGAGAAAGCAGGGGGAGAGCGCGCAGTGACCGGACTGCACAGAGCCCCTGACTGTGATTAAAGGAGGAACTGGAGCGCCTGGACCCCAGCCCAGGTTCCTGGGGACCCCCTGTGGCTGCAAGCCCAGCAAACCCCTCGGCCTCAGCCTCCTCCTGTGGGAACAGAGGGCAACTGCAATGGGGACCACCAAACCCCATGCCCGTTTAAGGCTTTGGACTTCTAAAATTTAATGTTTGGTGGGTCTTTTGTTAATTAAACAGCTCTATCAAATCAGTCTGAATAAGTGAGAATTTGTGCTGAGTTTCCCTGCTAAAACACCTTTTTCAGATACTTGAAGACTAGCCTCTCTAATGATTTTTGTTTTTTAATGACCACTCAGAACAATGCCCTGTGGCTTTGACTTTTTAAGTAATATTTGCTGTTACAGTTATCAGTATAAATTGATACTTTATTTTAAAATTTGTAGAAAATAAAATGATACTAAAGAAGGAAAACGGTTTTTCATTAACCCAAGGTAACTGCTTTTTATTATTCTGGCACATGTTTTTATATCTCTTTCTACGTATGGATATTTGTGCATGACTTTTGCACTTCTCTAGAATCTACTTTATACTACGTACTAGTATTTGAACACACTAAGATTATTTTATGTACTTAGATATGTAAGCATAAAGTAATGTAAAAATGCAGCAAAAGTATTGTTGAAAGTATTGATTTCATTAGATAAATGGGTCAAGAGTGCAGAACAAAGGGGCATCAAACGCTTTGCCTGCCTCTCTAAGGAGAGCCCCATCGCAGACCACGGGGCGTTAGGTGGAAAGAATCCAGTCGCCACCAGAGCGTCTGCACTTGGTATAAAGCTGACTCTCCCCTTGTGTACCTGACCTTTAGTAGCAGCCTGTGAGCTTGTGTGTACATGTACTGGATCCTAACATTAGGCAGTTAGGCTGCCTTAGGGTAGGTATTTATTATTAATTTCCATCCAATAGGTCACTGGTGCCAAACGCTTATTTTTTTTTAATTGGAGTATAATTGCTTTACAACGTTGTGTTAGTTTCTGCTGCACAGTGAAGTGAAGCAGCTCTATGGATACATCTATCCCCTCCCTCTTGGACCTCCCTCCCACCCACCCCCCATCCCGCCCCTCTAGGTCACCACAGAGCACCGAGCTGAGCCCCCTGTGCTATACAGCAGGTTCCCACTAGCTCTCTGTTTTACACATGGTAGTGTATATATGTCAATCCTAATCTCCCAATTCGTCCAACCCTCCCCTCCCCCCCATGTCCACATGTCCATTCTCTACGTCTACGTCTCTATTCCTGCTCTACAAATAGGTTCATCTGTACCATTTTGCTGGATTCCACATATATGCGTTAGCATATGGTATTTGTTTTTCTCTTTCTGGCTTACTTCACTCTGTATGACAGACTCTACGTCCATCCACATCTCTACAAATGATCCAATTTCATTCCTTTTTATGGCTGAGTAATATTCCATTGTATATACGTACCACATCTTCTTTATCCATTTATGTCATTAGACATTTAGGTTGTTTCCATGTCCTGGCTATTGTAAACACTGTATGATTGCACACTCTGATTATTTTTAAAGGTTTTAATTTTGGAGTGGTTTCCAATATCATGCTGAATGTCTCAGCTGAGTCTGTGGTTCAGGTGGTGCAAAGAATGAGCACATCCTAATCAGACCACGGTGCGGCCTGAGGGGCGGGCGAGGGGAGCCTGCTTGGCTCAGAGTCAGAGGGACAGGTTCCAGCCCCACCGCTGCTGACGAGAGCCTGTGGCCCTAGAAAAGCCAGGTATAGGGCCTGGTTTTAGCTTACTGATAACACCAGCCCCGTCTAACTCCAGGGCTGACATCATTAGGTCAACATGTTTCAAGGCTCACATGTTCAGCCAGTCATGTAAATATCATTCACTTATTCATTCCTTTACTGAGTATCGCTTACACACCAGCCCCTGTCCTAAGTGACGGAGACATAAACGGACTCAAATTGCCAACTGATTATTGCAGGAGACAATTGTTCAAAACCAGCTATGGTTGGCAGGGAGCATCTCAGTGTTTGGTACACATCTTAATTAGTCCTCACAAGAATACTATGATATGTGTTCTATTGTCCTTTTTCATAAATAAGGAAATTAAAGAGGTTTTAAAGAAATTAAGAAAGTGTTGACATCTTGTCCTAATTTATGACTATAACTAAGAGTAGGATATACCCGACAGCAAAATTTTCCTTGTAATTCGCACTAATTCTACCTAAGAGGCAAGAGGAGTTTTAAATTATGATAAAAACTCTTCAGTTATTCCTGAGAGATTTTGGAAAAACAGGCTTCGTAAAATACGACAGAGATCCATAATTGCACGTGTACATTTGCTCTTTTTAAATCCGTATACTCAAAAGTAAAATTTCAGAAATAATGCCATGCTCAATATGGACTTAAGTGGAGGAGAATTATTTTAACATTATTTTAGTACAGTAGATGTTTGGCTGAAACCATTCTTTTCCTGGACAGAAATCTGACTGACCCGAGAGACCCTGTGGTCCTCCTGGTAGCTTCCCGCCAAAACCACATCTCCAGAGCAGCAGCGACCACCGTAGCCGCCGTGCCCCGGGCGTTGAGGCTGGGCCGGCAGGTGCAGGGCCCGAGCGCTGCAGTCAGCGCATTCCCTCTGCGCTCCGCTCCACCAAAACCGTAGTTTGTAATTAAAAGAGCTCTGTGTAGCATGGAATTAAAACATGACCGAGATCCCAGAGATACTGAGCTCCAAAAGTAAAAAGCCCAATATAACCAATAAGCATCACCGAAAGCACATCTTTTCCAGGATTCTGCATCTTTATTTGATTTGCAAAGGATTTCAGCCATGCATGCCAGGCTCCATCCCCGCGCCAGGCAGTGAGCCTCCGCCCCTTCGCCTCGCTCCGCCCTGTTTGCTAGGCTGCCAGGCTTTTAAGAGTAACAGGCTCTTCTCTCTCAGCTCCCTGACTTTATTTCATGGTTATTCGTGTGTGAACTGTGTTCTGGGCTAAGGATAACTGATGAAAACACACGTGGACAGCGCGAGGTAGGGAGCATCTCCTGTCCTGCGCGCATCGCTGTAACCTTTGCCCTTTGCCCTGGGGCAGCGGCGAGCGTGGGCAGTGTGACGCCGCGGAGCTGGCCCTCGAATGCCACGTGCGGACGCTGCTCAGAAACCCGCTCTCCTACGAGAAATCCTCTCCCTGAGCGGGGCGAGCCGCCGGTCAGGAGAGCGAACGACCTTCCGCCACCGTTGAATTCTGCCCTTGGAAGCTGTGTGTTTCCTGAGCTCGCGTTCCTCAGCTACAAGAGGCCGAGATTTTTCTGTAGCGGCTGCCGTTGCAGCTGATGAGAAGGACCCGAGGTTGGGAGGGGAGAGAAGCAAATACCTAGAGAAGTGGAGGGTTTTACGCAAACATCCTTGAATAATGTGTTTAAATAATGTGTTTGGGAGGTTGTTTCCAGAAAAATGGATTATAAACTGAAAATGTTTGCCGGGTACTACAGTGTCTTCTGCCCTGCTTAATGGCATTCTTTGTCATTATTTGAATAATTTTCAATATTATATTATTGATATTTTATTTCCGGGGTATATTTTCACCAATACATCACTTAAAAATCATTAATTTGATTTAAAAAGTTTTGAGTTTAGAGAACACAACCATTAAAAGTTTAAAGAACGAAGTGTAATCGATGTTTAATATATATAGTAAATAACGCATTTAAATTAGCCTCTGGATTTCTGAAATGTGCCGTTGTCATATTTCCAAGTAGTGCCTGAATCATTGTCTTGGGACAAAATAGAGAACATCTTGGGTGGCATTACAGAGCAACTCCGTTTAAGCCTCGTGAAAGCTTACTCTTCTCAGCACGTGAAATCGGCTGGATAACTGTACCCTGGAAAAGGGTGTATTTGTAAATGTTTCGATAGTCCGAGAACTCTTGAATCAGCCACCGTTTATTACTGCCCCCCCATCCTCCCATCCCCTGTGCTGTCGCTGGAACACGTGCCACCTGACAGCAGGGAATCTAAGGAAGGGAGCATGATTAGGAGTCGGGGGTAGACAGGAGGAAGGGAAAACCCACAGATAAGGGGATAATGGCCAGAATCCCATCCTAGGCACTGCAGGCTCTTTGTGTGACTGACAAGCAGTCGGGGGCCAGACTTGGAGTTTATAAGTATCGTCATGAAAAGGTGGTTCAGAAAGAACACTGTGTACAGATCTTTGATGCCCTTCATAAACGTGTTTCAAATCTCAGAGGAGAAGTATTATATTCGAGTCCAGAAGCTAAGTAGCCTGGCTGGGGGCTGCGGTCCTCCCTCACTGTCCCCGAAAAATCACAGGAACAAAATGCAATGAAAACCGCAACCAGGTGGAATCATGAGACACCCGCTAATCCACACATATTAACTAGAGCAGAGCTGCCAACCGCAGTGCAGCTGGACCAAATCATCAGAAGAGGCGCCCAAAGTAGAAAGGAGCTGAGCTTGGTTCCAGAGGGCGGGAAGGGCCTGTGTCTTCGGAACAGGGAGGATCCCAGGCGTGTGATGCCCGCGGAGTGTGTCTGACGACGGACCCGCTACTTGCCTTTCAGGCGAGCAGGGGCCGAAGGAGGAAGCCCACGGCACTGAGCTCTCGTGGGGAGCAGAGCACGCAGGGTAGCACAAACGGGAGCTTATCCACATTGGTGTAGAAAAATAAATGAAGGTAGGAAGTATCAAAGAGCTGGCCACACACGCTGCATGGGATCCAGTCCCCAAGCTCAGAAGTCACGGGCTTGTGCGTGTGGAGTCGATGGATGAGGCTTGGTGAGAAAATGCTCTGAAAGGCTCATCTGAACTCAAGCTGCCCATCCTGCCAAACTGCTGAGCCAGGAGGTGTGGCGTCCCCGAGACAGGAAGCAGTAAGTAGAAAGGACCAAAATTAAAACCGAAGGAAAGGAGCACAAAGCACTAAAGGCAGATACAAATTTACATCAGAAGAAAAGCCAACTGCGATTGCTTTCGGTGTAGTTCTTAAAATTGCTCATTAAAGAAAATTTCTGCCAAGATCAGGAGTGTGGATAGTTTTGAGGAGAATTAAACAGCTGAAAAGGGGAATAACAAAGACCTCAATTTAATTAGGGAGAAAGTGATAGATATGGAGACAAAGGGAATCCAATACCTACTCAGTGTTCTGGGAGTTCGGCAGAGAGTGACAGAATCAGCAGCGCGTTTATTGATGTTCATCCTTTTGGCAACCAGGCAGACGGAACCACAGCCCCGTCTTTCTTCCACGACGGGGGAGACATGCCTGCACCCCACTCCCTCCACGATCAGTTCATCATTTGGAACGTGAAGCAATAGAGGACACTAGTCTCAAATCTGAAGACCTAAATAAAGCAAGCAAGAAGGCTTCTTGAAAAAAATCACTTAAAATCAAGGAAACCAACAGCTAAGTGAAAATAAATGGTTAGACATTGAGAAGTCATAGAAGGCAGCTCTGTTGACAGGTGCAGCTCTCAGCGCCCCTGGTGATCACGGCCAGTGACCGAGGACACAGGCTGCAGACAGGGAAACGAAGACAGTTAACGGGGGCCAGTGGGACATGGAGGGAAGATGCGATGAGCATATTGGCATGCCGAGTCTGGCATTTGTCAAAGCAGAACTTCGGATATAAATTTAAAATCTCATAAATTAAATTGTAGAGAATAAGTACATTATGTAAATTTGCAAGGCAGCATTTAAAGATGTTAATATACAAAGTCAGACACCAGTGGGGAAGAGTAACTTTAAGGAGATCACGTGTCAGTTTCCTCTCAGGTACTTGAAAATTAAAAGTCACTGTTTACAATGACAAATCAAAGGCTAGAGGTTTAAGCATGATATGGCAAGTTACGTCCCCTGACAGGGCTTGTCAGGTTGGCGGCCCCACAGCCAATGACGGGTGAACTCAGGGACACTGCGCAGGTGCCCGAAATATGGAGAGGGCGGGGTACGGACCTACAGCACCAAATGCGCTGATGAAAGTTCTCTGGGGATGAGGGTTTTCTTTCCTGTGCTTTTTCACAAAGAAAAGAAAACCTTTTCATAATCAAGGATTTGTCATCCTTTTCACATCATGTCAAAGCTTGGGATTAACCAACTTTAGTCTCTTGAATATCAGTAAGCGCCAAACTAAAGGAAAAACGTTACTTATTAGCAGCCGTAGTCGGCATTAAAAATCACAGACCTGTTTATCTGTCACAAAATAGATGTTGTGGCACGCAAAGTGGTGAATGTCCTACTGCAATGTCTCTTCTCCCACCCGATGACCCGCAGCCTCGGAGGGGTTTGCATCCCTCGTCTCCGCCCTCGCTGCTGTGCAGACCCATTTAGCCCCCATGCTTCCTCAGGGGTCACCGTCTACCACCCGCTCCTGAACCTCCCTGCCAAATTCTTCACACTGAACTCTAGCAGGTTTGATACATTTTATTTCCAATATTGCCTTCTATCTTAAGGTATCAATAAAAAAATGATGGTCATAATTCTGCAAAAGCACAAATAATAGAGGACTCTCAGAACATATAACTCTGATGAGTCTAATACAGACCCAGGGAACTTGTCAAGATGCAGATTCCTGGGCCCCGCTGTGCATGTATGGCCCAGGAAGTCCTGGATCTTAGACCCTAGGGATCCGCATTTCCAGCAACCACCCACAGGTCCCCCGGAGATGGCTGTCCAGGGACCATGTGCTGAGAATTATTTTTCTAGGGCTTATAATTGGAATATTTTGTGTTGATTTTAAAAAGTTCCCTCCTTTGATTTCCTATTACAGCTATAAAAGCTGCATGTCTAAAAACAAATATTTTACTTTTACCTGTTTTTTAAACAAAACTGTAAATTGAATCATACATTCTGCATCCTTCTCCATCTGGTCTCTTCCACTCAAGTCTTTGTGGAAGGCATCCCCCACCCCCAAACCCTTCCTGCGTCCAAAAGTTTTCAGCCCAGAGTCCTTCTCAGACACAGTGAACTGAAGATTCTCCAAGTTTAATGATAGTGATTTCCTGAATTACTTGGGGTTTTCATATTAAAGCTGCATTTTGGTTACATACGTTCATAGGTGTTTCGAACTGAGGTAAGTATAATTGACAAGCTTGGTTGGCTGATCTATTCCTAATTATCTGAGGTGATGTTTTTAATTTCGTTATTTTCCAATTCCAGCTATTTGAGCTACTCATCTATTTAGTACTGGTTTATTGAAATGTTCTTATGAGATTGACTTTAGAAGGAATTTTAACAATGTTTCATAATAGTTAAACAATTATTAATAATGTATCTATGAACCTAGGGTCATACCCTTACATACCGTAATTTATTAAAACGAATTGAATGAAATACCACATTCATTACATCAATTTTACAGATACCTGGTGATATGTGTATTTTCATGTTATTTCTTAAATCCCCTTCCTTTGCTGTCTCGGTTAGAAGCTCTCCCCTTGAATTTAGGTTCAGCATCAATAAGCCCAGCACGCGGTGGAGGAATGTAAGCTCCTTGACACCAGAGCGCTAGGGGCTACTTTGGCAAACACAGTGCATCATCACCCAGCATTTTCCAGGTGCTCAGAAAGAGATGTTCCTTTGGGACCGGCAGGGAATTGAAAAATCACTCTTTTCTTTCAAATGGCTTCATGAATTTTACTCAATGTTTAATATAATGCACTTTTTTTTTTTTTTAGTTTTATGGGGGAAAAGGGTGTTTTGATGCTAACATTTTAATGAATGATTTTTTACAAATTAAAATCTCAGTGCCCCAAATTATTCCCCCAAATGTGTTCAGACCACTTCTTAAAGTTGGAAAGGCAGTAATGAAAAACTAGTTTATGGTCTCAAAGAAAGGGTCACACGGTTTATTTACAAACGATCCAATTAAAATGAGAAAGCTTCGTATGTGACATCATTTGCTTGTGTGAGTTACATGCGCTCCTAGCACACAGCTGTCCCAGTAATGGGAAGCAGGGTCCCCGTGACGCGTGGATGATGGGTATCCAGTCCGTCCTGCAGCTCCTCTTGTCGAAAATCCCCCTTTTAGCCTGTGAACGGGTCTTTGTGGAAACGTGAGACAGCATTCAATTAAATGAAAACGCACATCAACCTTTACGCATCTGCTTCACCAAATGTAGGTGAATACGGTTCCCAAGTTTTAACAATTTACCCCCGATAAAATTACATCAATTATTTAACAAGATAACTAATTAGTTCTCTTAGACAGGTAAAATCACTTGAACATTATATAAGTTACTGGAAAGTCATGGTATATCATAAATAAACGAAAAATATCCTTAGCCTGCAAAGCAGTAAGCTTCAAGACAGGGTGCAGGGTCTTCAGCGCTACAACAGGACCCAGCGGGCTGATCAGGGCCTTCAGATTCCAGAGCTGAGTGTCTGACCTCGGCTGCCCGCATCTCCAAGGCCACTTTCCCTTCTTGGACAGTCTTGGTCAGGGAATCGTTGCCATCTGGCTACCTCATCTCTAAGTTCCAGGTCCGGGAGTCTGTGAGCACGATTATAAATTAATGTGAGCATGGAGCCAATCATCTGCAGTTTTTTTCTTATTTGCACGTATTTGTCTAACTCTGCATGAAAAACATTTTCATCACAGAAATTCCTTGTCAGAGATAAGGTGGTCTGCCCCTCCGCAGGCCGTGCAGCCACCCTTGGTGGCCGAGTCTGCCGTTCACACGAGGGGCTCCCACCACCTCCCTGCTGCATCTTTGGGAGTGCCTGCCCAAGGGGCGCGCTGCTCTGTGATCTACCGAGCCTGCCGGTCAGCGCTTCCTACTCCTGTGGGGTCAGGAAGCAAACCTAGGGCTCGGGGCCAGCGCTGGGGGTGCTTCCACAATCCCTGGAGGCTGGAGGGGCAGGGCCGCTGCTGCCGGCCGGTGGTGGTTTCCACGGCAACCTCCTGCCAGGGCAGCTTCCTCTTTCACCTCCTAGAAGAAGGGAGGGCCCTCTGGGAGCTGCCGCTGGAATGTCGGCCCGGGGGCACTCTGCCTCTGCAGGACCCAAGAAGATAGGAGACGGTGGGATCGCTGCGGCTCCACGGGGTCCTCTCCACCCGCGCACATGCGTCACACGGGGGGCGGGAGATGCGGCAGCCGCGATTTTACGCCCTCCTTAACGGGCACCAGCTTTATAAAAGGGTTAAATTCCTTTCTACCTGATGACAAGCACTCTTCCGACCGGTAGTGCCTAAAACGGTGCTCTTCAGGTAGTATACACTTGACTAGAAACTCAGCCAAAATCATTTAACTAATTCTGTGTGTAAACAGAGGAATAGGGTTTGCTGGTGCTGGCTACGACTTCCATTCGCAAAATCTGGACTATGCTTATTTTTCTTAGCCATCTGTATGTTCACTAGAGAATTGTTTCTCTCCCATAACAATTTTGACACGTAGAGCAGAAAAAGCCACATCATTAAGAAATTCGAGTTTCCCAGCATGTATGTCCTGACCCAGTTCAGAGTCCACTTATCCACCTGTTTAGTGTCAGGCTTGTGGTTTTGAGGAAGCTCATTTGAGGAAGAGTGTAGCTTTAAAATGTGTTTGAAATAAAGAATCTGGCACTTGTGTTATATATGATGAAAGGTGATGTGGCTTTAGTATTTCTACAAGTAAACTTTTGACTTTTAAATAGATGTCGCACTTTACGCGCACACATGCTGCTCCACTAAGACCTGCTGGATACATAGGCCCTGTCCCCAGGATACAGGGAAACATCTTAATTAATCCTGAACTTGCCATGTTTTAAAAAACAACGGCTCTGTTCATTCCATGAAAGATAGGAGATGGGCAGAACACTTGTGTTCTGGTCCAGGTTGAAAAATAGCTCAAATAACTAGCGTCTGTGTGGGTGTTGGCAGATGTCTTGCTCTGACTATTTCAGGAGATCCACACGGTTCCCTTCAGAAGGGAGCATTAGCCTTGCGGGCATGTCCAGTAGAAACTCGGCTGGTTAAGTCTGGTGCGAGGCCGGTGCGGAGGGTCCTCAGGGCCCCGGAGCTGCAGGCCACGTGCTCTATTCTTTCCCTGCACCCTTTGCCTCACCTGGCTAGGTCACCTCTGGTGCCTCTTGCCTTGGGGTCTCCTGAGCGCCTCCCCTGTTAAAGGGGCCCCGGAAACTTCCAAGACCATGATCAGTGCTCACTCTGAAACACTTTACTGGACATTCAGGGCGCAGCCCGTGCTTCTGTTCATTCATTTTCACTGTCGTACAATCACTTCATGCTGTCACCATTTCACAATTCCTTTTCTATTCTTATGGCAGTGGAGTTTCAGTTTTTTCACAGGTTATTAGATCCCTAACTCACACCATAAAAAGTCTAGGTTTTAGATTGAGGATTTTATTCAAGATATTAGAAGGAAACACAGTGATAAGACAGTAATGAGAGACGCTGATGCAATAAGGTCACGAAGTGCAGGCTCTTGTGAGCATGTCTCTGCTGTGAACGCCTTAACCTCATGACAGCCCCACACAGGGGTCACACACAGGGGTCCCGCTGCCATCTTACTTCACCAAAATTGAGGCCACAGCGCTGAGGGCTTACGTGACTTGTCCAAGCTTGCTCTGCTCGCAGTGGACGGGCCTGAATCTGAATCGGGTGTTTGGTGTTAGACTCACTCGACAGCTCACTCTCCTACTTCACGGACTGAAAGGCTCTTCAACAGGCAAGAGCTGCTTCCGGGACGGCCAGCTCACCTTTCTTTTCCCCTGGGACAGCCTGGCCCTTGAACTCAGTTTCCCCTGCAGCCTCTATTTCTGTCCAGGTGGGAGACAGTGGCCCTACCCTACCTGCCTGTCAGCCTGGGACCCAGCACTGCTGCCACGTGTCCTTCCCTCGCTGGGGCAGGGGCGGGATCTGCTCTCCCCAGCTCACATCAGGCCACCTCTCCAGGCGCTGTCCTCTGTGGCCACCAGACACTTGGCCACAGTCCTGTTCACCCAGCGGGGGTGGAGGGGTCTCCACAAAGAAGCACTGACTGGTACGTGAGTGAAAATAATTGGCTTTAAAATGCTTGGGAGCAAAGTACCATTTATACAAAGAGTCCAGCCTAGAGATTTGTAAAGGCTGCCTGTATAGAGACTGGATGATTCTACACGATTTCCAAATAATGTGCATCATATTCCTTCAGCTTAGCAATGGCCAGAATAAATACTCCCCTGACCGTCTTTGCTTGACCATGTATATGTTCACAAACCAAACATTTTACAGGAAAGTGCACGTAAATGTGAACCTGGCCCGGGACCCGCTCAGAGGACCCGACCCTGCAGAGGACGGGACAGGACGAGTGTCTTCAGGTCACTCATCCGGGCCTTGTAAGGGGCCTTCTAATTACCTGAGTGCTGGCGGGAAACCGCGTCAGAGCATCTACTGAGTCCCACCAAGCCCTTGTGATCAACGCTGGGGGCGGGTGTGACCGAGAGTTCAAAGTTCCGGGGCCTCCTGGACGCTAACAGGCAGACCCGGTTCGGAGGGAGGTGGGTGTGAGTGCAGCGGCCAGGGGTTGGGGGAGAAATAGAGACCCCCGACCCGGGAAGCGGGGCCCAGGGGCACCACGAGGGACCCTCCCGGCTGAGCCCGCCGCCGCGCCCTCACGATGCACAGCAGGGGGAGGAAGGGTCAGTCAGTTTCCTGGGGGCCTCGCCGTGGAGACGCCGTGCGCACGCACGTCCCTGCACGGCAGGTGCACGACCCGCCAGGAGGCCCCGCGTGCAATCTCCGCCCCAGAGGCTCCAGGATCGGGGAGATAAAGGGCGACTCCTGTGTCCTGAGTCCCCACCTCAGCCTCGGTCACCGCGCGTCCTAGGTCCTGACTTACTGTGCGGCGAACCGGCCAGGAAACTACAGTAATAGGTAATTTATAAAACTGACAAAAATCCTCCGCTAATGCCAGGAATAACTGAAGATTTTCAGAAAGGAAACAGGAATATTTCCCGGTGTAAATAATAGATAAAGAATGAAAAAGAATAAATGAACACAATCCAGCAGTACTCCCCTTAGGGGACAATAAACCCCGAAAAGTCCAATTTGTGCAGCAGGCCCATTAGGCAGGAAGTTAGAAAGCCAGACACTGTCCTTGGGCTCTGAGGGGAGTGACCTAATGCAGGGCTTGATGCCTCAAATAAAAACTGCGGAAGGAAGGAGCAGCAGCATTTCATTATCTTGCATCAGCTCAGTATGAACAGGCTTTATCCGAGATGATTTCCTCCAGCAAGTGCAGGGCGTGTGCCACGTGGCTGCCCCCTGCATCCCGGGGTCGGGGGCCCAGGTACACACGCGCCTTTGGTAGTGCTGTGCGTCGGCTCGAATCCTGAGGCTTTAACTCAGCTGCTGTTCTCATTTTGTGCCTAACTAATTTCTTTTGAGGTAACTATCTTACTGAGAGAAATTGCTGCTTTTAAGATAGGCTATATATATTTTTTTTTTAATTTTTTTTTTTTTTTTTTTTTGCAGTACGCAGGCCTCTCACTGTTGTGGCCTCTCCCGTTGTGGAGCACAGGCTCCGGACGTGCAGACCCAGCGGCCATGGCTCACAGGCCCAGCCGCTCTGCGGCATGTGGGATCTTCCCGGACCGGGGCACGAACCCGTGTCCCCTGCATCGGCAGGCAGACTCTCAACCACTGCACCACCAGGGAAGCCCTAAGATAGGTTAGATATTTTTAAAAATAGAAGTTTAAACCATATTGCTGTGGTGAACCCTCATACATTTCTATTTTCTACAAGAAAAAAAATCAGGAGTTTAAATTTTTATTTTAGTAACTGGGCCATTCTAACAATAACTTTTGCCCTGTGTTAGTGATTGTAGCATTAATTCCGGGGATTGTAGCTCTTCGGCTCCATTCATACATAAGTGAGTCTCTCTACATGGATGGTTTCAACATGCTGGTCTCTGTACTGAAGGCAGGACTCATGTAAGACTTTGTATTACTTTTCCTATGACTATGAGTTTTTCCCAGTATTTTCACCAAAGTCCATCATGAGGCAGTCGGGACAGGCCTGCTGTTAAGTGAAGTCTGTGAGGTCAAGGTCAGGGCTGCGTGAACAGGCAAAGTCTGGTGGACACCGAACCCAGGCCAGCGTTACAGCTCATCCCAGTGAGTGTGGGGTGCCCGCACTCTGCCTGGACAGTCCCGGGGGTGCCCGTGCTCTGCCCGGATGGTCCCAGGGGTGCCCGCGCTCTGCCCGGACGGTCCTGGGGGTGCCCGCGCTCTGCCCGGACAGTCCCGGGGGTGCCCGCGCTCTGCCCGGACAGTCCTGGGGGTGCCTGCCCTCTGCTCGGATGGTCCCGGGGGTGCCCGCGCTCTGCCCGGACGGTCCTGGGGGTGCCCGCGCTCTGCCCAGACGGTCCTGGGGATGCCCGCACTCTGCCTGGACAGTCCTGGGGGTGCCCGCGCTCTGCCTGGATGGTCCCAGGGGTGCCCGCGCTCTGCCCGGACGGTCCTGGGGATGCCTGCGCTCTACCGGTCTGGTGCACCCACAGCCCTGGCCGATGCTCTGGTGTTTCATGCTCACACTGCATCTGGGCTGGCTGAATGTTTGAAGTGAACTGACCAGAATAGACATGATCATCATATATTTTTTCTGTCTTACTCAAATCATTATCAATGTGCCCAATTTTATAGTGATTTTTTAAGAATATCTTTCTAAATTTAAAAAACAAGGGATGTAATTAAGGCTCGAGCTCGCTTGCATATGGCCAGATTGTAAAAATATACCTCCTTACCTTACAGTTTGCTTTCTCAAACCCAGTAGTGTACTTTGACTGATTAAGTTTTCTTCTCATGGTTTCCTTCCAAGGATGTCTTTGGTAGGAAAGATACATAAAATTCCAATAAGTATCTTTGCATAATGTATTTCAATTACTGAGATAACTCAGCAGTAGTGGTTTGGGGATATGTGTGTGTTTTAAGAATGACAATCTTACTTCATTTTGTTCTGGTGGCTTGGGGAAATTCTTGGAAGGCCCCTAATAATGGACAAATAAGACACATTTCTGTTTAGCGTATCAGTTACCTTATAAAAATGAATATTTTCTGTATGTTTCAGGGGGTAGAATCAGATTATTACAAGCCCTTTTACCAATTAAGTTTATAACTAACTTTAAAGAAAATTTATGGAACAAACGACTACTGAACACACACATCCATCTTCCTTTTGTCTCTGATCCTAAACAGATATCGGAAAACAATCAATGCTAAAATAAGTTAATTCCAGGAAAATGCTGGGAGACAGGAAACAGAGCCATCAGCATACCAAAAACTTGAGAAGTGCCCCCAATTGAAGAAGAGGATGGGGTCTTATCCTTAGAGAGAAAAGTTCTAGGGCAACTCCAATTCTCAGCACCAAGTGCAGAGAATTGAGCCCAGAGACGAGAGCCGTTGATGGAGGGCTTGCCTGAGAGCAGACAGACGGAAAGAAAGGATGGAGACGGTCCTTCCAGTGCATAACTGGGGAGGGCATTCACAGTGCTCAGCCAGGCCCTTGCCCTTTCCCCAAATTGTGCTGAAGTTGGGGGGGACACCAGCAGAGTTTCCCCAGAGGCTACAGTAGAAAATGAGTGATGAAGCCACTAACCAGTAAGGCCAGGGGATCATACATCCACACGAGTCTGGCTGCAAGCTTGCCCAGCTCAATGGGAGCCGAGTCAGGTTCATTCTCCACGATGCTCGAGATAGATGAGCCCTTGTGCTTGGAACCTGCACCTGCACGTGGCCACCAGAACCTGCAAACGCAGAACGGGCCTTTGTGAAAACCGACACTTAGAAGAGATGCATCAGGACTTGTATTTCCTCTGAGACGGAGGAGTCTCATTCCTCCCAGGTCCTTCCCTTACAACCAAAGCACCTTACACAGCACAACAAACAGGTAAGGGGGAGTAGAAGGCAGGGCTTGGACCTCACAGAGTTCCCATACAGCCTGGGCAGGTGAGTCCCCTGGAGTCCTTGTAGCTCCTGCAATCAAAGCACCTCCCCAAATATTTAGAAATCTTTAGAAAGATGTGGGAACTGCGGTTATAGATACAATGAATCTGAGAGTCCAGTTAAGGCTGAAAACACAAAGTACTGTTTGAGCCTGTGGAACAGTGCATCTCCAAGTGTGGTCCCCAGCTAGCTGCCTGGGCATTGCCTGGAAATCGTTAGAAGTGCAAATTCTCGGACCCCTGAACCTCTGAATCAGAGACTCCTGTGCATACAACTCAGGGCTTTGCAAGTGCTTCTGTGCTCACTGGAGTGGGAGCCTGCTGCTGTATGAGAAAGTTAGAATCCTGGAGCCCCTTCCCGCCCACGAGAGCCTGGACATCACCTCCCCACCTCGGCGGAAGCCTGCAGACACAGGACCCTGGAGGTCCAATTTCTAGAGACGTGCTCCTCAAACTTGAATGTGCATCCAGATTCCTATTAAACAGATGGTGATGTAACAGGTCTGGGTTGGGGCTGGGGATGATGCATGTTTAATAAGCTCCCGGGGGCAGGACCACACTCAGTGTCAGGGATCAGAGTGGTGCTTCCAGACTCGGCTGCACGGATAACCTGGGGAGCCCTGCAAACTGCTGGGGTGGGAGCCCCACCCTGGAGGGTCCCCGAATTGGTGTGTGTGTGGTCTAAGCACTGCCTGCTTCTGCCCCGGCAGAGACCTCTGAGGCAGGGGACTCTCCTACAGCTGAAGTGAGCATTCCAGACCCTAACTGGAGAATAAGGAAAGTGCCTCTGCTGAAAAGTGGAGCTCCAGTCTCCTCTTCAACAGCTCCCAGGCAGAAGTTTATATGGTTACTTGTGGGGAAACCTGCCCAAATGAAAAGAACTAGAGAAATTAATATTTGAGTCTCCACCTGATCAGGCAATATGTTCTCCCCACACTGACACACAAGGTGGTGAAGTGAAAGAAAGCCAGGCAGTTAATGTTCAGTTTGAAATTGTAAAGGGTAAAAAGAATCTTTTCTATAACGTCCCCTCAACTATCTGGAAATCAGCTTAACGGGAATTGTGGGAGATTTACAATTGTGGAAACCTATAAAGAAAGCAAACGTCTCACCTAACAAAGAGACAGTCTTACGGAGAATTCACCATTTAAAGCTGCCAATTCTCCCCAATCAATCTACTAAATCAACTCAATTAAAATATTAAATTTCTTCCATTGAAAATATCAAATCTCCAATAGGATTTTTGGTGGAACTCGAAAAGCCAATTCTGAAACTCATCTACAATATACACAAGCTCAGCCAGGTCAATTCCCAGATAAATGGCAACTGTGCTCATTGCAGAAGCTGCTCACTAATAATGTGCTGTTCAGTTTTAGTACAAAAACGTACACTGTCTCTGTCTTTCCTGGATTAATAATTTTTAGTAATTTTTGCGGATTCTTAGTTTTTAACCATGAACTTAATGTAAGAAAACTATCTTGTGAAGAATGAAGGACACGGCGAACGCTACGAGCTGGCTAAGTGCTCACAGCCAGTGGACCCTGAGACCGTATAGCACATACTCTCTGAAACCAGACCACCAGTTTTTTCAGCATACTATACGTTTTATTCTTTGAAAAGATGTAAGACTTACACAATACTCTAGCAACATTAATCAAGAAAAAACAGAGAGGATCTACATTTTCATATTAAATTTTTAATAGTAAACTATGCCTTTATAATAATGTAATATGAAAATGTAGACCTAATAGAAAATTTTCTAGAGAAATATATCTTACCAAAATTGATTCAAGAAGAAACAGAAGACTGACTATCCTTATATCCACGAACAAAATGGAATCAGTTAATGATATAGATCTACCTAAAAAAAAAAAAAAGTCCCAGTTAGTGACATGCTTTAATCAAACTCTCAGGGGATAAGATAACTACTAACTTTTACTTTACAGATTTTATTTTTTAGAGAAGTTTTCGGTTCACAACAAAGTTAAGAGGACGATACAGAGACTTCCCATATTTTCTCTACCCCGACGCGAGCATAGCACCCACCCCCATCATCGAATCCCCAGATGGTACGTTTGTTACAATTGACGAATCCACATGACACAGAACCACCCAGAGTCCATGGTTAACCTCAGGGTTCACTGTTGGTGGTGTTCATTCTGTGGGTTTAGACAAATGTAGCGTGACGGGTCTCCATCTTCATAGTATAACACAGCGTATTTTCACTGCCCCAAATCCTCTGTGCTCCACAGACATCAATTTTTAAACATTATTTTAACTGTTAATGGATCATGAGGCATGACAAGTTGCAAGGACATAGCCAGGCCAACCCCAGAACCCGCCTTTGAGCGTCACCCCACTCTGCTGCTGAGTGTGTCGGGGTCCTGCCGAGAAACAGAAGCTGATGTTTCCACAGAAGGAATTCAGTCCAGGGAAACGGACACAGAGGCATCTCAGGGTCCCCGAGTTCAGGGACGATGCTGCAGAGTGGCCCAGACCCCGGGGAGGGTTGCTGGCCCCTCCTCTTCCCAGAGCAGGTGGGCTGTGCTGGGTGTGTTGGAGGAGATGGTCACTGGGACCACCCGTGCTCCAGGGGACAGCCACTGACTACATCGGAGAGAGGGCGGTGGGCACCGGCATCGCAGTGTCCCTCACTGAGAACCAGTCTCAGCTGTTCGAAGCAGTGCCCACGTGCTCTGCGGGTTCAGGGGTGGACATGGGGCTGAGAGGCAAGATTGCTGAGTGTGGACGGAGCGCAGGGTGCCCCACTGGTTTGGGGACTTTCCCTCGGAAACGAGTTCTCCTCCGTCTCCTTTGGCTTCTGTCACTGCTGCCCAGGACTCCAATGTCCTTCTGCCTGCCTTTTACTCACACCGTTCCCTTGTTTCCCTTTGGAACTTTGAAAACCTATCCTTTTCATCTTGAATCCCCCAATTCTATGGTTATTTGTTTGGGTCTGAGTTTTCTTATTCATTACCAAGGATATTGACTGCACCTCTACATTTGTGAATTTACGGCCTTTACTTCTGGGAAACCTTTTGATTTCGTAAAAATATTTTTCTCCTTATGCTTTCTCTGTTCTGTCTTTCTGGAACTCTATTATTTTTCAAATGCTGCACTTCTTATTCTAGTATCTAATATTCCTATTTTTTCCTCTCACATTTTCCATTTCTTTTCTTATTTCTTATTTTTTCTATTTCCAGAAGAGATCCTCAACTTTATTTTATCATCTTTTGTGTTGATTTTTATTTCATTTCTCCCACCATATACTTAGTTTTAAGTAGGGTTATCAGATCTAGCAGATAAAAATACACAATGCCCAGTTATATTTGAATTTCAGATAAAAAAACAGCCTTTAGTATTATTGTAACTATGGCCAAATATTGCATGGGGCCTAGTTATACTAAAATAGTACTTGTTAATCAGAAACTCAAATTTAACTAGAAATCTGGTGTCCAGAGACCCCAGTTTCAAGATAGTTTTTCTCGTTTCTCAACCTTTCTCCTAATAGAGAGCCTTCAGAGATGCAGTGTTTCCTTCTATCTCTACAGATGAGGATGCTTTCAGTCTTCTACTTTTTGAAGGTTTTTTCCTTGCTCTGTTTACTTTTCCTGTTTCTGCTAAGTTATTTTTTCTTGCTGCCTTGTTTTGTTTACTTTAGAGATGTTTCTCCAGCGCCTGGTGATTATACTGAGGAGTGACTCATGGGAGGATGGCTACACTCTTGGGGGCACACTCTCAGGGGCTCACGCAGGACCCCTTGATTCTGGGGAGTAGTCCCTAACTGTCAGTATCTTCTGGGCAAGCTCCTGACCTCTGGACACTCTCTACTCTGCTGTTGGGGCCTGTGGTTACCACACCAGCTGCCAGCTTCCTGGACGCAGAGACTAGGAAAGGCTGCCGGTGATCCAACCGTTCAGAATTGAGCACTTCGCCTAATCTCACGTTTTGCGTCCTGTGTACGCTTCAGTTCTCAGCTAGGACTGGTGCTTGCTGGTCCGAATCCACCTCCACAAGGGGCTTTCTGGCTCCTATTGGGACGGAGGGAGGGGCGTCCACATCCCCCCCGGAAGACTCAGTTACCCCTGCCTCTCACTGACTTGACACTGTGATTTCAAAGGCACCTGGTGTTTCTAACTTTATGATTTTGGGGTTCTGTGGTTTGGATAGATAAATATCACTGAACAGGTTTATTGTTCATATATCATTTGACTTAAAAACATTATAAAACAGAAAGAGTTAAAATTACAAAAAGAAGAAACAATACAAACCTGGAAAAAGTGCCATAACTGAACTGTTAGAAAATCTAAAAAAATCTAAAATTTATTATTTGTTTTACACTGATTCGAAATGAGGCAAGGGGTAGTCAATTTGGCAATTTTGATATAAGACTAATTTGATCAAGTCCAATTTTCAGACCATCTTCATAACCCATTTATCTTCCCCTACGTCTACATGCAGTACGACATTGGGTTGTAAACCAATCATAATTTAAACTTGAGGAAAACTATTATATGGTCCAATGGGAAATGATCTGGCTGTGGCCAGTTATGGCCACTGTACCACCAACTCTCACCCCGGGAAACTCATTCTCTCTGAATTATGCAGGGGGTCACGTAGCATAATTACGTGACTCCCAAGGTTTCCACAATCTTCAAGTGAGAGAAATGAAGGTTTTGTCAGTATTAGAGTAGCTTATTGGTGGAACCATCTTATTTATGATGGGATTATTATTAGGTTTGGTTCTTATGGAAATCTGCATTAGAACCTCCCCAGAACCAAGTGTACGGGGCAGTCGACATGCAGAGCCAGAGCCCAGCTCAAGGACCAGCATGTGGTGTGTGCCCATTATTCTGATTTTTACAAGGTTTTGTGAGGCCAGACAAGCAGTTTCATAACTTCCACCCATATATTCAAGATGTAGTGGAATAATTGTAAAGACGTTAGAGACAGGGAACGTTGTTTCCTGAATGGGATAATGGGGCTGGCGTGGCGGTCGACCCCCTGCCAGCCCTCTGCCAGTGATGGAAATTCTTGTCTGTCTCCCAGAGACTGACAGTGAATCCAAACACCCAGAAGCATTCTTCGTGTGTACAGTACGGAAAGTGTATCGATTGGAAGTTGGCAAAACTTGACTTTTTTCACACAAATCATTGGGTCACTTGTGCAATTCTGAAGAGGCACAAACTTTTCAGGAAAGAGACTGAACAGTCAGGCACAGACTCCAGCCCCCCTGTGTGGTTAGTGCGTCAGAGTGAGGAGGGGTCTGCAGCAGCCCCTCGTCGGGGTTTAGGAGAGAAGTTTCCACGTTCGGCAGAGCCTCGTGGAGCTGGAGGATGACGGCAGCTGCGAGATGCAGCCATGTGGCTGGGAATGGGGGGCGGGGCGGGGGAACAGGGTGGTAGGGCCGGGGAACGGCCTGCGGGCCTGTTGCTCCGGATCTGCCCCCGTGGCTGTAGTCTGTGTGGGGCTGTGCCCCGTGGATTTGCGTTTAGAATTCAACAGGCAATTTCCACTTTCAAATACTTGTTATGTGTTTAAAACACGAATTTTCTATAAAGTAAATATAAGGTTTTGAGCCCAGTGTTATAAGGAACTACAGATGGAGACAAATCTCTATTCTTTGGAAGTTTTAAGGAATAAAATTTTCATGAGTTTGAGAATATGTCATAGACAAAAGCCTAGGTGTAAAAAGTCCTAGTAATAATAGCAATAATAATAGTAATCCCATAATGATAATTGTATCCCCAAAAGGAATTGATCAGAACTCTTTGACATACCTGTGGCTACAAAACCTAACATTTGGACATTAACTAATGATAGGTAACAGAGAAAATGGGAAGCTACTAACTGAAAATTTAACATGTTACTTGCCTAGATATGTTATTTTTCTCCATGGTTACTTTAATTCTAATGAGGACCTCTTAGAAGTATGATGATGTAACCAACATGAATAAAATACTGTTTGTGTTTATATAAACTCAGAAGAGACTGAGTTTAAATGAAAGTTTCCAAAAATGCAGGTAACTTTAAGACCTTTCGCTTTGGGATTTGCTGATAAATTCACTATTGTGATTCCTTTAACAGCTTCACCCATGCATCTCAGATTTTCTTATCAGGTCCATCGAGAGTCAGTCTTGTTCATGGTTCTGCATTACATCCCTCAAAGCCTGAAAACCAATGGAAGTTCCACTGCATCTCCTCCTCGTGGGAGCTGCCGCAGCTCGTGCTTGCTGGACCTCCCAGCTTGCTTCACAACCTGCTGCCCCATCAGCAGCTCTGCACACGTCCTTCGAGTAGAACATCTACGCTGGGAAAGCAGAAGTTGTACTGAAGACATTACATTTTTTTCTCTGAACTCTATACTTCCACTGATGTGGGCCAAAGGTATAAATAATACAATTCTTAAATCTTCATTGTAAATACTTCTGTACTTGTTCAGTTGCAGATTCTGAAACCAAATGGTGGGTCTTTTATTGGACGATTAAATGTCACTTCGGCTGGTTGAGACCCCGTGGGTTCCAATTCTTTCACTTAGATCGTTCTTTATTTTGCCTAAATTTCTGTAAATTTCAAAGTTGGTTAGCATGTCATTTCCTCGTTCAGGTCACTCATCAATAAACAGAAGATGCCCCCGGATGAAGGACTGTTCGTTAAATTTTAGAGGCCTCCTCTAAGCTTATTTAGTCAGTGAAAACATTGTGAGAATTTTCCATGTGCAAGACATGAAATGTGTGATGAAACTACACCTGACTTTTTGTCCTTTAGGGAGCGTTCAGTCTACGATTTCACCGATTAATTCAAAGCAACATTCTTTAAATACTGTAGCTCAGTTAGTGATGAGATCACTCGAATGCACTAAAACATGGCTCACGCGTCTCATCTTTTCCAAGCTGCTGTAAAGGCAGCAGTCATTGCTAACGTGTGTAAGTCCTGAGGCAGAGATGCTGGCTGGCTGTCCATAAAGGTACCATCCTTTCTGTGGGGTGGCTGCCCACCCCAGGACACTTCCCAGCCCCTGTTTGCATCTAGGTGGGGCTGTGAGACTGGGACTCATTCATGGAATTAGCCGAGTGAATGACTGTCAGCTCCTGGTCAAAATGGTCGCAAAGAAGTGAGTCCCTCCCACCTGCCTTTACCCCTTTACGTGAGCCACCTGCACACGGTCCAAGACAAGACGGAGTCTCGGGGTCCAGTGAGGTCACAAGTTTCTGAATCATCTTGTGAAGTCTGTGTGTGGAATCCCCACATTGAACTGTTATGTGACCTGCGCTTTTGAGCCGATACAACCTGGGGGAGGCCTTAGCTTCCTCTGGCACTTAGCACGTTCCAGGGAACGTTCTAGGCACATTCATAGGTGTTGATTTGTTTAATTCTAAAACCAAACGAAACCATGAGGGAGGTACATTTCTCACCTCTGTTTTGTAGTGGAGGAAACTGAAGCCCAAGGAGGCCAACGCCGTGGCAGAGTGCCCCAACCAGCGTGGGCTCGAGCTTGAGCCCAGAGAGCTTGGTCCAGGGTCCACCCTTGGGAGCTACACTGTACTTCTCTCAGGAAAACACTGTTAGGATCTCCAAGGAAACATCTCTGTCTTTATCTATCTCATCGTTTCCTTGCCCCGTGAGACCAGGAGGCCCATTAATGTCAATATAAATGGAGACACATTTGTTCTGATTTTGTTGTATGACAATAATGACAGTGGAAATTTATACAAAATTTGTTTCTCTTTGTAATGCATTTGCTGTCTAAAAGCATCCTGTCAGGCAGATGCTAACATTAGTGATCAGGTGACTTTCTCGGGGTACTGGTAATGTAGAGAGAGACGGGGACCCCAGATGAAAGGCTCCTCCCTCTGTTCTGCTCTCCGCAGCCCACAAGGCCTAACTGCTCCAGTGAACTCAGGAGAGTCCAAGCTCTGTCCTGCTAAATGCCTGTCAGCAATCCTTCTAGAACCACATTCTTGACCCAGAAACCGCCTTTTATTGGGAAACAGAATATTGCCGGTCTCCGTTCTCTCATTATCCATGGGAGTTCCAAGCTCATCATAATGGTTCAACAAACACATCTGCAAGTTCTGCAAGTGCACCCTTGGCTGGCCTGAGGCCAGACTCAAAGTGAGGGGCAGGGCTCTGGACCAAGGTTCAGGCCAAGCGAGCAGTCTCTCAAGTGTGACCTCTGCCCCAAGCCCCTACCATGCAGAGCACGTGGTTTCAGGCTTTGCTTCTGCTCTAAGAACTCCCCGTTGTTTCCTCATTTATTCTCCCAACGTTGATCGAGTATCTAAGGTGGTCAGGCGTCATCCTAGCTGTTAAAGGAAGCGATCAGTGTCTGTGTGGCTTAGTTCCTGGTGGGGAGAGAGAAAAGCAGCACAAGGAGGGGGAGTCCAGGCCGGCGGTGGTGGGGGGGGCGTTGAGCAGCAGGTGGAGGGTGGGTGTTGGCCTCCTCCGTGGGTGGAAGGTGTGGGGTCATTGGTCCCATTCACATGTCAAGCTGTGCTTCACCTCATCGTCAGGCCTCCCCCTCTCACACAGGACGTGAGCTATCAGGTTTTTAGGCTGTTTCTTCACTTTGGTCCCAAGCCCTCTCTGCACCTAGTACATCTGCACCCATCACAGCCATCCACCTGCACAAATCCTTCCAAAATTCACCGCCAATATTAGTGCGCTGAAAAAACTTTCCTATTTCACTTGCAGTCATTAGGGATTGCACTCACTTTGCTAGGTTCTTTCTGATGTGCGAGCAATATTCGAATAGGTTACTTGGGGTTCTTACTGCTTCATGAGCTGGTGCTGTTATTTATTTGTGTTGTGTGGCACAGTAGCGAAGCTGGTCAGAAGGAACTAGCATAACGTTATACATTTAGCCGTATTTGGCGAATGAATGTTGATTGAACGTGTGCTGAATGCCTATAATTGTGCTAAGGCTCCGCAAATATAGACATAAGAGAACTAATCGCACCTGCTCACCTCATATCAGGAAGAGAGGGGCGGGGACCTGGGCTCTGAGTTAATTCCTTGCCTTTGCAGTTGCGTACCCCATATAACTGTACCTCTCACACCCTTTCTTAGCCGTGTTATAGGGCTCTGGCCTCTCCTCTTTCCACTTCTGAAATATATTTTCTATAGGTACAGGGTGGATTTTTTCTAAGATGCTAATTTGAACAAGTAACTCATTTTCCTAAAAACTGATTTCCTCTTCCTACAACGTAAAGTCTATTCAAGTCCCATTTAATTTAAAACTCCTTTTAATCAGGTGTTGTTCCAGTCCAACTAAACCTTCTTATTAGCCCCCAAATATTCTGTTGATTTCTTGCCCTTCACTCTGCTCAGCCCGTTTCTTCCGCTGGGATGACTCTTCTGACACTTGTGTGCCCATCTCCACTTCTGTGGCCTCATCACGCTCGTCCCTCACCTGATTCTTGGTTTCACCGGAGGCTGCGCTTCCCCAGCAGCACTGAGGACTGCCCCCCGCACCGGTCATCACCACACGGGCGGCTCTCGGGCTCCTGAGCTCTCGCCTGAGTGGACGCACAGCACTTTCCTCAGTCCTCCCCCTTCACTCAGACGGGAACAGGGACTCGTCCTTCACCTGGTCTCCTCTCGGCAGGTCTGCGCTGCAGCCATCGGCTCCTCTCTGACCCCCAAAGTGCACCCAGGGACGCCCTCCCTCGCCCCCTCAATGTCAGCCCCGGGTGCCCAGCTCTCACAACGTCTCCCAATTCCAACAGCACCTGCCTGGACTCCACACTTCGGGGTTTGTTCCTATAAAACACCCTCTGCTCAGCCACCAGATGCTTTGCTCGGAACACGAATAAGCCCTCAGCAAACCATTGCTGAAAACTGTCTGACAGGCCCCCTTCACCTGAGACCAGCCTCAGCTTTCAGCTCGGCCACGTGAACCTTCCCAAGGGCTGCCCTGTCTATTCCATGCCCTGAACTTTATGTTCCCTGGACGTTTCCAGCTCCTGTGCCCATGACCGTGCCGCGCTGTCTGCACAGAACGCCTTGTGTCCTTCCTCTGTTTCCTGAACACCTGGCACCTCCTACTCAGATGTGGGGCTTAGCTCCAGAGGACTCACTTTGTAACCTGCTACCAAGCTGCACCAGACCCAGCCTCCCCGTGTGCCCATCACATCGTATAAACCTCTTGGTACTTATTTTATTCTATTATAACTATCTGCTTATGTGTTTATCTTCCCAACTAGACTGAATCACTTCATATCCCGGGGATAGCGGCATTTAATGTTTCCCATTTGTACCATAGATAATTTAAAGTAAACATTTGCTGACTGGGAGAGAGTCAAATGGAAATAATGTCTATCTCACAGAAGTTTTAGGAAGAAAAAATGAGGTAATGTTTCTAATGTGATTCAAAAACTTAAAAATACATGACAAATGTTAGTAAAGATACAGTTGCTGTGATGTTGACGGTGATGGTGAGGATGACATGAAGTTATGTAATGATGCTCGGTGGGCAGGACCGGGTCTGGGGAGAGAGGCCTCAGCTGGAATTCAACATTATTCATCACAAGATGAGTCAGCCAGGGGCAGTTACAGAGATGAAGCACAGAGAAAACAAATGGATCCTTTCTGCAAAGTGGCATTGACGATGTAGCCCAAGAGGAGAAACCAGTACAGGGCTAGAGAAGGAAGCTCCAGAGGGGTCAGATGAAACCCAAGACAAGGACATACCCCATCGAGAGAGAGAAGAAAGGGCAGAGGGAAAGTCCACAAAGAGCTGGGGTCAGAAATGGGCTTTCTTCCATTTGAATTTTGCAGTGATGACCCCACTGTTTACCTGAGTGACAAGCACATTCTTTCTTTGGACCAAATATGCAGTAACTGAAAATTAACAAAATATTTACTCTAGGAATGTATTGTACTCTTTGAGGGCAGGACCAGCACCTGGCCCACATCCCCTTACCTGGCGAGTATTTGGCATGTGGTAGGTCTTTAATTTGCAGGGTTTATTTTTTTAAATGGGAGAAGTTCTGATGGGCAGTGCAGGGCTACGTTCTCAGTGACCGTCTTAAGGTGAGCTTTCCTGTGCCTGCGTATCACCCAGTGTTGGTGTAACAAGATTTTCTCTGGAACATTAAGTTGGTAAAATTTTGTGTTTCTTGAGTCAAGAAGTTTCTTTGTAAAAATAAATATATCTTAAAGTAATATGTAACGGTAATTGATCCCTGACGGCGGTTGTGTTTTCAATTAACTGGATGAATGAAGCATTTTGCTGTTTATGTGACAGCTGGATGGACCAACGTTCCGGGTTCTTTCTCTCCCTTCCCACCCTCTTCCCTTCTGATCTCATTCTCCTCCCTCCCCTCTCCCACCCCCTTCTCCCTCTTTCTCAGAGCAGGAGAGTTTTTATCTCGGTTATTGGAATTAAAAATGCTGATATTTCACTCCTGGGCCTCAAGAAACCCTAGAGCAATGCTCATGTTTTAGATAAATGAAATGTAGCAAATGCTAAAATTGTAAAATGTGCAGTACATGAGAGCTTCCATGTGGAAAAGGCAGACGGTGAGAACGTACCCATAAAAAAACTGGACAATGAAATATTATAACTTCCAGTACAGATACAACTGAAAGTTTAAAAAATGATCATGAGAAAGTGGTCTGAAGCAGATCTCAAAGGAAGTGATGGAAAATGCAGGGACCTTTGTTCTGTTCCAAGTTGGAAGATGGGAGAATAAAGAAATAAATGAAGAAGCACTTCTGATGTGGCCCCAACCCCAAGGATTGACACAGCACCTTTGTCTGTTCACTGCGTCTCAGCCTCTGGTCCCTAGCTGTCTCACTACTTCCACGGAGGAGCTTGTGATACCAAATTCAATGGGTACTTTTTGGTCCTTATTTCACCACATATAGTGACTGCGTTAGACCCAGTGGACAAATCTGTCCCGTTTGAAATGACTCTGTCCTTCGCCTTCCTGGCCCCCCTTCTCAGACCTGCCCCTCCCAGCCCGCTGCTTCACCCCAGCCTCACGCCTCCGGTCTCCCCATCTCTTCCCAGGCTGGTCTTCAGACCACTGTCTCTTCGTCCACTCGCTTAGTGACTCACTGACCCCGAGGCTTGACCACTACCTGCTGAGGACCTCAGATCCTGCCTCACCAAACCCACATGCCCAGGTCCCACCTGGCGATCCTGATCCTGGGTACCAAACAGCCATGGTTCACTCAGTATTTCTAAAATCACATTCCTGACCCTGTGTCATCTCGCAGTCTTTCCACCCTAATAGATCTGTCTGAAATTGCCTTCCACCCCATGTGTTCTATGCCCTTTACTGATTTATATTCATTGTCATCACTTGTCACTATTTAACATTCACAGGTTTGACTTCACCAGTTCGCCAGTTCAAGGAGGGCAGGGATTGTTCTCTCTGTTCACTTGGGTATTTCTAGTTCTTAGAACAGTGCCTGGTACAGAATATTTACTAACAGATATTTCTTGAGGTAGTGAATTAGGGGAAAAGCCAGATAAATCCCTGCTGCAGGAGTGAGGGCAGGACTTGAGGAGAGACAGCCTCGGGTCAGACCCAGATAGGGGACAGAGGAGATGTACAGAACAAGAGGGTATCTAAAGGTGAAGCTGAAACTTCCGTATTTGCCAACTACTAGGCAATTCCGCGAGTTGACTTTTTATCTTTAATTGAGAGAAGAATGCAGACAAACACCATTTTATGGGGTGGGGCAGTCTTGTTTTAATAAGAGGTGATACCACAAACACAGCCAGCGTTTTCTGGGGTCCCGGATGTGGACTGTTTCAATGAATGTTTGATGGAAGGAGACTTACTTCATGGGTATTATTGGGGCTTTGCCACTTTTTTTGTATTTTATTCATTGGCTGCGTCGGGTCTTCGTTGGCTGCGTCGGGTCTTCGGGTCTTCCACCCTGCATCCTTCCATGTAAGCCGGGTCTTCGTTGGGATATTTTGTGGCGTGCGGGCTCTGGAGCATGTAGCCTTCTCTCTAGCTGTGGCGCGCAGGCTCAGTTGTTCCGCGGCATGTGGGATCTTAGTTCCCCGACCAGGGATCGAACCGGCGTCTTCTACATTGCAAGACGGATTCTTAACCACTGGACCACCAGAGAAGTCCCCTTTGTCACTTTTTGAACTCACTAACTCTGCTTTATAAAATGTGATATTTTCGTAGAGTAACTGTGTCTTTTCATTAGTGTCTCGTCCTCCTTCTTTGGAGCTTCATCGTGCTTTTCAGTAGAATCTAGCATTTTTTCCTTGCACCTACGCTGGTATCTCGTAAGTAAGCACTTCCAAAACTGAGCTGTCAGTAGTTCGGCTGAAGACACAAAATGAGAAACGATTCGGCAGGAAAGGTCCAGCTCAAAGCCACAACTTTATCCATGAATTACAGGCAGCAGGATTAGATGCTTGGGCCTTGGTTTCCACGAGGTTGGTCCTGTTTCAGTGTCATCCTCTGGGCACATGGCTGTTATGAAAGTGCTTCTATGGCGAACTTGCGGAGAAGCTGTTCACCTTTTTCTTTACAAGAGGCTGCGCGTTCCTTAGAGAGACTTTCTTCTGCTTTGCTTTGGTCTCCTTGAAAATAGAAAAAAAGCAAACACTTGGGCACCGACTGCCCCGTGTCTCTAGGGAGGACCCAGGATGGCTCCCCTAGGAGGGTGAGGTCTGCCATTCCCCAGCTCCATTGGGCTCTCCGGCTGACGAAGCTTTAGACATGCTGGCAGTGTCCGGCGAAGCTCCTCCTTCATGGAAGCCCAGGGCGGCCGCTTCTGGGATGAAGCAATTCCATAGGGAGACCCTGGGGCCCCCAAGGCTGCATCACCCCTCTTGACACCTGTGTGGAGGAGAGATTCCCAGGCCCCCCCCAGGTGCCTGTCGTTTGGAACAGCTTCCGCGAGCTGCTGCCCTGTCGGCACCACATCCATGGGGTGGAGGTCTGAACACCTGTTGTGATGGGGGAGGGTGTCTGGCGCGGGTCTGTTTCCTCAGCCAGTTCCTGCAGAGACCCAGGTGCTCTGGCACTGACTGGGGAGAGACCAGCAGCAGAGATTCAGGTGACGTCTGTGTGGAGAGGAGCCTTAGCGGGTGCTTCTGTGTCTTCGTTTCTGCTAATTAACTAAACATCACGTTACTTTTACCTACTACGTGTTCAAGAGAAGAGGAGGGAAACGGGCCTGATGTTTATTGATGGGTACACGTGTGCGAGAGTGGGTAGGTGTGCTGGCATGTGCACGTGCACGTGTGCATGTATGTCTGTGTGTGTCCACACACTCCTTACCAAAGCCCTGTGGTAAGGATTAATGTCATCATCAAGAAAACGAAGGCTCCTAAAGGTTAGGCAACTTGCCAATGTCACAGGGTCAGCATTTAATCTGAGATGAACAATTAACACATCAAGTAAGTGATACGCTGTGACTTGTGACCAAGTGTGGAAGGGAGGCCCCCAGGAGGGGAGGCGCACTGACTAGAGCTGGAGAGAGGCCGTAGCAGAGGGGAGATGGAAAGCCCGTCGGACCTGGGGACATTCACACATCCAGGTATGAGCTGCCCTTGGTTAGAGAACTCGTTAACCCTCTCTGCACCTACTCAGCTCACCTGAAGAATGGAAAATCAGTATCTCCTGCGTCCAGTTGCCAATCAGAATTACAGAAGATAATGTGACTGTCACGAGGCTCATCCAGGGAACTCAAGGGCACCGCTACTGTTACTTGGGCATTACATAGGCGCAAAGAGTATGCATAAAACAACTAAAAATCAGAGAATTTTCTGTCCTTCCGCATGTTCCCACCCCACGATGTCCACCCACATTGTTCCCTCTGACAGAATTGCCCCCCTGGCTCTTCTACGTCTATGTAAGTCGATTGGTGTTTTGAGGACCAGACCAGGTCCCCAGCGCTCTGGACGCCGACTCCACCCCTGCCCCCCGCCCGCTTGTGCAGTCCCTCCGGGAGCCTCTGCCTGGGGGCCTGTCGTCTGCACTGCTCTTCCTAGGAAGCCTCCCCCACTGCCTCCGTCAGTCCCTCGTGTCCTTCTCCGCCCTCGTGATGTCACCTTGTTGAGATAACCGTGCACGGAATGCTCGGCGCTGACACAGTGACGTGCACTCAAAACAGTTGACATGCTGGGGGAGTTTAGGTACTGCCACCCTGCATCCTTCCATGTAAGCCTCAGGAGGACTTGCTCGACCCCGCCCCTGCCCCTCAGCCCCTCCGTCCCAAGAGCTATTTGATCACCACCTCTCTATCTCCAGAGACCCGGGGGCACGGGTGGTTTGAAGAACTTGCCCAAAACCACTGCCTAGAAGATGGACCGCTTTCCCACCAGACCTGTGACCTTGGGCCGCACCTGCCTCCTGAGAGCCGGGGCTGAGTTCGGAGGGGCAGGGACGGTCCTGCATTACGATGTCTGTTCCTGCAGCCCAAGCCCGAGACACCTCTGTTTATTAGGCCCTGGTCAGCGAGAGCAGGGACCCCTGTCTCCGGTCCCCACGCCCACTGAATGCACCTGTCATTTTTCACATAATTCCAGGTCCTGGAAGTAAGGAGCTGGTCAGAGCAAGGCTCAAACTCTCACAAAGTTATAATCTGTGGAAATAAGATCTGTAACACTCACGGTGTAAGGGATTTTAATTTTATAATTTTAAGTTATAGTTTCCCTAAGAAAGTCACAAACTGATCACTTTTGAAGCCCCACTTCTGACGTAAGGGACTACCAAGTAGCGTTACTGTGGAACGAGGCCGACAGGTCGGCCAGGAGTGGCCTCCGGCGCCCACGCGAGACCTGGGCAGGCGGGGCCTGCGCCTGCCCTGGAGCAAGGCTCAGCCTACCTGCGCACCTCTGGTGCCCGGCACTGGGGAGCACGGAGACTCTCTGTGTGTGTATCTGTGTATGTGTGCATATCTATGTGTATCTGTGTGTGTCTCTGGGTGTATATTGCGTGTGTGTCTATCTCTGTGTGTGTGTACCTTGTGTGTGTGTGTCTCTGGGTGTATATTGCGTGTGTGTCTATCTCTGTGTGTGTGTACCTTGTGTGCGTGTGTCTCTGGGTGTATATTGTGTGTGTGTCTATCTCTGTGTGTGTGTCTCTGGGTGTATATCGCGTGTGTGTCTATCTCTGTACCTTGTGTGCGTGTGTCTCTGGGTGTGTGCCTGTGCACACAGTGTGTGCTGACTCACTGTGCTGGCGCAGCACTGAGGCACCGTCCCCCAAGGAAGCGGTTCAAGGCCTGAGGGCACCTCTGTTCCTCCATTACCATGAATCACGGCTCTGGGGACACTCAGTCTGGCTGCTCAGGCACAAACTTCTGACCCTTGGTTACCCAGGTTCCAGTTTGTGAAAACACAGAATTTAATGTTCTCTGCCTTTGCTTTGGACATGTATTCAAAACACCATAAGGAAATCAATGTGTCGGTAGTTAAAATAGTCTACGTAGCCAATTCGTTTTCATATAATTTCCATTGGTCAGGCTTAAGTTTCTCATCTTTCAACGTATTCAGTTTACTATGCTTTCAACAGAAAATGAGTTGGAAAAAAATGACAAAAGTTAAAACCAGATGTTTGGATGTCTATGATAATGTTCAGCTTGAAAAAGGGAAAACTATGCTAAGAAACAAGCTTTGTTTTATTTTTGTTTTTATTATGTCTCCGGCGGTTAGGCCAGTAGGAGGAGACCTTCCCGGCGGCTGTTCTGCCTATTTTCTTCTTACGACGCTGTTCCCAGCTGCACAAGCCTTTCTGGAGTAGATCTTGCTGCGGAGAGACCGATGACACGCAGAGCAGGAGGGCGGGGCAGCAGGCCCAGGGATCCTAAGTGCGGCGGCTCCTGTGGACACTCGGCCGAAACTCCCGTCCGTGAGCCCAGACGCTGAGGCACGGACCATCCTGAGCACCTTGGTTAAATGCCAATTCTGACAAGAACCGACGACGTCGGGATGGAATCATACCTGATTCTTCCAAAAACCACTTGCACTTTGGGGAGAGTTCAGATAACTTCTCTGAATTCTATGTTTAATTCAATGACAGATCACGGTGTCTGGGATTTTCAGTAAATATTGTCTGATTATGCACATCCTCCCTCAGGATCCTAGCCCGCGGACAGGCTGGGATACAAATGATGCTGTGGCTTCTGGGGCAGCTTTGAAGGCGTCCACCTGCATCTGAGGGGCTCCTTGCGTTGCTGGGTGTGGGTGTGTGTGAGATTCCCAGCCCTGGGCTCTGCCGGCCATGGTCCTCCCGCAGGAAAGGGAAAGCTGCTTCCTGCAAGCACAGGGATGAGGACATCGTTGCCAGGTTATAAGCGTATGGCCGCCCACATGCTGGGCCCGTGACCTGTCTGGTCTTCTTTAGTCAACAACAGGAGAAAGACACAGCCTTGCTTGTCTGCCCCGTAACTGCAGCCTCAGGAACCTGCCAGGACCCAGCAGCTCCCACGAGCTCTGGGTTCAAGGTCTGTGACCGAGTACTGTCGCCTCGTTGGAGCCTGGCAGATACAGCTTTGGCTGGTGGCGTCTTCTTTGCTCCCTTGTAAAGCAAGTAAATTCGGAGTTTGGGATTAATATATACACACTACTATATGTAAACAGATAAACAGCAAGGACCTACTGTATAGCACAGAGAACTATATATACTCAATATTTTGTAATAACCTATAAGGGAAAAGAGTCTGAAAAAAGAGATATGTTTAAGTATAACTGAATCACTTTGCTGTACACCTGAAATTAACACAACATTGTAAATCAACTATACTTCAATTTTTAAAAAGTAATTTAAAAAAAGCAAGTAAAGAGTTCATGAGTTAGGGATGGTGGCTCTCCTAAACCTCTGGGGCCAATTACTAACCGAAATAAACTAACAACCAAACAAAAACAAAATGTGAAAGAAATCTGACAGCCTACAAAATTCTTACCAAACGTGGCCCGAACCAGCTTTGACCAGTTCTTACTTACTAGAGCGTGCTTCGTAATTCTCTAGAACTTGTCTCATACGCCGTAGTCTCTTAGTCATGCCTCTTCCTGTATGTGTGCTACAGCTGTTATCCCCCATCGTACACTCACTGCAGGAAACAAGTTGACTGATTGGAATGGAAGACAGAGCTGCCTGGCATTACTGAGCTCAAATCTCTCTCCCCTCCCCCGCTTCTCACCCTCCCCCACTTAACCCTTCCTCCCACTCTTCTTTCCCGCTCATCTGAGTACATTTAATAGGCTTTTCAAGGTATTTTGGTAACTGTGATGAGACACAATGGCAGTACAAGTGTATTACTGAAATGCCAACGCCCTGTGTCTGTGACACTAATAATTTGCCGTTATTAACTCGTCAAGTAGATTAATTTACAGCTTCATTGAATTATTCAACTTGCCACCCTGACTTCTGGGTGTGAGGTGAGAAGACCAAACCGGTGACTCTCAGGGCGTCACTGCCCGGCACCCTCACTTGCCCTTGGGGACCCTCCGTGGCCGCGTGACTCACGCGCCCTTGCCAGCCGCTAGAGCACAATGGTCAGATTTTCTCCTCAGGACTTTCAGCCTCTCCCTCTGCCCACCTCTTCTCCACTCGTGGGCCTCTCATTAGTTTCTCAGAAATACTGTGCTTCTCTTCTGACAAACGCTGTTTCCATCCTTTGTTCCAAAGGAGACTGTCCTGTGCAGAAGACTCTGCTTTTAGGGGCAAAGATCTAGGTTTATAACTGCTGACTCTGGGAAAGTCTCAGCTTTCCAAGTCAACTTCTTCTATTAAATATTTTCAAAAACTTCTACTCATAGAGTTCTGATACAGATCCAATGTCATAGTGCATAGACTATTACCACAATCAATTTATACTCTTATCATAATTATTCGATTCATGTTTGCAGTGTAAACCCTGACAGCTGTTTTTTCTCTTTTGTTACGCACGTGCCCGACTTCAGCTCTGCTCCCCTCGACGAGTCTGCCAGCCACACCCCAGACAGAGCCAGGGCCCCGGCCCCTGCGCCGCAATGAGGCCCCTGTGCTTTAGAGACCTTGGTTGATTTCAGTAACTGACCATTTGGCCCCTTGTTTTTCCTCTTCCTGTGCTTTAAATTCCCACCTTTATGTTTAAATTCACCAATAAAGAGTGATCCCGGGAAACCCCAGACCCCGGCCTCGACCCCAGTGAAAGCAGGACCCCGGGCCTCGCACTCTCTGCTGGCAGCCTCCATCTCGCCGTGTGACCCAGGGGTGCTGTGTGATTTCCAGGTCCTGTCAGCAACAAACCTTTATTTTTTCAGTCCCCTCATGGCTACTGCTGAAGGCATCGTACGACCATAGTAAGAGCCACAAGGGCTGGTCCCGCCACAGCACGGGTTAGAGACAGGCCAAGAGCCACACAAAACAATGTTAACCTAGAATTCTAATCTCTCTACCTTTTCACCTCTGAACCTCTCGCTTTGTTTTCAGTTCAAAATGCCACGTTTTCCGTGAAATGACTTAAAATATCACCAACTGAAAATTATGTCCTCTTGATCTGAAGTGTCAGGACACTCTGGATCTCACTAAAGAGACGGGACCTCAGTAAAACACAGTGGTTACGCCTCGGTCAGCCTGGTTTCCGGTGATACAGCGAGACACCCGACACCCAGCCACCCACTTACACGAGCAAAGGGCGTGGCTACTAAGCGCATGGTCACCAGGTAAAGGCCTCGGTCTGGAGATAAGGAATTTTCTCCCTGCCTTCCCTCACGGCAACGACGTTCTCCTAGTAAATTTGAGAAAAATGATCATCTGATATGGGCTACATAAGACAGTTTTAAACCCAACCGTATTTTATTTATACACTGTGTATGCTTTAATGTAGCTTTATCTCGTGTGGAATCTTCTCAGGAGATTTCAGTAGAACAGGCCACTGTCATAATGATGCTGTTTTGCACATCGTTCTAAAGATAGCTGTGTGCTTTCCCACAATTTCTGCATAAGAAAACACATAGAGGTTAAGATTAATGGAACATTGGATTGAGTCATATTCAATAACTAGAAACAACTTCTGAATCTTTGTAATTACTTATTATGTAGGATGAGAAGCACACTGTGTACTTATGAAAATAAATAAATTAGGAAAAATCTATAAATAGACCTCCTCTGTCATGTCATTATGATAAACAGTGTGAATCATGTTCATGGCATCACCCACAGGTACTCTCAGTCCTGGCCTAACTTTCAGTCTCCTCAGAAGGAATGTAAGAGCTTTGAGGTTAACAACATTTCGTATTTCTCCAGAATTAGCTCAATGCCTGACACAGAGCAGGCCCCCCCAAAACAACTGCAACACGAGTGCTGTCTCAACCACTCCGAGCAGTAATTACGTTAGTAGGTCAGGTCACCAGTATGAGTGGAAGAAAGAAAGGTTAGGGAGAAGTTTGGTCGTGTTTTCTTTTAATGGCCGGAAGGTCAAAACGATTTTCTGCAACCATTACCTCACTTTGGCCGGAAAGGTCAACGCCCAGGCCTGTGGCTCATCATCTGTCGCCCCATCACGCACCCACATTTCTGTCTCTGCTCTTCACGTGTTTTACTGAACGTTCGTCTCATTTTTCAGTGTCGATTTTCATAAGCTTAATGTAATACTTTAAAAACTGGCAAAGATAAATCTGCCGTTTAAGTCTGGTTTTGCTCTAAGGATGGCAACTCATCCACATTCCACACGCTGTATTTGCAGGGAAATGGGAACGTTTCCAGCACAGTTAGAGTCAGAATATGGTTTAAAGGTCTTGACTCTCTCAAGAACCCTCCAATTTGGAGTCCCTTTGGAATAGCTGAGATGACCTGTGGCCAGTGTCCAGAGGACAAGACTAACCCTAACAAGTTCAAGGAGTTTCTCAGCAGGAATTCCCCTGGGGCCAGCACAGAACCGCACGATGTTTCAAAACTGAAGCCTAGAAGCACGGTCTGTGTTGGAGACCTGGGTGGTGTGCGTAAGGGCAGACAGGCATCCGGGTGTGCTGACAGGTGGTACTGTCCGTAGTCCAAGTTCAAGGTGAGGAGCTCTAAAGCTTTCCTGGGAGACCGAGGCAGCAGGTAAGCATATCTGGACACACGAAGAAAAGGTTGACTACTTAATGTTATCAAATTTATTGTCTTTATATGTCAAAACAACCTGGTTTTGGAGGGGTGGAGAGACGGTGGGTGAGGAAAGGATGCTTCCAGTTTGGCTGTGTTACTTTCACAGAAAACAGCAACAGGAAATGACGTCCCCTCCAGGTCAACAGTGTGACCATGCAGCTAGGCTTCCTCTACCAGAGCAGCCCTGGGCCCTGGGACCACCTTCCAGTCTCTTCCCAAATAGCATGGAATCTACTCGTCTTCCTTAATATATTTTATAATTTTAATAGTGCTCCATCTGAAGGGGGTACAATTCGTATGTTGTTGGTCATTAAGCACTCAAGAATGAATTGTTAATTTTCCCTACATTACTGAATTAATCTAAGTCCTATAATCCTGTGTTCCATTATTTTATCATTGAGCTATGATCAATTTCTAAGGAAAAATAATCAACCAATCATTTATTTTGTCAATTCGATTTAAATTTTTTGCTAGGTAATTACAGCAAAGAACACCAAGTGACAATCTAGTAATTTGGGGAAGTCTGGACAAGACCTAACAATAGTGTCAAGTAACTTAACATTGGTTCCATTAGTGCAGAAGCAGAGGGAAGGCAGTCGAGAAGCATTGTTTTATTCCCATTGGTTCAGTGCAGGGATTTATGATTTCTCACTTGGAAGAGCTCAAATCTTTCTAGGTGGTCTTTCCATTTCCTGTGAGTTCTGACTCCTATCTATTTTGCATGTATATTATAGATTCGTCTTCCCAAAGAAGAGCTTCAATCATTTGACCCTAGAATCTCACAATTAGGAGGGATGTTATGGATGGCCTTCCTCACCCTGCAGTTGAGCACTTAAATGAAGTGTCTGGATGCTTCCCGTCGAGATTTTCTCAAAATAGGAGCCTTGACCCACCTGCGTGAGGATCACCTGTGATCTTGTCAAAATGCACATCCTATGTCTGTACCCCAGTTCCACTGACCTGGACGCTGGATCAATTGCCTTTAATCAGGAGAGTCCTATTCAGCCTAGAGCTAAGGGAACAGTAGCACACGACAGTCCATTTCATCATGGGAAACTCATTATTAGAAAGATATTGGAAAGTTACTCTCAAAAATTAAAGAACAGCAGGAACAGAAAAAGAAAAATCAGAAGAGCTGAATCTTACTCCCTCATTCCTGGTCACAAGGCTGTGACACAAAGAGCTGTGGTCCTGTGGTCCATGTGGTCCTCTGGTTCTGTGGTCCATGTGGTCCTGTGCTCTATGTGGTCTGTGGTCTTATAACCCTGTGGTCCATGTGGTCCTGTGGTCCATGTGGTCCTCTGGTTCTATGATCCATATGATCCTGTGGTCCATATGGTCCTGTGGTCCATATGGTCCTGTGGTCCATGTGGTCCTTTTGTCCTATAACCCTGTGATCCATGTGGTCCTGTGGTCCATGTGATCCTCTGGTTCTATGGTCCATGTGGTCCTGTGGTCCATGTGGTCTGTGGTCTTATAACCTGTGGTCCATGTGGTCCTGTTGTCCATGTGGTCCTCTGGTTCTATGATCCATATGGTCCTGTGGTCCATGTGGTCTGTGGTCCATGTGGTCCTTTTGTCCTATAATGCTGTGATCCATGTGGTCCTGTGGTTCATGTGGTCCATGTGATCCTCTGGTCCTGTGGTCCATGTGGTCCTGTGGTCCATGTAATCCTCTGGTTCTATGGTCTATATGGTCCTGTGGTCCATGTGGTCCTTTTGTCCTATAACCCTGTGATCCATGTGGTCCTGTGGTCCATGTGGTCCTGTGCTCTACGTGGTCTGTGGTCCTATAACCCTGTAGTCCATGTAGTTCTGTAATAGAGCTTGATGCTGTGGCAATAAAGGAAGGTGGGTCTGAGGTCAGAGACTACTGCTGCCTTTCTTCCAATTTAATCTGAAAAGCTCAACTATGATGAGTGAGTCCATGATCTTTCTTTGGGCTAGACGCCCCCATGCTATTTTTTTTTTGCTATAGGGTGTGGTACTTCTGGGCATGTTCTTGAAATGCCTATGAGTTGTTTGCATGAATGGAGGGAATGATGTGGAAGAGTCACTGGGCTTCAAGTTCTTCTTTCCTTCATTTTGAGGGTTCACCTTATAGTCTCAAAAGACCCCCATCCAGATTCCTCTCATATTCCAATACAGAGAGATTATCTATCCTTACTTGCCCTTGGCTCAAAGTTGAAGATGAAGAGGCTTGGAGCCTTTTGTGAGTGTATGCAGGCTTTATGCTCTTAAAAGCATTTTTGATGTTTATAAAATTAAAAAGAGTAGTAGCAGTACAATGCAGGGAGAATGATGTGTGTATCTGAGCCCCATCTGTCATCTCAATAAGTGATGAGGCCAGATTTATAATTTAGTTTCTAAAGTCTAATAATCTCCAAATGTTCAACCAGACCCTCTTGGCTAGTGCCCTTGTAGCAGAGACATGCAAATGTAATTCATCTGAGAGAGATGAAGGTTTTCATACTATCATAAAAATCAGACCTCTCCGTTCTTCCTTTATCCTCCAGAAAGATCACTCTAAGATATCACACAATTCACTTTTCCCCAAGACCCTAAGCCTGCATCAGACACACACATTTGCATGTCTACATGCAAACACAGACACAGACACACACAGAGGTGTGATGAGTATTAGTAGGCAGAATGATACTAGAGTATAAGATCTTAACCATTTTCATGTATATTTACTAAGTTTTAGGGTTTTTTTTCCTAAACATATGTCAATCTTAATATTGCCAAACATATAGAAGCATCTTTAAACTCAGGAATCTGATTTTTGAGTCTAATAATCATAAAAAGGGTAAAGGCCATGTGGATTCATTCTCTTCTGTGCAATTCTTCCCATGTCTCTACAAGCCAGATTATCCCTTTCAAATATACTTCTTCATGACTCTCTTAGAAACACTCACAAAGAAAGGCAAAAATATGTACCTTCTAAGAAAACAATGACATTTAGTTTGCATTTAATAAAAACTAGGTATCTATTTAGAAAATTCTGAAATATATAAAATGCTTCAATGACAGAGGAGTACATATTAATTCAATACAAATGTAATAAGCATGTACTATGTTCCGGGGACCCATATAAGTGCTGGACACGCAAAGATGAGTGGAACCCATCTATGGCCGTCGAGGACCTCGGTCCCCGTCGGAATAGTGTAGGTAGGGCACGTTTTCTGACATCTGGAGGTTGAGGGTTCTGATTACCTAGTATAAGGAAGAGCGGCTTTGTCAATCAAGTCCCCTCTGAGAGGAAAGGACCTTCCATGTTGGTAACAAAAGATTCCAATTCCAGCTGTAATGAGAAAGACAATAAACCAAAATAGTCTAATTTTACGGAATCTAGGAGTCATCTTGTTCCCATCCCCCGTGTACGATGAGGAAGCTGTGCCCGGAAAGGGTGACCAGCTCCGGGGGGCAGGGAGAGTCCTCAGCGGCTGACCCAGCTCCTCTTTGCAGCCCACTTTGTCTCTGCCTCCTGGAAGTGTGCTCCCCGTGCAGAGTCTCGGGGTCTGACCCGTCTGCGCCTCTGGAGCTGTGAGCTGCCTTCTGCTTGTGCTGCCAGAGGATGGGGGCAGGCAGTGGACAGAGGCCTGGGTGACAGAGCGGAGTGGGGCAGTCTCGGAAAGTTTCAGGAAAGTATATACTTATTACCAATTTGGGGTACAGTTACTCACCTACATGTTGATTATGATGGTTAATTGTTATGTGTCAACTTGACTGGGCACCAGGGGACCAAGATACTTGGTCAGCATTATCATGGGTGTTTTGTGAGGGTGTTTCTGGGTAAGGTTAACAATTAAGTCAGTAGACTGAGTAAATAAGATCGCCCTCCACGGTGAGAGGTGCATGGGCCAGTCTCGTGGAGGCATGAACAAAAGGGGGCGGGAGAGGGCTTGCTCTGTCCGTCTCTGCCTGACCCGAATGCTCTTCAAGTGGGGACCTGGGCCTTCTCTTGCCACACACTTGGACAGGAGCAAACATCATCAGCTCTCCTGGCTCTCAGGCCTTCAGACTGCAGACCTGGGGACCCCGCGGCCTCCATATCACACTCGCCAGTCCTACACACGCGTTTACATATATGTACTCACACACATGTACACATAGGTATGTGTACATATATCTGGAGAACCCTGCCTGATACTAACAACACTATATCAGTTTTATATTAGTATGATACTCTACTAATAATCAATGGACAGAACATCCACAAATTGTTTTACTGAATTCCCTGTAAGAAATAGATGATTTTACTCTATGTTTACTCTATGGCTAATATGTTTATTGAGTGAAAATTTTCTCATTTAGGAAATGAATCTGACTACTAAGATAAACGAATCACTTAAAGTCGACTGGTATGAATCCCATTTCTTCCCTGACTTCTCTCTCTTGTTAACCTTTAAAAAGGTATTTGCATGTTCTTAAATAAAAATTGTGTCCATTTAAGGTGTACAACGTGATGATTTGATGCACGTGGTGAGATGATTACGACTGTCAAGCTAATAAACGTGTCACACATCTCCTCACGTAGTTATCATTTTTCTGTGTGATATGTCGGCCTGAAACCTACTCTCTTCTGTGTTGTTAAATACCCCACTTGTCCTGTTCCAAACTTGGTTTCTAAAAACTCTAATTTTCTTTTCTTTACATATGAAGTATGAATAGATTCCAAAAAACTTTCAGAAAGTTAAGAGAATAGAAAATAAAGTGGTAATTCATCTTTTGGGATTTAAACATCTGTTAAAGCTACGCTTGCATTTCTAGCATTTGGCTTGTTAATGAGCATAGTGAAATTTCTAGTTAGAATATAAAATTTCTTCAAAATGCAAAACATAACTACGGCACAGTTTTTCTAAGTTTCCCTTAGCTATTTTTTTCAAGCCAGTTCCACAGTGATCTCATAGTTATTGAGAGAGACAATCAGCCCAAATGTAGTTTCCCATGAATGGAGCGTAGCTGGGAGCAGCTGCTACGTCTAACTTTGCCTGCGTTTTTCCTCAGAGCCGGAGCCGTAGCTCAGAAGCTCAATCAGAAGCTTCTAAATAGAGGCCTCACGAGCTGGGACTTCCTGCGTCAGACAATTTTGTTTAAAGTTGTTTTGCTTCTGCTCTGCCTTCTTAAGTTGACACTGTGGGTATTTTGGGGTCTGTGGGCATGTGGCTGTGAATAGACGCAAAATCTTCCAGTTTTCGGAGATTTTTGTGTTTCTTTGTGAAAAGCCATGATGGTCACCGGGCACACTTGAAGAGACGATCCGTCTTGCGGGCAGAGAAAGATTCGCCTGGAATAGAACACACTTGCCCGCCTCCCACCCCTGAGAGCATGCCGTGAGGACAGCAGGGTCCCTGACCTGGCATCATCTGTGATAAGGCGTCTCTGGTGAGCAAAATCTTCAAATTAAGCATTTCTTTAATACAAAATTATCTTACATTATTGGGTTTGTTTTCTTACCTTAGGAAAAGACAGTTTTGATCAAGATTGAAAGGCTTCTGAGTAATTTTAGTGCTGTTTCAATCACGGACCATAACCCTGGGGTGTGTCCTGTTCCCATGGGACCTCTGTCCCCCACTGCTGCCGACGCCTATCCTCTCCCAGGAAGCGTAGCCCCCTTCTGCTCCCCACCACCCACTGCTGTTTAGGAAAATTAAGGTAAATAAAACCTATTAAATTGCTAATCGAATCTTACTAATTTATTACTGCCTCATAAAGATGGCCACTGTACTTTTTAAACCAACTTTAAAATTAATACTTTATTCCAAAAAACTGGCATTGCCTGAATTGAAGCTACCAAAATAAATGAAGGGTATTTTCAAGCAAATACTCCCCTGAAAGGAAGATCCTAGACTAAATGTCTCAAGATTGCCCACCGGTTGGCCCCCGTACAAACAGCCCACAGAATGAAAGGCTGGAGAACGAATAAGCAAGCGTGTGTCCCATTGTTACAGGCAAGGGCTAGAAGGTTCTCTCTGGCCCAGGTCTGGAGCTGTCCTCCATCGCATCGCTAGTTTAAATGCAGTCTATTATTATTTTTCCTTTATCAGTTTTGCTATCTGCTATGCATAGGTAAATAAAATGGAATCTCTATCTGTTAACCTCTACAGACACATGGAAACAGCTGGGTAGATTTTCACTAAGTTAGGATTGTGACTTTTGGGTGTTAGGACTACAAAAGTGTTGCAGGCGTAAGTGTCAAGCGCACTCTGAAGAGACCTGGGATGCCCCAAAAAGAACCTGCAATTCAACCTCCGGCGAGGCTGAGAGGGAGACGCACGGGGTCACCACACACTCAGGGAGCTGTGCCGTATCCAGAGGAGAGAAATATGGAAAACAGGTAGTTTCCAGTTTCATCCCCCAGTGGAAAGCTACATTGATTGACAGCCAAACTGCTTCCGAATCACAGTGTTCTCGGGTCTTAAGGCAGAACACAGTCCAAACTCTGTAGCCCAAGGTTCTCGGACCCTGCATCCTTAGACTCTGGGTCCCATCAACATTTCTGAGACATTTAACGAATCCTACTGAGATTCTTAAGTGTCTCCTTCTTTACACTGTTACATACATTCTACCCAGTCAGCTACGCCGGATTCCTTGGCCCTTTCTGAGTTCATCTATTCTTTCCTGACTCTGATTTCTCTTTGCTTTCATTTTCTATCTCAGATGCCTTTTTTTCCCACAAAGCACCCCCTTCACTTTCCCCTTCCCCCAGCAAACTTTCATATGCTACCTTTCTTATCTGACCACTGTCCATCTCTATCGACATTTATCTTTTCAACCCTGCTTATAGCTATTTAGCAATCTACCTTATTTTTATTACAACATAAGTTCATAGATTTCAGGAGTCATTCAGAAGATCTGATTGGTCAACGTATCTATGCATACATGCTAAAAGTGCATCCATGCATTTAAAATTGGAAATTCTTTTTTTTCCAGTTGTGTTAAGATAAAATTGACATATGACACTGTGTAATAGTTTAAGGTATACAATATTATGATATGATACACATCTATATTGTGAAACGATTACCAAAATAAGGTTAGTTAACACTTTCATCATCTCACATAATTACAATTTTTTGTTGTGGTGGTGGTGGTGTGAACATTTAAGATCTTAATTGAGTACTTGGTAGCTTGCAAGTATACAGTACAGAATTGTTAACTGTAATCCCTGTACTGTACATGTACACTACATCCCCAGGACTTATTCATATTTTACATGGAAGTTTGTACCTTTGACTGACAGCTCCTCGTTTCCCCACCTCCAGCACATGGTAGCCACCAATGTCCACTCTGTTGGGATGAGTTCAGCTGTTTTGGATATTTTAATTTTTATTTATTCTGTGTACCCCAGAGAAGAGTTAGGGTCCTCTGGAAATTTTAATACCTCAATATAATGGGACCCTCAAGGGTAGTTAGCAAAAGTTTTTGCTGTTTCACTTTTGGGGTATTCTAAGAAATAGCAGCAGAAAGACCCAGGGTTCAGCGAAATTGCGTTGTTTCTAAGTTGGGTAGATTTGGTCAGATGTGTAGCTTTTGGAGAAGCATCAGTCCAGTCGGGTGGGGCGTGGAGAAAGCACAGACGTGGGACCCTGGTGGAGTGGACCTGCAGATCAGAGGAGACGCAGCCCTGGCTCAGCTGGAAGAAGTCACCATTACCTGGACCAGGTGGATCTCCCTGGAAAGGGGGTGGGGCTCTGTGTGGGCAAAGGCATGAACGTGGTTAGAGGATTTGGAGCGAGTCACCGGGGGGACCAGGTTGATTAGACTCTGCGGGTGAGGTGACAGGCCGTCACAGAGAAAGGCGGGCTTTTAGTAAGTCGTTGGGGGATTCGGGGAGCGGTGGGGGTAGGTGCCTGAGGGGTGGGGACAAAGATGAGCAGAGACAGTGACGGATGACCACAGTGGGCAAGTGTTCAGCACAGTCTCTGCTTTAGGCATAAGAAAATGAATTAACTGAATCTTCTCAAGATTCCAATGAGGTAGATACTATTATTTTGCAGGTGAGGGAACTGAGACATAGTGAAGGTGAAAGAAAACCTACAAAGGACACTACTGACCACAGGCGAACCGAGGTTGCGACCCACCATCGGCCACATCCGTGGTGTAGCCGGCACTCTCGGTCGCTCCTTGTTGCATCCGAGAAAACATGTTAATTTTTCATACTTGCAACTTATTTTTTCTAAGTCAGTAACATTTGAATATTAACTTATTCCCTGTACTCTTTGGAGTAGTAACAAACTCCTAAATGGAGAAAACATATTTAAATTTCCAGTGTCCTACATGTAAAAGAATCTTCTATTTTCTTCTCAAAATCCTACACCTTTCTAATTGATATGTTTTATTTTATTTTGTATTTGCACGTACCTCACTCCTACTGCTAACGGGCCATTAGCTCATCTGCCATCTCACAAGGAAGCGGAAGGGAACTCAGACCGTAAGCAGACGTCCAGAGATGGCTAAGACGGGCCACCTGTTCCTCTGTGCACAGTGAAGTGCTTGGTGGGGACCCCGTAATTGCCCAGTGTGTGCACTCACACGTGTGTGTTTGGGGGGGGTGTTTGTCAGTACACAGGTGTGTGCGTTTAACAGCTGACTCAGGAGACCGGATGGAAGTGGGAAAGTCCTAGGCAAACAGGACGGCTGCTGGGGCTGATATGAACACAGATCGGTAAACAGTCCCCAGAGCTTCCTGCTGGGACTTCTGGAACAGGGGGTGGGCACGCTGTGGGGATTTAGAAGGGAAGGTGGGAGGAGGCGGGGCAGTTAGGGCTGGAAGCCTGTGGCTCAGCCCCAGGGTCAGCAGGACGCAGCAAGTCAGTCCCAGATTCGAGAACAGAGTGGGAGGCGGCTGGAATTCCCCATGGTGCACCAGTTACCCAGGTGGGGCCATCCCGGCCCCCATGACAGAAAACAACGCCGCAGACCCCCGTGAGGCCAGAGCAGGTGCGAGAAGACGGAGCCGGCCCTCAGCTCGGGGGCTACTGGGTGGCTCCCTTCAGCAGAGACGGTGAGGTGGCCCCAGTGACAGCAAGCGAAGAGGAGAGCATAAGCCGTGCCCACGAGGCCCTCAGGAGCGCAGGACAAGGGATGCGTTTCATAAAGACCCACAGGTGATGCGTAGGCTTTTCAGGGTTTGAAAAGCACAACCTAAAGAATTTTTAATTAGTCCCCTTGCATTTTGGCAAATGTGACTTTATTCATCAGAAGCATGTCGTTTGTGCAGCTTAAGTGACTTTTGCACAAATGTTATGACTAAAATGACATAGAAATCTTCATAAAACAGCTGACAGACTGCAGACATCACTTACTTTATGGCTACCTTCTGTTTTACAGAAATACGCTGAAATTTGTTCTTAATGCTGTGGGATTGCTGAATGGACCACCTGGCTAAGAATACAAAAGTGAAAGCTCGGGTATTATTTGCGTTCTCCTGCCGTAAACATGGAAGAGCCCATCAGAATGCTGTTTACATTGAAACACGACTGTATATTGAAAATCGGCGCAGCCTGAAGGACACACGTGACTTTTCCGTAGCCGTGGGCGCCTCACTCCTGGCTGGTGGCCTGCGTCTCCCTATCGAGAAGGAGCCCCCAGCCCTTCAGCCCGGGGTTTGGGCTGCGCTGCCCCGGAGGGTGGCCTGGGGCTGCCGGCAGGCACAGGTCCAGCTGTTTCTGAAGGCAGCGTTAACGTTGTGTATTAACGTTGAATATAAACGTATGTGTATGTTTTAAATACACGTATATGTGTAAATAGATATCTGTAGTTCTATTAAATCAAAGAATGTAATTTTACAGCAATGGATTTTTCTTGGTTGTACCCCAGTATTCTTATGTTTTCTTTCAGTTATCACCATTCGAAATTTACCAGATGAAGTTTTCGTGAAAGTTGTTTATCAGATATTTTAAGAATTTGATGCTAATCGTGTTTTGCTTCTTTCTTTCTTGTTCTTCACAGAACACTTCCTCAAAATCCTTCTATATCAGTAATTATGTTTATATATGTGTATATCTTTAAAAAATCATAAATACTTTAACATTTTAATTTTCTAACATTTATCCTGGCACCAATAAATTGACGTGATGTTTACTTTTGATGGTAGGTCGTAGAGGCCCAGAAACTGATATGTAGTGTCACCTAGGAGTACTGTTAAGGCAGAATTCTTTGATTCTTTTGGTCAGAACTCGTGACTTTGGCAAGTTTTGATTTTTTTTTATTCACTGCTTCTGATTTAAAAGTTCTTGTGTTTTCATTAAAAATTTTGTATACCCACTTTGAAATAAAGAGAGAAAATGGAACAAAATTTAGCAGTAATCCCACAATTATGAGAAAATTACAGGTAATACTTTGTTTCCTTCTTCTACACACACGCACGCGTGCACGCGCACGCACACACACACACACACACACACACAGATTTTATTTTAGAAAAATGGAAAATGGAAGATACTGTAGGATTAGTCAGCTTGGGCTGCCGTAACAAAACACCACAGACTGGGTGACATTCATTTCTCATGGTTCTGGAGGTGGACGTCCAAGATCAAGGTGCTGGCCAATTTGGTTCCTGGTCAGAGCTGGGGTGCAGACGGCTGTCTTCTGTCCTCACACAGAGGAGAGAGAACTCTGGGGTCTCTTCCTGCCTTTATGACCTCATTTAACCTATATCACCTGCTCACAGACCCTGTCTCCAAATACAGTTACCGTGGGATTTGGGGCTTCAACATACGCGTTTTGGGGCAACACATCTAGTCTATAACACTATACATACTGTTTTATAAATGATTTATTAGCAATATACTGTGAATAACATTCCAGGTCATGAAATACTCTTTTACAGTACCATTTGTAGTGGCCACCTGGTGTTACCTTGTATGAAACATAATGTATTTAACTAACTTATCGTTTCCAACAATGTTTTGCAAATAAACACAATATTTCAGAACACTGTTATAGATAAATCTTTGTGTTTATCTTTTATTACTCAGTCATTGTCATTATTCAATATTTTATAATTATATAATTTATTAATGAAAAGTGAGACTATTTTAGCATTTGTAATAAATACTGAAACTTCCAGCAGTATGCTTAAGACTGCCTTTGCCAACAGCCAGTGGCCAACACTGACTTATGTATTCTCCAGTGACTTTACAAATATGTATAATGGTTTATCATTGTTTTGATCTGCTATCTGGGATAAGTTATGATATTGCACAGTTTTTTCACATTTACTGGTTATTTGTATTTCTCCTTTGATGAAGTGTCTGCTCATCTCTTTGACAATTCCTTACAATTAAAAATATTAAAATTTTTATTGTGATTTAGTAAGTTATATAAAAAACAATTAAATGCAATGTCTAAGTGGGATTTAGTCCTAGAATGTAAGGTTGGTTTAACACCCAAACTCAATCAGCATGATATACTGTAGGAATGAAATGCACCACAGAAAACATGATCATTTCTACGTATATAAAAACGAAGCCCTTCCAGCTCTGCTCCTGCTCCAGTTTGTGCTGCATTTGCTGAGTCTCACTGAGCCGCTGCTAGAGATGTAGCTGTGCCTGTGTCGCAAATCTCAGTAACTGCATTTATGGGCAGGAGTATGGGATTGGAGTCTCTTTGGGCCTTGGGCCATGTCCGTGGGTCTCAGGTTGAATCTCCTCTCTTGGAGGAGAATATAAGATGGGTGGTGACTGAAACCGGACTCACAGGAACAACTCTCCTGCTGTGACCATTGGCTGTTTGTCTCCACAGGTGTTGGGCCCAGTTCTGGAGCTTCCAGGGGCAAGTCTGGCAGCCTCTGCAGTACGTGGGCTCGTCAGGCGCTACTCATTCAGGAAGAGCAGGTGCTACCCATGCCCAAGCTGACTTCCACACTAAAAGCAATGCCCACTGGGACCCACTGATGTTTCTGCTGCCTCGGCCACCGAAGAGGGTGGGGAGCCTCAGGCTGCAGGGGAAACAGCCATGGTACTTCTGGGGCACAGCAAGCAGGCTACTTCAAGCCTGTTTAAATGCATTTTACTGACACCCAGAGAAATAACTTGCCAATGGGGAAGCCCCTAACCCTGAACATGCCGATCTCTGAGAGGAAGAGTCTTAGAAACGTGAGCAGGCTGGAGATCGTGTCCCCAGGATACACCTAGTAACAAGAAAGGAGGGAAGGAAGGAAGGAAGGAAGGAAGGAAGGAAGGAAGGAAGGAAGGAAGGAAGGACGTGAAACCTGGGAATACAGGAGGAAGAGGAAAACACAGAGGTCTGCAATTTGACCCAGCTGAAAATTCAGAATTTACATACACATATATATATAATACATCATATATAACACAAGGATAAGGTAAAAGAAGGCTGATTGGCTTTTGTGCCCCTTAAACAGAATTTCATCAAAATTTTAAAAATCTGTTCTTCATCCAAAGAAAGTAAAAATTTACAGAATGAGACAACATATTTGCAAAGTACATATGTGATAAGGGATTTGTATCCAGGTTACGTGAATAGCAGCTGTAAATAACAATGAAAAGACAAGTCCCACTGTTAAAAAATGGGCAAATGATTTGAGTGGACATTGCTCCGAAGATGATGTACAAACATCCAGTGAACGTATGAAAAGCTACTTGGCGGAATTCACATCAAAACACTAGGAAGCTAAGACAGAAAGACAAAAGCACACATTGGCAAAGATGCAGAGAAACTGGAACTCTCATCCTTGCTTGTGGGAATGTAAAATGGTGCAGCCAGTCTGGAAAACAGCTCAGCTTCGGCATTTTCTATAAATGGTAAACATGAAGTTACCATATGATTCAATAATTCCACTCCTAGGTATATGGTCAGGAGAATTAAAACCATATGTCCACAAAAGCACACAAGCATTATTCGTATTATCTATTGTAAAATGGGAAAACAACCCAAATGCTCATCAAATGATGAATGGACAAATAAAATGTGTTATATCTGTCTAAGGGGATATTATTCTACAATAAAAAAGCGTGGCGTGCTTATGACAGCTACAGCATGGATAAACCTTAAAATGTTACACTGAGCGAAAGAGGCCGGTTACGAAAGATTGCATGAGCCCGTTGATGTTAAATGTCCAGAAGAGGTAACTCTGTAGAGACAGAGGTGCGTCGGTGTGGCCGGGATCCTGGAGGAGAGAGGGGTAAGGAGTGCGTGCTGACAGGGTGATGGAAACATCCTTACCGGTGGGGCAGCACAACCGTGAATACACCCAGAACAAACAAAAACCCACACCCAAATTGTGTGTTTTGAAAGGGTGGATTTTGTGGTATGTGGGTCGTATCTCAATAAAGCTGTTATTGAAAGGGGGAACATGGCACCTGAAGATACAAAAGGGTGTGAAGCTCACTCAGCACCTGAGAAATGCAAATTAGAGTGAGCTACCGTTTCTCTCCTAAATAATTGGGCAAAAAACAAGATGACACATTGGGCTGGTGAAGCGGTGGGGAAAACACCGTCCTGCACGACGCATGGAGAGAAAGCTGCTGCTACTCTTCTGAAGGAACATGTGGGAACGTTTATCATCACTTCTTGTGCGACTGCGTCCTGACGCAGCGATCCCTCTCCCAGGACCTTCCCCTGAAGAGACATCTCAACAACGCAGAACACAAATGCACAGGGTTACTGACTGCCTTAAGGAAACTGCAAAATACTGACAGTGACCTAAATATTTCTCTCCATACAATGGAGAGAAACTGAAGAAACTGTTGGGTCTACGCAGTGGAACACTGTACTCTGAGCTGTGAGATAGAGAGGGGTGTGTCATTAAGTGGGCCGAAATGGGTACAAAAATGGAAAAGAAGACACATGTCTGTGTGATTGTGGAAAACACACATAGAGTGGGGATAACCTGGGGGCTGGACAGCAGAGCTCGGGATGGATTTGGGGGGCTGGGGACGGAGCGGGGCGGGGACACTTCCCTGAGTACACATTGTGGCTTATTTCTTAGCAAAAAACTGTTCATGGTAATTTGCTACATTACTGCCCTGTTCCTGTTTTTCCCAAACTCTGCCTTCTAATATGGACTCACTCACATTCGCATTTCTTTATTTGAACAGTTTACATTGATTATTTGACACCCTCTTTTCAGCCAATCACAGCAGTTCATTTTGACCACACCTCCACTTTGCTTCAACACACTCCGTCCTCAGCATGTGTTAACATTTATTCTGATTTTCTTAAAGCAATAATGCTGGGGTGCAAACAGGGTTGTTTGCCCACACCTGCCACTCTCTCTCCCACCTGGAGGGGACTTTGAGAACATAACAGTTGACACAGCACTTTGCACTGAAATTACTCAGAGGGATTCCTCACAATCGAGTTTAAAAGTCACCTCCTGAGACATCCCTGGCCCTGCAGCTTGGGTTGTGTGGCCCCCGTGTGCCCGGGAGCTCCCTGCTCTCCTGCCTAGCGCAGCGTTTACCCCGTGAATTGCGGGTGTCTCTGTGGGTCACCCCCTCCACGAGCCCCAGGACAGGCAGGAGGCGACCTCGCCCACTTGTGTCCATGTCTGTTGCATTTCCAGCAGAAGGCTCACCCTCAGGGAAAGTTCGTGAGATTTTGGAAAGCATCTGTCTTGCTAATTCTTTAGCTTATTTTCCCAGGACATACCAGCCTTGTTTATAATGAACAATTTTATTTTCTACTAAAGGTTTTTTTTTATCATAAAAAAAAATTGTCACAATGAGTTAATGTAATATTCTGAGTTATTTTTCAGTGGGAAGAAGTAACAGGAAATGAAATCCTTATTACACAGCAGATGATGTTCAGAATTTGGATGAAAGCCGAGGGCTTGTAAGTTAGGGGTATTCCTTCATGTCACCTGCTTAGTTATCAAACTGGACCCCAAATTGGCAATTCAAATAGGCCTCACCCTACAGATCTACACAGAGAGGGAAACTGATTGTAAGAAAGCCTTTGCGTCGGCTGCCAAATTCTTAGGAAGAAACAGCCGCTCTCATGAGAATCCCATTAATCAACTCTCCGGGCACAAAGCACACGTGGCTTTGCAGCCTCCGCGAGATGATTTCAGCCTGGGTCGTCTGCCACAGGCCAGTCAGGTTCTCCTGCTGCCACACTCGGGCCCAGCCGCGTGATTGCTATCCGGGAGGAACAGGGGTGCACAACCAGGGTTGAAGCTCCGTTATTTCCTCTCGGACATCCACCCCAACCCACAGCCAGGACGGACCCCGCATCTGACAGCTGTCCAGCTTACTTGCACGTGACCGTCTGACGAAGCCCTTTGTCTCGCGGCTGGCACCAATGGCCACCCTGTCCCAGCACAGGGACCGGGGTCACCCACGCGTAGATCTACGTGATTTGGTTAAGTTACCTGAGTCCTCTGAGTGATAGTGTCTCTGTGTATAGAATAACAATAGAAACACCTCAATAAGTTGCTTTAAAGATTAAGTACCTCGATGTGCATATTACCTGGGACCCTTTCCCCCAAGAAAGCCTGTGACACCTGGGGTCAGATCCATGTCCTACGTGCAGCGTTGCGGGGCTCTGCACACCTGGGCGCCCTCCCTCCTTCCTGAGCCGACGTCACCCCGCACTCTAAGGGGTCTGTGCTGCGGGCCCCCCGTGGACCAACAACATCGCCCCTGGGCTCCTGCGGTGGAGAAAGCGGACCTGCCGCGGAGGGTGTTCCAGACCCACAGGGCCCTCCTGCCTCTCATGCTGCCTGGGGCCTGCAGGGCCAGGACCCACTGCTGTCTTCTCACTTCTCCTACAACGTTCTTGCCATTACACAACTTCCTGCTACTCACTTTTCTCATGGGTTGCTTCTAACTTAGGAGAAGGTGAACACTTTTATTAACAATGCACTTTTCATGCACCTCCCAGTTATTTAATAATTACACGTGTATTGCAGTGGGATAAGGGGAATAATCTAAATGGTGCTTTGTAACATCCAGTTGTTAGTGAATGAACTAGAGTTACATGTATCAACGTGGACAGACCACAAAGCAACAGTAAGAGAAAAACTGAATCGTTAAAACAATATGTTCTTCTTGGTGCTGTGACATGTTTTATTCTCACCTCAGAAAAAAAGTTCTCCTCTTAAGAGTTATTGAATGAATTTAGGCTCTTAGGAGGGCAAGAAAAATTCACTCATTCACAGCAGCTCAAACAAAGTAGGGTTTGACACATGAACAGAATGAATGAATGAGTGAGTGAATGAATGAGTGAATGAGCAAATGAGTGAGTGCGTGAATGAGTGAGTGCGTGAGTGATGAATGAATGATGAATGAGTGAGTTAGTGATTGAATGAGTGACGAATGAGTGAGTGATTGAATGAGTGAGTGAGTGAGCACGTGAATGAGTGAGTGAATTAAAAGGTCCACTAGCAATGGAAGCTCATGGAGGAGCCCTCCCAGCACCGCTGACTCTTGAGGATGGTCGGTTAGGGTGAACAGAGCAAGTGTCCCAACCCCGGGAATGGGTTCATTGTGGCCACGTCGTCTTCGGGGTTTGGCTGGTGGGAAACAGGGGGAGTGAGCCTGGTACTTCAGCTCTCCCGCCCCACCGAGCTCCAAGCTGCTGTTAAGAGTGGTCGCTAAGGCAATGACATTAAAAACACACAGAAATAACTTAGCGATAATTAAAGGACAGTGTGAGCAGGTCAACTGATATTTTCTAGGGCAGATTCCGATGCACACTTCCAGCTTGTTTCGAGTCGGGGTCCCAGGGGAACACAAACTCCATGATTCTGGCTCTGTCCTCTGACAGCCCTTTGGTGGAAGGTCTTTCTTTCTAACCTGTTCATGTTCAAAAGTTGACATTGTACTTCTTTTGAAAAGAAATCCTGAATAGTCCTACCTTTTTGTAGTTAAAAAAAAGAAAATTCTTGGTAGAGATCAAGAAAAGAGGAAAGAATTTACTGAGAGAGAAACATAAAGTTATGGTGGCAAAAAAAAGGGAAAGAATGAGAAGATGGAAAACTAATTGTAATATAAATGAACTCTGCTTCTTCTCTTCAAGCTTTCTTTTAAATTCCATCATTTTTTTTCTCCCTCATGGTAACTGTGTTCACAATCCCAAAGGGTTTCCATGCTGTCCACACAAGCCCAAAGAGACCGATATGCTGAAGAAATTTCAGTGAGTAGCTGGGTGGGGTATTCACCAAAAAAGAGGCACTGAGAAATAGATGTATGATATATAATTTAAATATATATACAATTAGATGTATATAAAAATTAAAGCAGAAAAATGTCTTTAATAGCTTTTTCAAGTACTATTTTTAAGGCATTTTTTCAAGGATTTATATAGTTTATGCCTTTAAAATGATTTTTTAATAGATTTTATTGGAGTATAATTGCTTCACAATACTGTGTTAGTTTCTGTTGTACACCAAAGTGAATCAGTCATATGCATGCATATGTCTCCATCTCCCCTCCCTCTTGCGTCTCTCTCCCACCCTCCCTATCCCACCAGGTCACAAAGCACCGAGCTGATCTCCCTGTGCTATGCGGCTGCTTCCCACTAGCTATCTATTTTACATTTGGAGTGTATATATGTCAATGCTACTGTCACTAGCCCCAGAAGACCTAAATAGACATTTCACCAAGGAAGACACACAGATAGCCAAGAGGCACATCAAGAGATGCTCAACATCACTAATTATCAGAGAAATGCAAATCAAAACTACAGTGAGGTATCACCTCACACCCGTCAGAATGGCCATTATAAAATGATTTTTTTTATGTTTTAAAATTGTGAATCACAGTGTCAGACAAGTTTTTAAAAACAGAAAAAAAAAAAAAATCTCTGCTGAATAACACCTCCCTAACCCAATTATTTAAATGTAATCCCATTCAAATGTATTTCTGGTCTTTTCTTATGTTTTTGTTGCTGTCTTACTGTATCACACGCCTGTAGGAGAATCAGTAAATCCCTATTAAGATGGACGCAGGTGAAAGGCCCTAAAATTGACCTTATTTTCCTGGAAAAGGTGCCTTTTCTGGAGGGCAGGGCACTCCCCTTCCCGGGGGCCGTGGTGGTACTCACCACAGCACTGGATCCCCAGGCAGGCGCCACTCACATCACACTTCACTCTGCGTGTGACAGTGTGTGCGACGTCCTCCGGGCGGCCGTGGCTGGGATTAAGGCTGGGAGACTCTCCCACGCCAGCCCCTCGCAAAGCCCCTGCAAGCCGCCCGGAGACTCACCGGGGAGGGCGGTGGCTTGGGGGCTGGCCCGAGGGGGCCCGTGCTGCTCTGGTGTTTGCACAGGGTCAGGCTTGACCCTCGGTTCCTGCAAGAGTGATGGCGGGGGGCGCGGGTCCGCTTTCCCAGGAGCAGCAGCTACAGGGCTGGGGGGACCCGCCCCGCAGGGCTCCCTGCGCATTTTAACAGGCTTGTTTTCCAGGTTTGGAAGGGGATCCGGTATCCAAGACTGGGTTCCCGAGTGAGGCCTTAGGGACGCGGTGACCGGCCTACGGTGTTAGCTTAAGCCTTCGAGGTGAGTCACGGCCGCTACGAGACTGGTCACAGGGGAGGCCCAGGGCTGATCCCAGGAGGCTCGGGATTTAGGGGGTCCCTGGAGGGGGCGGTGGAGTCCGGCCCGGCGCGCCCCGCCCCTGCTGGCCCCGCGCCTGGTCACGTGACGGGGAGACCCTCCCCCGACCTGGGCTGCACCTCTTGCGCTGCGTGTTCGACGCGGGAACCGTTTTCCTCCGCAGCCCCTTCCGTCTGACTGTGAGCTCCCTACGGGGGGACCACGGGCTTTCATTTTGGGGCCTGACACGGGCCTGGTGCGTGGCTGGCTGCTGGGACAGTCACTTGAATGGCCCTGAATCAGCGAATCCCCGGCCGAGTGCGCTGGCCGGCCCTGCAGCCCGTGCCCCCTTTCTGGCCCTGCGTTGTCTTTTCAGGCCCAGATCTTCTGGGCCCCTGCTCCCAGCCTTCTGTTCCCCCGTTTCAGAAACTGGCCAAAAACATCAACTTCCGTGGATTTGCTGGGAGAATAAGGCTGAAGTGTTCCTAAGAGTTCTCAGCACTGGAATCTTTCTCTTTTTTCTTTCCAGCGTGTGGATATGAGATGGTGGATGCTAATTGAATTAATTGTAGTGATCGCTTCAGAAATATGTGAGTGAAACCATCAAGCTGTCCCCCTTAAACTTACACAGAGATGCACGTCAGTCACATCTTACGAAACTGGAAAAAGAGGACACGGCTGGCATTATTCTAATAGGTGTCTCCAGAGAGGTGGCCTGCTTTGCTGCTCGCCACACACCTGATGCTGAGGGCAGGTCGCCTTGTGGATAGGAGGAGGGGGTGTTTCTGGGGGTCGGGGGCGCTGAGAAGTTCCAGGCAGCCGAGCTGTCCAGCCTCTCTTCACATCACACCGCTGGATCCGCTCACACCCCTGGACCCGACACTCCTCTCGTCCTGCGGTGGGTCAGGCCTTCCTGGAAGCGTCTCCATGGCTAGAAAAGCTCTGGAGAAAGAGAGGGCGAAATGCTCTACGCCAGGAAGATGCCCAAAACAGCGTTTCCTGGAAGCTATCTCCTGCTTTGTTTCTAGTTTTAAAAGCAGAGATTGCTCTTTGGAGACACAGACGCACTGGGACCAGCCCTGGAGGGGAGGGGACTGCTGTCCTCACAGGCCTCCGCCTCCACACCCACCGGGACCTTCCCATGTGAAGAAACAGAAGGAGATGACTTAGCGGGAGAGTGCCCCGCTAACCTTAGGGCTGGAATGAGGCTCGGACGTGAGGCCCCGTCCTTCTCTGTAGTTCAAGCAGGTTTTCATGTCCAGTCATCCTTGTTCATCTCAGAGAACATGTCACAGTGACATTACAGGGGAATTTAGAGCCTCATAAGAAATGTGAAGTAAAATCCTGCATCACACGGTCTCTGAAATGAGTCTTGTTTACAAAGCAATAATTTCATTTTCTCTGATTCTGCATATGTGTCGTGGGACACGGGCTTGAGTCAGTGACAGGACCATCCTCTGAATTTTTGTCCCGTTAAATACACAGTGCCTTCCAATGGCTTGTTCTAGAAAACTGCTCTGATACTAAGGGAAAGAGAAAATGTTATTTATATAAAGTTCATTATTTGCATCACACCTATTTCCAAAAATTATTGGAGATGATTTATATTTAAAATACATGTAACATGAATATACAGACACACAGTATGGAAAGCAGCAAGATGTCTTTAGCCTACAGCATCGCTTTATTTGGGGCCTTTGTTTTCCTTTGTCTGGGTCACTCTAATGCCCAGCTGAGCACTCCTCTGCCGCAGGCTCTTTCCTTTCTAACCACAGTGCCACTGCTCTTCTTAAACGCGTAAGCGGTCGGGTCACTTCTCCGTGTAAGTTCACCCAGCGTCCCTAACTTTCTGCAGGGTGGATTCGGACACCTGAGTGCCTCCGCAGCACCTTCCAGCACCCGCCGTTCCCCTGCGGCCCCAGCACCAAGTATCCCCTGAGTCTGCTGTGCTCGCTGCCTCCTTCCCTATCTGGTCAAATAGCTCAGCATTTTTTAAATCAGCAGATTTTAAAAAAAATATTTCCTCACCCAGCATCCAGAGCCTTTTAGTAAAGGATTAATTAATAAACAAGTAAGAAATGCTGGTCCCCTAACGCTGCTGATACAGCTAAAGCCACGAGCTCCTGCCCTCGTGTGTCGGGGCACAGAGGAGGAGATGGGCACACAGAGGTCACACAGCATCACACAGCATCACACTCTAGGGTGAAAGCAACCTGGTCATCCTCTTGACTTGTTGGTAAGACAAGAGATTATTTAAAATGTAGAAAGAGAATTTGAAACTATCATTCCATCTAAGAAGGAAAATCTGAGAATAAGGCCACGATCCATGCTTGACTTCGGGGAGTCAGCCAGCTCCTGTCTCCACAGCGGAAGCGCTGTGTCAGGCTGGCCTCATGATCGCTAAAGCATATGGTGCCTCTTTTTCAGCCAGCGAGGACTGGGTGCTTCCTGAGGCACTTGCCAGGATGTGTATCATCTCTTGTCAAAGACCATCTGAGACAGGGCTTTTTCAGCTAGAGCCCTCGGGACAGGCTAATCCTGCATTTCTCTAGTTTCTTTGAGCTCAATCTGATATCATCTTAAATCATCAGAAAGAAACATACTTCAGATGGCATTAACTTGGCTCCCTGTAGAAATGCTGTCACAGAATCACAATTCAACATGAGCTTTTAGATCGAGGGTCATTCATGCCGAGGAGCCGTGTCCAGAGAACATCTGTGCATCTGCTGAGCAGCCAGGGCAGAAGTCTCTTGACATCCTTTGTGCACAGAGACTCATGGTGCATTCATCCCAGAATTTAGACCAGGAAATTTGGACAGGACATTATCTATCTATCTGTTCATCCATCTAGCCATCTACCTCTCTATTTCTATCCCTCTGCCGTTCCTGCACTCACTTATTTAACCCACACTCGTTTGTATAGCCGTAATTCTAGGGGGTCCAGCTGCTCACTGGAAATGCCCTGGAATGAAAGACGCCCTGGCCGTTGAGGAGCTCGGTGACTGTTGGAAGAGGAGCGGGTCAGGAAACTGCAACGCTCTGAGTCCTTTACTAGCAAACCAGCTGACTCACGGAGCCTAGACTGTCATCTCTGTAAATGGAACGAGGCTGCAGCAGGGAAGGGCATCCTGACACAGCAGCGTGCGGGCAGCCCACACCCCACCCCAGACTTACTACCTACATGGCTGCACACCCTTCCTGAAGAATCCCAACATGTAGAACTGGCAAACCACACAGATACCTAATCTACACGGAACCAGAAACAAGGCACTGGAGTTAGCTGCTCACATAGTATGTTACACGTGCTACTTTTCCAGGACAAAACTCTGATAAAATCGCCAGCATCCCGTTTATAAATTTCATTGCTATTTAACTTCACACAAAAGAAATATTATTTTGAAATTTTCTGAGACCTTCAAGGCAAGTATTCTAGTCGATGCAGATCCCATTCAGCATGCCACAAATCCTCAGAGATGGTAACTTACAGGAAATACGGCCTCTTCATAACATGCGTATACTTCTCCTCCCTCCAAACCAACCGTTGCTCCGTCGTCATGTCTTCAGCATATTCGAAGAGAATGAATTATTTTTGCAGGTGGCTGTTGGAAATGAAACGCCCTTCAGAAGTGAGACTAAGAGCTGTACATCTGCAGAGCAGGGGGGATTCCCGCGCCCTCGTTCCAGAGGCGGCGGCCTCTAATACTGCCGGTGTATGACAGCACACGAGGTAGGGCTCTGGGGTGCCTCAGCGGGATCAAGAGCCCCCAGCAATTTTCTAAAGTAACTGGTGCACAAAAGCTGTCCCTGTGGCAGAGAGGTACAGCTACAGAAAATCACAGTCTCATTTTAATTTGAAAAGCTCCCCCCATGTTAATTTATTGCATGGACGGCTTTATAGGAAATAAGCTTTTAAACTAAAAAAAAATCATTTTCTCTGCCAAAATCACACACTTCCAATCTTCCCACACCTGCACGATGTTCGACAGACGACTTACGCAGAACCCAGCTCCTGCCGGCGGCCCGGAGCCTCTGCCCGCTGCCCCTCCGTCCTGTGGCTGGAAGTTGCACAGACCAGACTCGGCACGGCAAAGGCCCACTTCTCACTCACGAGGCACCTGCTCACGTGCTGATCACGCTGGGCTCTGCTCTGAGGCCCCTCGGAAGGGCTGCAGGGGCTCCACCAGGCAGAGCATCAGGGTCCCCGGGTCAGTGGGAGAGGGAGGAAGGAGCGGGGAGGCTCCCAGGCTTCCAACCGCCTGGCCTGGAGCTGAAAGGAGCCGCTCCCCTGATGGTACCAGAACCCATACTCACAGGGCCCTCTCCTCGGACCTGAGTTCTCGTCCTGCTTTGTGATGGCCGTCACCATTTCCTTTGAATCTTACTTACATGTGAGCTCAGTGGTATCTACTCTGGTTTGTAAGGACTCGGATTTAAAGAATCAACAAGAGTTCGCCATTGTATTTACACTCTTGGGAAACTGAGGTCAAACTTCCCCTCCACCATCTGGAAGGTGTTGGTAAGTCAAGTTTCTGGATAGAGGTTCAATTAACAGAAAAGTTACAGGGTGATTTCTGAAGATTATACCTTTAGGCTCCAAGTCATAATATCTCAGGGATGCACTTTTGCTTCAAATCAGTCATTCACAACCTCTCTCTCTTTCACACACACACACGTACACAGATGCACACACATGTACACACATGCACACTGGGCACCAGTGAATCACACACACGAGGATCATTTGTTCACCTGCCCAACGTCTGTCTTCCCCATGTGACTGGGCTCCAGAAAGGCAGAAACTTTTGACACTTCGGAATTTTCCTGCCACATGCCCTACACCTAACACAACAACATCTGAAAAGTGTTTGTTGAATAAGTGAATAAATGCAAGCAAATAAATGAATTAATGAGTCCTCGTTTCTAACCCAATGGTCAAAGTGGATTTACAAACAACACCAGCTCTTAACTGCGGCCGCATTCAGCCCACCTCAAGCCCTCTACGGACTTGAAATAGAGGCCACGTGTACAGGTCAGACGACCCTCGGGGACATGAGGTCTTTGCTCCTTGAAGCTCCACCTGTGGGAATGAGAACACCTTTTATAAGACAGTCTGCAGGGCCTTTGAATGTCTCGGGATATCTTGAATCACGGTGACAGCGTGCGTGTCCACAAGGTCACTCACATGTTACAAAGTTGTATCATGTAAACTATCCTGGTTGGTCATAAACAGTGAAGGTGACCACACAGCAGGTTTTAATGCAGGGAAGGCATCAAGCTAAAACATGTTCACATAGCCTCACAAGAGATCCAAGGGAAAGCAACAACAACAGGAAAAGGAAAACAAGCAAAGCTCGTACAGATTTTTGCCAAAAATTATATTTTTCAAACACCTATTTGGAGAAAAAACAGCACTATTGGAATTAACTCTGGCTGATTAACCTCCTTCGTGCTACGACTTCCTCCAAACCCCATGGAGGCAGAGGCTAAAATAAAAGCCAGTTATGCCTGTAAAGAAGAAATAAAATGAAATACTAGGCAGAATTCTTGGAACATGAAATGGGCAGATTCTTTCATCCACTTCTCCCTTCAAGCCTCCATTGACCACGTGTTTGAAATGAAGTCCTACTTCATCTCCCTCCCTTGTCCTTTTCCCTTAAAATTATGGTGGCTTAAAACGTCCACCTTATAAGATATCCTTGGTTTCATCTCTTAGAAGGTCCCCTCACACATGTTTAAACACAGATCACGTGCAGAGCCTTTGGCTACAGTTGCAGATTAACTAAAAGCTATTCTGCAAAACTCTCCTGAGTTCTGGCAAAGTTTGACACACGTCACTTTTCATGTTGGGTGTCCATGTAGCCAAATGTCCACTGGACAGTCATTCCATAATGTGATGTGGTCCATTCACCTAAACGCTGGGCCACTGCAGTGCTACTGATTTAATTCATGATTGATTAGGAGTCAGGCTCTGTGATGAGTCAATAGTCCATGTGGCGAATAATATTACCCCAGTGCATTATGGGAGGCCCTGAGTTGAGGACTCAGGTCCCCTCTAAGCCACCAGGACACACAGGTGATTGACTCAGGCCTGCATTTTAGGCAGTGATTCAGGCAACAATTGTTTGCTTCTCAGTTGCGATCATCTGTTTTTCCCGTGTTTTGGTACAGACGGTGGGCGTCTGTCACTGAGCGTGTTTGTCAGTGATGCTGACCTTGCACCAGAGGTCTGAGCCTGGAAGATGCTCAGAGGACAGGAGCCTGGCCCGTTCACGTGGGAAATGTTGGGAGGATTGACTGGCATCGTGGCCTGCTGACGTGCCCTCCAAAAGTGCCCTCCACATTTTTCATCATTTAAGATGATTTTGGCTATAATTAAGGACAAATGTCATTTCTTCTTCAAATACTGCAATGGCTTATGAAGCAGAAGAACTAGCAACAGTGCAGGAAGAAAAAGAGCCAGGCTGCCCTGTGGACAGGAGCCCACGTGGTCACCAGTGGACACTGTCCTGAGGTGCGTCAGGTCCAAGCACCTACTGTCTGAGAGTCCATGTGTCCAAGCTTCCGCATTTCAGGGAAGGAACATACTCTATGTTGTCAGTTGGGCATCTGGGGACATGGCCACTCCAGAAATTGTGAGACCTGCTACATTTCCCAGCATACAAGAATTTATCCACCCAAGTCGCAAAGTTCTGAATGGATGCCTCCTCTCTTTCAGCCCATCTTGTGTTCAACCACCAATTTGTAGACACTGCTCTCCAAACACATCCCCAGACCACCCACCTCTCTCCATACTCTCCAGGATGACCCTGACTGTGGTCCACCATCCCTAACCTCTGGGTCAGGGTGCTTCTCCCATCTCACTCCCACTCTGCTCCCCAGACAAACACCACAGTGACCCAGAACCACAGGCTGAGCTCTCATTTGCTCAGACCTCCTACTGGGTCCCCCCTCCCCAAAATGCAAATGCCATGCTTGGACACACACTCTGAGGGCTCCGCCTTCTGATGACCTCTCCGGGTGCCCTCCCTCACCTCACACGGTCATTCCACCCCTCAGAGCTCCATGAGCACTTGGAACAGGAACACTTCTTCACCTGTTTAAAGCAGCAAAACAAGAAAGAGTCACTGAGCTTCTGCAGGTCGGAGTATGCATGTATATGATGTAGGTGGGGGTGAGTTTTCATGAATCTCACAGGGTGGTGGAGAGGGGGCAGTGCAGGTCAGAGACTGAGGCTTGGGCTTCAGTCTGGACAGTCCGGGTGACTCCCCGCCCTGCCCCTCCTCACTGAGCAAACGCTTGGAATTTACCGAACCCTTAACCAAGATGAGACTCTACTCACCTGAAAAATTAGGGTAACGATAATAATAAATCTTCTAAGGTTTCTCTGAGGTTGCAAGTCACTGGTTGACTTGAATGTTTCATCCATTGTAGGGGAAGAAAAACACAAATGCAACCAGGCAGTTACAGGAAAACATTTTCCCCTTTCTCTTCCCCATTTCCTATGACACCCTTTTCCATTAAATACTCCATGTTTGGAGGTTTGTGTCCGGAGAACTTTGGGTGTGGCTGTCAGGAGACCATGGAGAAAGGACAGAATAAAGAATGTGATGCTCTTTAAAAGCAACTATTCATGAGAAGCTGAGAAGTAGCACATTATACAAATGCTAAGGTGTGTTTTAAATGGACGGTTTTAAAATCCTTCTTTTTCCGCGAGGGATTTTTTTAAATTAAGCAGTTCATTACTTGAACATAGTTGCCAGGCAGCCTCAGTCTAATTCAGTAGAGGTCCTGCGGTTTGGATGGCCTGCTGGCAGTCACCTTGCTGGGACTCCGAATTACGGAATTCTCTTTTTGGTTGTGTCTAGAATAAAGTGTATATTTTCATTCAACTTTTATGTAAGTGAGTATAGGCATATTTTCTTTCTAAAGTATCTTTCTTGTTCTTCCTCTTTATAGACACTTATTTTATGACACGGGAATTCTATCCCTTTAAACGTTTTGGAATTCTTCCCATCCTTATTTTTAATTCTCTTCCAGGTCATTGTTCCCTTTCTAGAATGTGCGGGAAAATTCCCTGTATTATTTCATTGGATGTCTCTCTTTATTAATGGCTCATTTTCTTCAGTTATTTTTTGTTTTGTATTTTTTGGTATTTATTCTGTCCCTTGTATTTTTTAAACAATGCTGATTTATTTTATTTATTTTTCTTGTTAGAGGATCCTTTAGCAATTATAAAATGCATACATCATCATATTCTATAAATGTAATGACCCTTTACATATAAAAACCTTACCTTAGCTCCTTCTCATCTTTTGTGCTGTCATTGTCATAGATTTTATTTCTACATATGTTGTAATTCCCAGGGGATATTGTTATAATTTTTACTTTAAACATCCACTGCCTTTTATAAACACCAGGAAAGAGTAAAAGAGTAACACCTCCACACACATAGTTATTATTTTTGGCACTCTTTAATCTTTAATTAGACCTGATTTCGATCATTTTCCTCCAGCCTGAAAAACTTCCTGAAGCATTTATTACGGTTTGGATGTGATAGGAACATTCTCTCATCTTTCGTTATCTGAAAATGTATTTTTTCTCACCTCCCTTTGAATGCTGAAGAATTCTAGTGTGTGTTTTTCTTTCTGATGCCTTTGCTTTCGATGATTTAGTCTCATTCCTTGACGGCCTCTGGCCTCTGAGCTCGGGTGAGAAGGGCTGTGGGAAGGTGGCTCTGGGCTCCTCAGGGAGGTGGGGAGAACTGTCTTCGTCCTGAACTGGGCCAGAGGGTTCCAGGCCCCATGGTACTTATAGGAATAGCCCCTCTAGAAGTAAATGGCGTCACCCTGCGGGTGTACAACCCCTGAGGCCCTACAGCTCCATGTCTCTAAGTGGAAAGTGGTGGACTCTTAGGCACACTGGGCCGTACAAGGAACATCTTCAGATGGCCACGCGGGTCTCAGGGTCCCCGATGGCTGTTTCCCACAGTCTCCCTGGTGCTCAGTGCTGAAGGCTGTGCAAAGAGATGTCCCATCACACACAACCTCACCCCACACCTCCCACTTTCCTGCTGCCCAGGGCTTGCTGGGCTGACTAGCAGTCCTAGGAGGTGATCTTGAATTTTTACCTTTTTCCTTAAGGTCTAGACGCAAGGCTGACCACCCGTGTTGGCAGCCATGTCTCCTTCCTGGAGCAGCTCGGTCCCATTTGGGTCCCAGAGGAAGGACTCAGATGGGTCTCCCGTGACAGAAAGTCGGAGAAAAGAAGGAGATGCTCTTCCCCACTCCTTTTCTCTGATTCCACCCAAAGGCTCCCGGGATACCTGAGCTGCATCGGAGTTCCTTAGAGATTAAAATACACGCTCAACGGTTGATAATTACAATTTTTTAAATGATAATTATAATAATAGCGACATCGAATTGAAAAACACATTAATTTATTTAATCCTCGACCTCCTCACTCATGAAGCAGGTGTAACAGGGCAAGTTTTTGATCCCAGATATTCTTATTCAAATAACCATACTGTTTCCACTGTGATACCCTTTGAGTGAGGGTGTGATTAATTTAGATTAAGTATGAACAGAGTAGTCTCTCTTTATCTTTCTGACCTCACTTGTTCTCTTCATTCATGACCCTCCAGAACTTGCGGGGGTCACATAAAGGAAGGAAGGGGAGACTGTGGTCCTTTTATCCACATGAAATTCTGCTGACGTTGCATTTTGTTTTTTAAAGACACAATCCCTCACCCCACTCCTTATTTTCTTTCTTTTTGGAGCAATCCCCAAACACATAATTCTCCTGTAACAGCCAAACTGAACGAGGATGCGAGCTGAACTGGGATGCACAGCCTCAACCTGTAAACCGATTCTCAGCCGCGAGGGTTTCTGGGCAGTACACCTGCGTTCTCCTCAGAAAGTTCTTTCTGTGCCAGAAACGTGGGATCACGTTTTCCTTGAAGACACAGCTGCCAACGGATGAGAAGCATAATTTCAAACTAGGTTTTACATGTTACTATCACAGCTGACCAGGGGGCAGGGTGGGGCTCGGTGTCACAGGTGACACTCAGAAGGAAGGCGGGGCGCCAGCAGACGTTGTGCTGTTTCTAGAGGATTCCCCTCTGGCCCCACTGTCACTTTTTGGGGATCCGAGGTCAGAGCCGGAAGGCAGGGCGGAGGGAAGGCCCTGGAGGGCAGAGAGGAGCCGGTGCCAGGCAGCGGGAGCTGGTCCTGCCAGACCCCGAGTAGCAGCCTCTGAGGGACGGTGCCCAGGAGCCGGGCAGCTGCAGCTCCACAGACACCAGGTGTGAGCGGACAAGCCACCAGCTCAGCACAGGTGAGGGTGGCAAGCAGGACGCACCTGCCAGGTAAACGGGGACCCCCGCTGGAAACCACGTGGGCATCTGGCTGCTGTGTGTGCCGCTGCTCCCACACGGTGCCATTGCACAGCTAGGCTTTTATACGTCGTAACTTATTCTCAAAGCCCGACGGCTGCTGGTAAGTATAATTATTGAGTCACGCAGTGTTTAATTTAATTTGATACAGAAAGAAGACAAAGGGCTGCTTCAACCAGAAATGGGTTTTGCTTTGTTCTTGTGAAACAGCACTTTCCCACATTTGTGCTTATCTACACTCGCTCCTTATTCATTAACCAAACTTTTATCAAGCACCAGGTGTCTTCAGTTTTGGGTCCTGGAGTCACACAGTCACCATGGGAAGGGTGGTGTGTTCCCTGCTCTTATGTCCTGCTTAAGGAGAAGAAAGGGCATAGAGGTCAAGGAGCTGCCTGTGGCCTCTCCTCGTAAGTGGAAGGTGGGCTTAAAAACAGGGTCTGTCAGCCCCACAAACTCATTACGGTAACCAAGATTGTTATTAAAAACCTTAACGTTACTTAGAGAAAAATTATAAGGAATTCCCCTGGTGTTTAGTAAGAAGACAATCCATTTACCATGACCATCTGCGTCTGAATCGTCCACGGTCTACACAGAGAGCATCTGTGGGGTGTGGACAGCCCACAGAGTTATGAGGAAGACGTAAGGGTCTGGAGAACAGGGAAGCAGAAACAGCAGCAGACCATTTCTGTCATCTACACGATGCCAACCCTAGTGCCAGGCACACGCCATTCTGCTTTCAAAATGTGCAAGGAAAGTAACTCAGACTCTTTCTGATTCTAATTAGCACTTCCCAAGCATCCAACTCTCTCTGTCCCTGAGAGGCATGGAGACATGGGGCCAAGTTAAAGAGATCAATGAAAAATCAAAACCCAGCCTCAGATGAAATCTCTACTAATTATTCCAAGTGACACACAGATCATTGAGCTTCCACGTAACCAAACAATGGGAAGTGATTTCAGATGCTTGTAGCTGAGTCTTTATTTCCTTATCGACGGTGTTTCAGGATGACCAAGGGAACCAAGAAGCAAGAGGAACTTTGCTCTGTCCTCGCTGATGCACCGCCAGCTGGGGCGAGGGGGTAAAGGACACTCGCGTGTTCTGAGGGTTCCTGTTATTAGTGCATCCCAGGATGACGTCAGCCGTGCTCTGGGAAGGGTGAGCTGGACCCTGGGCCCTTCACGGAGGAAGGACCTGCGGAGGGTTGTCCACTTTTCGAAGCCAAGGAGAGTCCTGGATGCCCACGGATTTACCGCTGGGCTCAGGGACTCACAGTGCTGTCAGGGGTGGGGTGGGGGTGGGGTGGGGTGGGGTGGGGATGGAGGTGGAGAGGGAGGGGGAGGGGGAGGGGAGGGGGAGGGGGAGGGGGAGGGGGCATCCCACTGTGCAGGCGCACACCCCACGTTCCCAAGGACAGCGTCTACTTCCCGGGCCTTTTCTCACTTATAAAATGGAGATAACAGTGGCCCCTGCGTAAGAGATGATTTGCTAAAATCGTTTAGCACAACGTAGCGGGTATGGAAAGTACCCGGGGGGTGTCAGCTCAGGGCGTAAAGGCGCACATGCAGTTGGTCGAGGGCCGGTTAATGCAGGGTCTGATGCAGCCTCGAGAGTACGGACGCCATTCCGAGGGCAGCCGTGAACTGCTACGAAAAATCACAACCAAAGGGACTGTGTGATCAAAGCTTTTCCTGGGAGCTGGGTCGGCATCACGGGACGCTCAGAAGCGTCTGTATACAGCAGGCCAGTAGGAAGGACAGGTCTCACAGGGGCACACGGATGGGCTGAGGTCCAGGAACCAAGGGTTTTCCCCTGGGGACTGAAGGCAGGTGATGGAGGGAGACTGTTAACGCTCAGATCAGCTCGTGCTCAGATAGGAAGTGAGGTTCCTCCTTCCAGCTGAACGCGCACCTGGTGATTCAGTGACCAGGTGGGGCATCTGTCCCACACCTGTCACCTCTGCCCAGGTAGCCAAGCCCAACTTCTCAGCTGTGGGGCAGGGATGGGCTGGCAGCCTCCAGGTGGCATCCTGACTCAGCCGGGCTGTCAGGACCCCTGACGGGGGAGACTCATCTCCAAGATGGGAATATTTTCTAGGAAACATTCAGTTCTGAAGGTCAGTTAGGAAACTATTTCTGTTTGTATATTTGGGCTTATTCCTAAACCTTTAAAAATGCTATTTCCCATCATTGAAGCAGTCTCATCTCCTTAGTTAAATCATCCTGGCTTTTGCTTTAGAAATCCTGCTGTGGAGTGTCCTGCAGCGTAGAAATGTGCTCTAACACCTTCAGTAAATACCCATCATTTGGAGAAGCAATTACATTTTCAGGCAGTGAAATACTTCGGACCCAAATATTTGAAGTCGAGGCGAAGGGTGCTTCCTGATGGGGTGTGAGGGACAGATCCCTCCCCCTCCATCCCCAGCACCACGTATAACTGTCTGCCGGGTGGCGGCTGGGTCCCCAAGCTCGGCTGCTTCTGCCGGGAAGGGATTTACCTCTTTCCCGTGAGCATTCTTGTGAAATAGCGGTTCATCTCCTTCGACCAGTGGCTCCTTCGAGATAACAAATGTTTCAGCTCATTAGGTGAATTTCTCCTTCACTGAGTTTCATTTCATGAACATGTCTGGGAGGCTGTGCACTTTAATGAAAGGTTTTTCAGGGATGCTTGGAGACTGGCATTTTAAGGAGAAATAGGAGAGGTTTGGCAGCTTGCAGCTTGTTCACATCATTTTTTTCTATTGATTGTTGGGACTTCACATGAGAAGAAGATCAGTTCAAAAGACTAATGAACTTGACATTGATCTTGGACACAGGATGTTCTGAGCACTTCCCAGAGGAAGCGGGGACCTCGTAGACCTGCCTCTCAGGCCCCCTGAGCTGGGTGGAGGGTGTGATGGGTAGAATCTTCCCGGACTGGGAAAGTCACGTAACAGTGGATTCCATAATGCCCCGGAGGGAAGGGGAAGAAGAGGCACGGGGTGTCTGCTGTCACAGGGAACATGGAGATTCCGGCAAGTGGCCGATGAGAAAATCAAGTACAGGACGATGGAGCCAGGAGGCAGCGGCAAAAACATCCAAGTCGGTCTTAGCAGCCATCGCAGAATTAAGTTACACCTGTGGCATTTTGTTCAATCTGGGGCAGCGTGATTTAGAAGGGAAGTGTAAAACTGGAATATGTACTGAGTAAAACAACAAGGTGACGAGAGTTCTCAGAATATCGTCCTCTGAGGACTGTTGATGGAACTAGATTGTTTGGCTTCGAAATGAACAAAAAAGCCTTGAGGGGCAAAGTGAGGGTCACCGTTGGATCAAGAGAACTGTTTACAAATGTATAAGGCTGTCGGGCAGAGGGGGGCTCAGCTCTTTGAAGTAACAGGACAGCGAGGTGAAAGACGAGAAACGACCAATGTCAGCTCAGAGCTGCTCAACGGGGCATCAACCACCTCGGGGTGGACGGGCACCCGTGGGCGCAGCTGGGCAGTCACAGCCACACACGTTCTCCAGATGCATAAAGCACAGATACGTGCATTCTGACCAGCTGACTAACAGTTCCGTCATATAAGAAGATACTCTGCAAAAATACGGAAGTAGAAAAGTGATGCCAAGAAAGTAAATACACACATATATTTATATTTTACATAAGCTACCAGAGCACAGGGCATGGGAAAATGCTTCTCTAAAGACGTGTATTCATTGGAATCAGCTGCGTGGGGAGTTTAGGGACATAGACTTCGGGCCGAAAATTCAATCTGGAGTGAATCTCCCCTGTACGTGCCACTCGCTCTTCGCTTTGGGTTCTGTTGCAACTTTCATGTCTGTTAACATAGATAATTGCATATGCAAACAGCTCCTTCAATGACCTGAAAGAATTCACCAGTGGGTGCTTTAAATTCTGTGGTTTCTCACTTTTGGTGGGCACAGGGACCATCATGGTGGGAAAGCACCCCCCCCCCCCGCTCATTCGGGCTCACAGCCGCGGCTGCGCACTTTCTTGCCCCCTCCCAGCCCCCCGCCTCGCTGTGCGCACAGCCCTTGCTCCGAGGCTCTCAGCACACAGCTGCCATGTGTGGAGCAGTCCCACGATGAACAGGCTTTGGCTACATCTGGGTGACCTGCATAAGTGGCGGCCGAGGGTATTTTCATTCCTTTAGAAATGAAAACGGGCTGGCTCGAGATCATGTTCTTTGAGACTGAAGACAGCTGGATAGATTTTGATACTTAGATGCTGTGAATAATTCTGTGGACGAAATCAGCATAATTGGAAGCAGACGTGGACCAAGCACCGTGGCATCGTCTTCCAGTCACCCCAAGACCTGTGCTTTTGCCAGACCACGTGGTGGCCGCAAGCGGGTCCCACGTGCCCCCTTTTACCAGCTGTCCTAGAGTCCGGCCACCTCCAGGACAAGTGCAAAGTCCTGCTCTGCAGACTCCTGAACTCCTCAGGGCTCGGCCGGCTTGGGGCAGTGGGGCCCCAGCAGCCCAGCTGTGTCCGGGGACGAAACCGGACGGGCATCTGGGGACCATGCTGCCGACCGCGTTGCCCACGTGGAGGTCGGAGCTCGTGGCCTCCTATCGTCCAGATTCGGCCTGCTGTGCACACACCAGGGCTGCTCCGAATCACGCTGTTTCCCCGAGAACAAGATAACTGCTGTGTCTTAGCTGTACCCAAAGCCCGTCATCTGTTGTCTTCAAAGTCTGTCTTCCACCACGGCAGTGTGGCCCTAAACTCATCTGGGAACGGTTACAGAAAGCAGTCTGTGCTGAGGCAGGGTCACTGGAATCTGGAGATGCAGCTCCAAGCCACGGTTTTGCAGCGATTGTCCGGGCGACAGCGGGCGAGGCCTACTCGCCTGTACATAAGACAAGCGACTGAGCCCACAGCTGTTCTGAGCTTCGTGTGAAGCAGCGTGTGCTCACGTATTGTCAGGTGCCACGTCTTCGTCCTTCAAAGGCTTAATCAAAGGGGAAACCCAGTCTCCTGGGAAGAGCCTCTATTTCACAGCTGGTCACTTAGACGGTGGACACGTCAGTGTCTGCCCGTGGTGATCAGCTGTGTCCCAGGTCACCAAGTGCGCCCCATGGACGCGGCAGCTAGTGGCACGAGCCCGCGAGCCCTTCCATCCTTTGTTAAGTTTTAACAAAGCCGAGAGTGTTCTAGCCCCCGGTTGGCCAGGATTTGTACCAGCTCTCGTGCCACACACTCATTTCCCTGTGTGTTTGCGACACCGGGATACTCACTGAACATCCAGTTTTCTTGATTCTTACGGGAAATGGTGCTGGGAAGCGGGGGAGGGCGAGCACAGGGATGTGTAGATCTTATCGGGAGCCTCCGCCGCAGGTTCAGCCTGTGCGAGACTGAGTCGAAAAGCGTAGCCGTTCAGCCGAGACCAGTGCTTCGTGTTGTTTGTGTCGCGTTGGCCATTTGGGGTCAAGTGCAGCCTCGGGACAGTTAGGCCTCCCTCCCTCTGGGCCCCCAGAATTGGGCCAAGAACCTTCTAATTGACTGTTTAATTAAGGAGGTTTCCAAGTTACAGCAGTTTGGAGCCTCTTCATGATTTATTCTGCAAAATAAAAATCTCCTGTTTCTCTGCAGGTCTGAGCCAGGGACCCTCTCTCTCCTCTAGAGATCGTTTTTTTTTTTTTTTTTTTTTTGCCGCTGTCGTTTTGACAACAAATCCTGTCTGGTTTGTTTGGGGTTTGAGTCGTATATTATATACATTTTGCTAAAGATTCTCTTGTTAAAATACCAACGCACTCTGGAAATAGGTCACACCGTCGGACCGTTTCTTGAAGGCCAGTGGTGGGGAAGGCTGCAGGGCTGGAAGGGTCTGGAGTTGGTAGAGATTCTGGGCCCTGGTCTGTGTCAGTCCTGCATATACGAGGACCCACAGGGCCAGCCTTCCAGGGCCTCACGTTCCGTGGGGAGAGGTAGGAACGTCCACAGTGGGAGCTCGTGGTTCGTGTTGGCAAAGCGCGGGGTGGCGGGGACAGGTCTCACAGGCCGGACCCTGAGGGACCCCTGGGAACTCGCCTGGCACAGGAGGCACACAGCCTCTCAGGACTAAGCCTGGCTGAACTCTGGGGCTTTTGAGGCATTGCGAGTGGCTCTGGGCTCAGGAGCGAGGTGGGCAACAGGCGGTCACGACCTGGTGGGGACCCAGGTGGTCCTGATGGGAATGGGGGTCTCCTCATGGGGGCCTGGACCACGTGCTGCCTCCAGAAAGACCCCCGAGGACAGAGTGGACAGTTGGTTCTGTTTGCTTGTTTTGTTTTACCTTTTTGTTGGGGTTCGAGGGGGTGGCTGCACAGAAAGACAAAAGGAATGAGACTGATAGGAGGTTTGGGCAGAAGTACAGCAAGAAGCAAGGAGCCCCGCTTTTACAGAGACTGTCTGGAGTGCAGGCCTGTCTATGGGGGTCATTTTGGGGAGTGTGTCCCGGGCCCAGCCTGTGTCTGGGGCAGGGCTGCTGGCCTCGGCCGTGCTGACCAAGACACATGAGGGAGCTTCTCCTGAAGCAGCAGGGACAGAGCCCTCAGCCTGGGTCTGTTTTCAATCGGGGAGTCAGGACAGCATGGCATCGGCGCCAACTCATACCTGAGCCGGACCCCCTTCCTCGTTAAACTCCCACCACGTGCTGGTGCCCCAGCTCCCGGCCTTTCTGAAGGGTGGAGGGGACCGGCATCAGAGGGGCTTTTGTAGGTGACCGACTGGGGGCTGTGGCCCTCGGAGCCTCCAAATGCCAGCCGGACGCTCCTGTGTTTCTGCCTTAATTTATCTGATTCTAAGTTAGAAAAAGACAGATGATTGGTGGAGAGCCTGAAAATGATCATTTACTTTCCCCTAAAGAAAACTGAGAAACGTGCGTGAAGTGCTATCATTTCCATGTGAATGTTTGACAAAGAGAAATTTGAAATTTCTCTTTTAAGATTCTACATTCTCAAGTTAGCTGCGTCTATCTGACACTTAAAATTACACTTTCTGTTTTCCAAGTTTCTACCAGTCAATAAGTTAAAGGTTAAATAATATGACTTCGAGGTGTGAATGTGCTTGCAATTTACTACCAACAGCTCGTTAATCACACGGTGATCCAGAGCTTTCCGAAAGGTCCAGGGTGAACACACTTGGCGAGTCACAGGGAGTGCTGTTGGTACTTTTCCTTAAACTTTTCTTTTAAATTCAAAATCAGATTTTGCTTGTAACGAATGGAGCTGAACTGATTCGGTGTCACCTGTCCTAAGAGGCTGGCGAGCTGTGAACGGGCTGTGAGTAAGGCTGGCTGTGGGTCCAGGCAAAGCCCCGGAGCAGCGGCGGGCGGCTCCAGAGCTGCGCTCGAAGACGGCAGGTGGAGCAGGTCTGCAAGCTGTTCCCCTGGAGGAGTGGCCACAGGTAGGAGACGCAAGTCATGCTGTTCGTTCACTCAAAAAATCCAGGACCTGCTGTGCGCCCCTGTGGCGTGTGGGTGCTGGCCCCGCAGAGGAGAGTGAAGCGTGTTCTCGTCCCCAAGGGTCCTGCCACTGGTACAGACGTGTCCAGGGCACCGTGAGTCACAGCGGGGCTGCACCTCTCTCAGCCCAGGAGAGAACGGCAAGGCTTCCAGGGCAGACACCTGAGCTCTGTCCAAATGCGAACTGGGTTACCCAGTCACAGAAAGGGGCGCCCCAGGTGGAGTGGATGCATGAGGGTCAGCTGGGGGGACGCTTCCTCCAGGAAGCCAGAAGTAACTAGTGACGGCTGGAGAGGAAGAGGGATCCAGGCCAGGGGTGCTCACCTGTGTCCCTGTGTGTCCTTCCCGCAGCCCTGGCCATACGGCTGTTACTGCTCCTGAATCAGCGGTGCCCCCGCACAGCCCTGAACTGCAAAGCGCGGGCCGCGTAGACCATCCTCGTCTCCCATCTCCCGATCCACACCTGGAAGCAGCGCAGACGTGCATGGGGCTAGGTGCACGCAGGTTGTGAAGGCCTTCACTAGCAAGTTTGGATTTCATCTGGAAGGGGGAGCCATTTAGGCAAATGAGAGTCACGACAAAAATCGTGCTTTAGAAGAATAACTCTGGATGTGGAATATAAATGGATGCAGCGAGAAACAACGGTTCCAACGAAACTCTGGTGGTCTGTATCCAAGTCGTGGAAGCAGAAGTGAAAAAGAAGGGTCAGTTTGAGACGTATTTTTAATACATGATTTTTATTAAAGTCTAATTTATATAAAATAAAATGCAGAGATCCTAATCGCACTACCTGGTGAGTTTTGACACTGTATTCACCCAGGTATCAACCTCCAAAACAAGATAAAGAACTTTTACATCATCCCATGAATTTTCCTCCTGTCCCTGTTCCCCTAACTCAATAAGTCTGGCCTCAGACTCAGTAGGGAAATGTCCCTTCCTTCTTTATATTCTGAAAGTGTGCAAGGTTGTATCATTTCTAGCCTGAATGAGGGATATAATTCCCCAGTGAGGCTATATGCCCTTGATGTTTTCTTTTGGGGAAGATTTTTGACTATGTATTCAATTACTCTAGTTTATATAAGCTTTCAGATTACCCATCTCTTTTCATGTCAGTTTCGGGAAGCTGTATTTTTCAAGGAATTTTCTCATTTCATTGAACTTGACAAATATATTTCTAGAATGCAGTTCATAGTATTTCCATATTTTCCCTTTAATGTGTGTAGGATCTGTATAGTGTCCCATCTTTCATGCCTGCTATAGGTAATTTGCATTTTCTCCCTTTTTTCTTGATTAGAGAATTATTAATTTTATTAAACTTTTTAAAAATTAACTTTTGACATTGTTGATTTCTCTATTTTCACTTCCACTGATTTTTTGCTCTTATTTTTTACTATTTTTTCTAATTATGTTGGTTTTAATTTGCTCTCCATTTAGTTTCTTAAAGTAGAAGCTTAGCTAACTAATTTTAAATTTTCTTCTTGTTATATGTTTACCTCTATGCACTGTCTTCGTTGAATCCCATACATTTTCATATGTTGTGTTTTTATAATGATTATGTTCCAAATATTTCTAATTTTCTTATGTTTCCTCTTTAATCATTGCTTATATGGAAGTATGTTTCAAATTTCCAAATGTTTTTGGATGTCTCACTGTTATGGATTTCTAATTCAATGCCACTTCAGGGTATACACTCTTTATGTTTTCAATCCTTTAAATTTATTGAAAATCTTTCTATGGCTCAGCATATGATGAATCTTGACGAACGTTCATTGCACTTGAAAATACTATGTGTTTTGTTGTTATGTGGGGCGCACTCTATAAATGAAAATTAAATCAAATTTGTTAATAGTGTTATTCATGTTTTCTATATCTCTACTGAATTTTTATCTCCTTATTCCATCAGTCACTGAGAAAGAGGCATTAAAATCTCTGAATATAATATAATTACCAATATCATCTTTTGAAAAAACAGACTTTAGTTTACAGAGCAGTTTCAGATTCACAGTAAAATTGCAAAGGTGGTGCAGGGATCTAAGCATCCTGCATTCAGATTCTTCTTTATTAACGTCTTACATTATTTATTACTATTAACACATTACATTATTATTAGCAACATTACATTACATTAGTATGGCACGTTTGTTACAATGATGAACCCATATTGATACATTGTTATTAAGTAAAGCCTATTGCTTATTCAGATTTCCTTAGCTTTTACCTATTGTCCCTTTTCTGTTCCAGGATCCCCATCGGGGACACCATATGACATCCGGTTGTCACGTCTCCTTAGGGTGTGGTGATTTATCTGACTTGCCTGGTTTTTGACTCTGTTGACGGTTTTGAGGACTCCTGGTCAGGCATTTTGTGGGACACCCACAATGGGAATTCTTATGATTTTTTTCATGGTAAGAGTGAGTTAATGTATTACCAAGGTAAAGTGCTGTTTTCATCACCTTGTGTGGGGGGTGCATATCGTCAGCCTGACCCATCACCACTCACGTTGGCCTTGAGCACCTGGCTAGGTGGTGCGTCAGGTTCCTCCACCATGGATGCCCCTCCTGAGATCCGTCCTGTGCTCACCGGAGGGAAGTGACTGTGCAGCCCACACACAAGGAGTGGGATTCACCCTCCCCTTCACTGAGATTATGGCATCTACATACGTTGTTTGGAATTTTTCTGCATGGAAGATTTGTCCTCTTTGCCACTATTTATTTATTCAATCATTTACATCAGTATGAGCTCATGGGTATTTGTTTTAAACTTTGGGTTATGATCCAACACTAATTCATTTATTTTTTGCTCAAATTCTTCCAGCTCTGGCCACTGGGAGCCCTTCAGTTGGGCCTGTTCCCTTCACACCCTCTCAATGGGCTGCTTGTTTGGTTTTGGTCACTTCTTCCTCCCTATACTGTGGGGTGCTCCAGGCTCGTCTTGGGGACTTTTGCTCTAATCCTAGAATCAGCCATTTCTCCATGGATCCCTGTGTCCTTTTATTGGAAAATGGTATTAGAAACCATGATCTGGGGCTAGATGTGCAAGGTACCCCTGGGGCGTTGTTTCCTTTAGGCTCTATCAGCTGACAGAGCAGAGGAATATGTGTGTCTACTAACCCTGGTATAAACACTTTTCACTAAATATTTCCGCAGGTACTACCTGCATCTACATCACACTAAACACGAGTTCACACCTATGTCTGCCACTCCAGCCCACCTTTACCCACACCCTCCCCCTCCCGCTTCTCTGCAAGTGTCCGCTGCAGCAGAGGGTGCCTGCGCCACTGCCCACTATCCATGAGCTTAGTTGTTCGCTTCCAGTGCGTATGTGTCCAGCGGGACATCCACAGGACACGTAGCACTGGCAGTGCCACCTTCGGTGGGCAGAGGAGAGGTCAGCAGTGTGCTGGGCGCCTACACTGATGCGTTTGGACAAAAGGAGACACTCGTGCCAGGTACTGGCCTTCCTGCCCGGGCCTCGGCCAGCACCCTGACCTGAGACTGCATAGAAAGCTGTATCCACCGAAATGGGATCCCCACACCACCCAGCCGGGCGAAGTGACCAACTTCGCAGCATTGGGGGAGGGGACCCGCCCACCCTGTGCACGCGCCTCCAGAAGGGGCCAGGCTGAGCGATGCAGCTGCAGGTGAGAGCTGAGGGCGGGGGGTGGGGGGGGCAGCATGCACGGATCTCCCTCCCCTTTTGCGGCTCCTGGTCCCATGAGCAAAGCACGTGGATGCGGGGAAATCACTCTGGGAGCCAGACACCTCCCCTCTCCATCCTCCCATCACCTGCCCCGGGCGGCGTGTTCGTCGCTGCGGAGGGGCCTCCGGAGCCCAAAGACCATGGTTCCCGGAGCCGCGGTGCTGAGGAGCTGGGGGACCACGGGCTACGGTGCCACTGCCTCGGGTCCTGATGCAGGGACGACGGGCAGGGATAGACGAGGGGCAGGGAGGGGTATTGGGTGACTGGACGGCGAGTGGGCTGGGCACCAGCCCTGGCCGAGAAGGGCACGGTCAGCAGGCTTCAGCTCCTTGGGGACGAGGGCCTAAGCCCCATCCCCAGGACTGGCGCAGGGGACACCTGGGGGCAGGGGACACACCCGCGGGCAGGGGACCTGCAGTGGAGGTAGGGGAGGGCGGTCATGCTCATGCCATCGACCTGAGCCTGAGCCAGCCACAGGGCCTGCAGCCTTCTCCTGACGCCCCACCCGAGGGCAAGGTGCCCCCGGAGCTCATGTGAAGAAGAGGGTCCTAGCAGTGGTGCCCAAGCTGCCCTCGGGGCCAGGGTCCATCCGGCCCAGATGGCATCTCCTGGGGCCGCCCCCCAGAGTGACCTGGGCCTCTCTCCTCAGCCGGGACGGCTCTGGAGGGCCCTTAGCTCTGGAGCTCCTTGTGGGGTCCGTGGGGCCTCGGTGGGACTGCGTCGTGCCCTCCACCCCTCCCTGGGCCCAGCCCTTCCTTTTTCCTCCCACGGATGGGGTTCTTCCTGGTAAACGCCCTGCACAACGGTCTCCAGCTCACAGGCGGCTTCTCCGGGAACCACCTGAGTCAGAAGCCCACAAGTCGCTCAACACTGTCACTGATCGATGGGTCCTTCCCTCCCTGTTACCTCCTCTGAGCTTTAAACACACAGTTGAGCCTTCCCTGGGCCGCCCCGTTCGTCCCCGATGAATCGTCCGTACTAGTGGTTTAGAAGGGTGATAAAGCCAGGCCTTAGATCATAGGGGCCCTCCCACCGACACAGCTGATTCTCCTTCGCCGATGCTAGAGCACAGACCCCAAAAGCCTAGAACAACAGAATTCCTTGTCATCCACCGCCCCTCAAAGTTGTGCTGCCTGCTGTGATATGGAAATGGAGCCCAGTTTCCATTAAGTTTTAAGTAAAGCCTTCATTCCAGCCAGTATTAATTGTCTGGACGCCACTGTGACACTAGCTGGATAAGCAGCCCAATTAAGTTTTTAATTATCCTGTGTGACACCCTCAGGTATGACTCACTTGCTAATTAGATAAAGCAAGGGGATTTGCTCTGAGACCCGCCATGGCAGAAATAGCACAATCCCGTCTCTGTAAAAGTTCAGAATCAATTAAAAAGCCCTTTAGAAATAAAATGTCAACAATTATCCAGGATACAACGCTCTCAAGGCACCTGGCAAGGTGGTGAATGACGGCCCAGCATCCTCTCAGGCCGTGAGAAGGTCCAGTGCAGCCTCCCCGTCCCAGGCGAGGCGACTCGCTCGGGGCTGAAGCGACAAGGAGTCCCCGCTCCATGGCGAGTGCCGTTAAGGAAGGCGTTTCCGGTTACTCTCTGTTAAGGAAAGCAGAGATTTTCCTTATTTAAAATGTGACGACAAATGAGACGCAGAACTAGGTGAGAGCAAAGCAAGGGCAGAGCAGGCCGGGTGCCCCTGACAGGCAGAGCCGCAGCCCTCGCTGGGGCTCATCCCTGCCGCTCGCCCAGACCTCCGCGTTTCTGCGTTGTTTTCAATGACAGATCCTTAAATCCGAGGGAAAAGTGGGTTACCCAACTCAGGCTCTGTGATTTGGGGGTGTGCCAGGATGGGGCCTGGGCACAACGGCCAGGCCCGCAGACGGCCCAGGAAGGAGGAAGAAGCGTCTCCAGCCTGAAGGAGGAAGCGCTGTGTCCAGACCACGTCTGAGGCTCCACGTGCAGTGGCAGCTGCGGGCCACACTGCTGGGTGGACGCACGTAGAGGAGCTGGGCGCGCCGCTTCTCAGATCCGGCCAGAGCTCTGGGGAGCCTGAGGGTGGAGGACGTGCCCGGGCAGGGCCCAGAGGAGGGAACCCAGAGGCGGAAGCTGGCTTCTGAGGGCGACTTTTCACTTGAGGCCAGCCATGGAAAATGGAAACACATATTAGGAATCCCGAAGTCTCAAAGGACAGACGGACAATTAGCAAGGATATGAAAGAGTTGATGTTTTAAGACAAATCGTGTAAATCACCGCATTAACAGGACAAAGAGAAATTACACCAATAAAGGCAGAAAAAAGTATTTGATAAAATAACACACACATATATATACACACAGACACACACACATAGAGACACACATCATACACACACATACACACACACCATACACACACCATACACACACACACACAATCGACAACATCAACAGAAAGGATTTGGCAAACTAGGAACAAAGGGAACTTCCTCAGCCCTCAGAAGGACGTGTGAAAAACCTATAGCAAAGTCACGGTTGTAGAAGATGAACTGCCCTCTCTCTCGAGGTCAGGAAAGAGACTAGAAATCCACCGTCATTACTGATGTTTAACTAGCAGGGGAATAAAACAAGAATAAGAAATAATACATGAAAACTGGAAAGGAAAAAATACGTCTATGCTTGTATGTAATTAAACTGATTATGTATGCAAAAAATCCAATAAAGTAAACAGATAAACTTAAAAATTGATAACTGAATTTAGCAAGACATTGGATAAGGATCAACATACAAAAAATTCTATTTCTACAATAAGAAACAGTGAGAAAACCCAATTTAAAAGAGACCTTTATAAGGACAGAAAAAGGCAGATGTTAGCAACACATCTAACAAAGGATACATGAGACCTTTAAGCAGAAATCCAGAAAACATTACAGAACAAATTAAAGACCTAATTGAATTGAAAGACTCAGTCATTCTAAACATGTCGATTTTCGCCAGTGTTTTATGGGTTTAATATAAAATCCTAGCATAATTTATAAGGGTAAGAAAATCTCGTGGAGGAATAATTGTAGACTTATAAAGCTACAGTAATTAACAAGAGTGAGGAATTGGCACAGCATGGACAACAGACACAGGAGCAGCACAGACAGTTCAGAGAGGCCCACGGTAGATGGACATTCAACTGAGGGCAGAGGGCACTGCAGAGAAATAGTAAAGCACAACCTTCCCAATAAATGAGCGTTGAGTCACGTGGATATTATCCATGCGGAAAAAACATTACGGGATTCCCAGTGCACACCATCAATCAAATCCCTTCCGGGGGAATAGTAGATATAAATGTGAAGGCAAAGTAATGAAACTCATAGAAGGTAACAGTCAAATATCTGGGTGACCTTGAGGTAGCAAACCTCTATTAACCAGACAAACAGAGAAGTAGTGATAAAGGCGCTATATTAAAATTATGAGGGGCTTCCCTGGCGGCGCAGTGGGTAAAAATCCGCCTGCCAATGCAGGGGACACGGGTTCAAGCCCTGGTCCAGGAAGATCCCATATGCCACGGAGCAACTAAGACTGTGCGCTACAACTACGGAGCCTGCGCTCTACAGCCCGCGAGCCACAACTACTGAGCCCATGAGCCACAACTACTGAAGCCCGTGTGCCTAGAGCCCGTGCTCCACAGCAAGAGAAGCCACCGTAATGAGAAGCCTGTGCACCACAACGAAGAGTAGCCCCCGCTCACCACGACTAGAGAAAAGACGGCGTGTAGCAACGAAGACCCAATGCAGCCAAAAATAAATAAATTTATAATAAATAAATAAAATTATGAACATCTGTCCATCAAAATATTGTAACAAAAAAGAAAGGAAAAAAGCAAGACAGACTGGGAAGGGATATTTGCAAAAGCTCCTGTCTGTTATCAGGAGAGAACTCCTCGGTACAATAAGATGGGCTCTCCATAGACAGTGTGTGGTGGCACTGGCTGGGCCCCGTCGAAATGGACGGGCACGGTGAGCAAAGGATAGAAAGCAGATTCACCAAGCCTCCCACTAAACCGCAGCGAGAGGCCGCGCTCCACCATCTGGAGCAGCTGAGACACGATGACCGACATCACGGGTGTGTGATTCATCTTTGCAAGGTTCGAAAACGCACAGAACTGACACCACGATGCTGGTGACAGGAGCCAAGATAACAGTTAGCTTTCGGGAGGTGGGCAGGCATCACACAGGAGCGACTCGGGGTCTGGTAATGTTTTACTTAAAGATGCCACGAGCAGTGCTGTGGTCACTCAGCTGTGCGTTGTTCACTGGGCTGAATGCATTAATAATGAACAACACCTAACAGCACAGTAATTCATGAGAAGGGGGACAAGGGCCATCCACGTGATGGGGCCAGAGGTGAGGTCCCACGGGGCCTCGTGGGGTCAGGACTTCCTCCTAAAGCCCCCAAGGGCTTTGGGACCAGGCCTGCGGCTGCGTGGCCTGTGGTGGAGACGGGCCGGATAAAGGCAGGTGGGTGCCTGGCTGGGAGCCGGCAGGAGAGGGACGTTCGCTCTCCTTCGAGGGGAGTGGGCTGCAGGTCCTCCAATCTAGAGGCACAAAATAACCTTTGACTTTAAAAGTCTGTATAGCAAAATCCTTGTATTCATCACCACAGTACTTCAAGACCGTAGAACTGAATTGCTGTGGGCCGACAGCATATATATTCTAGTCTGCAACAAAGGAACTTGGTTTTGTAAATTGTTAGAGACTTCAAAAAGCACATCTCATTTTCAAAAGTATTGTCAAGGGCAGTGACTCACTGCTCAGGCTGGCTCAGAAGCGATCTCTAAAGAAAAGCCTAATCTTTCCTGAATCCCATTTGTGAGGAGGCTGGGGTTCTGCCCCTCCACCCAAGGTTGGTTCTGACTCTGAGGCCCCTGAGGCAGCTGAGCCCCAGGAAGGGCAGCGTTGCTCATCCAGGGACCCGGGCGGGCACAGCACAGAATCACGGGAGCAGGGGCACACTGCTCGCCCCTCTCTCGCTGAAGCTTATGACTGGGTTCGAGATTCAGCCTTTGGACACTAAGCAAATTGCCTCACCTATATTGCATTAAAGTACAATTTCCAACTTTTGCTTGAAATCAGTAGATGCGTCAGCTCAGTGATTCACTGTGGCTCCTCGCCCTCTTAATTCTGTTATCCTGGAAGAGTCCTACTTGAATAGTGATGGAAACCCTTTGAAGTCCTGAGACATTGTGTTTTCTCAGATAAGGTCATTTCTTTTTGCTACTACCTGACCTATGAAAAGTCTCTCCTCAAAGTCTGTACAAACACTCAAACGGAGATGACAGGTCATCTGCCACCTTCTTCTGCAGTTGCGGGTTGGTCCTGGAAAGCTGTGACAGGGCCTGGGGGGTGGTAAGGCCTCAGGCTTTGGAAAGTCCAGGCCTCGAGCATTCTAGCTGCAAGGTCGAGGGAGTCGTGTCCTGGGCCGTTTGCTCTCGGTAGTACAGGGGTGATGCCCACGTGAGGGACCTCAGACACACGTAGGGGCTGCCCTGGCTACAAACACACCCACCCAGGACATGCACCTGGGTTTCAGCCCTTGCAGCCTTAGCGACATGAGTACAGAGCCCTGGCATGATTGGGTCAGTAGCAGAAAAATCAGGACAGCCCACCGAGCATCTCCACTGGGGAAGGGAGTGGGGACCCACAGGCCTGGCATAGGAGACTGGCTGTCTGGGTTCAACAGTTCTGAAACACAACTTCACAGCCAGTCAGTACTAACCTCTGTGGATAATTCCAGCAAGGTCGGCAAGGAGGTCTTCCGGTTGGTGACATGCTTGGTGACCAAGAGCGGAACTCTCTGGAGCTGGTTTAAGCAGAAACAGGAACTTATTTGAAGGTTTCTGAGGCATGGCCTCCAGAGGGAGGGTGGCCTGGGCCGGGGGCAAACCCCCTTCTGTGTCCAACCTCACCCTCTGCGAGGGCCTAGGCAACAGGGGGTTTAGTCCCTGACCCTGACCCTGACCCTGGTTCAGGCTGCAGTACGTCTGCCTCGGCACCTGCCAGCTTTCGGCTTTGAGCGGCTCTTAAACGTCTGGATCTTTCCCCTACAGTAGGTTGGGTGCAGGTATTCACTGTGGGCTGTGACCAGCCACCGAGAGAACCTGAAATGTGGGCGTCTGGCTGTCCCTGGAGGGGCCGAGTGAAGGGAAGTCCTGGAGAACACACTCCCCAGTAACCATGCCCCACAATGAGCGCATTTTCAGAAACACTTCTGGAGGCTTTGATGTGAGAAGAAAGGACACGTTTCTAAGATGCTGAGGTGGCTGTTTCATGTGTCCACTTTATGGGGCCTCAGTGCCCAGGTGTCTGGTCAATCATTCTTCTGGGTGTGTCTGGGATGGTGTGTTTGGATGAGATTAGTGTTTAAATCAGCAGGATGTGTAAAGCAGGTTGCCCTCCCGATGTGGTGGGTCTCGTGCAATCAGTTGAAGGCCTGAATGAACAAAACGGCTGACCCTGCCCCGAGTAGTGCCCTCCTGCTGGTGGCCTGGAGCTGGGACATAGGCTTTTCTCTGCCTCCAGACTCAGCTGTCATGGGTCTCCAGCTTGCCAACTCGCCTGGCCGATCTCGGGACTTGAGATCGTGGAAGCTGAACCTTTAATCTCAATCTCTTTCTCTATGTGGACACATCCTCTAGTCTCTGTTTCTCTGGAGAATCTGACCAGTACAGACGCTGTGCCCTGCAGAGACGAAAGGGCCGCCAGAGGAGAGGAAACAGACAACACACCCCACTGCTCAGCCTGGACTCACACCCCAGTGTCCACAGGGTCTGACGTACTGTCCATTCGTGTACTTGGATGCCTGCCCTGTGCCCACTATGCTCAGGGGTTGTGTCATCCGGGTTAATGGGGGGCTTCAGAGTCCACGCGAGGGCTTGCTCTGCGGGGGTGGGGACAGTGCTGGGCAGGTGGGGTGAGAAATGTGACCCACGCAGAAGCTTCGTGTAAGTGGGGTTTGCTGTTGAAGACTCCCGAGGAGCTCATGACATCCACAAGAAACTTCTATGCAGAATCCCTCAAATCACCTGAAGTTGGTGATGAAGACAATGTTCATGCCATGGGAGTGGCTGGCGGGTCAGGCCGGGTCAGGCCACCCGCTTCACTCCACCTGTGAGCAGTCTCTGCTGGTCCGCAGCCTGGCCGGCCTCTGCCTGCCTCCCAGGGACACCTGGAAAGCTCAGGCGTGGCCTCAGGCAGCCGGGGCAGAACGGCCAGAGCATCACTGCTTGGTGGGGGTTGGGGGCAGTCGGCCAAGCGGAGTCCCATACGTCGAATTACAAATATGTCTCCCCCAAAGAAATGACAAAGGGCGCCATGGTGAGTATGGCCGCTCAGGATTTAGTGTTTCTGCTGTGAGAGTCTGGCGCTTCCAGTTAGGGGGCCAGCTAACAGGAAGCACAGTCTTTCCCCAGGCAGTGTCAAAAGCCCAACTCTCAGAATTCTGTGGCCTGTAAATTGCTAAGTCTACTGCAAGATAAGACAGAGGGACTGGGTGAATCTGAAGGTGACCTCATGTGTTAACACCTCCCTGGGCCTTGTGATGCACCAAAAGGGCTGAAAACAAAAGACAAAGTAAGAACCAGGTTTTTTGTTTGTTTGTTGTTGCGGTACGCGGGCCTCTCACTGCTGTGGCCTCTCCCGTTGCAGAGCACAGGCTCTGGACGCGCAGGCTCAGCGGCCATGGCTCACGGGCCCAGCCGCTCCGCGGCACGTGGGATCTTCCCGGACCGGGGCGCGAACCCGTGTCCCCTGCATCGGCAGGCGGACTCCCAACCACTGCACCACCAGGGAAGTCCAAGAACCAGGTTTTAGAGACGTTTGTGCATTCAAGTCCTTTTTCCTTTAATTTAAACTTTCAAAAAGCCACCGGTTTCTCTTTTAGCCAAAACTCTTTTAATATTCATCCACGTCAAGCTTCCCACTCCTGACTCGGGCAGCAACCTCCCAAAGGTCAAGGGTGTTAAGACGCCAAGACAACGGTGAGCCTCAGTGGAGCAGCTTGTTCTAAATGGGCCTGATGCGTATGGAAATGCTGCGCTCAGATGCCCAAGGGAAACAGCTGCTCTCAAGTCTGTAACGTCCTGTCTGTTGCTAAGTGCTCGCAGCGCTGGCAGCACCGGGTCCCCACGTGGCCACGTGGGGCAGGTCCCTCTTCTCCAAGTGAGGGTCAGAGCACCTGAGGGGAGGCAGAGTTGGCCTGGGCCCTGGGTAGATGCAAAACACAGCATTTTTTTCTCCACGTGTTAATTCTTCCCCCAAATGAAATGACAAGTTTAGGCAAAGCGCATACAAGATCTAGAGAGGCAGCACCACAGAACCTGCCCCTTAAAAATGCAGAGGGGCTCTCCCAGCAAATCCCCACAAAATAGTTGATGCCATGTAAGAAACAGCTCAAGCTGCTTAGTGGAATAGAAAACGTGAATTAGTTTTCATTTCATCTGAAACGTTCTCTGATACTGTCCCTCATTTTCACTTAGTGCCCACAGAGTATGTTGCAAGAGTGTAAAACAAATACAAGTTAAAGAAATGGGAACTGTTTCTCTTTGGGAGAAAAAGCCTTTCCCCAGCAATTCAATTACAAATCCAAATTTAGTATTAACGCCTAGGGTCTCCTGTGCTATCCAGGAAACAAGAGAGACATTGGCATTTCTGGTCCCTATGAAATGGGGGTTCTCACCTCCACAGAGGAGGGTATTATTGTCCCATTTTAGAAAGTATTACATCAAAGCTCAAGGAATTTAAATAACTCAGTCAACTCACCCACAGCACCTATACTTTCTCAATGTTGGGGCAGGTGTAGGTGTAGGTGAGTCATCACTGAGAAACATCACGTGATGGGAAGTCTGAGGTAAATTAGAACCCACAGAAGGAGAATTAGAACCCACAGAAGGTGGGTTAGGACCAATGAAGGTGAGTTAGGATCACAGAAGGTGAGTTAGGACCACAGAAGGTGAGTTAGGTCCATGAAAGGTAAGTTAGGACCACAAAAGGTAAGTTAGGACCACAAAAGGTGAGTTAGGACCACAGAAGGTGAGTTAGGACCACAGAAGCTGAGTTAGGACCACAGAAGCTGAGCTAGGACCACAGAAGCTGAGTTAGGATCACAAAAGGTGAGTTAGGATCACAGAAGGTGAGTTAGGACCACAGAAGCTGAGTTAGGATCACAGAAGCTGAGTTAGGATCACAAAAGGTGAGTTAGGATCACAGAAGTTGAGTTAGGACCACAGAAGCTGAGTTAGGACCACAGAAGGTGAGTTAGGACCACAGAAGGTGAGTTAGGACCACAGAAGGTGAGTTAGGATCACAGAAGCTGAGCTAGGACCACAGAAGGTGAGTTAGGATCACAGAAGGTGAGTTAGGACCACAGAAGGTAAGCTAGGACCACAGAAGCTGAGTTAGGACCACAGAAGCTGAGTTAGGACCACAGAAGCTGAGTTAGGACCACAGAAGGTGAGTTAGGACCACAGAAGTTGAGTTAGGATCACAGAAGCTGAGCTAGGACCACAGAAGGTAAGCTAGGACCACAGAAGCTGAGTTAGGACCACAGAAGGTGAGTTAGGACCACAGAAGCTGAGCTAGGACCACAGAAGCTGAGCTAGGACCACAGAAGCTGAGTTGGACCCAGAGGAGGTAAGTTAGGACCATAGGCAGCTGGGCAGTTTGGTGCGTCAGCAGAGTGCTTTCATTTGGATGCTCTGATGGATTAAATTTCCAGAGCAGGTGCGCGTTGAGCCGAGGGGATTGGGGGTTGACAGAAGCACTCTGGTCGTGGTTCTGTGAGTGGCAGCTGATGCAAGTCCTACTCCCTTCTCTTTCAGGGTCAGAACCTCCCTCTTAAAGGAACGTTCTGACAGCAGTATGAAGGCTCTGTGAGGGTCAGCTTAGGGTTAACAGTGGTAGATGCACTAAAGCAGAGAGCCAGAGAGAAATCCCACCAACTCTCCCCAACCGAGGGCCCTTTGGTCACATGTGCAGCTCCCCGTCAGAGAACAAGCAGTTATAAACTAACCTGTTGGGGAACAACGGTACCTGCCCCCCAGATCCCTCCCCAGACAGCTGGGCCCTCCTGACCCTCGTAGGAGGGTCACACACTCCAGGGAAAATGTGGGCTCATCCACCCTCTATTCAAAAATAGATTTTCTTATAAAATAGAGTAACAGCTTCGACCTAAAAAGTCCTGGGAAGAAGTTTTATCAAACCACACTCTGTGGTAACTTCACACCAAGAGGAGGTTCTACTCAAACAAGTTCCATGGTCGCTTTAAGAAGAAATGGTGAGTTAAAAAGATATGTTCACTTGCTCTTGTTTGCTGAGGAATAAATAGATGCACTTTTCTCTCGACTGTGACTGCACCGAGCTTACAAAGACTAAGAAATTGGATCATTTACATGATGCCGAATGACCACATCCTTCACTCCGAGCCCGGAGGTCTGAGCACACGACTCTGAGTCATCCCAGCCCAGGGCAGAGTCCCGAGTCCAGGCCGCGCTGAGTCACAGCTGTCCCTCCGGAAGCACTTTTCAGGGTAGCTTGTCTGAATGGAGAGAAAACCTGTCCGAGTCTTCAGTAAACGTAGCAGAGGCTAAAGTGATGCTTCGAACTATAGCGCTGAGGTCTGATGGAAAGAGGTCAGATACTCGCAGGGGGTTTATAGTTTTGGCCCAGAGGCCGGAATGCTCTGCCTTTATCACTGAGGCTGGTTATATGTGGGCTACTTAGTAAGTTGATCCGTTGAATGACAGCATTTGTCTTAGTTTCTGCTACAGTCGTTTAAAACGTACAGCTGATTCATCTTGTTATACACCAGAAAGTAACACAACGCTGTAAAGCAATTATACTCCAATAAAGATGTTAAAATAAATAAATACATAAATAAAAACCAGCTCGGTGAGGACAAAGCTCGTGCTTGCTTTGCCGGTGCTGTGTCCCAAGGTCCAAGTATGGCAAAAATGTTTAATATTTATTTCTGGATAAACTAATGAATGAATTGACATATTGTCAGGGTCCTGTTGGGGTGTCAACTCACCAATTTATTCAAATTCTCTTATCTACATTCTTATTCTGGTTAGTATTCTATCTTATGACCAGTGATTCTGATATAATACGTGTAACAACTGATGTCTCTTTAGCGATCCACAGCTTACCAAGTTTACATCATCACCTTTTATCTGCACAAACCCCGTGAGGTGGGCATTAACATTATACTCACTTCTCATTGATGCACTGAGGCTTGGGGCACTTAAACGATTTCAATGCGACCTATATAATTTAGTAGCATGTAAGTTCCCTATTTTTCTTAGTACTACTATGCTTAATACTATGTTCAAATGCACTGTTCAACAACAAGGTACAACTACACACCTATTAGAATGGCCAAACCTATTAGAATCCAGAACACTGACACCCTAAATGCTGGTGAGGTTGTGGAGCAACAGGAACCCTCATCACCGCCGGCGGGGACGCAAAATGATGCGGCCACCTTGGAAGACAGTTGGGTGTTTTCTACAAAACAAGCATACTCTTACCACACAGTCCAACAGTCATGCTCCCTGGTATTTGCCCAAAGCTGCTGCAAAGTTACATGCACACAGATGTTTACTGGAGTTTTATTCGTAATTGCCGTAACTTGGATGCAACCAAGATGTCCTTCAGTAGGTGAGTGGATGAATAAACTGTTACATCCAGACATAATAATGGAGTATTATTCAGCAGTAATGACGAATGAGCTATCTACCCATGAAAAGATATGGAAGCACTTTAAATGTATATATACTAAGTGACAGAAGCCAGGCTGAAAGCGCTACACACTACGTGATTCCAGCTCTGTGACGTTCTGGGAAAGACAAAACTGTGCAGACAGTTTTGTGAGAAGATCAGCGGTTGCCAAGGGTTAAGGGGGGCACACAGGATACTTAGGGTGGTGACGTTACTCCGTGTGACAGTAATGGAGGACGCCTGTCATTATACATGTGTCCAAGCCCATAGAATGTCAACCCCAAGAGTGAAACCTGGTGTGAACTATGGACTCTGGGTGAGGATCACAGGTCAACGTACGTTCAGCAGCTGCAGTAACTCTACCTTCTGGGGGTGCTGGCGATGGCGGACGCTGTTCCTGGTGAGGGGTGGGCAGGGGCTATACTGGACTTTCTGTATCTTTCTCTTAATTTTCTGTGAATCTAAAACTGCTATAAGCACTAACGTCTAAAATAATGGTGTGCTGCATGAGAACAGATTATTTCATATGTGTACATGTATATACATTATATATATTTTATAATTATATAAACACATATTATTATACAGACACACAAACATATGCACAGATGAGCAAATTCGCAGGCTAAGAAGTGAAACCATTGGTGAATAACTAACAGCAACACTGTGAATCCTTCATCCACGGCTCTGCAGCTACACTCCTCACACCTGCTTAGAAACAGAAAGATCCGTAGTTACCTTTTCCTCAGCGTAAGTGAGTTACCCGCGTCCTTTATTCCAGGACATGGTGCCTGTTCTCAGGAGCACCGTGAACCAAGCCCAGGACCGTCGCTCCAACCTGGGAGGCCGCGCGGCGCCGTCACCCGCGCCCAGGCTGTATTTCCGTCACTCTCATCAGTGTCACATCCGCTGACGCCGAGCTTCTCGCATTGTCCTGATGCCATTCTGGTCACTTACACATTGTTTGCACACACTGTCCGCGTGCAGCTGGCGCATTATTCACAGGAGCCCAGCTGGCAAACAAAAATACACCCAGGCTATAGGGATCAGCTGCTTATCCCCTGCAGCCTTGGCTGTGAGATGCCAGGAGGAAGTGAAAGCATTACCTGTGAAGAGTCCAGGCTGGGCCGGAGGAGCGTGGCGGAGCTGAGTCGTCGTGGTCTCAGGACCTGCGGAGAAGTCTCAGCTCCAGGAAGGACTTGTGCGCCAAGTACAGCCATCAAGGCTGCGGGGCAGCGCCCTCTCCTGAACTAATCCTTTGAAGGTTAGGATGCCGAGAACGAGGCGACCTGGCAGCAGCTGCCGGTGTCCAGTAGGCGACGGAAGCCAGAGGGACTTCTGCCCACCCGGGAGCCCCTCCTCGCGGCCCGGGGACTCGGGACCCTCCTGCAGCGAGAGGTAGGGCGGCAGCCTCGGCTTCCCCACCGGGTTATTCACCGATTCAACATCCTTGACAAACAGCTCAACTTCATGGTACATATGTTATTTGATTGTTCTGCTTCTATTCTAACTCATTTCGGTCTAGGGTCACAGTGACAAATACGCAGCAGTCATCACTGACAAGAAGCGGTCTCACACCCGGAGCTGATCTCGGGATCAGGCCGACCTCGGGATCAGGCCGACCTCGGCGAGGAATTAAGTTATGCCGGGTTTATGTGCTTTTCTGCCTCCGGGTCAGTGACACAAAGCGCCTGGTTGAACAAGTCTCTGCTGCTAAAAGGCCGTCTTTCTTTTTTCCAACTTTTTCTTACTGTAGCAACACACACAAAATTTACTACCTTAACCAATTTCAGGTGTTCAGCTCAGCTGGTGAGAATGCAGATTGGTGCGGCCACTTCGGAAACAGTATGGAGGTTCCTTAAAAAATTAAACAGAGTCTCCACACGCTCCAGCAGCCCCACTCCTGGGTAAGCGTCCAAAGCAAATAAAATCGCCGTCTTGAAGGGATACCTGCACCCGGGTTCACTGCAGCGTTATTCGTATGCCATGATATGATAGCAACCTAGGTGTCTCCGCTGGATAAAGGAAATGCTATATATATACATAGTGGACTATTACTCACTCTTAACAATAAAGGAAACCCTGCCGTTGCAACAACACGGTGATCCCGATCATGCTAAGTGAAACCTCATCACTGCACCTCTAAGACCATCCTTCTTACCTGCTTCTGTGGTGGTAAACGCATCAGGTATTTGACGATGAAATGAAAGATGGAGTTTATAGGGACATTTAAACTAAGCTCCCTGAAGGTCTCCTGTGCTTCTCTGAGTTTCTACCAAAGACAATGGTGTCATCCAAGTACAGTAGAATTCCTAAGTCGCTCCTAAGGAGCTCTGAGATCCCCTCTTAGATTTTTTTCAAGTTAACCCCCAGCAAATCGTCCAAAGGATGCTTTACCCTGGCCCTCATCCGCCATGAATCCCTTATAACCACCACCTGCACCAACCCCCTAGAAAGTGACTTCGTAGGTGAGACGGTTGAGTTTAGCCCCTCTTGTCACAACCATAGAGGCAGCAGGACGGCAGGGTTAAGAGTTATTTACCGACTGGCCTTAAGTGTAGACCCTAGGTCAGTAATTCCTGACACAACAGTCTTCCCTGGATTGTCTGGCAATGGACTTGAGTGGCTGTAGCTTAAACTCTTCCCTGAGGATCATTCCTGTCCCGTGAGGAGGTGGAAGCAGCCGCCTCCCTGTCTGGGCCGTCACCCGGGCAGAGGAGCTGCTCTGCTGCTGCCGCCGCTGTCGGCTTGGACCCGCCGGGACTCGCCTGCGTCCCACTGCTCCTCCGCCCTCCACGGTGGATTTGGACCTGCCCTATTTGGGTTCATTTCCTCTTGTTTTCAGCACCTTTAGTTCATCCCTTCTCACTACCAGATGCCCTTGGAGGGTAACTTGGCGTGGCCCTGGAGTCTTGCTCTGAAATGAGGCAGAGGTGGCTCTGGAGCCCCCATGGCTGCTGGTGGTGACCCCGTGGGGGTGTCCTCTTATTCTCCGCACACCTTCCAAGCCCTGATGAGTTCTGGGGAAGAGACCGCAGGTGCTGAGCTGGCCCGTGCGTTACTTCTGGACTGTTTCTGTGTGGCAGGGGTAGTTTCCCTGGTGGCTGTAACTGGGTGAGTACATTTCTCATTCCTCACGGTGAGAGATGGATGAAGGTGATATGACACACTCACGCACGCACACGCGCACACACGCTCGCACACGTGCACACACGCACACACGCGCTCACGCACACACACGCACACACTCACAGGTGTCCTGCAGTGTGAACAGCCTTGCTCCCCAAATGCAGGTGGACCACCTCACAACTGGGGATTGACTGGGCGCTTTACCCCAGGCTCGGAGCAAAGCACCTTCGCTTTCCCTTCTCAGATGTGGAAAATCAGATGTTGCCCCGTTTCTTATTCTAAGCAGTTAACTGTCATTTTGGCCTCCCGGCCCCAAGCAACACTGTGGCCTCAATGTCTTCTCCTCCAAGTGGCCCTTATAGCACTTTCCTTAGCAAAGACATTCTTATCTTTGTTCTTAATTATTAAGTGAGCACAATAGCCAGTAGAAATGTAAGAAAAAGCTTACTATCACTAGATTTCCAAAAATGAAAATTAAAATAATTGTCTGCTCTTCCTTTTCCAGCCAAATTGCCCAAAACAAAACAGAGTGCAGTCTTCCGGCCGTGAAGACAGGCAAAGGGCACATTTCTGTGTATCCATCGGAGGGATGTTGGGATGAGCTCTTAGAAGGGCCGTTTGAAAATGGGTACTAATAATTTTAAAAATAAGTCCAACAGTGCCAGAAAAGCTCTGCAAGGAAAAAATGTAGAAGCAAGCAAAGGTGTACGTTTGAAGATAATTTTTACAGTAGTGTTTATAAAAAAAACCTGGAAACAAAATAAAGTGCAATTAGTAAAAGAGTAGCTAAATGAATTACGATAAACCCACACAGTAGAATTCTATGAGCACCAAAAATCATAATTACAGGTTGACTTGGAAAAATGCTGACAATATACTGTTAAGTGAAATAAAGTTTTCAAAACAGTGAATACAATCGTATCCTATTTTTGAAAACTATAATGCATACAGACTGACAAAATCTGGAAGAACACACACTAAAATGTTAAGAACAGTTATTTCTGGGTGATAAGATATGGAAGATTTAATTTTAGTTTACTTTTATTTATTTTCTTAATAGTCTATGATGACCATAAATTACTTTTACAAAAAGAAAAAGTATTTTTCCCTTAAAAATATGAACACATATCGCAGCGTGGTGCACTAATTTTTATATATTGCATCAATTTCTCTGACATTAGAACAAATACCCAAACAATGGGCGGCCTCCCTTCAGCATCGGAATTTTCTCCTATTTTGCCTAAAAGAATAAAGGTGAGTGTCACATTTTAGGAGAGGCCAGTGTACATTCACTCACAACTCCCTTTCATATTTTAGCTGGAGGTTCAGAATGTCATACTACATTTCTGCAGTCTCCCTAGGGATTTGAATTTGACAGAAATCAGGATTTCAGGCTATCAAGTTTAATTGTTTTAACTGGAATTGGTTTGTAGCATCACCCCAAAATCCCCAGCCGTGACACACAAAGCTTGGTTTTTGCATAGGAATCATTCTGCCTTGTCCTGCCCCACTTCAGCCAGCTAAAGGTTGGTACTTGCCATCTGCCTCTACAAGGGTTCAATCACAAGCTGCTGCGACCACTGCCCTTCAACACCCCCAGAAAGGAGCTCTGGGTGGAAGTCAGGAATGACGCCCTCTGTGCTCTGGGGAAAACTGGCAGAACAGGCCTTCAGATTATTAGATATTTTCAGGGGAAGATTTTATGAACCCAATTCTTGCATCTCCTCATGTCTAGAAAAGCACTAAAATCCTTCATGATGACGTCAGCACCCCATGACGAGCAGTGACCTTTACGAGACTAGCAGAACCTTCTGCAAAAAGTATCCCCTTCGCCAAAATCACATCGATACTGGCCGTCCCGCCGCCTCTTCGGAGCAGTTCCTCAGCACTGTCTGAAATGCTGTCTCCCAGCCTACAGTCCTCATTTTGCCCCAGTAAAACTTAACTCACAACTCTCACGTTGTGCTTTCTTTTCCAGTCGACAGCTGGGTGTCTGCAGAGATTCCCTCACTTCCTCTCAGTGGTCATTTCTGGAGCATTACTGTGTCTAGGACGAGACCACAAGCTGCAGACATGGCTGAGAGGCAGTCCTGTCACTGGAGGGGCTCAGAGCCTGGAGATGAGGACAGACAATCACACATCCTATGAGTGTGATTCATAGGTAACCTGGGGTAGAGGGAAAATGCCTTTATGTGCCAGGAGCTGAGATGGGGAGCAAGGTGTCCGGAGGTGTCCATGGGGTCAGACACCTGGAGGCTGGGAAGATGCTGCTGCCCCAGGACCCTGCGTTCCGGGGCCTCCAGATCTGAGAGGAGAGGCGGCATCACCCAGGGGGGCAGGGGTCTGACTGCTCTTTGTTGCACCTGCCAGCCCGTGAGGCGAGGGGGACTCAGTCCCAGACTTGGGGTCCGAGACTCAGCCAGGACACTCGGCAGAGGACTGGCGGGACCTGCCCGCAGAGGAGGGACAGCTGCCCACTCTCCTCCTTTTCTGTCTTTCTTTCTTTTCTTTTCTTTTTAACGAAATAGTTTTCCTTCTGTGCCAAGAAAACTAGAGCTTATGGTTCTGGAAATAATCATCAGCTGCACTTTTAAGGTCTGTGCTTTGTCAAGCCTGTTATGTTTGCTTTCATGAAAACTATTAGAAATTTTGGATTTGATGAAAGGTTTAAAAAAGTCACTTTAAATGGAAGATTTTAAATTCACATAATGTTTAGAGGTGGAGCCTTTCCCGTAAACTAGGGGTGGATTTTGGAAAGATTATGGTCTTTTCAGTTTTATAGGATATTCTTCATGCTTTTAAAACAACGCGAACTCTGAATCTTATATCTTTCGATGGTTTTCAGTATTTTGTGGCCCCAGGTGCAGGCGATAAGGCAGATGAGGCTGTGCTTCTGCTCTCGGGCCCCGGAGCCCCCAGCTTTCTGGCCTCAGATGTACACGGGAGGCTGGAAGGTCAATGTTGTGAGGAAAGGGTAGACTCTGTGCTTTAACATAATAAACCAAACGTTGTTCCTAAATGTCTGTTCTTCCCGGATCCCACTGGTTTCCATGGTTGCTCAGGCCTGGTTCTGACACAGGGGCTGCCTGGGGAACAGACACAAGCATTTAACTGGGAGCGTGCGTCAAAAAACTGGCAAGAAACAAATGGTTACTTGCTCTCCTTTCTGTCTCCTCAAGACTTCTTTTGTTTCATGTTCAATTTTTCAATATATGCAGGTCTGTAAAAACTGAGCTTTTATAAAACGTTTGGCAAAATGTGGATTTCTTGCAAAATTACTGGAAAGGTTACCAAGACAAGGAAGTCGTTCAGCTCCCTTGTGGGTTACTTTTGTTCTGCTTGGTTGAGTTTTCTGAGCATGTGGAAACTTGATGGGAGGATGGATTCTGTTGTGTCAGGATACTCCTGTGAGAAGGTGGTCACTAGCTGGTATACTGGGCTGGGGACGTGGAGAAGGTTGGGGTCCATGACACATTTGTGACGGCAGAAACATTTCCAGCCGAGGGGTGTGGCGGAGGGGGGTCGGCCGTGGGGCAGCTGATGGCAGGCCTGGCATCAGCAGAGCCCGTGGACACACGCAGGTGACCTCTGGTGCCAGGGCCCCTGCCGTCGCTTCTATGTGTTAAGGATCAGCTTCCTTCACTCTTTTTAAAGAGTTTGAACACGGTTGCAATGCAACACCCTGGCCGCCTTTTGTCTTTGAAGTAGTGGAGAGGCCCCAAGTGAAAAAGGTAGGAATCGAGAAGAAACTTAAAACTGGAGCCACCAGGATGCAGTGAGGCCTTGAACCCCCTGTGCACGGGCAGGGGTGTCGGCGAGGACGCAATCCCAGGTCCCTGCAGATGGGCAAGAGGCACCACCCAGGGAGACCCACCTTCACTCTGCATCTGCCGTCGAGTGTGCAAAGTGACCTGGTCAGCTTCTTCCCGAAGGTTCTCACCTGATGAAGACAGGTGTGTCTGCCAAACCTTGAGGAGAGCGAGTTAATCCCGACTCGGACAAAATGTGTCTACACGCCTCTTATGTCCACACGGCACCTTCATAAGGACCCGACTGTCGGGCATTTTCTTCTCTCAATACCTCTGTTCTATCTAAAAGTAAATGTTCTGGTTCACTGGGGGCAATATTAAATATAAACTCTATGGGTTAAGTAAGTATTAACGTTTGCTCCTTCACACATATCCAGAGAAGCTAAGGCTATGCTTTATTTATTATAACTCTATGTTATTGTTCTCAACTCCAATGGCTACTTGAGCAACTGGGCATGTAGCCTGAAGAGACAAAATCATCTCTTATCAGGTTCACGACTCTGCTAACGGAAACGACCTTCCCCACCACCACCACCCAGTGATCTATCCCTTCATGAAGAATAAATCAGAATTGCCAAAGCCAACCTACTAACGAGTCAGAGCAAGGAGTTGATGTCTCCTCATCCCTCGGGGCCTGGACAATCTCATGCCTGCTGAATGTCAGACCTCCCAGCCAGGATTCTGCAAGGGAGGCTCGGCTCTGGGACAGGCAGGTTCTCTCTTGCACTGGGCAGGCTTGAACATCACTGATTCAAGCTGGGGAAGAAAGCCGAAGGCGGGCAGCTCTGAGGAACTGCTGAAAGCAGCGAGCCCCTCTTGTAATCTGTGTATTTTCTTTGAAATATGCCAAGAATGACACAGCTGCATCCTCTTAAGACATTTATGTCCATGGAAATGAGGGGGCTTTCAATGTTTAATTATGGAACAGGCTGAAGACACATCTAAATAAGGGGAAATGAGTCTTCTAAAAAAGACCTTCTTTAAAAGGTTGTACAAATGCAAAAATTGTGTTCTTCAGACACAGGAAGACTGGGGTCTGAGTCAGACAGGCAGCCGTGTGGGTGTCGTGTGGACCATCACTCCTCACTGGTGACTGGGAAGGAAGCAGGTCCCTGACTCTGCTGAGAGGAGTCCGGGCACCAGTGCAACCAGCTGTGTGGACCTCCAGGGGCTACTGGACGTCGTAAATGACCCCTTGACACATAGTTGCAGTACCACCTTCAAGCATTAGCAGGAGAAACGAACAACAAAATGTTTTATGGGGCACTTGAGAGAGTTACCATTGTTGTGCGAAGTGTCCGTGGTCTTCTGTTCCCTGATTTCTCTCAGGGAAACACTGGGTTCTGTCACCACTGCCCTGAGCAGGAGAGGCCAGGCAACCTTCCACACACAGCACTCCTCACTAGGGGTCTGTCCAGGGACAGCACACAGCCTGTGAGCATGCTGGACACAGGGAGGTAGGTCTTCTCACAATAAAGGTGCATGGATAACCTGATACATCTACCCCACTCAGAGCACGGAGTCCCAGAACAGCAGTGTGGCTCTGTGAGCTCCTTCCAGAGACTGAAGCTGCCATGTAACTCTGACATGTGCCTGCAGGGGCCACTCCTCTGAGCTCCTCAGGGATGGGAAAGGGCCCTATTGGCTTTCGACTCCAGTTACCGGCCTAGGTGCGTCAGAGACATTATGCAGCAAACATTCGATAAATCCAACACATGGTAATGAAGGGGCTGAGTTATGCCAGGCAGCTGCTCAGGACTCCACATCGTGAGGTTCCAGGATTGTTGGCTGACCACCTGCTGGCCTGGCATTGTCCAGCAGCCACAGAGGCAGCAGCAGGATCCTTCTTCACTAGCTTGACAGGCAGGGCTGCAGGTGTCCTGGATCCTGAGGGATGATCTCAGCCAGAATACCTCCTAAAGGAATTCCAGATATCACAGTAGGAATTAATGAAACTTAAAATACCTGTGATTAGTATGTGCTAGAAATTATCAAATAAAAAATTTTAGAAGAGGATTGGAAGCTTGAAAAGACCATTGGAAATTCTAGAATTAAAAAATCAATAGCTGAAATCAATAACTCAGTAAACTAACTAGAAGTGATAATTAGTGAAGTAGACAGTAAAGAGGTAATACTCAGAACAAAGCACAGAGAGAACCCAGGAGAGATTCCATAAGAACAAAAAGCATAAGAGGTTGTGGAACAAAGTGCAAGCCCTGCTGTATTTGTAATCTGGGTTCTGGAAGGACAGGAGGGATGGATGGAGAGAAGTAATCATTGAAAAGATGAAAATTCCTCCAAACTGTTGAAAGACATCAAGCCACAGATTCAAGAATCCCATAAACCCCAGTCAGAATAAGTGTACAAGAATAAACAAAAAAGAAGGCACATCAAAATAATATTCCAAAATATAAAGATAAAAAGACAAGCAGAAAATCTTAAAAACAGCCTGGGAAAGAAAAGACCTATTCCATTTTATAAAAGCAGAAACTGAGACAGATAGTTAACTTTTTAATAGGACAAAAGAAGCCAGACGACTGTAAAGGCATCTTCAAAAACAATAAAAGCAAATGAATGTGGGAGCAAATTCTATAGGCAGTGGATACATATTTCTAAAATAAAGGATAATATAGAGAACATTTAAAAATGGGGGGGCAGAATTGAAAGAGAATGTGAAAAGTTAGAAAAAAATTGCCAGTTGCCTGAGAGACACTGAATTCCAGTAAAAAGATGTTACTTCAAATTAGATACTAGGAGGGAGGAAGGGGGAGAACCAACATTCAAAATAAAGAGGATCCGACGATGTTAAATAAAAGTACTGGGATAAAGCAAACAATACAACAGAAATACAAACGTCTCTGTAAACCAGACGACATGTCTTAAGTGGGGAGGACAGACAGAGACCATCTCAGAGCCTGGTGGACACATAAATACAACACAAAACAGATGACAAAACTGAGATTAAAATGCCAAGATCAGTAAATGTACATGTGCTCAGTGCACTTAGTGAAAGACTTTACATTGACCAACAGAGCAAAGCTCAGCACTGATTCGTACGTAAGAGACATTCCTGAATCAAAAGGTAACAACTAAAAGGAAGGGTCAGAAGAGAGCAGGTGGGTGTCAGTAGTAACTGGTTCCAATTTCCAGGTTTCCACGTCCCCGGAACCAGCTCATCATGGGCCCCTGGATATACCAGCACCTACCACAGGCGTGTCCCCTCAGGAGTCTGGGTCCTCATTTCTAAGAGCCCCTACTTCTTCCCCTGTCTTCCCACCCCTCAGGGTGTATCTCTTTCCTGCAGTTACTACTTCTGATAACTCACTGTCTGCTTTTCTACTTGTCTAATACGATTTAACCAGTTCTTTATATTACATTTTCTCTCCTAAAATAAAAAAGAAAGCACAAGTCAGGAATAAGTAAAGATCAAGGAAGAAATGAATGAATTACAACACAAAGAGCAGAAGAAATCAGAAATACATCTCTGTGAAAAATCAACAAAATAGGCAAAAATTATAAGCTAAGTTAATCCAGAAAATAGGAGAAAGACAAATAGATGAAATTAGAAATGACAAGAGAAGAATAACCACAGATCAGAAGAAAGTTTTAAAATGCAAGGTGACACTTTGTGCAACTTTACACATATAAAATGCAAACACCAGAAGAAATTAAAAACTTCAGTTTATAGATTTATAAATTTGACCGTGGTAGAGTCATAAACTTGAAACCAATAGCCTTAAAAGAAATTGAGTTAATAAAGAATCCTCCTATAGAAAGCAAAATGCCCAGGTAGTCTAACAGGCAAATTCCATTAAACTTTATAAATTTGATTATCCCAATGCTACCTAAATTATTTTAGAGCACAGGAAAAAAAGGAAAACTTCCATATTATCTTTACTGAGAGTAAAACATTGATTCCAGAAACAAAATGACTACAAATCACTTTTATTTAGTAATAATGATGCAGAAAATTAAATACTTGCAAAAGAATGTAGCAACACATTAAAAATATGATACTTCTTTAACATAACATTGAATAGAGTGTTCCCCAAATTGCAAGGCTACATCCGAGGGTCCTGAGGTCCCTGAAACACTTTTGAGGGATTCCTGAAGCCAAACCATTTTCAAAATAATACTTGGATATGTTTTTTCTACTGTGTTGATATTGCCACTGATAGTGAAACAAAAACAAGCAAAAACCAACCACGCACAAAGCAGTGGTGGGTAGAATGGCAGATGCCTTGGTGCAAAGGTGGTAGCGGCCCCAAACTGTGCTGGTTGTAGGATGTCCTGTGGACCAGCTCCAGGTGAGGATGGCCCTGCTGAAGCAATCGCCTTATTAAGTATACACCACAGACCTCGAGCACACAGTTTATGTGACACAGACAGAGGGATGCGTCTTGCACACTCCGGGTTGTTGATGGGCAGGAAGGAAGAGGAGGGGAGTGGAGTCAGGGAACAGAGGGAAAAGAGACCCCAGAGCCCTGATGTGCACAGAGCGGGGACGGTGCTGGGTCGGAGCCGAGGGGTGTGAGCCCTGGCTCCGCCCTCAGGTACCGTTTGGGAAACACGACAACAGAGCAACAGAGCAGGACAGAAGCTGGCAGTGGCTCTCAGTTTTTACCAAAAGTACTTGAAAAGCTAGTTTTCATCCTTGTTACTCATTAACATGTGTAATTTTATTTCTGGTATTGCTGAGCCAACACTATTTAGCACCATGTTATGCTGCTAAATAATATCAATAAATACCCGATCAGTGGAGTGGCAACAGCACACAACAAAATGACCAAATTGAAAATATGTGTATGGATTATAAAGCTTTAATTCTATATGTTTGTGTTCTACACTTCCCTCTACTTCCTGAGGTCACAATTTTCACACAGGGAAGAGTTTTGTTTTTGTTTAATTTTGGTAACATATTGTCCTTAAAGGATGTTGGGATGCAGGCATGAAGCCCCATTGATGGGCTGGTCCTTTGGGGAGACACCCTGCACTCCAGCCAAACACCAGATTTTTATCAGAGATGCTGTGCTGACAGCTGAGTGGAGGTGCTGCCAGCGTGCACAGGAAGTCAGAGACGGAGAAGCCTGTGGCCCCCTCCCCACTGTGTCCCTGAGAGCGCCTCTGAGAAGAGACTGTCCTGGAGAAAAGGCAGCTCCTTCCCTGACTGCAGGAGAGCAGAAGGGAAGGGTGCTGAGATGTGTACCATCCCTCTAGCAGACTTCCTACCTACAAACTAAAAAGAAAGGTGAAGAATTAAATATGTAAAGTTACCATGCTCAGGGGATAGAGAATTTCAGAGAAGTGTGCCGAAGGGTAAACATCATGTGTGTCTGCATCTGACTGCAAGGCTGCCCACTCCTTGGAAGGGAGAGAATTCACTGGAAGACCAAATTCGGAGAGTTGATGAATGGAGATGCTCTGAGTTGGAGGACGTTTGCCCAGAAGTGCCCTAGGAGTCGGGTTTAGGGCCTCCAAATAGTCTTAATCGAGTTATTAATGATCTGAAAAAGGTGGTAATCAGGCCGCTAGCGTGATTTCAGCAGGGCTGACATTCAGAGGGGTCACTAACCTGTGAAAAGGAGGAGGATATAAATGGTTCAGGAAAGTATAATCACTCAACTGTGAAATTCCAAAAACGTGGTGAAAAAGAAAACAGGAGCTCGTTTTAAAATAAATAGCTCTAGTCAGCTTACAAAATGAATCACTCATTTATCTTAGAAACCTTGACCGTCGTCAGAGGTCTCAGAATTCGTGTTTACAAGGGGAAAGAAACAAGCAAGCAGGCCTGAGTAGCTTTATGTGTTTTCCCTCCTGACTCAGAAAAATGAATACTGTACTGGATTAACTTTTCTAAAAGTTAGTGATGTGGCGCTAGACAGGCCACCTGGAGGTTTTCTAGACGCCTGGGCGTGGACATTCCTGGGTCCCCAGCTCTTTGGGATCCAGGCCTCCCTAAGTGACAAACAGGGCCTCAATGGCCAGTGCTCTGGTGACCAAGCAGACGCCTGAGTTGCAAGTCTTCTATGCGTTCACGGAAATACTGTTGAGACTGAAGGTAGGACCGTTTGGCTGGATTTACCCTGTGGTTCCAGTGTAATTATTACTAGGACGCTATTTTAGTCTCGAGTTTTCCTAACGAGTGGCAATTGTGTTGCTACCCCAAATTCAGACGTTACGGTTAAGAGCCCGGACCCTGGCCCCTCCACCTCCTCGGTGCGCAGCGAGAGCCTCCTCCATGTGCCTCTCCCACCTCTGTAAACTGGGCGAGACAGTGCGCTCCTGCTGGCTGTCATGGGGAGCACGCCGAACACCTTCTGCCCGCGTCCCTGTGCAGTGAGTGCCCTGCAGAGGCTCTCAGCCCGGGAGCAAGTGAGACGCGTGCCCCCTTTGTCTCTGCCAGGGCCCCCTACTGCTGCTCCAGCCCGTCCATGGAGAGTTGTGGAGACTGCTTGACCCACTGACCCCCCCAGGCTGTGGGTTCTGCCACGTGCCCCCAAGGGAGCCTCCACCCGTTTGGCGTGGAAATGACCAGGGTGCCTGTGCCCCTCGGGGAATGCACACGCGTCAAAAGGGAACCTCTCTCTCTCTTAGTTTGGTGACACGAACGTGGAGGTGGTAACAGAGAAAAAGGGTTTTGTTAGGAGAGAACTGGGCCAGAGCAGAGCGAGATGACAGAGTCCCTGAATAGACTCTTTCCTTTCCAGCAAATAAAATAAGGCCGCTTAATTATTCTGCCACCAGTAACCAAAAGTACCTTGATGTTTATATCCTGCAGGACTGTTTTTTGCAGATTAGTAGAGCAACACCTGTGGGGTAATACGGTCTCCTAAAAATTGTGTTTGTTGGACCATTTGGAAGTGTCTGGGGAGACAGAAGAAGATGGTCCAGTTTTCACACTGTCTGCTCGTCAAGCTGGACAAGCACAGGGTGACGAGAGCAGCCACATGAAGTGCAGGTCAGAGGGCATGGCGGGGTGGGCTCCCCAGACGCCCAGAGCATCACTGCCAGAGAGCCAGCAGACCAGGTTCCACCTGGAGAGCCAGCAGGTTCCCCTGGGGTCCCTGGTTCTAAGACTACAGGCGCATAGGACACAATCTATTTCCCTTACGTTGCCACCGCTCACAGTTCCATTAAAACAATTGTTGTGTTTTATTGTAAATGACCATAAACTTAATGCAAACACACCATTGTGCATCCCCAGGCACCAACATAAACAAACCCTATCGTGTATTCATGGTGTTTTCTCAAACCCTTCCATGTGCAAAAATTTCCATTTCCACAGCATAAACAATCCAAATGCAGGAGGAGCTAATCCCACACCATGAAAAGACGGTATAAGTTCTTAAAAGTTGGACGTCTTTTATTTGCTATCAAAGTAAAGCAAGATTGTAAAAAACACTTCATCACTTCAAAACGAAGAGTAGTATTAGTTTCAAACAAAAACTCAATTCGCTTGGCCTCTCTATGAATCTCACAAAGTTAATTTGCCTCTTTTCACAAGAATGAATCTCACAGTAAATCATCAACGCTAGTTAGGTGTCCGTCTTGTCACTGAATGGCTGCTAGCAAAATAGCTACACAATCTTGCCGGCCATCAGGAATGTGCTTCCAGTTTTGATTTATTTTGATTTGCATGTTGTAAGGGACACAGCCAAGGTTTGGTCCTTAAAGATCGTTCAGTCCTCCCAGCAGTGCAGGAAGAGGCACTGGCTTCTGGTGAAGAAGTGGAACCCAAGCATCTCATCAGCGACAGAGCCCATCTCAGGCCTGGCCTTTCACATCCCTCACCAGAGCCGCGTGCCTGAGCTGTTAGGGGTCCGGGAGCCCATGTATATCTGAGGGTAAAATGAAAATAAAATCTATATTTCCTTGCTGGAGAGGATGTGGAGAAAAGGGAACCCTCCTACACTGTTGGTGGGAATGTACATTGATACAGCCACTATGGAGAACAGTATGGAGGTTCCTTAAAAAACCAAAAGTAAAACTACCATATGACCCAGCAATCCCACTACTGGGCACATACCCTAAGAAAACCATAATTCAAATGTACTTGGTACATGTTCATTGCAGCTCTATTTACAATAGCCAGGAGATGGAAGCAACCTAAGTGTCCATCATTGGATGAATGGATAAAGAAGGTGTGGTTCATATATACAATGGACTATTACCCAGCCATGAAAAGCAACGAAATTGAGCTATTTGTAGTGAGGTGGATGGACCTCTGTTGGTGTTGGAGAGATTTTTGAGCCCTGCACTGTGTGATCTTGGTGACAATGCCATCATGAACATGGTGCAGATAGCACGGTCGTTCACATGGAGGAGACTGAGGCCGGGAGACTCTGCCCCGCGGCTCGGACACGCACCTCCTCTAGATCCACGCCTGCTTCCATTGCCGCCTCTGCCAGGAAATGGGGGGTCCCGGGGAAGAGGCTTCGCCGAGGGTCTGCCCTGCAGGACTGGGTGCTCAGAGGCCACGTGCCACCCTCCATCCCCTCCCAGCGCCCTCGCCGGGCCAGGAGCAAACGCAAGATATCACTGGTCCGTGTTCCAGGACCGGGCCTCATTTTATAGCGAAATCCCTCAGCCTCCTAGGGTCCTCGTGATGATGGGCCCCCTTCTCCGCACGGCCAGGCCCGCGGGTGGCCAGTGTCCACACCTGACCATCGTGGGTGTGACGCTGGTGTCACAGGGAATGGTTGCGTCGTTGTCACGGGGCCTGGGGGCTTTTGGTGTCGACTGAAGGGACAAGGGGGTTGTGCTGACTTCCATCAGGTTTCTCAGCCAAGGGTGTCCTCCTGCTACAGATCTCGGGGGGCTGGGGAGTCACCTGAGCTCGTAAACAACAGCAACCTGCTTGATCGCTAGGGACTAAATTCCGTGTTTGTTTCCTCTTCCCAGGAAGGGACTTTTATCAGATGGTACTTGTGGCTGTTTCTCCCTCACACTTTCATCAGGGGAAGCAGCCTCAACCTTCCAGAAGGAAGAGGATGGGGCGTTCTGGAGGCTGGGATGCCTCCCGCCCCGGGGCCAGCAGCAGGTGTGCCGTCTGAGGCGCCCAACTCCCTCAGCATCCTCACTTGCATGTGGACAGGGGTGCCAGGATGGAGGGGGTCCTGGCTGAGCTCTCAGAGAGATGCAGGCGGCCCTGCTGTTCTCCCAGACGTAACGCTCACATTTCCATCCGCTACGCAGAGTTACCTGTACTTATGCTTTTCCAGTTGGCCTGGGGAGAGAAAGGCGACTTCTCGGATTTAGACAAAAAATCCCACCACAAGACTTTCACAATTCACTTTGTTTATTTTTAAATTTCATTTGGTGACTTTACATGTTTTCAGAAATCCTAAATAGCACAGGAAATAGAATTGTGTTTGCACAAAAGGACAGAGAACCGTGGAAATCGAGTTTTCCCAGCCCTCTAGAGTATTAATTAAATGTGGTTATTTACCAGCTAGATGCTGACTGTCGATTAGTGATGACAGAGACTAATCGTGTTGTCAGAGGCCCTGGTAATTGTGTCACAGTAACAGGGTTACACCTTGAAGTCCCTCAGGTAGACTCACGTGAACCTGTCTGCTCACCCCCAGCAGCTCATCCTGGGAGGAGAGGACCAGAGGGCAGCTGGGGTGTCAGTGTCGTCCTGCCGCTTTCTCTGTCCACCAGCACCGGATCTCAGAGCACAGCCAACAATCCCCCCACCATGGTCCCCAAGGGACTAAACACTCCTCACCCTCGTGTGTCTAGGTTCCAGTTCTTATTTTTTTAATTAAAAAATTTTATTTACTTATTTATTTGTTTGTTTATTTATTTATTTTTGGCCGTGTTGGGTCTTTGTCGTGGTGCAGGGGCTTCTCATTGCAGTGGCTTCTCTTGTTGCGGAGCACGGGCTCTAGGCACATCGTGGCACCTTACACATCCCAGCACCTTACACATCCTCACTTCTGTTTTCCTTCTCTGTGTTATTCGTTCATACGTCCATCTCCCCATCACCGCTGAGGTGAGGGCTGAGGTGGGCACTCTCCGGGGACACCCGCCAATTCCTGGAGGACCCTCAGCGGGGTCGGGTGGGCTCAGGCCGGCCTATCCCTCCCTCCAGGCCATCTCCTCTAGGCTGGTCAATGCACTGAGCCTCGGAGAAGAGGCCGCACTCACCTCGAGGGGGTTCCATCCCCATGGACCAGTTTTGCTGGAGCTAAAACAGAGCTGCCGTCAGTCCGCGTTCGATCAAGGGCCCCAGCCTGACCTTGGGTGTGACCTTCTGCTTTCACAAGATCTGGGAAAACCAAGGGTGAGGCCGTCACCCACCAACCATGGATCCACACGGACTGAGGTGGTGCCAAAGGAAATATATGATATACTGTAATGCACAGCTAGAGGCACTATTACAATGTATATTATGTTTCCTTTTTAATTCTTAAAAACAATATATCATATTTTATGTGTTTTATATTTAATATAGTCTATTAAATACACAATATATAGAATAACTTTTTGCACCATATATATGTGTATTATATAATTGCTCTGTATCCTATAGTCCTTGTTAACACTCGCCAGCGTCCAGATGCTAATACGTGTGCGTGTCTGCGATCAGCCCGTGTGTCCCTGCAAAGACTAACCAGAGGAGTGGATCTGCCAAGCTCTGTGAACTCCTAGAGTCTGTGTCTACAGGTTCCTGGAGAAAAGATGCTTCCGGTGGGTGATCTGCTCCCCCGGGAACGAGGCTCTGAGACGGAGACGCTGCATGAGGCTTGTCGGGGGACGTCTCCCAGCAACAGGGACAGCCCTTCACACTGCCCCCACCCCCCGCATAGTGCTCCCATCACCCGGCCGCCAGCACTGTCATCTCGGGGGGCAAATAGTGTGACCTGCCCGCCAGGCAGTTTCTCCAGGAGCCTCAGGCCGTCGTGCGGGCAGCTCGACCCTCGGGCCTGCAGTGATGAACGTCTCCGTCCACGTGTCTGAGGGACACGGCGGGTCTGCTCCCTGCCCTGCTGTGCACTTCTCTGAGTGTGTGTGCACGTGAGCTATCCTGAAAATCAGTCCATTTTGAATTGTGTTATTCCTCACAAAAATATAGCTATTTTATAGATCTAATCATAGTAAAATTAACTCAGACATTCTTCAAATAAAGTTAATTAATTCACACTGGTGAGCATTGGGTGCAGGTTAGTGCCATGTGGTGGGCGTGTCCCCGTGAATGACCACAAAACCACGTGTATTTGAGAACAGTGTCTCTTCAACCGCGGTTTTTTTGTTGGTTTGAACCACTTCACTCAGACACAGCATTTAATGCAATTATCAATGAAGTTTCCGATGAAGTGTTTAGATGTAGGAAAAGCACAGGTGTGACGGATGCAGATTTTTTGTTTCCTTGAACCAGTTTTTGTTTGTATGACCTGGAGCAAAGGGCTTTAATGAAACATTAAAGAAGGAACAGAATTTTAACATTGTCTGAACAAAATTCTCATTTTGTAGGCAAGAAACTGAAGCTCAGGAGGAAAAGGGGCCTCCTGGGGAAAGAGTCACAAAAACATGTTAGATTTTAAGCAAGACCCGAAGCTTTGCAGTACAGCACCATCGAAACTGTCTCTAGACACCCCAGATTGTGTGTGAGGCCTTGGAAACACACGAAAGTGAACTCTAAGGTCTCAGCAGCTCTGCTCGGACAGAGTCGCCCCTCACCCTCCTGGCCCCGCTCCCTGTGAAAGGCAGACGTTGTACCTGTCAGAAGACACCCTGTTCCTGGTCTTGCTAGGATAAAGAACCTAGTTGTTTTGGCTTCCAGCCCCAAGATAAGGAGAAGTGAACAGTCCTGGCAGGTGGTTGTCCTGTCCCTCGTGCTTGTCACCACTCTGTCAGACCAGGAACCTTCTGACCTGACCAGGAAGCTGTAGCCCGTGGGAATTGGGGCAATTCAGAGGAGAAGCAGCAAACACAGGGCACTCACTCCAGGCGGGATTTTCCTTGTGACCCTCAGGTCTTGAAATCCACCCACTTGTATTAATTATACCTTACTGACCCTCTGGTATAAAGAGTTTATATCATGCTCAGAAATAGATTATTAAAGATTATGAAAGGAAGCAAACACTGTTGCATTGTCTTGGTAAGCATGGAGTGTGTCAGCACTGTGATTGCAAGTGTTTGGGTTATTAACTAAGACAACAGAGATTTTATTCTGAGTTTTGAACTCTTGATTGAAAAAATCTTATTACATTGAACACTTCATGTGAAGGCTTAGAAAACGCCTGGATGGAAGTCTCTGTGGCGGGAGGATATCACCAGAACTGCATGTGCACCAAGTCAGGTTCCTGGGGTCTTCAGAGCCTGTCCCTGCCTTGGGGTCCTGTCCCTGAGCTGCAGGAGCCCCAAGACTGGGGCTGCAGATGATGGTGCAGGAGTCTCAGAGGTCAGACCTGGGCGATGTGGGCAGAGGTGAGGCCGGCCTCCAGGGACAGGGGAGGGGCATCACTTGAAAGGGTACGAGAGGGCGTGTCTATGCATTTACTTATATTTATATGTATTCCTGTATTTCCTCATTTTCCATTCAAATGCCAAAAAGTTCCAAAGTGCATCTTAGCCAAGGTGCTCTACCAGCTTTCCTAATGTGTGGCTCCAGTCACCTTGCTCGCCGATGGCTGTTTACACGCCTTTGACCGTCAGATGCCTGTGGTTCCTTCTGGTAGAGAGTGAGACCCATGAGAGGAAGAGAGGAGCGGAGGAGGGAAGAACGGAGCCGGGACGTGGTTCCATCCATCCTGCCGTCCTGCTCGTCCACTACTCAGTCCCTGCGGGCAAGTTTCAGGTCTCGGTATTTTCCTAATAAAACCGTCTCCCTCACTGTACTTCACACTGATATCCTCCATATACTTTAATTTGTTTCTTTCATTTTCATTCCATTCTGTTTTGGGTGCCTGACCTCAGGATCATATTGCGTTGTGCCCGTTCCAAGTTTTGGGTCTTTGCATTTGTTTCCACTCACATTTTTAGAACCTGAAGACTTAAATATCTTAAATCCATACAGTGTTGTATGAATGAGTCTGTTTTCCAGCAAACGTGGTGTGAGGTTTATGTCGGCCTTAATTAAGGAATAATGATGCCCCGAACACACACATCTGGACTGTGATCAGCTCCTGTCCCCTTCTCGCTCTTCCTGTCCCTTCCTGAGGGGTCCTGGTCTCCTGTAATATACGAGGTGGTCCTGAACATGTATTACAAGAAGAAGTGCACACCATACACCTCACTATTTATAAGAACTGCCAAGGGCTGAGATTACTATTTAAGTGAAAATACCATAAAACTTTACATTTAAAGTCAATTATGTCTGTATTACTGAGACTTTAAATCTGCTGGCTTAAATATCCGTCACTGACACTGAATTTTTAAAAATCACAACTTCACATTTATGTATCATTTCACAATGACTAAAATCCCTCTTATACTATGAAATTGGTTTTAATTATTTTGTAAATAAAAAGAGCTTTATAATCCTATTCTTAAATGGTCTGTGTAGCTTACTATTTAAAATGACAATTTTAGCTGTAGATGAATGTATTCTGCTGGATGAAATTAAGGAACTTAGGAATATTTCCTCACATCGACCACTTACTTGGCCTTTACACACTGCACACGTGTGTATTTGTGCAATATTGTGTGTAGCAGGTAATATGTACACACGTATTTAGCAATAAATCCAAAGAAAGCACTGTTACTAGTTTTACTGTTACTAGTTACTGTTGCTAGTTTTCACAATTAATGTTACAGTTGGGGTCAAAGTGATGATCTCTCCAGCTGATGGACAAACTATGTTGTTAGAAAGGACAGTCTGGGAGACAGAAGAATGTTCAAACAAAAGGTGGCTCATTGTGTTTCTCTAGAAAAGGCTGACACGTTTACTCTGGAATGGAGGTGAGATGCTGGCCCTGACAGCCCCTGGGGTTTGCAGGTGCCGAACGCCCCATGGGACACGACCGTTCCCGCAGGAGTGAAAACGATGAGATGTAGGTGGCTTTGGGGAGCAAGTGCTGGGGACACAGGCCGCCCAGGGGTCTGACCTGCGGGCCTGGCTGGGCTGGAATTTGGGAGCTTCCAGGCGCCCGGGAGAGGCAGGAGCTGCTGGTCCGAGGACCACACGGGGTCAGGCATCCACACCCAGGGCTTCGTCCTCAGCCCGATCTCTCAGGAAACAGCTCATGACGGGGCCACGTGACTCCCAGGTTTCGGCAGGTGTAACGTTCTGGGGGGCTCTTGCTGGCGATGGGACGGGAAGAAGCTCCAGCTTTCGATGAAATCAAACACCTCCAACCCGATGACCCCTCCCTCCTGGGTGGGAAGCTCCGCCGCCCTGGGGGCTGTTCTGTTCTCCCTCCGTCGGGGAGAGGAGCAGGCAGCCGGTGTGCAGCTGCTCAGCAAGACGTATCAGAGCATCCTCGCTCCCTCCACACGAGACCCAGTGGCCGCGTCACTCGGAGACTTTTCCCACGGCAGGTGGGAACTCAGCAGAGCTGAGGCAGGTTCAATGTAGGTGCAGATCAGCGAGGAGGACCTTTCATCCGGAGGAAACTCCGTGACCAACACTGAAGATGAGAAAGCCCAGGCAGGTGCTGTGTGGGGGCTGGTCCCCCAGAGCAGTGGGAGGTGGGGAGTGCCCAACCTTGAGGAGCCCTGTGGGTCTGAACAACTGATGACTGAGACAAACGTGGAGGCCGTGGCAGTGACCAGACCTGGAGACGGTGGCAGAGCTGCAAAGTGGCCAGCGAAGGACCGGGGAGGAGGGATGTTTGGGGCAGAGGGTTTACAGAGAGAACAAAGGGGGAAGTCAGGAAAGGCTTCAAGCTTGGACCCAAGAGAACAGACCTACGCGTGGCTGGAGAGACAGGAGTGGATGTGGTTACAGCCCTGGGACAGGGCAGCCTCGCCACTGCGTCTGCAGAGAGCGGGCTTCCCTGCGGCATCTCCGGCCTGCACGCAGCCTGCTGCCCGGACTCGTCGGACCCCCACCCGCTGGCTCTCCAGCCTCCTCGCTGCTCGGGTCTGTTTTATCACCACGCTGTCCTCACGCCTGTGACTTTCCTCGCTTCTCGCTGGGACGAAAACCCAGGGTCCCTTCATCTAAAAAGACCAGCCAAGAAAGACTCTGAAATCACCAAACAGAGGAGAAAAGACAGAATGACCTGAATCGTCAAATTCAAGTTCAGGGATTTTAGCGCAACATGTGACACTGAAGAAAACGTGAACTTAAGGTAAATAGGAGGAGATGCGCTCCGTGCGGTAGGTGGTCAACCACGGAGCTCACCAGCAAGGGCCACTGAGCACGGATCTGTTAGCTTCAGAAGTGACAGCCCAGAAACTATCCCCATCTTCTCCACTGAAGCGGTGACGACGTCCCTGTGCCCCCGTCGGGGTGGGAACGCTGGCCTGGAGCCTCGCCGATGCTGAGGCTGATGCGGGCGACGGGCATCTGGTCAGCAGCGGAGAACGGCGGGGAGAAGCAGCGTTGGGCCCGTCGAGGAACTGCAGGCTCCCCAAGGGCAACTTAGGAAGAGAAACCCTGCAGTGCCACCTGCTGCCTGCCTCCTGAAGGCGCCGGAGTAAGACATCTGAGCCCAAGCGCTCCTGAGGTGGGGAAGCGCGAGGCAGGAGCTGGCCGCGTCACCAGGTTGCTGCCTACACGCACCTGGGAGGGAAACAGGGCACACGTGGGCTCTGCGGAGCCCAGTAAACAGATCCGACTGAAGCAAGGAGAGACGTATTCAAAGAACTCTTCCTCCTGGGGGCCCCCTTTCTGAGGAGGGGTGGGCAGGGCTGGGGGGCCGTGTGGGCAGGGCAGGGCCTTGCAGGGAACGGCCCCCATCAGGAGAGCACCCCCATGGGGCCTCGGCAGCCCTCTGTGAGGGCAGGGTGGTCTCAGGGTGAAACACGCCCATAACCCACCCAGGGTTTGCCGTTCACTCATTCTAACGTGAGAAATCCGCACTGTTTATTGCATCGTCCGTCATAGTTCCCGGACGTGAGGCCAGAATCCACTTGTCGCCTGCCATCCGCTGTGCGCGGGCCTGGAACTCAGAAACCTCCCGTCCGCCTTCGTGGCCGTGCATCCAGACGGCCTCAGTTTAATTCTGGGACGAAAGGTGTGAATGTCTGGGCGTGTGTGGGTGAGAAGTTTCCAGAAGTGCAGCCGCTCACCCCGGGCCAGCCATAGCAACCACAGGCGATGTCCTGGGTCTGGTTTCCTTGACCCTTTCCGAGTCTGCCCTGAGCTCCCTGAGGAGGGCCGACCTTGAAGTGAAGGGTCACCTGCTTGGGGTGAATGAGAGATCCCGGAACACAGCTTACCTGCCGAAGGGCGTGAGGATGTTCAGGCGGGCCCAGCACCTCCACGTTTTCTTGCCTTGTTTCTGTAGCTGGCCCTGGGGCAGAGGGGTGGCTATTTTGTTCTCAGACAGGAAGTGAGATGAGTTGAGTAGCTGGTGGGCTTGGGGCAGAACCGGATCTTCTCACCCAGACGTGGCTCAGGACTCGGTCAGAGGAGCCAGGCATGGCCCTGTCCAGGAGAAAAGCTGAGTCTGGGAGACAGCTTTTCTCAAACCTGGGTGAGGTACTGACCCTTCAAAATGTGGGGAAGTTCCCCAAATTAACTAACTTGAGAACTATAGGCCCACAAAACTAAAATGTATTTAATTAATTCTATCAATTACTAAGTATCACTGCAAGATCAGCCTTTCCAACCAGTAAAATAAAGTCAGAGATTATCGTGCAAATGGAATCCTGGGATTTAAAACACATCTTATTCCAGACCTGACCTCTGACATCCCTGGAGCCAACGTAGCAGAGGCGGACCCAGATCTGGGGACTGGGGCAGGTCCACCCCGCAGAGAAGAGTGCAAGCTGGGAGTCCAGGTCGCCCGAGGGCACTTGAAGGCCGCGGGAAGCAGGGCACACGCAGCTGGTGGGAGGCGTGCAGCTGGGCAGCGGGGGTCTGCTGGGCCCTGGGCACAAACGGCTCAGCTCTAACGGGGGGACAGATCCGGGGAGCCCACTGTGTGCACCCAGGGCCACGAATTAACACAGAGACACTGCGAGGTCGGGCTCCAAACAAGTACATTGCCGGCCGCTGCGTGTGTGCTGCCTGATTGAGGTCGACTCGCGAAGTGTCGTGTATTCAGGAAACGTCCTGCTCCTTCGGTGAGAAGAGCGGTCCCTGGAGGCTTGGGTGGATGGTCTCTGCCCATCGCCCACGTTCAGATTCCCCTCAGGCAGCGGACACTCCCGCCCCGGTTAATCTTCCAGGTGGCCAGACCCCCTCAATCCCTTCCGGTGAGTCTCAGGCCCAGACATCTGCCTGTGAGCACGGCAGTGGCCCCAGGGCGGACGGGGTGCAGGGGGAGCCCTGTGAGAACCAGTGCCTCAAAACCCGCAAAACAACGGGCCCTTGCCCTTATCTGGGCCCACGGGGCCTTGCATCGTCACACCTCCTGCAGCTGAGATTGGGAAACACAGGCTGTGCTTCCAAACAAGCCAGGGGCAGAGGTCTGAGAAGCAGGAGCCCTAGGGCAGGGCCGGACGCCTTGGGGCTGATTTCACTGCCCAGGCAAGTCTGCACCAGGCCTGCTGCCCCTGGTGGCACAGCTGGGGAGAAATCACGGTCCTGACTGTTGCCTCCCATTACGGGGTTAGACTAGAGCTTATTTTTATGGGTGGTTTGTGTGAAAGGGAGTGTAAATATGTCCTTTCCAGGCCTGATTTTAGAGAAACAGGGATGAACATCTATCAATACCCAGCAGCAGGTGCCAGGTCTGGAGCCAGCGGGTTAAGGGGGTTTCATCCTGAGAGCACTCGGGTCGCCAGGTCTGGGCTCCCTCGTTGCCGACCATCAAAGATGTTGACATTCACGTTATTTCAGCACAGAAAGTGTGTGCTGATACGAATCACAGTAGTTTCAATGACGAAACTGCTCAATGAAATTTTTCTTACCCCAGCAAACCTCTTTTCTTTGAATTTCTCACGCACAGGCCCTCTTGTTTTCCCCAGAAACGCGAGCTGCGGTCCTGCTTCTCTCCGCTGGCCTGCAACCTCGTACACCAGCTCACCGAGGTCAGCGACACCAGCCTGCTCTGTCCGCTTCTGGTCAGCGTCTCCAGGCAGCACTGACCCACTGACCGCACGAGGGTGACTTCTGAGTGAATGCGTGAAGAGCTAGATGAAGTACAACACGTTTAGCTTCTACATCCAATTCTGACACCGAATTCCGAGGGCTGGGGCTCTTCCTCACACCAAGCAAGGCTCCGAGGCCCGCGGGGTGCCCTACAGTTCGACGCAGCCCTGACACTGTCTGCCTGGAGACGGCCTCCGACCCCAAGGTGAGGGGCTCAGTCCTGTACGACTGGCCCCTCCTCAGCTGCCCCCTGGGCCTCCAGGTCGTGCTTCAGGGCTCTTGCTGCAGGGGCCTCGGCAAGGCGCCCAACTTGAGTCAGTGATTGAGCTCAACCTCCCAGAGGTCGGGGTGGGACTGACGGGGGCGGGGCGGGGGGGGTGGGGGGGCGGCATTCCCTGGCTCCCAGCCCCCACCCTCGGGGGCTTTGCAAACATCACCTCACTCACGTAACAAAAGACAACCAAGGCTCTCCTCACAGGAAGTTCAAAGTGTTTAAGGAGTGGGACTTCGACCAAATATGTATTTCTTACTATAAATCACAATATCAAAATGTTACACCAGGTCCTTGCAGTTTTAAAGATAACTATAACTGGGAAATGTTGACCATTATATTTGTGAATGAAAAACGTTGCTGCCATGTCAGTAAGCAAAGGATGCTGCGGCCACCAAGCCATCCGCCATTACAGCTGCCCGGATGGGGCCCCCTGCGGGGACTCGGGATGGGAAAGCACAGGACACTGGTCCCAGGTAGCTGAGGTGCGGATCAAAGGAACGATTCCGGTGAGCGCAGACTCTTGCATCTTCCCATGCATAGAAAAGGGCTGAATTCATTAACCTGAGATGTCTGGTTTTCTTTAATGAACAGTCATCTTTGATGTTGCGACTGCCTGGTCTCTGTGGCAAAAACCCCTGTAGATCCTGGTTCCTCCCCGACCTCTGCACAGCGGTCCCTCAGCGCTACGGACAGGCTGCGTCCTGGGCTTACGTCCTCGGTTTTGTCCGCCAAATAAACATCATTCTCAACTTTTAGGCTGTGCATTATTTTCAGTTCACATATACATGTATATATTTGTATATTTTTATAATATATATTTTACAAATATGATTTTGCCAAGAGAAAAGTCACCTGGCTCAGGTGACAAGCACTTGTACACACAGTGCGCGTTTCACTATGAATCTGACACGAGGACACGCGTTTACCTGCAGCACTGCGCTCAGCGCTGCGTGGGGCGGGATCGGCCCACGCCATCTCAGGGATGTCCCCCCAGCCCTGCTTCCAGGTGGGCAGGAGCATGTGATTCCGGCTGATGAGACCAGGCAGACAGACACCAGCACTCCCAGGCGCACCCCCAGCTCCTCACTGACCCTGCAGGTCCCTCCCCCAGGTGCGGAGCCGGGACAGAGCCTCCTGGCATGAAGACAGCAGGACCGTGGGTAGTTGGTTAGGGCAGCTCATAGGCGTGGGGCTGTCCTCCCAGACACTCAGTACAGCACAGGGGAATGGACCGAAGGGCTTAACTTTGCATTAACTTCACAGCAAAGCAACACGCTGCTCCGGACAGTAGGAACCTTTCCCAGGCCCTAGAGCTCGCAGGGTTGATGTGAAACAAACTCACACTGAGCGTGAATGGTTAGTACCAATTAGAAGTGCAACAGTATTTGCATTTTATTCATAATTTTTAAAAACATTAAGACATTTCTATTTGTAGAGCAGACTTCAGCTAGAGCCTGGAAGTGCAGGAGATAATTTGGTCCAAAATTTTTCACAGAGATGGCGTTCTAGTTTTTTAGAATGATCGCTTTTTCCTTTTGCAAAGGAATCACTGCTTCCTGAGTCACCTCCCTGTGCTCTCATCTGTCTCGGAAAAGTTAAGCTTGAGAAAAATGAAACTCTCCAGTTTGCCTGCCAATTCATCCCTTAGAAACATCGAAACATAATTCAAATTTAAGTATTTAGAATATTTTTCTCTATATGAAAATTATAGCCAAATAGAATAAAATATTTATGTATTCACAAATACAGCTTTACAAACTATAACTGTGGTATTCTTTTCTAACAGAGATTTGGCAAAAAAAAAAAAAAAAGAGTAAAAGAGGAAGGACTCAGAGCTGAGACGGGGGACCAGTTAGTTCAGAAATAGGTGATCACAGATGAGCTGATGGCTCTTTTTACTCAAAAGGCCAGTCCGCCTGGGTCTCGGGGGAACCTGAAGAAACCACAGGTGACGCCTGAGTCTCACCGACCGGGTGGGTTCATGACTGTGCAGGTCACACTTCCTGGCAACACTTCGCTCACATCGATGAGATGATATTTTCAAAATGACTCTGAAATGCATCTTTAATGAATGAAGTACAACACACCTACAGACGACTGAAGTAACACGTACTTTAAGGTACAACCTCGAGCTCTCAAAACCCACTCAGTTGTCATGGGAGTCAATACCGTGGCCGTTTTGTATTCCCGAAATACGGGCTTTAGTGCCAAGCATGTCTGTCTTGGTGGAAAAAAAATCATGTTTTCGAATTTTCATGCCATTGCATTTGCTGAAATACCCTTTTGAATTTATAGTTCAGTGCAAACATTTTTTTTTTTTTTTTTTTTTTTTGCTGTAGACTTCATGCTTCTGTAGAACTATCCAGAAAACAAATTGGAAGAATCTCTTTACCACTTTAGTAACTATTTACTGGACACTAGTCCAGGTGCCTGGGGAGGACACAGAAATAACGACACAAGCCCTGAATCTTAAAATAACTAATAGCATTTTTTATTCGATTTTTTGTATGATCTAGACTATACCTTCATGGAAATTATTATCTGGTTAGATAGATAATATATAAGCATTTAAAGAGATGGTTAAAACCAAAATAACATGTGCTAGCATTTGTTAAGTCATGTCAATACTCTGGACCCCAAATGAAAGTCTGTTTTCCATGATTTTCCCTAATCTTTGCCGAAACACAGTGGGTAGATATCAGCCATACCTTTTCCCAACTGAAACTGAGACTCAGAGGTTGAGTGTTTTACCAAAACTTAAGAAAAAGCAAACAGAGCTGAGATACAGAACCGGGTTGTCACACCCGAGCTCATCTCTTCCCGCCGCACCAGACACACTCGAGCCTCCAGGGAAGTAGCGGGCGGACACTGGACGGCGCTGGGTCCCCCTCCTGGACCGGCCCCGGGAGGGACAGGGCACGGCTTGCCCTGTGACGAGTGACGAGGGCAGCGGCCCTGGCTCTGCTGGGACGGTGTGGGGACATGGCAGCCCCGTCAGCAGGTTCAGGATCCCGGGCAGGCCTGCGGCGCTGAGGAGGCTGGAGCAGCTCGAGCCCAGCGGCGACCTGGGCTGTTTCAGGCCCTGAGAACTGGGGGCTGCTTGTCATTACAGGGCCGCCCGGCAAGCTGCAGTCGCCACCCCGAGGCGCTGTCCTGTCTTCTGGACGGTGAAGGAGGACAGGCGCGAGCGGAGGGAGAGTGCGGACAGGGTTGGGGGCCAAGCGCCGAGGTGGAGCCAGAACACGGTGGGGTGGGGGGCAGGTGAGGGTCTGGAATCCGTCGGGGTGACCCTGGAGGGTGAAACTGCCGGGAACTTCGAGGCAGAAGCCAGATGGGAGCACACTGACGTCATGTGTCTTCATAACCTGGGTCCTTTCAAAAAATGTAAAGTAAAAACAAAGCAGGAAGTTTACTCATAGCTGGTAGACTTTGGGCCGTTTTAGAAAGAGGCTGCACAGCCAATACCAGCATCAAACCCCAGGATGTTGGTGCCACCGCCCTCCCCCGTGGGCCGCCAGACCCCCCCCCGACGTGTGGGAGCGGCTGCCACGTGCCAGACATCGAGGCCACTGTCACGGGCGGCGGTGCTGGCCACGGACGAGCTGGTGGCAGAGAATCCAAGGGTGGACGGTGCAGGTCGTCGCTGCGGGCTCTGCAGGGGCCCTGAGACAAGAGGGCGTCTCCTTGGGGGCCCCGGTGACCCCGTCTGCGGTCTGCACTGTTCTGGGAGTTACTGCCTCGACCACCACGCCTCTGTGCTCAGGGTGCAGGCTCAGCGGGTCCTCGGCTGCAGCCACAGGGCGGCGGGGACTACAGTCACTGGTCATCCCAGCAACCACTCGCAGGACTCAGTGACTCAAGGGTGGCGGGTCCGGGGTCGCCCTTGGCTTCCCGCTACACTGGCCTCTCCAGCCTGGTGGCTTGTTCCCCCAGAGCAGGAAATGGCCACAGCCTTGGAAGTGACCCCATGGCTCCGCCGTGTCCTTATCACTGGAAGCCCTTCGCTAAGTCCAGCTCACGTTCTCCAGGCGAAGGAATCGCGTGCAGCCTGGGTGCCAGGGCCTTCCTTGAAGTGTGTGGCCTGGGTGCCAGGGCCTCGCTTGAAAGATGGCAGCGTGGTGGGGGCAGGAATGAACGAAATGTTCTCTAAAAATCAGAGGTGCAGAGCCCTTGACACCTGGTCGACCGAAAGCCAGGAGAGATGGCTGAGCTAACCCAGGGCAGGTGGGGGCGGGGGGGAGCCCTTGAAGGTGCTGCGGACACCCCAAGGCTGCAGGGACCCCAAGGACCCCCAAGGGGCAGCATGGCCGGTGCCCTTACTCAGGCCCACACGAGGGCTCTTCTGGGGCTGAAGTGCAGCTCCACGCCTGGCCGGGGCCCTGGGATCTTCTGCGAGTCCGGCGAGGTCACCGTGAGTGACAGCCCGGCTTCAGGGCCAGCCTCGGCAGTGGGGGTGGGCCTTCTCCCTCTAGATCAGGATCTCAAGACGGTCCAGAGGAGTGACTTGACCCCCTCCCGCAAAGGCCAGACTCTGCACCTGGGATGTCATCCTGCACAACCGGCCCCCCGTGGCCTGGAGGCGTCTCTGCTCCTGACTGGTGGCCATCCTGACGGACCGTGTGCTCCCAGGAGATCTGCGTCTTCTGGGGAACCGTCCGGGGAGACCGCGGAGAGGACAGTTTCCCAACACTGCTTCTTCCCAGCCTTTCCTGCTACAAGCCCAGTTAGGGGGTTCCTGTGATACCAAAACCATGGGAAACGTATTAAGTATTCAGACTAGCCTGTTTACTCCGGTGACACAATCAAATCACTAGCAGTCGTACCCAGAATCTGGGGAGTGATTCTCTGGAACGGATTCTAAAACATTTGCCGCTCAGGGGGGTGGGCGTTGTCAGGCCGTGCGATAGAGTGCAGGTCAATTACAGAGCTCGATGTTCTAAATTAATGCCACATGACAGCGTGTTCGGGCCGCTCAACAGACCGCGGCTTTTAAAGGGAGTTGACAAATAGAACTTACGGGCCTGTTTTCCTTTTGAGAGGCTGTGATGGAATTCGCCAGCTCCCCTGCCATGGGCTGACATGAAAAGATGACTCTGCAGAGTCCAGATTTAACACCCGGTTACGCTCTGGCCCTGGGACTGCAGTGGGTTTAGCTTCTCAGGGGTCCACTACCCCCTCCATCTGGTACCAAGGGACCACGTGAACTGGTTCTGTTCCCTTCAAACTGCTCCCAACAAAGAACCCGGCAGCATCTACAGAAAACCAGGGTTGAACTAAACAACCAACGCTTCTCTCAGTTCAAGAAGCATTTTGGGGTCTGCCGCGTGCTAGGCCTGCTGGACTCTCCACGGACTTGTAGCCAAGCAGGATGAGAACACATGAGGAACGTCACAGGGGGCCTGAGACCCCCTCAGGTTCCAAGGTCCTGAGCTTCCCCCCATGAGCCTTTGATGGTGAGACTTTTTCTGTACGTGCAAGGAAAGGCTTTGCAGGTTGTTAAAGGGATTTCATGCAAAATGATGTAAAACAACGCGAAGTGAAGAGTTGCCATTGGAAGATGCAGACTTAGTGCCTGTGGGGTGCAGAGCCAGAACGCTCTGGGCTGTTAACGCCCTCTGGGACCCTGCGTGGGTGGCCCGAGCCAGTGCCCCCGGGGGCCTCCGTGAGGCGTCCATGGAGGCGGGACAGCCACATAAAGGCCCGAGCCGAGAGCAGCAACAACTGTGCCGGCAGGAAATGGGGCTGCTGCCTCATTTCTCCTCGTGGGGACCGTCCCGGAGCTCCTAGGCCACGGGTCAGCCCCGGCCACACCCCCGACTCAGGGTGGACAGCACTCTGGCCTTGAACTTAGTGTTTGAGCTCCTCACGAGGTGACGCCTGCACTGAGCCTCGTGCCGCAGGGCGCCCTCGGCTGGGGTCGTGCAGACTTGTGGGTGAACTCCCCCCAGGCTTCCTCATGTGGCCTCTTCCCTGGTGCTGCTTCTCCCGCCCGAGACCCCTCAGCACCTCCTTCTCGCCAGCGTCCACCTTCTCACGGACATGGGCCACATCCCTCCCAGAGAGCGTCCTCAGCCAGAAGCCCCTGGTTCTTCCCCTTCCTGGACGCAGGGCCTTGAGCGTCCGGGCTTCTCGGGAGCAGCAGGGCACTGCGGACGCCCGGCGCAGGTACGGGCGCAGGTACGGGTGTAGGTACAGGTGCAGGTACAGGCGCTGGACGGGCGCCCGCCTCCTCCAAGCCTCCCCAGCTAGGTGCTGCAGGAAAGGAACGTTATCTACAGGGCCGCCGAGTCTCCCTACAGTTGTCCTACTGCAAGCCATGGCTTACTTGACTGTAAGTGGGATTGTTTCTTCAGAGTTGAACTTGGCAGAAATGCACTAAAAATGCTAGCTATGCTCCTAAGCCACAGGGCACGCAAACCTTGACATCAGAAACGTTTCCAAAACCTGCCATTTAACTTTCTGAAAAGCCAAATACAATGACAGTTGTGATTTCCACTTGCCTCGAAGGAGGGTCAGTGGCGGGGGACCTGGCCTGGCCCTGGCGCCTTCCCCGGGCCGGCCCACTGCCCTCGGGCTGAGGCCGCCTGGGCCGGTGAAGGGGTTTGCAGAGACAAGGAAGGGTCCTGCTCCATCTGGGGGACACCCCGGGGCGGCCTGACCTCCTCGGGAGAGGCCCCAGGGAGGCCTGAGGAGGCAGAAGGTCAGGCCGGGGACCCCAAATCTGCTGACAGCCCCGTGCACTCGGCAGGGCACCCCGTGGCCCGGACGAGGCGCAGCGGAGCTGCGACTTCAGCCTTGAGACCTGAGAGGAGAGCCCGGCCCTGTTTTCAGCGGTTCCACTGCGGTGTTTGTTCTGCAGAGAAACTAAGACAGTTGCTAAAACTTGAATTATTTCCTGTAATTTCCCTGCAAAATTCTCCACAACTGTTGCAGTACAAGTGAGAGCTGTGTGTCAGCTGAGCTGCTTGGAGAAGGGCACCATTCCCCTGGGACGGCCTCAGGGCACAAGCCGCTGCGGCATCGTCTCCTCGGGGAGGCGCCCTCCTGCTTCTCTGATGCTTCGCCCTGGAGCCTTGGACACGTGTGTCTCCAGCCAGGACTTGAGAGGAAGTGGATGGGAAAGTTGTAGACGCTTGCCGTCCGGCGGCTGAGGCTCCGAGGCGGCCAGGTGGCGGGATTTGGTGCCTCGCGCGAGAGTGAGGCCGGGGGTGAAGGGCCCACGGGGTGGAGGCAGCATTCCTACGATTTGATGGTGCTCCCAGAGCAGGCCGGTATTTGAAGGGAGATGATCTTAGGGCAGCCGGACCGTCCGAGGAGGGAACTTACCTGTCTGAGGGCAAGCGGCTCCTGAGATGGGGTGTGCCCCTCTTGGGAGGGGCAGCCTCGTGTCGGGGGGGGGGGTCCTTGGTCAGGACAAAGCAGGGAGCCCCGGGCAGGACAGCGGAGGCTTTCGAGGACCAGGGCCTGTGGGCGGGGCCTGGCTGCGGAGGCAGGAGACGCCCAGGAGCCCGCAGCATATCCCTGGTGATGGGTAGACAGGCCCCGGGGCCCGAGGGGGCGGGGCCAGCGGGGCAGCTCTGCGGGTCCCCCTGAGACCCCGGAGTCCAGCTCTGAGGGCCACATGGCGGCGCCCCAGGTGGGGAAGAGGCACCTCATCCAGGTCGGCGGCGGCTCCGCACACGGGCCTTGTTAAACTCTACAAGGTGCGCAGGAGAAACGCTTAGGACGCATCCGTTCCTAACGCCGTCCCCTCTGGCTCAGCGCCAATCTGGCTGGCTTTCTGTCACGCCCTCCCAGAGGTGGCCGTGGACCCACCGCTGGTGCTGAAGGAGAGGCTGCAGTGGAACGGCCAGGAGCTTCCAGAAACGGCAGGCCGTCTTCAAGGGCTGGGGAGCGCCAGCCGCCTGAGCAATAAATGAAGATGTCTTCTTAAAAGTGCTGATGTTTTCAACAAAGACTCGGAAACAAGTAAAAAAACACAGGCAAGCCAATAAGTGAAAAAAGCAAAGACAAGCTAACCTTTCATGTGTTCTCATGGAAAAGCTTTGTCTTCTCCTAAAATTGCAGTTTGGGTTGTTACCTACATCAACTGACATGTAAACTCCGAAGTTCTAGCCCTTTTATTGTGACACAAACAACCAAACCAACCTTTACCTTATTATTGCTTTTGAGTTGAATCTTGGGAAAATTCCAGATCACATCTTCTCTTTTAGGGTTGGTCATAAATCACCTGGCCTGTCACTGTTGTGAAAACTCCTGGGCAACTAAGACGACGGGGTTCTGCAGCCCCAGAGCCCACGACCTCAGCTTCTCATTTGCTAGAACAGTGGGCCGTGGCCTGTGCCCTGGGACCCTCTCCCTGAATTCCTGCTCGTTTCACGAAATCACTCTTCAGGCTGGGCACCTGGGGAGAGCTGAGGCTTCACAGCTCCCGGGGGCTCCAGGCGATTCTGACGTTGGATGCCCGGCACCCCCGACGGACGCGTCACAGGTACCGTGTGTCCCGGCAGCCCTGTCCTCAGCCTTCACTGGTGCTTCCAATCCACGTAGATTCAATTCCAGTTATTAGCCTTCCTTCTAGTTTCATTGTAGAAAATGTAGGGGAAAACGTTGGCATCTCTAGACTGAGAACTGTGCTTTGAAACATAAACTTAAATGTTAACTGTGGAAACAGAAGCATCCGTTTGCTGGAACACGTTTAAAAGAAACTCGTGGGACCCGGGACTGCCGGCCGTCCTGCCGCTCCCACGTGAGGCCGCGTTCTCAGAGGCTCTGTCCCTGCTGTGTCGCGACGACACAGGCATCCAAGGTCGGGCAGAACACGTGTAAACAGCTACCGAGATGGAAGCGCACGGCAGGCTGGTCCCACTTAGGGGCAGAGCGCACGCTCAGAGCTGGACATTCAAGGCCAAAGTCCCCATCTGACGCCCTGGGGCTCTGAGTCCAGCCGTGCTGGACTCAGCGCTGGCCTGTGACCGACACAGGGATTCTGAGGAGAGGGAGGCGGGTCCAGGCTGAGGCGGGCTCCTCCTCTACCTGAGGACGGGGGTCGGGCCCTCGGGCTAGGCAGATGACCAGGACTCCATCAGCTCCCAGCTCACGTCTACCACCGCGGCGCCCCGGGACCAGACAGGCCTGGAGCCCGTGGTTCGCAGCCTCGGGGCCCGGCTGGGTGGTGAAGAGTGAACTTGTTGCTTCCGCATCCCTGAGGGTTACTAGGCGGCAACCACAGGCCCCCCTGCAGCAGCCACAGCACCCCTTTCTTTGGCTCAATCTGTCTGCAGAGCATCCTTGAAACTAGAAGACAGTTCACGAGCAAACGTGCTTATTGACTGACTGGGAGGGACGGGGGCTGGGCTGGTGCGGCTGGGCGGTGTCCCCTCGTGTCACAGGAGGGCGAGTTCCTGACCTCCAAATGTCTGCGTGTGCCTGTGTGCACGTGTGCGTGGTCCACGACATAGTCTGGACGCTGTTAACCTAGTTCGCGTGAAGAAAGGGACTCAGAGCCGCTGGTCCCGCTCGGTGCCCTCAGCCCGGGACAGCAGACGTCACACTCCTAGAGGCAAGGCCGCCTGGCCTGGACTCAGCCTCCGGCGGTGACACACTGTGTTAGCGCCCCCTGGGGGCCGCATGTGCAAACACGAGCGGAGGCTGAGAAACGGATTCATAGCGCGGTGGAACCGGCGGAGGTCGGGCTCTGCCTGCGACCTGCCCAGAGAAGCCTCCTGGCCCTGTGGTCACCTGTCCGCGTCCTCCTACTGGGCACCTGGGGAGAGCTGAGGCTTCACAGCTCCCGGGGGCTCCAGGCGATTCTGACGTTGGATAAACCCCCCGTTACCACCAGCCCAGCAAGAGCAGTGCAGGGAGATCTAACACGAGTCGGATGCTTTGGTCCTTACAGCGATCTTATTAAATAAGTAAGGCAGACCCCTTCCCACCGGGCTCTTGTTTCCCAGGGAGTGACGCTGTACACTTCTAAGCAAACCCCTGGGACCCTGGGAACTCCTCGTGCAGGAGATGGGACCTTACAAAGAGGAGCTACTCCCAGGGCACCTCCGCGGGGCTGAGACTCAGCACGGGAAGCACCCTCCCTGGACCCACGTCACACATACACGACTCCCGAGAAGTTTTTCATGAACACGTTAATCGTTACAATCATGTGCACTAGTGCGTGGAACTCCACAACAATATTCTGTGGCTCCTGTTCTGGAATCTAAGATAATTGTGTATTTTAATTTGCTGTGGAACAGGGGTATTAAAACTCCCAGGATGGTGTGAAGACCCCAGGGTGTGGATGTGGCAGCTCTGCAAACACAAACCCATCCTGTCTGCAGCTGAACTTCCATCTCTGACCGTTTTCAGTGCCAGCTATTCTGCTCCAGATGGAGACTCCAGGGAATAAGCAGCGGACACTGTCACACACACACACACACACACACACACACACACACACACCACTCGGCTGGGGAGACAGGTCCCCTGGTCACTAGCCCAACCTAAGCAGGCGACCAGCCACGAAAGGAAGTGAGGTGATGACTGAGGCTGGTTGCTACGCTGCAGAAAAGGGAACAAAATCCCACAAATTTCTACTAAATGTATTTCAAAATTTTAGACCTTTGAATTATATACCAGGTATGTTTTGAGAGATTCTTGGATAAACTTTTATACTGTCAAAATATAAACTGTCTGCATTTACAACTTTTTTCAACTTTGCAACTCTTACTATTAAATGCATGTAACTTTAACACTCAAGTCTGATTTCACATAAACTGAATTTACTATTTTGGTTTGATAACTATGACATCAGTAACAACCTGCAGAGCGCAATTTAAAGAGCAAAAAGCTTGTCGAGTAACTTCACGGTAACACCTTCTATTTTCTGTGGTTTACACCATCTCAGCAAGTGAACCCGTCGGGAAGAGACTGTGGTCCTGACACCCCTTCGTGGATGCCTGCTGAGACTGTAAGGATGCCGGCAGAAGGTGACAGCCAAGTGACACGCAGTTAGTGCAAAACAGTCACAAACACACTGTCATCTCTACAGTTTTGCTTATTTATTTCATGTAGGTGTTAGCTGATGTGTAAATGTTTTGTGGTCTGTTTCATTTACTTACACAAACTTCCATCAGATGCCCAAACAACGTCACCGGGCATCCTTCTCTGGCTCCAAACCCACCCCCTTTTGCTAAAGCTCTGGGGTGAGAAGGGACCGCAGGAAACCAGGAATGGGGATATGCTTTCCTTCAACGGGCCAGGAGGGCCCCTGTGAACCCCTCCTGTCATGCCCCACACAGCAAGGCTCATACACCCCAAACCCTCTGGGGACAATTCTGGCTTGCAGGATTTCCCCAAGCAGCACAGAGAAATATCTGTTAACACTGCATTAGCCACTGAATGTGAACTTACCAAAAACAGTTAAAAAATAGTGTTTGTGAAAACAAAACTGTTACAAAATAATTGCACACACCAGTGAACGAAAAGGCCCATGTCATGTCTTTAGGTTGATATGCCATTAACGCCAAATTTATGCGAAGTTAACAATGCTATTACACTACTATCACAGGAAAACTGAGATTCAGTCAGCTAGTCCCATATTAAGACAGCCCAAATAATTATGGACAGGGAAAATGCCCCAGAACCTCCTTGGCTTGTGTGGCCGAGGCCAGAATGTTCCTATCCATGCATTCTGTCCCCTGGGCCCCGGCCTGACCGCATGGCTGGAAGGGACCAGCCATCTCGCCCTCAGCCCCTCCCACCATACCCGCGCTCCCAGGGCACCGGCCAGCTCGGCCCTGCTCTCCGAGGAAATCACTCGGGATGCAGTGGACTCTTCTGAAGCCATGAGAACATTAGACACCCTGAACTGGAAATTTCCAGAAATGCAAAATGAGGCATGCTGTCAGGTACAAGAAATTTAAAATCTGACTTCACATGAGATGCTGTTTTTTAAGCCGATTTTTTTTTTTTTTTTTTTTTTTTTTTTTTTGCGGTACACGGGCCTCTCACTGTTGTGGCCTCTCCCGTTGCGGAGCACAGGCTCCGGACACGCAGGCTCAGCGGCCATGGCTCACGGGCCCAGCCGCTCCGCAGCATGTGGGATCCTCCCAGACCGGGACACAAACCCGTGTCCCCTGCATCGGCAGGCGGACTTTCAACCACTGCACCACCAGGGAAGCCCCTAAGCCGATTTTTAAAACGTTCAGTACAGAAGTTTAAGACATCAAGGAGGGACTGGAAAAAATTTCAGGTTAAGATCTCCAGTAGATTTATCGAGGAAGTTCTACCCACTCACTTCTACAACTAATGTCAAAATTCAGGAAATAATTTCTCTACTCAGAGTTTATACCTACCTATAAAACCTTTATATATCTGGATTTCAAGATTTAATTTCATAATCTGTCAAAGTGTCACCTTTTGAGCTTCTAAAGCTTTCATATGAACAAATTTTCTTTTCTTTTTGAAATCGGACGAATGTATTTCACTTATCTTGTTAAAATTATGGTAACTATTCACAAACTATTTTCGTAAACCCAAATCAGGAGCCAACAGCATCCTCTTTACTGAACGCTGTGTGTTTAGACAGGTGCGCTGCTCACCCGTCATCCTCCAGCTGCAGCTCCAGGTGTGACAAGACCACGAGCGTCCTGCACAGACGCTGGTTTACAGAGCGGACATCACAGAGAAATAGTGCACCTGCTCCGATAAACCAACGGCATCACGTCCCAGGACACCCAAAGGGTAAAAAGAAGGTGGAACACAGGAATACAATCGATATTTGTATTTGCCATAAAAAAATCTGTTAGTTGAAACAGGTGAATGTTGACTGTTTTTACTGGCAACTTTCCTTCCAAAAAACAACTCAAGGGGCTCATCCAGCCACTGCTTCTGTGGATTCCGACCCAGGGCCTCCGAGTGTCGTCACATCTCTAACTGGATGAAAGGAAAGGCAGCCCCTCATGTTCTGTCCTGTGGCAGCACCACATGGAGAGGCCACCGCTATGCAGATCAGACCAGGGTGACGGAGGTGACGGGGGTGATGGGGGTGACGGGGGTGATGGAGGTGATAGGAGGTGACGGGCGTGATGGGGGTTGACAGGGGGTGATGGAGGTGATGCGAGTTGATGGGGGTGACGGAGGTGCCCACGCGTGCATGGCACTGTCCCTCACTCAGTCACCGTCCCCACGTGGACAGATGTCTGGTAGCTCACACGGTCACAGGAGTCCCGTGGACGTGCGGCGACGTGCGCGGCTCCGTTTGCTTACAACTTAACTGGAGAGATGGGACCCCCTGCAGGCCCGGCGAGTGCCCTGGTGGACATGCGGCAAACTCTGCCCTAAAGGCTGGTCTAAGTGCAGTCCAGGAGCGCGCGAGGCCGGATCCGAGGCGTCACTCCTCCTGGGCCTGCCCCTGGCCCTCCTCCTCTGCTGCAGGGCCCTCAGGTCGGTCATCACGGTCAGGGCCTTGCGCACCCACAGGACCTGGAAAGAACCGTGCAGAGACGCGGTCAGAAGTGGACACGGGCCGTGTGAGGAGGACAGAGGCCCGAAGCTCCGGCACACACGTACCACGATGACCAGGGCGTTCAGCAGCACGGGCGCCGAGAACACTATGGAGATGAACATGCCCCTCGAGTCAAAATACTGGTATTTCGAGAACAACCTGTTTCAAGAAAGATTTAAAGATCACAGAGCGTCACAACATGGCGTTCTCGTGATACTCTCTGTCTCAGGAGCCCCTCCGCACACGAGGACGAGGTGCGGGCAGAGCCCCACCTGCACACGATGGCGACCCTCCTAACCCCGTGGGGGACGATTCCCAGACCCTCCAGGGGCATTGCGGCCCCCATGCAAGCTCAGGCCGAGCCCCTGGAGAGGGGGACACAGCGTGGCGTCCCTCTCAGTGGCAGCGCAGGACACGAACTTTACGTCACTGACTCAGCAACAGTCATCACCCTGGGGCCACAGCGAGGGGTGGTCAGGATGCGCGTCCTAATTAGAAGCGGAAGAGACAAAGCGGGGGGACGGGTGGTGCGGGGGGGCCGAGGGTGGGCTCCTGACCCAATGACAGGGGTCTGAAGCCGCCGGGAGGGCGCGGCGGCCGGGGCGTGGCTGTCACTCTGCTCTGAGACCTGTGCAGGCAGGGTGCTGAGGGCAGACCCGGGAGGCAGCGTGCTGATCGGGCCACGTCGTCCCCCGGGTTGCGGGGACACAGGGACGGCGGCGCTCCCCTGCCGACTCGTTCCAGCCTCCCGAGGGTTCCTGCCTGACCTGCGAGCACCCCGTCCTGAGAAGCCAGAAGGAGAAGCTGCGGGCCCCGAGGGAGCAGAAGGCCTGGGGCGGTTCTGGAAGGGGGGCCCAGGGGAAGGGTCGACTTCATGGGGCTCACTGGACATGGAGTGGGTTGCCCAGGTGTGTGAGCAGGAAAGGACACGCAGGCGAGGACAGAATGGCCGGTGTCCCGGAAACCAGGGACCAGCGTTTTCAGGACCAAGTAAATCGTGGGTGGATCTCGGTCTCCCCGTCACGGACAAGAGCGCTTCTGTTCGGGGGGCCTCCAGGGCCGACGGTGACCACCGTCCAAGGCTCATCGTGAAGGAGGCTGGGACGTGGACGGGGCTGGGGCTGCTTTATAAGCGAGAGCGGGGGGCTTCCTGGGTGTGTTCTGCTGCTGACGGGGACGGTCTCACACAAGGTCCACGTGCCCGGGGCCGTTCACCTCCAGTTCATTGCCGCCACTTCATTGATGTACTCCGCGCAGTAGACTAAGGTCACTGAGAAGAAAGCAAGCCCACGTGAGAACTCAGGGGACCAGTCCACCGCCACAGCCTTATACATCCTTCACAACATGCTACGTAACAGAAACGTAACAGAACAATGCCACGTTGGATGAGACGTAACTCCTACTTCACATTACACAGAAAAGAAACCCGAGGTGACGCACGAGTCCGGTGGTCTCGGTCAGACCAGGCCAGCCCTCAGCGGAGCGGCGCCACGACCAGGCTTCCTGCCCCAACACCACAGTGGCCACACTGAGCCATCTGCCGACCTCCCTGCCCCGCAGGTCACACATCGGGTGCAAGGCCGGCAGTGGAACCCGAGGGCCCTGAGACCAGAGCTGAAGGCCACCTGCCTGCAGCCTCTGGCTGCCTGGAGCCCCCAGTGGTGCTGGCGGCAAAGACACGGAGGGAGCACCGACCCGAGGGGACAGGAGCCGAGGACAGCCCCGTCGGCCCTCGCAGTCCCACCCGGAGTGCGGGGAGCCCCGCCCAGGGCGCGAGGACCGCAGGCTGGCCCAGCACCAGGAGCTGCTCAGGGCCTGGATGGGGCTGGCGGAGGGGAGGACGGTCGCCAGGAACCTCAGCCTTGTAAAACTGTGCAAAACCCCGGTTCCTGGGGTGAAATGGGGGAGAGCAATCCTTGACCCCTCCCTCGACGACTGGACCCTGAGGCGCACATCAAGGAAGCCAAAGAAAGGAGACGGGAGAGGAGAAGAGAGGCCTGAGCACAGCAGAGGCACCTCCCCAGAGGGCAACGGGATGCATCCACCATGCACCCCACTCAGGAGCTGGGGGCGCAGTGAACCAGTCTGTGCTTCGTTTGTAAGACTGCAGCAAATAACATGCAAGTCTTCTGTGGGTGTGAGAATCAAATGGGCCATCAGATGTGTAAACGCGCTTAGACCAGCATCTATCATCCCCACGCTAAAAGTCACCCTCTGTTCGTCCTTGAAAACAACAAACCCACACGCAGCGCCCAGGTTCACAAAGCTTTTCAAGTACATGGGCTCCTTGCACGAGGCTCTGCGGATGACGCCACCACCTTCTTTGTGCTTCCTGCCTCGGGGCCTTTGCACACGTTACTCCCGGGGCTTGCAGGGTCCCATCCGGCCCTCGAACGCCTGCTGCCTGGCTGGTTCCCCCGCATCCTTCCCCCCTCGGTTTAAATGTCAGGGCAGTGACTTAAGTCCGGCCCCTCCCAGGGTTTCACGGTGCTCCCGCCTTTCCTGCCATGATGCTCAGCAGGGCTGTGGCTACTCAGTGGACGCCGGGGACCCCCAGCCCTACGAGGCTCCGGAGCCCGTCTGTCCTGTCCGCCCCTCGCGGTCCTTCCTAGGGCTCCCACGTAAAGAAGTGAAGTGACAGCCACCCCTGACCGTCAGGACCGTTTCCGGTGCAGGCCTGCTGCCTCGCGCCTGTCCTAAGACGACCTCTTGTTTGGACTTCCCACCTTGCACAAGGCCAACTGAAAAATCACATTTAAGGTGAGTTTTGGGACTTCGTTAAACTACCAAGCAAGATCTTCAGCATCTTCCCGACGTCCACAAGACGAAGAGCCCAGCACAGCCTCTGAGGCCCTGGCCCACCTCTCCTGGCTGAACATACTTCTAACTAGTCGGCATCAGAACGTGGTTTCTCTGACACCTGACGTCGCCCCTGTGCTCTCACCGGCTGCCTCCGCCCCAGATGCCAGGCCTGGGCCCGACATCTGCTCCTCACCCTAGAAAAGAGATTCTACTCACCCTTACACTCCCTACCATGACTTTACCTTCTCTGTGAAATCTTTCTCAACGACTCCCCACAGCTCTGTGTCTTCTCTAAAACCCTGTAGACCTTACCTTCAAAACTGACTCAGGCAATGTGTTATTTTTGCACCACAGCGCTTTCCTTCCTGGTTTGCACTCCCTCCCAGAGCAGGCAGGGCAGCTAAGCGCCCAGAGGAGCCTCTTGTACAGAGTCGGCGTTTCAGCAAACCCAGCTCTCGTTTGTGTAACTGGTATTCAGCACCCTCCCAGGAACACAACACGTGCTTGAGACGCCTTTGAAATCCAACATCCAAAATGTACCTTATCTTTATAGTACCCACAAGCGATCAAAGCAGAACACAAGACAGGAGAGTTGAGAGGCCTTACAAATATATTCACATATCACTGAGGCTACAGGGAGAACAGGCACACGCGCTGCCGCAGCGCACAGCGATCCGAGCCACAGAACTGTACTCACCCAGGCACAGGAAGTGCCCCACCTGTAGCTTGTACCTCCGCGATGAGAAGCAGGTGAGCAGCAGGCAGAGCACGTGGAAGGCAGCCAGCCCCACGAGCCAGGGCTCCGTCCAGTCCGTCTGCTGGAGGACACACAGCAGAACCTCGTCAGGGCCCACCTGCACTGGACCAGGCTTCACACCGCCTCTCCTCTGAGCCCGTCCCGAGCGCCCGCCAAGCCTCACAGGACACGGGGAGGGGAGGGGGAGCAGGGACCCCCACTGCACCCACGTCCAAGGACTGTCACCCGGCCGTGCCTGGCTGTCCCTCCACACAGGACTGAAGGCTTTCCTACCTGTCGAACAGAACTGCGCTTCAAGCTGGGAGAATCTAAAGACCCTCCTCCACGGGGAGATGAGAAAGCGGTGCCTGGCTGCACTCGGTCGCCCCCAGAGGCAAAGCTACCAGTTCCTCCGAGCAGTGATTAAAGCCTCAGAAACCCGGGCCACCCAAACTGGCAAGATGTGGTTTTCTCCTGCCCTCCAGACAGTGCTGCGACCGCACGTCCGCTCAACTCTAGAGCTGGGCTCGTCCGCACCCCTGAACTCGGACCCCCTCCTTGAGGCTCAGGTCCCCCGGGGCCACGGGTGCTGGGGGAGCGGCCCGCGCCCTGCCACTCTGCCCACAGCGGGTCCACGCCAGCCGGACCCCCCATCCCAGCCCAGGACGGCCCACCTCCCCGCTCCTCGCCGCCACGAGGCCCCAGCTCTCCCCGCAAACCCCCGACCCCCGAACGCCCCGCACCTCAGCATCCCGCCAGCCTGAAGGTCCTCCAATCTCGTCCCGCCCCGACGCCCCGGCCCCACCGCCACCCCACGCCGCGCCCACCCAGGTACAGGCCCCGCCCCTGCACCCCCCACCCACGCCTCCCGTCCGGCGCCGCCGGCGTTCCCGGCGGAGGCTGGGAAATTTGGAGAGGCCCCAGCCGACAGCGACCGAACTGACGGCCAAGGAGGCAACGACTTACCGTGATCACGGCGGGGATGCTGACGGGGAACTTGCTGACTGAGAATGCAGACGGCATCGCCTCCGGAAAGGCCCTGCCTCACCACCACCTTTTCGTCTTCCCCGCCCCGCCCGGATAGGTCAAGAAGTCCTCTGGTGTCCTCTCGCGTTATCTCCACTTATCGCGATGCCTGCTGTATCCGGAAGCGGCAGGCAACCTGCCATCTCGCGATATCTCCAGTTCCCGGTACCAGGTTCAAATCTCGCGAGATTCCGTGGTGTTAAAATAAATATAAGGGAATTACGAGTAGCTTCCAGCGTTGTTTTTCCCCCGCGAGCTGCTGCGAGAGGGACGTTTTAGTTCTTCCTATGTGGCGGGCTCTCATAAATGGCAGCTCGGAGGACTGAGGGCTAGTGGGCGTCCCCGCCTCCTCCCCGCGCAACGCCTAGGGCTGGGGGCGTGGGGGTATCGCTCAGGAGAGTGACCTGGACCCCTAGGAACATAGGGGAGAGTGACCTGGATCCCGGGGACAGAAAGGGACAGTGTCCTGGACTCGGGCGGGGGACAGAGAGGGAATTGACCTGGACACTGGGGAAAACGGGGGACAGTGACCTGGATTCCGGGAGACAGAAGGGGACAGTGACCTGGACCCCAGAGAGAGAGGGGCACAGTGCCCTGCACGGAGGGGGACAGTGACCTGGACGTCGGTGGATGGAGTGGGACAGAGGGGACAGTGCCCCTGCCCCTCTGAGAAATCAGGGTCTCCAGATGCTCACTCTACCGTCAGCTCCAGAAGTGGGTGCTGATTGCTTCTAGCTCACATGGACCTTAAAAACAAAACGGCCAGTAGTTTTACCAGCTAAATGGCTTTGTTCCGGAATAGAAAGGAATTGCAGCTTGGAACATATAATCTAAGGCAAAACCACAGGCAAGTTGGGCAAACAAAGGACAGGAGCGTATCATTTTATAAAGAAAAAGGGGGAAGTGGAAAGAGCTGCCTTGAAGGAAAGTCCATTGGAGGAAAGGGAGAGTGAAGGGTGCTGAGGGGTTCCTATTGGCTGGGCAGTGGTGGTTTCTCATTGGGTGAGTGGTGACAGTCTCTCATTGGCTGGGCTGTTGCCAGGCGGGGAGAAAATCTTCCCTCCCCTGCCGGTCTTAAGTAGGGACGTTCCTTTTGTTGGGTCTGCAGAGGGCCGGAGTGGTACCTGCCTGAGCGTATCCCCTTCTGCTTCCCGTTTCCATCTTAAATGAGGTTCCCTTTATTTTCACACCAATCAGGGAATCCTGAATTCTCTGTTGATTCAAGACACAGAATTAATGGAATCAGTACTTGGCATCCTGCCCTGTGTCTGCAGACTAACAGGGAAGCCCCTGGCTCGCAGGCACTCAGTCAGGTGAAGACACGGACCCCGTTCTCTGGGTGGACCTGGGGGAGGGTGTGAGGAAAAGGACTGCAGCCTGTCGCCACCTTGAGGGTACTTGGCACCTGCAGAGCGGCAGGGGGGAGGGAGAAAGTGAGCTCTTGGCAGGTGGCCTCCCTGACTGGGGGAAATCAAGCCAGGATTGAACCCAAACATGTGAGCCAGGCTGCACCAGGGTTGCTCTTCCTTGCTGCCTGAGGAGCTTTCCAGAAACTCCATACTTGGCAACTCCGGCTTCCAGGGTGGGGAGGTCTCTATGGCGGCCGCCACCCATCGCGCCCCCGCCCTGCCCATCCCCCGCTGGATAAGACGGCTCTGTCCTCCTGGCCTCACTCTCCCACAGTCCAGTCTTCACACCGCAGACACAGCCAGCTTTAAAAACATAAATTAGGTAAAGTTGTTTGCAACAAATGCATTTTCATATATTCATAGTTGTTGAATTGAGAGGTTTTAATTTATACCATTTAATTTTAGGTGGAGAAATACTTTTCTTCTGAGAATTACGGAATAGCCAAATCTGTTATTTATGACTCTTTTTTTCACAGATTGCCTTTAAAAAATTATAGTCATTTAGAAATGTGCTTGTGAAAAGTCCGTAATTATGGATAATAAAAGCTTTATAGATAAAATACAACAAATTAATATCTCATCCTCAATTTATATTTTCACTGTTCTGTTAGTGTCTCCTGACCTCAGGGCTCTTGGAGGAGTTTGTAACTACACGGATTACAGGGCACATCGCCATGTGCTGTTTCCATTGATTTATGTTTCTGTCTCAGACATAGGAGACGATGTGTTTATTGACCTTTGTCAAACTCACAACATTTTGTGCATTGCCTGGACATACTGAGAATTTTTTAAATGGAAGTTGAGGGTTTAAATCATGTGTCACAATTGTACCTTCATGTGTCACAATTGGGGCTGCCAGGCTGGGGACTCCTCGGGCCGGCTGTGGACTCAGGTCAGGTGTTTCGACTGTGATGGTTTGCAGACCTGGGCTCAGCCAGGTGGGCTTTGGCCTTTGCATGTGTCACTGATGTGGGTCCACAAAGGCAGGGACTGGGGTAGATGCCATCAGATCAGAGACACCCAACAAGGGCTCGATTTTATACGAGTCTTAGAGTCATTGTAACCAGAAAACCTTTTGCTTTGGCCTTTGCAAGGTGGCTCCAGCTGTAAAGGGGGGTTTCTGGCCCAGCAAATCGTGCCCTCCACCATTCTGCAGGAAGGGCCAAGGGGTGAAGCTGGGAAGCCCTGGACCGTCCAGCAGTATACAAGTCACACCTCACACCCCAGGACACCTCCAGACTGAACCTGGACGGGGGGTGTCTCCGGGGCCCAACCTGCTGCATAGCCAGCATTGTGTTCTTGCCTGTGGCTGCGCTGACGGAACACCCGACAGGGGGCTTAAAACAGCAGGAGACAGCCCTTCTCAGTCTGGAGGCCGGAGGTCCAAAGCCCCAGGGGCAGCGGGGCCAAACTCCCTCTGAAGGAGGGGGCAAGGTCCCTGCTGCCTTTTCAGCTTCCCACGGAGGGTGGCAAGCCCTACATTCCACTGTCACATGCGCCTCCACCTTCTCTTCTCATCAGGGCACCGGTCACTGAGTCAGGGTCCACCCTCCTCCAGTAGAGCCTCATCCTAGCTTGATCACATCTGCAAAGCCCTGTTTCCAATAGGCTCCCATTCACGGGCACTAGGGCTTGAACATACCTTTGGGGGACGCAGTTAACCCACAGCCTGTGTAACAGATAGCTGCCACACCCAAGGGTGCCTGCTCTGGAAATGGACACAGCAAGTGGGAGGAAGGGGTTCTGAACACGGTGGATGGGAAAAAAGAAGGAAACCTCAGGAGGAGCGGACACAGCAAGTGGGAGGAAGGGGTTCTGAACACAGTGGATGGGAAAAAAGAAGGAAACCTCAGGAGGAGCGGACACAGCAAGTGGGAGGAAGGGGTTCTGAACACGGTGGATGGGAAAAAAGAAGGAAACCTCAGGAGGAGCGGACACAGCAAGTGGGAGGAAGGGGTTCTGAACACGGTGGATGGGAAAAAAAGAAGGAAACCTCAGGAGGAGCGGACACAGCAAGTGGGAGGAAGGGGTTCTGAACACGGTGGATGGGAAAAAAGAAGGAAACCTCAGGAGGAGCGGACACAGCAAGTGGGAGGAAGGGGTTCTGAACACGGTGGATGGGAAAAAAAGAAGGAAACCTCAGGAGGAGCTCAGGTTGTAGGTTTCAATTGCCACTATCTTAGGGAGGAAGTAATATATGTCCTCCCCTCCCCGAGGGTATGATACCTGTGTTACGGAACTCAGGTCCAGCTGCCTGCTGCTCAAAACTCAGTATTCAAAAGGTAAGTTTTGGTGGAAATGGGAAACATTGCTTTTAATCAGAAAGCCAGCAATCTGGGGAGAAGGTGGACTGGGTATCCCCAAAACCAACCCCGAAGATTCTGCCCGGCCATGCAAGCTTTTAAAGGGAGAGTGGGGACGTAATCTCAGTTAAATCGTGGAGGTGGGAGATCAGACTCATCGCAATCCCCCACTGTGTGCAGGCTGTCGACTCCGTGGCTCGCTCTTTAGTTGCTGTCTTGTTCACAGTTTGTTCACAAGATTCCTGAAAGGGGAAGCTGGGGAAAGATCTGATCATCTGTTAATCACTTATTCTTCATCTTTACTTCCTTGATCTACGGAAGGAAACAAGATTAGGCAAGGCTTTGTGTGACCAAGAGATTTGAAAGGTGTGCTTGGGTCGGAGACAAGCAGAGCATGGGGGTGGCTGGTCTAAGTTTAGTGACAAGACAGAAGGGGCCTCCTGCAGAGAGCTCGTTCCTGCCGAAAGCTGCTGACACCTGCATCATCTCAAAACTGCCCTCCTTCTGGGACCTCTTAACTGACTTCAGTCCTGCTTCACAGGCCACAGGCTTCCTCGTCTGAAAGAGGTTGACAGGATGGGGGTGTAGCTGACTGCTCCAGAAGCAGAAACCTCTATGTCGACCTATTACTTAAATGCTCCTAAACCACTGAGGGGATGGATGTTGTGGATTCACTGTGCAGTGAGGAAACTGAGACTCAGGGAAGTAAATACACTGCCTAGCGTGACAGCCAGGGAGACAGTCCGGATCCGGGGGAGACTCAGCTGATTCCAGAGGCTATTACTCTTCCCCATTGGCCTCCTCCCAAATGGTCCCCTCTAATTAGAAAACGCTTCTTTGCACAGGAGACAGCTCTTCCCCAGAGTAGTAAACCGTTGGCTTAAGGCCTGATTCTCTTCGCAAGCACAGCCTGGTCTCAGAATGCAACTCTCCAACAATTCTGCAGACCAACAACCTGCCTTTCTTGAGTTGACGTTCGGGTCTTAGGTCAGGTTCAGCTCTCCTCTAAGGCAAAGCTGGAGTTGTGGGATGAGGGCCAGAAATGCTGTGACTGTTAAACCATCTGTCCAGGTGAGGATTTGGTTAGAAGACGGAGCTGTTTGAGAATGAGTCTGCCATCCTGCAGTGACTGCTCTCAACTCTGATGTTGGATGTTTATACTCAGGATTTACTACCCTGACCTGTCAGGGAGACGGGCTGGAGAAATCAACGACTTCAAAGGCAGTTTTTCTCCTCGCTAACGATGGCTTCTTACACTAGGGCATAAAGAGCAGGGTTCTCGGCTTCCTGCCAACGCCGGCTCCAGGGCAGTGTCGCTGGAGAAGGGCCGAGTTAGAGTAGCTGACTGTGTCTAACGCAGGGCAAGCCGGATGCCTTAGCAGCCGCTGTTCACTCCTCCTGTTCCTATGACAACCCGCCTCGGGAAGTGACCGGGTCAGCTCTCTGGGCTCCTGTCCCCTCAGGGAGCTCGCTGCCTTCACAGCAGCCACCGGTGAGTCCCTCTAAGAGTCCAGAGCCAGTGGAGAAGGCGTTGTGGGTGTCGACTGAAAAATAATGCACAACCTAAAAGTTGAGGATGATGTTTATTTGGCAGACAAAACTGAGGACTTAAGCCCAGGACGCAGCCTGCCAGTAGCGCTGAGGGACCGCTGTGCAGAGGTCGGGGAGGAACCAGGATCTACAGGGGTTTTTGCCACAGAGACCAGGCAGTCGCAACATCACAGATGACTGTTCGTTAAAGAAAACCAGACATCTCAGGTTAATGAATTCAGCCCTTTTCTATGCATGGGAAGATGCAAGAGTCTGCGCTCACCGGAATCGTTCCTTTGATCCGCACCTCAGCTACCTGGGACCAGTGTCCTGTGCTTTCCCATCCTGAGTGCCCTCAGGGGGCCCCGTCTTCAGGGAGTGGCTGCAGGGGCTGAGGGCGTGGCAGTGGGCATCCTCAGGGCTCACCGTCCGGCAGCTGGAGCGGTGGATGGCTCGATGGCTGCAGCATCGTTTGTTTACTGATACGGCAGCAACATTATTCATTCACGTGGGCTTTCCTGTGCTGGCCGTGGGGTTTATCATCTCACTTATTTTTAAGACATTTGAGACAAGTAAGATATAATTTTAAATGCAGTTGTTAAACACAAGGAAATTTCCACCTCTGCTTCAAGCAATCATTGGCTCATTTTTACCCAATTAATGGGCCAAAGACATTCTGTTGAGTATCTCTCACCTTATTCATTTAGGGGCAACTGCTATTGTCCTGGTGCCACAGAAGGTCAAAAGCCCCAAGGCATGAGGTGCAGCCAGGAAAAGCCTGCTTGTGAAGCAAGCAGAAGCCAGCAGGTGGTCACTTCTGGGCTTTCGATCCACAGATAAGCCTTCCGGAGTCCTTGAACGCTAGGGCCGGCACTCTGCCACGAAGATTGGTGTTGGGAGGTTTGCGGACTCCTGCACTATGGAGGCGGCAGGGTTCCCCGAATATTACACCCCTCTTACTGGTGTAAAATGACAGCGTGACACGTGGTGATCAGTTCATACTGACGTCTCCTGGGACATTTAGAGAGGCTGAAGACAGCCTTCACGTGGGACATCTTAACCCTTCTGTGAGAGCTGCCAGATGATTTTCTGCATAACATTCTGCGTGGGCTGCCGTAACAAAATACCACGCACCAGGTGGGTTAAAGGACAGAAATTCACTACCTTACAATCCTGGAGGCTGGAAGTCTGAGGTCAGGGTGTCCACAAGTTGGTTTCCTCCGAGGCCTCTCTCCTTGGCTTGGAGACCCCTGTCTTCTCCCTGTGTCCTCACCTGGTCATCCCTCTGTGCCTGTCTGCGTCCCAATCTCCTCTTCTTTTAAGGGCTTCAGCCATGTTGGACTACAGCCCTCCCACGTAATCTCATTTTACCTTAAGTAAAGGCCATATTTCCGAATATCATCCCATTCTGAGGTTCTGGGGGTGGGACCCCAACACACGAATTTTGGGCAGGCACAGCTCAGCCCATAACCACTCCCAGGGGGATCGTTCAGTGCAGAGAGAGGATCTTTCATGTCCTTTTTTCTACTGTGATAAAGCACTGGGAACAGTGGAATGAAAATGGACTTTAGATCAAAGGGAACAATTTGAATGTGAATTTTCCCCTTGTTGGCTGCATGACCTTGCGACTCTTAGTTTTTAATTATCTGAGCACTAGTTTACTCCTGTGTGAATGAGCACACTAAGGCCTTTCTGATGTAATTTTTTGGACTGTAATGAGACGCCTTCACTGCCTTGCCAAATAATGCCTATTACTATTTCTATACTGTTTTATCCCAACTATCCCCAGGGCATCTTCTTTTCAAATTTCTTTTAATGCATAAGATGGATATTCTATCTGTTTCCAGCTCTTTTCTGCACGTGGGGGAGGCCGTGCAGATGGAGGTGAAGGGAGATACGTCCGGTACTCTCGTCATGACAGTGCCGTTTCTTTTATTTTGGGGACGGTGTTGTTCTAAATAGAACAACAATAGAACCTTCTAAATAGAACGACAACAATAGAATATTTTATTTGCTTCTCTGAATTCCACTGCACGTTGAATACTGCATCTTGGAAGAGGTTTAAAGGTCTGAGACTCTACAGCCAGTTCGTATCCAATCACTGTCACTCTGTAATTCAAATTATTGCTTCTAATGTAAATATTCCTGCATTCATTAAACATAAAGTATTTACACAGATATTCTATTCTGAAGCTGGAGATCTAGGTTGCCTAATAAATAGGTCTGTTACTGAAGATGTGAACAGCATTCAGCTTTGCTTCCTTGATTTTTTAACTTGCCAGGTTCATGTTTCTCTTTGTCCTAAATTGCCTCCAGTCTATTCGAGAATATAGGATGTACAGTTACTCCTCGGAAGGAGGTAGACACTTCTGACCAGTGACAGGAGGCAGGTGTGAGTTGGGCTTTTACCAAACCCTTTTCTCTTCTTCCTGGGCACCAAGCTTATCCCCACCTCCACGCGGTCAATGGCAGTGTTAACAAGGACTTTAACCCAAAAAGGGAAAAGGAAGTGATCGATTGAAGGTCAAACTGGGTGTGCACAAACCTTGGGAAGAGGGCTGCACCTTCTGGTTGTGTGTCTGTCACTTGGCGACACCTGGCATCCGTGTTGGGGTCTGTCTGGGTTCCCAGAGTCCCTTCCCGGCCCCTTCGGTTGTCCTGAGTCGCCCTCTCCTCCAGCTTCAGTTCACGGAAATTCTACAGCTCTGCAAAGGAGGGGAGAGGGTGCTTGGGGGCCAGCAGGAGTCAGCAGCTGGAGGTCCCGCTCGGGGAGTCCTCCTTACACCCGACTTCCGGGCCGTGTTAGTGGCTTGCAGGTCGCTATATTCGTGCGTGATCGTTGTATCTTTTCTTCAGTCATTGCTTTGAAATCATGCAACTTCCAAGAAGCATGACATTTTTGTTATCGCAAACTCTGTGATTAGAGCTGCTGAGTTTCTATAATATCTGAAGGAATATCATAAGAAGATGAATGCAGTACCTAATCTAGAATACAAATTTACAGCGAACACAAATGATAGTTTGTTTTGAATCACAGATCTCCCTCCACACACAAATCCAAATGTAATTCTGCATAGTATGTCTCTGGATTGTTAATTGTGACCTGGATGGAATGATTAATTAATAATATGGTGATGACGCACTTTCTCCTTTGACAGCAGAGTGAATTTAACTATTGAGAAGCAGGAAAAATTGACAACATACTTTGATGGGTTGGTCATTTAACTAAAAGCCAACTGGATACATCTTTTCCTTTTTGACAAAAATCAAGGTTTCTGAAGCTGCTATCCGTGGTGGCCTCAGTAGGTCCATGAAGCTCTGGAAATCACCAAGTTTCTTCTTCAGTCTGTTTACAGGTAATTTTTCTGCAGAAAATGTCTAAATCCTTAGTTAAATTCTCAGAGTCCATGGAGAAAATCCAGTCCATTTTCTGGTTCCCAGAGCTTACGTATCCTGGACTTGTCTGCTCTGTTGTTTCCCCTACGATGCATCTCCTAGTGTGATGTGAGCTGGAGCCCTTCCCGGGGGCACGCATCCCTCCACACTCATAAAACAGCTGAAGTGTAAATGAGGAATGAAATGAATAAGGTCAGCCCGCTCAAGGCGAAGCAGAGCGCCACGCGTCTTGGCAGCTAGAATCACCACTAGGCGTTCGACCGTCCCCAGTGAGAGACAGCCAGGGCCACCCTCCTGGCTGGAAAGTCCTGGATCACACATTTCCTTACAAGATTATCAACAGCACCCCCTTTTGAGTGCAGAACTGTCCAGTTTGGGATGATAATTATACAGTCACTCTATTACTGGGAACATGATCGGATCAGCAAATCCAACATTGCTTTACCGTTTTGCTGTAAATGAGTTAATTTGTCAGAAGTGATGTTTTATGCGAAATTGTGAACGGTGGATGAAGTGGTCAAGACGTCCACAGTTGGCATCAGTGGAAGAAGCACCGTGAGCCCCAGGCACCCAGTTTGAGGGGATTTTCGTGCGGCTGACCGTTGGGGGTCTGTCACCTGTCTGCTTCCTGTGAACATGCGAGTCGTAACTGCACGGGCAGATCACAAAGGGGAAAGGGAGTGGCCATGGTGACCGTCCACTGGCCGGAGGGACGGTGCTGACTGAAATTCCCATGTCCTCTGACACGGAGGCTTCTCTGCCGAAGGGACTGCCTGGCATGTCAGCCTATCCTTTACGGACCAAGGTAAATCTTCCTCAAACTTCACCTTCACCAATCCTCCATTTATTCTTCAAATCTCTGTGCATCTGACACAGGACGCGCTTGAAAATCCACCTCTGCCTACAGCCGTCTCTCCTGTGAATGCCCCGTTTAGGCAGAATCCCCTTGCTGTCCCCATGGAAGAAGCAGCAATAGGGTAACGGATTTTCAGCCCTACCAGGGGTCAGCTGTGTCAGCAGATAGAGGGCTTTGGAAATGAGGACTGTGGGGAAACGCATCGCATGCATTCAGACACTGACTTCGTTCCACAGAAAATCTGCCGGTGGTGCTTAGAAGTCTCTTCCTTTCCTGCGACTATTACTAAGTGATGCTTCCTTATCACGTGCCCACAGGCTACGTCCTGTCGTTAAAAAGACATGGAATCTTGCTACTGTCTGTTCCCTTCACTGCTTTCGTGGTCTTTGAATTAGATGCACTGAATCAGTTAATATTTCATTGGTACAGGGATAGAATTAAAAGAGAAAGGCCAGGTTCCTTTGCTTGCAAAGGTGCCGTTTCATGTCTGCTCTGTTCTGGGCTGAAAGACGTGTCGTTCTCCCTGGAGACAAGTCTCAAAAAATAAGCAAAACAAAACGCTCGCATGAAAAGTCACCGTCTATAAATCTACTCCAAATCATGTGTGATAGTTTGATGTTTTAAGCAGTGTTATTTTTAAATAAGCTTTTTATCAATCATCTATTATTTTCCAGTGGCTGCCATAGAGAATGCTTTTGCTTTTTCATCGTGTGATATTTTATTTACAGGATATTGAATGTAAGTGAGTGTTAATACTCACCTTTTCCAAGAGAGCCTGAAACTGAGCAGTTCAGACCTGAGAAGGTTAGAGACTTTCTTTCTCTTGATTTTAAAATTCCTCTGTCCCATATGACTTACAAGAGCATATTTTTATTTTCTTTATCCTCTATAAATTTACACGGAACTCAATTTCATCATTTTAAGAGTGAAGCCTATCCTAAAACTACCTCCTGCACACAGCCACAGAGAGTATTTATTAAAAAAAGGATGCATTAAACCGTTTTATGGAAGCTTTACCTGCAACAATAGCCTTAAGTCACATTTTCCTTTCCTGATGGAGGGCAATGACTTTCTCCTCTTTGTAGGTGATATTAGCTTCTCTACAACCTCCCCATTGACTTTAAGGGAGGATCCAAGCTTCTTTTTCCTCTATAGTCCATTATGTCTTAGTTTGTAATAGAATTCAAATTACTTATGCAACAGTAGTACTTATTTTATTTCATTTACATACTTGCTTTTCATTGAGGAGTATAGGTGAACTGAGGTTTATACACCTATTTAAAATTCACTCTGGCATAAATGAAGGTTAATTTAGAATTCTGACAGGTCCTAAGGGTCAGATCTTCCCTCTTGCCAGGTCCAATCTAATATAGTTCCCATTTTTCCCTGGGAAATCTACCACAAAAAATCCTCACCCATTCTTATAGGGTCTTTTACTTGCCGTTCTCTAGCACCATCAGAGTGTGGGAAGGTAGGCACCAGCGCCTCTGGCGTCTGAATTGCCTGGACTCCCAGTGACACTGCCGGCTGCTGCCCTCGAAGCTGCACAGACACTCCCTAGGTGACCTGGAGGGTCTTTGTCTCAGGTGGGCTGTGATCAGAGTGATGGGGGGACGTACTTGCCTGGTCTTCCGGGGCGGGGTGCAGACACCACTGTCCTCTCTGAGGAGCCTGGGGAGGGGCGAGCAGCATGGAAACAGGGGCAGGATGCTGCAGGCGAGGCTGAGATGCCTCCACACGTGCTGATTCCTGGTCAGGAAACCACGCTGAGCAGGACGGATGCGGGGCGTCCAGGTCTCTGGTACCGTGTTCTGTCAATGAGGGTCCAGCTGCTTCGCACTGATTGCAAAGTTACTGCTTTGTTGAAAACAGCCATGAGAAGCATGAAGTTATATATGCCTGGTAATGCTTGTTGTACTGGAAGAAGGAAAACCATGTCTTCATCGTAAGTGGAATTTCCAAAACCGCCAGGAGGAGGTCCTCATGTAGCTGAAGTAACTTACAGACGATACGTTTACACCGAGGGAATGTATCAGAGGTCTCATCATTCCTACACATTATAAAGCATGTGGAGGACGGCCAGCTGACTCACACTGATGGCACGTGGCCACTACATACATTTCTCACGTTTGCTAGGAGTTCCCTCGGCCCAGGAATTACCGACCAGTTTAAAGACCACGTGAAGCACAGCTTCAGACAGTTGATGTTCCTCATTCATGTTCTCAAGACTCAGCAAAAATGTTGGTATCTTACATTTTGTATACAAATTTAATGATCATATCTTTTCTAAATAAAAAAAAAGAATATTTACCGGAAATTGAGACTTTGGAATAATCAATTTAATTGTCAATACACCCATGCCCTCTTTTAAATTTTAATGTGTTGTATACATTTAAGAAGGTATAGAGTCTGACATTTTAAAAGGAAATTGTATGTATGCAACATTAGTTCTGAAACTTCTTTTACCCAGACATCTTTTTTAATACGAGGAGGGAATTTAACCAAGTCTTAAAAAATGTGTTGCTTCAAACATCAGTCACTGCAGGAAAAAAGAGTAACACGGGTTAGAGGGGAGAAAACGGGGTGGGGGAGAGAAGAGAGAGGCAGCGGTCAGACGAACGTGAGCTGTTGTTCAGTTAAATCGAGTGTCACAGGGGTACGCACAGTTCTTGAATCATCTCTGGCATCACCGTGGAAACCTGCAGGACTTTCTCTGGAGAGGGGACCACACCCCCTGCAGGCAGCGTTTCGTCCTTTGGAAAGCCAATCTGTTAGGAAGTTAAGCTTACCATTTTTCTCACATGTTTTAATTTTTTCCCTGAGGCCAAAAGTATTTTTCTACTTTACATCTCCTAAAATATTCTTTATGTCTTTAGGGACCCACCACCCACTGAGCACTTGGGGAAACGGCGGGGCCAGCATTGACCCTCCCTTACCCCGTCCTGCCTGTAAAGCTCTGTATGGGAAGTGTGCAGGGGCTGCGCCTACGAGAACACACATCACAAGGACATGATGTAGCTATCGTCCACCAGTTGCTTCTGTGGCTTTCCTTACAAACACGGCTGTTGAGAATGTTTTCCCGTTTATGGGAAACAAATGTGAAACAAGGTGAAAGTGTTTCCTTCTGTCCAATATGGATTCAGCCTATAGTTTGAGGACTTATTTAAACGTTACACTCTCCTCCTCTCCTTTTCAAGCCAACTTCCAACTTGATTATTGTGTTGTAATGATCAAGGACACACGCTTCAGTCCTACAGGAAATTACAAGTCCCCCAGTTGTGTTGTCTCCCTGCCACTGGAACAGCAGGGGAAACACGCCAAGTTTGTTACTTAAGCCTGTAACCAAAGTCCTCATCAGTACCGTAACGGATCAGCCTAATGATATTAATGGTTATAAATGAGAGGAAATTGGGGATTAGGAGAGAGGAGATAAAAGCAGACAGCAGAGCAGATAGGATTTTCTTTTATTTGTCTTTGCAATGCAATCTTAGGAGGAAGAATAAATGCTGAAAATGGGAAAAGTATACATAAAACTTGGACCTCTATTATGACATCTGTAAAACAGAGAACAAATAAGTAGAAGACAGGTAAGGAGCGTGGGAAGGGTACTCTGCTCTGTCACCTGATCCCACACAGCCAGGAGTGGAAGGAAGGGCTGGCGAAGGTAACTCTAAGAGCAGATGACGATGTCCCCCATCCGGCTGCCCTCCCCGCACAGGTGACCAGGACCTTCTCCTTAGGCTGCACACCTAGAGCAAGAGGGGGGAGGACGTCTGCTTCTCCTGTCGTCGCAGGCAAATCGTTCCAATGAAAACCACTGGAAGCAACCAGACAACTGCATAAACACAATCGATATAGAGAAGAAAAACATTAAAGGCGTCAGAGACCTAGCAAGGCAATAAGGAATCCAAGCGTATGGTTCCTAGAAAGACAGGAAAAGGGGGAGGGGACCCCAACACTGGCACCCTCTTCCCTTCATCGAATGTGTTGACACAAGCAGCAGCTGAGATGTGGAGAAACCAAGGAGAAAGAGGCTGGGAAGTTCAGAAAATACACTTTACATCTTATAGAACTAAAGGGACAAGAGTTCGAGTTCAGGGCCCACTATAGGGAAGGGGCCCAAGTGCGCCCCCAGAAGTAAGGTGAGCAGAACTCAGAGAGGAGGTGGGGACCCAGTGGGGACATCGCGGTAGGGATCCACCTCCACCTGCCCGGCCACCGGCCGAGTCCAAAGTGACCCCTCTCCGGGGAAAGACAGTGGCATCTGGAGCCCCAAACTATCTCTGGAATTATCTCTATACTGTCAGTTACCCGCTCCGATGTTTCCAAGCATCAACTGCATAAAACCAAGAAATTCAATCCTAACTGTTTACTAGTCGACATTTTATAGGCGTTTCTTGTCAGTCAAATAAGCTAAATAAAATAAACGGTAAGAATATTTGAAATGAAAAGTACACGCGTCTCTACTTACAGGTGAAACGTGTTTATGAAAGAAATATTCTGTAAACTGTTAAGTTTAACAGATGAGTTTGACTCACTAAAGCACAATGTCATTTCACAGAAACCCAGTCTATTCCCCAGCAATTAACTAACAGGAAGTACGTTTAAAGTGATACCATTTACCACAGCATAAAACTCATCGAGGTCCTAGGAAGCGTGTGTAAATAAGGGTAAGGCCTCTATACCAAAGTTATGAAGATTATTGAGAGAAGGGAAAGAAAGCCTAGATAAATGAAGGACAGAGTGTTTTCTCAGGTTGGAGAAAGTAACATTCTGAGAATAAAAATTCTCCCTGAATCAGAGCAGGTATTTTTCTTTGTTTGTTTGCTGACAAGAGACTTGCTAATCTAAAATTTAAAAGGAAGCAGAAAGAACCAAGAATAGCAAAATATCTTAGAGCCCAGAGGAGAATATATACTACCCAAAGTCAGGATTTATTGGAAAACTAAGTAGAACAGTGCAGTTCTGGTGAAACGGAAGGAAAGGGATCGTTGAGATAGAGTCTGGGCAAAAGAAAGCCTGCCCAGAAAGTTGATATAAAACAAACGGGGAAAAAAGGAAGTCTGCTTAGTAAAAAGTGCTGGATAGACTGAAATACTCAGTGAAAAAACTCAAATCTGGGTGGACTGCAAATCTAAACGTGAAAAATAAGACAAAACAGCTTCTAGAAAATAATGTGAAGATTCTCTCCTTTGCTATTGGGGTAGGGAAAATTTCTTAAACAGGATAAAAAAGCTCTGGATATAAAGAACAAGGGACTTCTATTTACTAAAGACTCTACTATTAGTTTTTTTTTTTTTTAAAGCAAGCCACAGAGGAGGAGAACATATTTGTAATACATATAACTATCGAGAGAATCATTACAGTGATAATAATAACGTCTATAAATCAATAAGGAAAAGACCATCAGAAACAAAAAAGAATACCATGGGTGGGCAGTTTGCAACAGGGGATCTCCAAATGGCCGATAAATGCATGAAAATTTGCTCAATCCCATTAGCCCTCAGGAAAATGAAAATGAAAACCAAAATGACAGAAACAATCAACACAGTGAAAATCAACCTGTGGAATGAGAGAGAATATTTATAAACCATATATCTGATACGATGTTAATATCCAAAATATGTAAGGAACTCCTACAACTCAGCAGCAAAAAACAAATAATCTCATTAAAAATGGGCAAAGGACTTGAATGGCTATTTCTCTGAAGAAGGCATAAAAATGGCCAATAGGTACATGAAAAGATGCTCAACATCATTAGTCACCAGGAAAATGCAAATCAAAATCACAGTGGGGTACCACCTCACACCTATTAGAATGGCTATTATCAGAAAAAAAGAAAACAGAAAAAGAAGATAAGTGTGGGTGAGATGTGGAGAAAAGGGAACCCTCGTGCACTGTCAGTAGGAACATAAATGGTGTGGCTATTATGGAAAACAGTATGGAGGTTCCTCAAGAGATTAAAAATAGAACTGCCATACGATCCAGCATCCCCACCTTCGGGTTTTTACCGGAAAGAATCTTGAAGAGACGCCTGCACGCCTGTGTTCATTGCAGCATTATTCACAGAAGCCAAGACACAGAAACAACAAATGCTCACTGATGGCTGAATGAATCAAGAACTTGCGGTGCATATATACAACGGAATATTATCCAGCCTTAAAGAAGAAGGAAATCCTGCCATTTTCGACAACATGGAAGAACCATGAAGACTTCGTGTTAAGGGAAATAAGCCATCACAGAAGGATAAACACTGCGTGATTCCACTCATCTGAGGAGGTACCTGGGGCCATCAGACTCGGAAGCAGAGGGTGGATGGTGGTGGCCTGGGCCTGGGTGGGGGGCAAAGGGGGAGACGCTGGTCTAGGGGATAAAGTTTCAGTTTTGCAGAATAAGTTATGGAGACCTGCTGTACAACAGGTGCCTACCGTTAAAAATCCTTAAAGAGGGTGGATCTCATGCAACGTGTTCTTACCACAATTAAATAACAAAACATAATGAAGCACCACTGCCTTGTACCTGAAATGCTAATTCCGATGCCATTGGCTCCACGGAGTGCTGGTGAGTCTGTGGGCAGCTGAACTCCCCGAGCCGGCTGTTGTCAACTGGTGTAACCACTTCAGGAAACTCTTTGCCATTTATCTTAAAATCTGGATGTACACGTATCACAAAACTTAGCATTTCTACCTCTAGTTATACAATCAACAGAAATGCATGCAGAGGTGCCTGTGTTTATACCAGTATTATTTATAACTGACTCATGTTGAAGAAGTATCCATGAACAAGCAATAAAAGGGGTAATCAATCATGGTGTGTTTATACAGCAACCTATAAAACAGCAATAAAAAAATAACTCTTCGGGCTTCCCTGGTGGCGCAGTGGTTCAGAGTCCGCCTGCCGATGCAGGGGACACGGGTTCGTGCCCCGGTCCGGGAGGATCCCACATGCCGCGGAGCAGCTGGGCCCGTGAGCCATGGCCGCTGAGCCTGCGCATCAAAAAAACCCAAAAAACCCCATAAAACTCCTCTACACGACAGCACATATGACTGTCACAAACGTACAGCTGCTCAAGGAATGCACACACACACACACACACACACACTCACTCAAGCTAACCCTGGGCTGGTGACAGATTAGGGATTGGGTGGCTAGGAGTTCATGGGTGTTTTCACTTTGGGGTAATGAATCAGATGACAACATTTGTCACTTCACCCAAGTATGCTAAACTTCAGTATAAATGTGAGTCAAAAAGAATAAATTAAGGCTACACGTATTAATGAGAAAAGAAGCTCTGTTAGGTTGATTTGCTCGCAGTGACCTGTGAAGACTCCGGTGGTTATTCCTTCCTTTTCCTGTACGGCCACGGACTGAAGTATAATAAGAATTTCCCCATTAAGTTACTGGGAGGGAAGTACCACGGGCCGCAGGAGTGAGTTCGCGGGTTAGAATCAGGGCTAGCGATGCTTCCTGGCTAGAGTCCACCCACACTTCACAGGCAGCTTTGCCGTAGGAGGGCTATCAGAGAAGGCGTTTTCCTCAGAGAACCCTGGACAAGTGTATCCAGCGCTCTTTCCGGACTTGCCAGCACCAGTGCTCACGTTACACTCGGGAAACCTCCCGGAAGTATGCCGCCTCTAGGACCACGGGGGATACAGGCGTCCGTGAGGCAGGGAAGAAACTGCTGCAGGCGCTGTGGGTGGAGATGCTGGCAGGCGCGCAGGCGCACAAGGCCCCCGCGTGGGTCCAGAGCGAGTGCTGGTGGTGGGGCTTCAACGCTGTGGCCGCCCTCACCTGGGACTGCGCCCTGGGTGGCCTAGTCCCCGCAGTCAGGGGCTGGACCCTGAGAGCAGAGCTCGGGGGCTGGCCGTGCCCGGGCCGGGAGGGTGTGCGGGCAGCCTTGTGTTCCTCAGCCCGCGGCAGCACCTGGCCACCTATACCCGTTGTTCTGTGTGTGTGTGTGTGTGTGTGCGTGTGTGTGTGTGTGTGTGTGTGTGTGTGGTGTCCGGGCCCAGACTCCCCCTTTAACAGGGACCCCTGTTGTGTTGGGTTAGGGCACACCTGACCCGGGATGAGCACATCTTAACTAACCACACCTGCAGTGACCCCATTTCCCAGGAGGGGCCCCTCCTGAGGTCCTGGCGTTCCGACACGTGTGTCTGCCCCCTGCTGTAGGCATCGTGCTGACTTGGTCCGGGGTATTTCAGCACGTGGGGGGCCGTCGGTGTCCAGTTGCTGACTGAGCAGATCAACAAATTCAGGTGTAGGTTCCCATCAGGATGGTGGCAGGACACATCTCTCCCTCTGAGGAAACTGGACGTGGAGTCTTGCTATAGCAGAAGTCGGTTAGGGCTGCTTCCAATATGCAAGGCCTTATTCTTTTAGCCCAGTCAGGCGTTTTCTCACAAGTGTTTCTCTTCCTTACTTAATCACATCCTGAAAATGGTTACTTTCTAATCAGAGCTGTACAGGGCACCTGGTGTGTGCTGCCCTGAGGAAGCGCTCCCTAGCACTCCCTTCCTCTGTGAGCACCCTTTATTCCGGAAAGAGAGTCACAGTGTGATAGCCTCAGGGACCACTGCAACCCTGCAAAGACTGCCCGACACCAACTTCGACCACGTAGAAGTTTTCCAAGAGGAAAGAAGAATGCAAGCTTGCGCCTGCCCTTCTCCTTATCAGCACTCCCTTCCCCTCCTGAACTATAAGACCCCGTCCTATTTTCTCCCAAGGGACGGCACAGTCTTGAGGGCGCTAGCTTACTGTGGCCTCCTCTGCCTGGCAAAGCAGTAAAGGCTACTCCTCTACTTCACCCAGAACTGTCTCTGCGCTTGTGTTTGGCGCCAGAGACAGAGGCTGGGATTCGGTAACAGTCTCAGCACTCTGAGAAGCTGTCCTCAGGCTCCTGCTCTTCCTCCTGCCCCTGCAGGGCGACCTCTGCTCACTCTCTTCTAGGAAACAAGCTCTGGGATGTTGGTTGCCACCCAGCACGGCACCCGGCCTGTGGTCCCCGGGTCATGGGTCTGCACCCGACACCGGCGGATCCGCCCACTGGTCCCCGGTGGACCGCAGGGCTCTTTCTTGTCTCACTCTCCATCTTAGCTTTTAGCAATTAAAATGGTTTTTCACATGCAGAAAATATGAATTCCTTACACTTTTCTTTGCCATTATTGTTTTTAAATTAGCTCCTTCATGCTACTAGATTTTAACTTTCCATACTTACTTGGAAGGCACTTGAATAGAGGTGACAAGTACTTTCTGAACTCAATCATGCCCAATAGTTTTTCTATTCACTGTGAAGGGTCTTTGAATGTGTGTGCTTCTTTCACTAGGCTGGCGGAGAAATTTATAAACTGATATTAGAATTTCTTAAAGGCATTCTAGATAATGAGGTGAAAAACACCAAGTCTGATGTGGGAGAGATTCAGCCCCTGGAATGTTGTTTACGAATCACTGCCTGAATCTTATCACAGGAAAACAGAGTTAGTTTTCAACACTTAGTTTTGAGAAGCATCTAAACTTCAGTATGCGCCGAACCTTCAAATGCTTTTGAAGGAGGTTGTCTGCTGCAAAGCTAAATAGCGGTGAACTTAAAAACGTATCTCTTCTGGCTCTAAATCAGGCCATCTGCTGCGGAGAAGCCAGCGTACAGCGAGGCCCCAGAAGCCGCGCGGGTCCTCCCGCACTGAACCACCTTGAGGACTCCTGGCTGGTTTCCCAGTAATTACGTCTTTGGTGTTGCCAAAGTGACTTGATAAATTGTGGATACAATGAGCAGTTTGAAAGGCTAGTGTGACCTTTTCGTTCCCAACCACAAAAACAATATAAAATAAAGTTTCTAAAATGCTGATGAAAATACATAATCTAAATCTATTCCATACCTGATAATGAAACAATAAATTAATCATTAATCATGGTTAAGGATGTTTGAGTATGTGCATTTAAATATATGTAATAAATAATAAATACACACATAGGAGAAGAAGTCACCTTCAGCAGCCCCTTGTCTGCTGGCCTCTGTGACGAGCTCTCTGGGTCACAGGCTGTCCGGTTATTGGGAAACAATGCGGGAAGGAGATCACGCACTCAGCCCTTAGTTTAGGGTCTTTGCACAGGATGTGGTCTCCTTCTGACCTGGGCTTGAATCTCATTATTGCACCTTGTGAGCTCACGTTATCCTGGGCGAATGACAGGGTTCTCTGAGGATGAGCAGAGGGGATCTGCTCATCGTGGGGATCTCCCACGTGGAGCTCCTGTGAGTGTTAAATAAACGTGTGTGTGCACACCCACACGCGTGAAGCACAGGCATGCAGAGGTCCAGCACCTGAGGTCCTGGTCCTACTGGCTCAGCCTCACTGGGCTGATGGCTGCATCAGGCCATTTAACCTGGTGCCGTTACGTATCCAACTGGCCCAATTCTCATTCCTTCTTCAGATTTTACGCTCAACAGACTCTCCAAATACAATTTAGTGTTTGCGATCTATTCTCCATTCCATGCTGTAGCCGTGCAAAGAAGGAGCCTTGCGCTGCCTGTTGTTTGAAGACACACACACACACACACACACACACACACACACAGACACTCATGCACATCTTCTGAATTTCGAGACAAGCGAATGCTTGCTGAAATGTAAGTCTTCGTTAACTTTGTTAACTCTCATGTTTCTGTGCACAGGACACGAGTTAATAAGTAGCTGGTGTGGAACAACCATCGCTTTTGAATATCGATTTACCCACAACTAGCTTCTAACTGTTGACCACATTTAGTTACTTAACTTTGATCTGATTTGCTTCTGTAGACTTTGCTTAGTGTATGTCTCAATTTCATCTTTGTGAAACAATAGATGATTGGCTTGAAACTCTTAATCCTAACAGTGTTTTGTATAATTTACTAGCAAATGAGCGTCAGGGACAAATATTTAAGATTTGGAACAGTAGGTAAGATTACCCACTGCCAAGTCACTCAGCTCCACCAAGGGTTTTCTAACCGTCTCTCCTCCCTCCACCGTCCAACAGCTGCTCTTGGTTACTTCCTAGACCGAGATCATTATTCCTTTTCTGGCTTCCAAAGCTTTACAGCGTGTGGCCTCACTTTAGCCAAACAGCCAGCTCTTCACATCTCCCCATCCTGTGTCCTTTGCTTCTGCCCTCACTACCACCTGTTCTCCTGCCCTGGGAGGGTGGGATGCCCAAGCCTGCACCCAGGTTTGCAGTCATATTAAGCGAAATAAATAAATTCAGCCCAGTCTCATCTCTCAAAACATCCAAAGGGCAGAGCTGGACGTGGTCAGTGCCTGACGTGGGTCCAGGCCCAGTTCTGGCGCCTTTTATTTGATCCTGGGCGAGTTCCATGAGCTTGAGGCTCAGCTCCTTTGCCTGGGAGGCGGGATCGACAGGATCGACAGTGAGCGAGGCTCCCACAGAGGGAGTGCCCGATGCACACCACGAGGCACCCAGTGCAGCCCGGCTCCCACCGCGTGGCCCCCTCAGGAGCCTCGAGACCCTGGAGGGACGGCTCGCTGTGCCTGGAGGCTCTGGATCCCAGCGCCTGGGCGTGAGGTACCTGCTCAAGTGGCCGGTTCACCGGTAAACTGATCGCCACGCATCACACGTCATTAATCCATGTGAAGCAGTCAGCAGAGTGCACGTTAGTTTGGCTCTAATATTTCAAAATAAAAGGAATACAACAAAATTATACAAATAACATAAGGAATAAAGGATTTCCCTTAGTCTGTTGATGGCTTTAAACTTACCCCGCTTTACTCACTGTAAGCTAGTCTTAAGATCTATCTTAATAACCAATAGTAACAGAAGGGAACTAGCCCTCGTTCATTATTCACTGTGACTCCAGAATCTCTGAGCATCGCGAGAGTGATCTTTGCTGAAGGCACTGAGCGGAGCGTGTCTATTGCTGAGTGTGGCCACTAGATGGCGACATGCACACGCTCCTGCGGGTCTATTTTCATTCTTAATTGAAGCCCTGTTCAAGCAACTGCATCTTTTTTCTCTCTGTTCCTGGAGCTGTGAATTTTTATAACACGTTTCATTGTCCTTTTAATAATCCTTGAAACTTTTTGTGCCTTCCTTTAACCCCAAAGCCAGATTACTATTCAAATGGTCCCATTTGATAAAAATATTAGGTGTCTATCAAGTAACGACAGCTTAATCCTGACGCCCCAGGAAGCTGACGGAGCTGCGGCCTTGGGGTTGGGAGGGGAGCAGGCAGGGGTCTGCAGCGGCCATGACCTTGAGGACGAGCCTCAGGCCCAGAGCACACCCGCGCTGCAGGACTGGAAGACAGAACCCTGTGGGTGGGATGAGAGCCCGGGAGGGGGTCTGAAGGGCTCATGTTACCCTGTCTATAAACAATCGGTACTCTGGGAAGGGGATTGGAACTCATCACTCCCAGAATCCTCAGCTTTGGCGATTTGCTCAAGGTCACAGAGCTGTTGAGAGGCAGCGATTTCAGGCAGGAATCCTCCTCTTCTACTTGGAGTAAATCGTCTTTCAGTGACAGGTGTGCTGCGCACTCGGGGTGTCAGAGAGCTGGAGGTTCAAATCCTCTCCCTCACCCGCCGACCCCCAGGCTTGGTGAGGTGGACCCGCCTCCCTCTCCCCTCCAAGGGCGTCTGCTCAGCGCCCAGGGAGGTGGAGGCCGCAGGGTCCCAGGGTCCGCGTCACAGAGCAGCCCGAGCCGGGCTCATCTGCTGCCTGAAAGACGCCTGTCTGCGCTGGACGGCAGTGGACTTGTTCCTGAGACGGAGAGGCGGCGGGTGCGGGGTCGGCGGGGACGGAGGACACGGGAGGCTGCAGAGCGAGGTCAGGCGCCATCACCGGCCGTCCTTGGTGGTACGTCTGCCAGTTTGGACTCTTCGGAAGGTAGGAGAACAGCTGTGCAGCTTTAAGCTGTGGAGTCCCTAACGGATCACTTTATGAAGTTTGCTCACTGTGGGAATGTGTGGAAGGGGGAGGCCGGGGGTCCCCGACTCGGGATGGGGGCCCGTGGGTGGGGTCACAGTGGGGAAGCCAGCGTGGACGGGTGGTCACGACAGCACCACAGGGGACCTGAGAGGGGAGAGTCAGGGGGTCTGGGCACCACGGGTAGGGCGGAGGGGCTGGGAGAGGATTCCAGGGTGGGAGGCAAGCCTGGCGTTTCGCCTGAAAGCTCTGAACGGAGGGACGAGCACGCGGTGCCCTGGGGAGCAGCCCGAGCCCCTCCGGTCCCTGGGGAGCCAGGCTGCAGGCAGAGCATCACCGGAATGTGAGCCCCGGCCTGGATTTCCACAGCATCGACGTCGTGGAGGCCCCGCTTTAACCCCGCCTTGTCCCCTGACCTCACTGAACGCGACGTGTGGGGCCGCGGCAGCCATTCCTGCTCCGGCCTCCGCGGTACCCGGCACCCCTCACCTCGCGTTGTAGCGAACGTGTTACCTTGAATTTCCTGGCGGTGAATCAAGCCTAGAGCTAGAAAATGCAATTTCTCTTTCCTCTGGGAGACCCACCTCACAGCCCCTCTGATGCAGGAGTGTGAGGGCTGTCAGCCTCTCTTTGCAACGTTCTTGGCCTGAGGCTTCTGCTGTAAGTGAAGGGAATCAGCTACACGTATACACACATCTCCTCCCTCTTGGACCTGCCACGCCCCCCACCCCGGCCTCCCATCCCGCCCATCTAGGTCACCACAGAGCACCGAGCTGATCTCCCTGTGCTGCACAGAAGTTTCCACTAGCTGTCTGTTTTACACGTGTTAGTGTATTGATGTCAAACCTAATCTCCCAATTCGTCCCACCCTCCCCTTCCCCCCTGTGTCCACATGTCCGTCATACAGAGTGAAGTAAACCATTTTAAGACTTTTTAACCCAAGCTTTCTATATTCATTCAGAATTACATACTATTAACCAGGCTCGTGAAGCCAAAGTGTTTTCCCGAAACCCCTAATTTCTTACCGAATTTCCTTCGCTGACATTTGTCTTTTTCAAGTCAGATGAGGAAATTTTACTCTCAAGACTCAGTCTTTAAATAATGCCCAAGTAAGACCTGCTTCTCCCCGGGGGACCCTGTTCTCTCCGCTTACAGACGTCAGAAATAAAGGGTCTGTCAAATGAGAAATCTCTGAAGCAGATACAAGTTCCACGTCACTGTGAGGTAAAGCCCGCTTTTGTATTTGAGAAAATGAATAGTTACATATCCATTTAGTCCACCTTTCTGTCAACACACATGTACTGACGTTTACCTGTGGAAGGCGGGCCTTATTGAGGTGATCCTTTTGGTTTATGTCTGGCCCTCGTCCAACAGGTGGGTGAACGGGTTCATGACAGCAAGTCCACATCAGCAGATCTGTTTCTGCCATAATCAGAGGTGATTCCAGACACTTGGCTACTTTTTATTAATTGTTTTGTTGTGTCTATTAAGATCAGGAAGAACTTTAAAGTCAGTCTCGTTGCGTGTAGGTATTAAATCCAACAAATAGATTATCTTAATTCTCATAGGTAATAAAATATTTTTTATCAAAAAAGCACTCTTTCACCTTTTATTTGAATGGTTAAGAAAAACACATTTTCCCTTTCCATTAGTTTCTCTTGTAGAAGTCATAATTTTCAGTCCAAATCCAAACTGTTAATTGTTCAGTTAATTAAAAACGAAATACAAGCATGGGCTCCAGCATCTGTGTCTGCAGTGTCTCAGGGAACAATAACAACTGATGTGAGCAGACATGGTCAGTGAACCTCCCAGGCACCCAGAAGGGTCCAGGTGCCGCTGCTTCTGGAGTCCCCTTGGCGACGCTGGACTCCTGAGGGGTGTGTGTGGGGTGTGGGCTATGTCCTTCCTGTTCAAGGTACTTCCTGCTGCATTTCTCTCATTTGCATCTAAAAGGGGTCCTGATTACTAACACGGCCAAACTGAGAAAACCACGGACACTTCACTTCTACCTTCAGGGTCAGAGGAAGATCCTCCTTTCCGCCTTTCCTTCCACCCACGTCCGGCTCAGATGCACGGTCAGCTCTGCTCCCGGACATCTGGGCTGTGTCCCATCTTCCTCGGGTTCTGCTTATGGATTTATTAGCCCACCTAGTGTTTGCACGGAGAGTTTTCTCCCACTTTTCCTCTTCTGCTTGTATTGAAGCTCCTGGAGCCGGGGCCACGCTGCGTCCTTGTCAGCTCAGTGGGCATCCCTCCTCTCGACCGCACACACAGTGCAGTCGAGAAGGGGTGTTTGGGAAGCAGGCTGGCTGGACGTGCTGGTCTGAGCCTCGGAGCCAGCACGAGCTTCAGAGATGCTGGCTGGCGGGGGGGAGGGTGCTGCTTCCCTGGGAGGCCTTGAGAGGATGGTTTTCTTTTCTTTTTTTTTATTGAGGTGTAGCTGATTTACAATGTTGTACCAATCTCTGCTGTACGGCAGAGGGACTCAGTTTTACACATAGACAACGAGGTCCTACTGCATATAGACAGGGAACAATATCCCATCTCCTGGGATAAAGCATAACAGAGGAGGGTTTTCTGCAGGAAGACATCAGAGCTGAGACCTGCAGGGTCATCGAGAACAGGAAGCAGAGAGGACTCTGAGGGGTGTCCGAGTCCCAGAAGGGGGTCACACGGGAGCCTTCTGTACAGGTGTCCTCTGGGCCCTGTGAGGTGGACCCCGAAAGAGAACCTGCACCAGAGTTCTAGGCCAAGACCCCGCTGGCCTTGAAAGGTAGAAAAATCACTGTGCTTTATTCCAGCATGTGAGGGACGGCCATCAGGCGGCATCTTGTCAGAGTCATTCGGATTTTTAACCCCACTCCCAAATATGAAACGTCACTTTGTCTCAGAAAAAAGAATGCTATCAACATTCAAAAGTCAAGAAGAGGGTCTTTCAGGAGGCTGCCTTAGAGACCAGAGGCCTAGCTCCTGCAGGCCTGACTGAAACGATTTGTCCACAGTTGTCCCCTTAGCTCCAGGCATGGAGCTGGGGTCCCCCCACGGCCCTTCCAAGGTCGATCCAGGGCCGTGTGGAAGTCAGATGCTCTTTCCTGACAGAAGTCAGATCGTCCCCTGGGCTTTCCCTCCACATTCTCTTGGGTAACAAAATCCAAGGCACACGACGCCTAGCTGTATCATTTCTCTGGAGTGGAGTTGTTCTCTAGGACTAAACCACAATTTGGAAGCTTGAAAGGTGTACAGCAAACAGCCAAGAAAGGAGAGGAGAAGGCGAAAACAGACAGGGGACGGGCTTCTGCGCTCACTGCCCCGGCAACGAACTTCCAGAAGCCTGACGGTGCCTTGCGACGTGGTCGTCTTCCTGCCCTTCATGATCGTGAGAGAACAAACCCAGCATTTTCAGTGCGCTTTACACGACAGCAGAAAGAAATGCTGTCCCCGCTGTTAATGACGCTGGGAATCAAGATGCAGAATTTTAGTCCTCAGAGATGCAGATGATCATTTTTTCAGAATAATTAGAGTGGGAGCCAAGAGAGTCAGGGCGCAAGGGTCCCCGTGATTGGGGGGGGGCATTCAGACGTGACAGCCCACCTGGTGCCGGCATGCGTGGACGAGGGGGTCTCCAGAGCTGCAGGGAAGGTTCCAGAGATTTCAACCATCACGAGACGGGGTTCCTAAAAGCTGCGTGAACTTTCAACCATTTTCTGTGAAAGCTTTATCGGGGACCAAGTATATTGCTACAGCAGAATCTCACACTTCCTTGTCTTCTAAGAGATGACAGTTGTCATTGCTGCTTTCCAGTATATGAAAGGAGTGCAGACTTTGACCTTAGCAATGACTTCTGTGCTGTAGGAAGAAGGGGAGTGATGCGCTTCTCAGGCAGCATCAGCCCTTTAAGATGACGGTGGTCTCGAAGCTTCCAAAGAGGTCCGGGGCTTTCGGTGCTTCAGTGAAGGGTGGGCCGGCCCCCCGGTGCTCAGTGTTCCCGAGCCGTCCCCACCACTGGCTGGTGGCTGCAGACCCAGTTTACACCCAGCACAAGTCATGGTGTTAGACTCACCTGACACAGAGGCTAACTCGATCTTAACACCAACAGAAAAACCACACACGTTCCCCGCAGAACAGGTTACGAACCCTGTGACTGGAGGTTTCCAGCTGTGTAGAGGCTCCCTGGACCCCAAGCCTGCACAGACCCCTTCACCCTGCCCGTAATGTCTTCACAGGAAACTCCCCCAGCACAGCGCCCATGGTGGAATCCAGTTAACATTCCACCTGATCGTATTTAATTACCAGTCGACAGTGATTTACGCAGAGCCAGCGATGATTTCCAGGAGGGTTAGCTAGGTTAACAGTGCATTATTCTTCCAATGCTTAGATCAGATTTTTTTATCTTCATCTTTTCTCTATTTTTTCCTTCCTCTTAATGTGAGAAAAGGAATCTAAGTATTGGGGCAGCTGGTCAACTGGCATGTTTTGCCATTAACTTTTGTCATGTTTAAAAGGATGGGTTTGAAAATAATACTTGTTTTTATTTGTGCCCTGGTTTCTTCTACACAGCAGTTGGAGAAAGACTGCATGAAAACTGGGTAATCTTGCCAGCTCAGTAGAATATCACTGAAGAAAGAGAAGTGACTTTTATTTTAAGAAAATGCTTAGAAGTCTATGCAGAAAACACACAAAAGCAATGGAATGTGATGCAAACGTGACTCTGGGAAAGAATGGGTGATAATATTACTTGTAACGGGTCTTGGAGATGGTCACGTGCCTTTCAGATCTCATGGTTCTCTTGAAACAGGTAGGATTTGTCGTGAGCGTCTACAGGCCTGAGTTACACCAGATAACGTAGAACAAAGGAAGCATTTTCGATTAATGAAAATGCATCTTTGTTTGTGCTTTAAAAAATTGATGTCTAAGTCCTGCCTGCCATGTGCCCATGGGAACATATGTAATGCTTGAACCTGGATATTTAGTTTGACTAGGTTAATTTCAAAAACAATGACAACTGAACTTAAAAGATCAGGCTATAAACGGAAGGAAATAGGAGTACAGGTTGTTAAAAGACAGGTATAAAATAATGCAGAAGTGCTGCTTCTTTCTATCCATCAGGCTCCAGTGATCTTAATTCAGCTCAAGCTAGTTTTCCACGTTTGATTTCTTCTTATTATTTTAAGGAGCAGATCTTGACTTGCCAGATGGAGTTTTGAAAGCAGTTCTGGTCTTTTCTTTTTCCTTCTTGGTTTTCCCCAAATGCAAAGGAGCAGATGTCTTTGGGCTGATGTGTCCCTTCCAGGTTACACCCTTAGGATTCTGCCATCTTGGTACCAAGTAAACTTTTAACTCAGTGCTGGGTTATAGAACACAAGCTGCGGACTGGATGGGGTATTTTCAGGGAAACGATTTCATGTTGTTTATTTGAAAAGAAGTGCTAGGCTGACTGCGCACACTTGACAAGGTGCTTCTTTTGTTTAATATGCACAGTGGTAATATTCCCAGAGGTGATCTTTAATTTCTATATTGTGGTAAGTCACTAGCTTGTTCTGATATACTTGAAATATAACCCTGTATGTTAACCATACTCAGTGAATTCTTTGGTTTAATATCTGCTTTCAAAATAACATGGCATCCCAGAAAAGTGATGTATACTTTTCTGTCATTTTGTCAAATTTCAAGGTAATTCCATTTAAATCATGTGAAAAAATGATATATTTATTTATAAAAATAATATTTGGAGATAAGACATAATAGAAGCTTTAGGGCATACTTGTTTTCAAGATTGCATGGTAAAACAGGATTACTGGGATGGTTTTTGGCTTTGAAACAGAAGTCTCTGATGATAACGCTGAGAGACGTGGTCATAGACGTGTCCGCTCACAACCCCGTCCTGCACGCTCGCGCGGAGAATGAGTATGTGCTCCACTATGGGAAACACGTACAGCTATTTCATTTATTATAACTTTTTTCTGTGGTATTAAAAGTTGGGCAAAGCGTGCGTGCTTGTCATTAGTAAAGGGGAGCCTGTGCGCGCCCTGGGCTCTACCACTCCGCGATCTGGAGTAAAAACAACGCTTTACATGCAGCAGTGAATTGCATCAGAAATAAGAATCAAAGTGATGTGCGACACGTACAATAGTAAGTATGTAAATTAAAATACACGAAGAACATCACATCTTTTTTCACACACAAGCTGGACTACCAAGACTTTCATTAATTATAATAGAGTGAGTGCTTACTGGAGGAGAGTAAAGATAGGGAACAGGGAATAAAAGGAACAAAACAGAAAATACCATCTCATAACAGAGGGACCCAGCCTGGACCTCTGGTGATCAGCTTCTGTCAGTGCAAAATACGAAAGAATCAACTCTTTCCTTTTAGTGTCTTGTCTTTATAATAAAAAAATAATAAAGTGAAAAGGAAAGTAAAATCATGATATTAAAGCTGGTCTTGGATTATAAAAATAGCTGAATTACTATTAACAAAGAACATTTTAAATCAGATATATTAAGCAGAGGCTAATTTTTTAATGCTACCAATAGATAAAGAAGAGAAGTACCTAGGAAAAAAATCATATGTTTTATCAGATGATTAAATAGGGTCTGGACAGTCATTGCACAGAGATGTTAAATCTTCCATTATTTTTTGACAGACTGGAAACTGTAGAGACTCTTTAATTAAAATATCATCAGCTGTGACAGAAAATCCACTAAGAATTTGTGAGTCAAAATGTGATTTGAGAAGATGACAATTTCCTTAATAAAATAGCAAACTTCAGCCCTAACATGTCACTATTTACATTGAATGAAAATGATTTAATACACCAATGAAGTTATAGGTTGTCAGAATGAATTTTTCAAATGACCGAAAAAAGATGTTTAAAAAGAAACTCACTTCAAATATAATGTCATATGTAGGATCAAAATAAAAGGATCTAAACAGATGTACTCTGCAAAGCTGAATTTTAAAAAGGAGAGAACTTCTTATATTAACAACAGATACAGTAAACTTTAAGCAAAAAAATTACCAGGGACAAAGGTTAATATTATCCATGGATAAAAAGATTGACCCGTGCAGAAGGCATAGCAATCCTGAATGCGAATCACCAAACACTGCCTCAAAATACGTAAAACCAGAGCTAATGGAGCTGAAAGAGAAGCGGACAAATCCACACTCAGAGTTGGCAACTTTCAGCAACTGACAGGACTCTCAGAAATTCATCACGGGCGAGGAAAGCTGACACCCTGAGGCAGCGGGTCTAACGGACATTTACAGAACCTCAACTCACATACACGCCATCCTAAAATCCACAGAACACGCACCAAAATACACCATGTCTTAGTGTATATGAAAAGCCAAACAATTTTAAGATACTTGAAACCACACCAGGTGTGCTCTCTGACCACAATGGGATCAAAATAGAAATCAATAAAATAAACACAATACAAAATTTCTGAACATACAAAAGTTAACAAAACATTCCTAAATAATCCATGTGTCAAGGAGAAAATCTCAAGGAAAATAAGAATAAATCACAGATATAAGTAAAAATTAAAATATATTAAAATATGAGAAGCAGCTAGACCATTGCTAAGAGAGAAATTTTATACCACTAAATGCTAAATTAGAAAAGATGGAATCCTCAGATAAATGGGTTAAGCTCCCAACTCAAGAAAATATAAGAAGATAAACTCAAATCATGAAAAAGAAAGGGAATAGGAGAAGAAATCCATAAAAATGAAAACAAGAAAAGAATACAGATCATCAATGGAACAGAAAGTTGGTTCTTTAAAACGATAAACCTCTAGTGAGACTGAAAATGGTAAAAAGAGAAAAGATACAACTCACTAATATAGGGAATGAAGCAAGATATATCACTGTAGATCCCACAGATTCTAAAATAATAACAAAAACATAAACGATTCTGTGCACATGAATTTGAAACCTTACAAGAAATATATCATTTCCACAAAAAATCACTCAACATGAAGTGGATAATTCGAATAATCATATAAATATAATGTAAATATCCTATAAATAAATGTACTGAGATAGGCCAACTGACATTATCCAGTTTGTGGAGCAGGAAGAAAAATGAATGAAGACAGGTGAGCAGAACCTAAGGGTCTGTGAGATGCCATCAAGTGACCCAACATATACCACATACACAAATATACAACAGACACGTGCAACACACACACACATACATACACCATTCACACACAAATACATGCAACACACATAAAACATACGCATGCAACATACGATACACACAACATACACAAATATATACACATACAAAACACACATACAACATACACAAGAATACAAAAGGATACAAAACTATCATCCAAACATAAAGGGTAAATGAATCCGTCCCCAGATAGTCAGAGCTGGGGTGTCTGATGTAGTAAATAGGGTCTGACAGTCCCGACAAGAAATGCTGAAAGGATTCCTTCTGACTGAACTGAAGACCCAGGTTGTCACTGGCACACGGTGTATCAAGGTGAGACCTGAGCCGTGGGAAGGAGGGACATTGATACACATTTTCGTGCACAGGAAATATAACCACCATTTTGTATGTCATCTTCTTTCTATGTGATTAGAAAGACAAACGTACAAAAAACCAATTTTCGACCCAAGTTGATGGGCACACATGCTAAACATGTAATTTTTGAGGGTAACAGTGTAGAGGAAGGGGTGGAGAGATACAGGAGCAGAGGACGTATTTGCAAATACCGTCTGAAGTGGGACTTGGGTATAAAAAATACAAAGAACCCTCAAAGTGCCACAGTGAACTCGAGCAATCTAATTATAATTAGGGAATATGCAAAAGCCCCAGAGAGATATTTCACCACAAGGATATGAGGATGGCAGAGCAGCACACGGAAATGTGGTCGCATCTTACCCACAAGTGAAACGCAAATTAGCACCACAAGGAGACCCACTGCTCACCTGTTAAAACAGCTTAGTTTTTTTTAAAAAGTGACATTCTTAATGCAGGGAAGGATGTGAAGAGTCTGGTGAGAACGTAGAAAGACAGAGCCACTATAGAAAATAGTTTGCCAGAGTACATGATTATTTCAAAATAGAGGTTAAAAAATAAAGAGATAGATAAAAAGCAGTCTTAGGGGTAGAGAATGTTAATATATGTTGGTGAAATAGTAAATTCATTAGGAACAATAAATAATTCTGAACATTTTGCATCAATTAAGTTTCCTCAGTCAGTCTGTACAGCATTCCACAAATTGATGGAACTCCAAGGTTTAAATTTCTCTCAATTTTGTTGCTCTATTCACTGTCTCACGGGAGGGATTTTCTGTGCAAATGTTAACTTCAGTGCAGCCTCCACCTAGGTTTCCACCACAAGGCATCAGCACCCTGCCTCCTAGGAACCCGAGTGGTGGGGTACTCTGACCGTCCACAACGGCCGGTGCCGAGGTGCTGAGGACACAGCCCAGGGAGCTGGCACACATCCTAGGTGGCTTTAGTCTTCCCTTTTGGGAAGTAACCCAACAGAATCCGGTCAGCCTAAAATTCCTAAAAGGAGACTCTGACACATCCCAGTACTTTCCTAAGATGACTGTGGAATCCTTTCCCAGAGACTTTTATTATTATGGGAGATTGAGCCGATGTATAAAAATAAGATAATGTCCAGCCAAGTGATTAACTTTCGCCAACTGCTTCTCGTCAGCTGCAATCTGAGACATTTTCTGACCCCAACATTCACTTTTCCGAAGCGTGCATGGCAGCTGTGTTTACAAAGAACCCGTCACACCTGGATGTGCTGATTTCCCACCTCAGTTGTTTCTTGCCTGAGCATCTGTTCTAATTGTTTTGTAAAGAAAAAAACAAGGTTTTAGAATTGTTTTAACACCTGGAATATGGAAGTTGAATTTCTCAGATGGAGAATTAGGTGTTTCATCATCTGTCCCACGAAGTCACATTGATCCCTCTCTTTGAAAAGATTTTATTTACTGGTCCCTTAGCTGCATTTTTTAAGCAGTTGTTTTTAATAATATATTTTTAAAAGGCGTTTATAAATATTTATCAAGAAACTTAATTTGGGAAGTCAGCCCCTCCTCCCTGAGTGAACACTGGGCTTTGAAGAGCGTCATAGGAAACGTTTATCTTTCATTTGACCTTCAGCTGGATTTTAACCCACTGCTTGTTGTGTTGGGGTTGGGTGGGGTGAGGGTGAATACATGAAAACAGCCAGATTTACCCTCGATGCCCTTTGCCGATGCTCTACTTCTAGCACTTGCTTGTATTATTCCCCTCAAACGATAGAAAATCTTGGTAATTCCCATAGTGCTCGGTGGGTCGCACACCATCCTTTGAGGCCAGGCATAGCTGAAATAGATGATGACGAGACCCCACCTCTGGGGCTGGCGCTTGACCCTGAGACAGGGTCTCGGAAGGGTCAGGCAGTAGGTCGTGCAGGAACAAATAGTGTTTAGAAGGAGTATGAGGGCTTCCCTGGTGGCGCAGTGGTTGGGAGTCCGCCTGCCGATGCAGGGGACGCGGGTTCGTGCCCCGGTCCGGGAAGATCCCACATGCCGCGGAGCGGCTGGGCCCGTGAGCCATGGCCGCTGAGCCTGCGCGTCCAGAGCCTGTGCTCCGCAAGGGGAGAGGCCACAGCAGTGAGAGGCCCGCGTACTGCAAAAAAAAGAAAAAAGAAAAAGAAAGAAAAAAGAAGTAGGAATGCTCAGAGGAACACGCAGGCCCCAGCACAAGATTCTGCATCATCAGAACTTTCATGCCCAAATCAGCTTAAGGCTAATACAAAGTTAACAATTGACCAGTGGATCTGCCATCGACCCTCTGGCCACCATGCAATCCGACGGCATCCCAGTCTCATGTCCCCCCATGTGAACAGACAGTGGGACCAGGGTGAGGGGTGATGCTGCTGCCGGAGCAGGGGCTTTTCTGGGGGGCCTCGAGCTGCCCTAAATTCTTCAACCGCAAAGCCGGGGCATCTGGTGACGAAGGCTGTGTTTCCCAAGGATCCAGGACAACAGAACGTCTTAGTTGAATCTTAATATTCTTTTGTGCCAGGGTGAGTAAAGTCCTTTCGAGAATGGCTTCGCATCAGGCCCAGCCCAGGCCTACAGTCATCCTGGGGGGATGTGACCACAGAACGTTTAACTCTGCCTGTGAATGTGTCGCCCAGAGGGATCACGGTGTTTTGTTTAATATACAGTTTTTGATGATATCTTGACTTTTTTCCCCAACTAACTGTATTGCGATCAAAGTTGTTCCTCCTAATCTTTGTTTTCATTGCTGTCAACGAAGCTTCTGTCCCAACCTGCTTCCTCTGAGCCCTGAAGAAAGGATGCAAACATAGCAAATCTGATGCCGTAAATTACAGCTGCCCTTGCTTCTCCCCGACAGTTTTAATTAGCAGAGGGCTTTCCTATCAAGTAATTTATTATTCATAGAAAATCTTTGATGTAAAATTTATTTTGAATTGAGTAGGTATAAATTTTAACTTGGATTTTAATTTTTACTTTGATTTGTTTTTAAAGTACATCAAAGTTGACACCTTGTTAAGAATCTAATCTCTTTTCTAAGATTTCAGAATCTTGTGATTAATTTGAACAAAACAAAGAAACTGTAAAATCTTGGAGTGTTTTATGTTGCAACTGATACTATAAATAAGCTCCCCTTGACCCTCACAGCCCCCCAAACACATGCACCTAAATATCTAATGTGGCACCTGGCAAGCCCTGCTCATTTTACAGAATCAGAAAACTTCAGAGCAAAAATTGTATATCCTTGCAACTGTGATTCCAAGAACTTCTGTGCAGAAACTATTCCCTTTCCCTCTACCGTACCCAGCTTCAATTAGACGTTTGAAAAAGCCAAAGTGGGCATCACCTAGTGTTACACGCTCATGTCAGGAGCCAAAAGGAGCAGGGACCAGGCGCTCAGTGAGGCTGTGCTGGTCCCAGCTGGGCACCTTTTTCCTGCTTCAGGAAAATCAGAGTCATCAGTTCTGTTCCAGGCAATGTATAGTGACACATTTCCTTGTGTTTGGTACAGTTTTGTGAACTTCTGCTTGCACTGCCCGGATGAAGCAGTAACACAGTTACTACGTTGAATTAGCACCTGCCAGGCTGTCTCTACATTCACCATCACACCTTCTTAGAGTGGAAGGTGTGGGTCTCAGGTGCCGGATGGAAGAGAAGTAACCGAGTGTGATGCTGTCACTGAAGTAACACGCGAGCGTCTTTACGCGTTAGCTCTGTCAGGCCTCTTACGAGTTCACCTCCTGGAGTTAACAGGCTTAACTTTTTCACGTGGGATTGTTTGTCAGAAAGGCATCTTTAGGGCTTCCCTGGTGGTGCAGTGGTTAAGAATCCACCTGCCAATGCAGGGGACATGGGTTTGAGCCCTGGTCCGGGAAGATCTCACGTGCCGCGGAGCAGCTAAGCCCGTGTGCCACAACTACTGAAGCCGGAGCTCTAGAGGCCACGAACCACGGCTGCTGAAGCCTACGTGCCACAACTACTGAAGCCCGCACGCCTAGAGCCTGTGCTCTGCAGTGGGAGTGGCCATCGCAGTGAGGAGACCGTGTACCACGGTGAAGAGTGGCCCCCGCTCACCGCAGCTGGAGGGGGCCCGTGCGCAGCGACGAGGACCCAATGCAACCAAAAATCAATAAATTTATACATATAAAAAAAAGGTGTCATTAAAAAATATCCAGTCCTTCCGTTTTTGGTGAAGGGCTGGAACTTGCTGGCTATTCAGGCAGCACCCCCACAGCTTTTACGGTGCGTTTAGCGGACGATCGAGGCCTTTTCCAAGTGGAGCAGCTCAGCTGTGACACTTCAGTGAAGTACGGCAAACCGGACAAGGTGCGTCACCGCAGTGGCGCAACACGTGAGGAAGGCACGTTTGGAAAGTTGTCAAACACCCCGTCCTCTTTCTGAGTGTGCTGGACCCCCACCTGGCTCAGAAGGTGAGTCACAGCCCCCCCCACCTGGCTCAGAAGGTGAGTCACAGCCCCTCCCACCTGGCTCAGAAGGTGAATCACAGCCTGGCCGAGTCTCGCTTGGACGTGGTGGCCGGACTTCTCTGCGGCTTGAAGGATCCTGGGCAACCGGCTCTGGTGGGGGAGGGGTCTCTAAGGAAAGGGCCACCCCCGGAGGAGGCTCCCCCCGTCTGTGCTGGGAGCTGCCCCTCCACCGACACCCGCACCCCTCCCCCCGTGAGCGGACACCAATGTCCTGGGACTCACGCTGCCGCGTCTCAGACGGGTTTTCAGACGCCCTTCATTTGCCCTCTTTCTTGCCTGAGATGGGATTAAGCACTTAGTTAAAATTTCCCTAAAGAAAGAGAAATATAATGAGGCTTATATGTTCAGTTGGCGGTGAGGTGACTTTAATTTTTATTTCATAATGATTTTCATTTCAGATTGGCAAATCAATGTACGTAATTTTCGGGAACTTATGGGAAGATGTAAAATATTACATAATGCTTAAGCCATATGAGCTGGTCTGTGACTTTTTTGTGTCCAGAGGTACATTTTTTTCAATACTTCAATCGTAATAAGGAGTATGACTATTCATTATTAAGCCCTGGACTGGCGCCTCAGAAACATTAGTATTTTGTTTGAATTTACTATAAAGAGTGGTCATTCTCCTATTAGTCTTGGTGAGTTTGAGATTTCTCAAATTAGCACAACACCAGCTGTGATCTCTTCTTGAAGACCGAACAGCCCAGAGATCATTTTCAGAAGTCAGCTTTCCAATTAGCTGCTTCTTCTGGAGATGCAGTGGTAGAAGCCTCAGAGGTCTTCTTATTACTAAGCTCTGAAAAATGACTGAACCTTTTCTGCAGTTTCCAATACATTCAGGACAATAATAATAGGGTCTAACAGCTGGGGGCCCTACAAGAAGCAATTATTTCCAGAAGGAAAGAAAATGTGAGTAATTTAGCCCCAAAGTGAAGAAAAACATGGAATCGTTTCCGTCTCTGAAGTAACAGTAGAGCGACCATGGGGTTTTTTTATTACTTAGATGACTATTAGTAACACATTTTTTTAAAATGAAGATTTAAAAAATTTCACACAGAACAGCCGAGAAGGAAACACATCACTGTTAAAGTGATCAAAGTCACATACAGGTTATAGATTGATTAATGCACAGCTAGTAAGTCAATCAGCTTTGTTTTATTTTACCTGGTTAAATATTTCTAAGTCGTAATCACCTTATAGCATTGCGGAAGGAAATATTTTTAAATGCTTAACAGTTTTTACTTCTGTATGATTCTATTAAAATATGTTTGTATGTGGACAGTTTTTACACACTTGCATCTACAAAGCCTAGTGTGTTTTCTGTATTTTAATGTGTTCAGTGAGGACTTCTCCCTGTCAGCAAGTGAACATTATGCTACGTACGCACAGTGATTTGAATGCGAACTTGGACTAGCGTGATTTCTGACTTTGCTCCATTTTTAATCTGGGCTGTTAGGAGGGCAGGATGCTAGCCCAGTGATTGCTGGGACATTTCAGCAGGGCTGTGATGGGAGGAAGAGGTAGACGGCGTGTGCTGACGTTGTGGGAGGAGAGTCCTGTGTGAGGCGGCGCCCGCTGAGGATGCTCCTTGGGGCCCAGGGATGGAGGCGAAAGCGTGGGGGCTGCTCCCAAAGGCAGAGAAGAAACGCTCCAGCTTCGTGGGTTTCCGGGGTTCTGCTCATCCGTTTGCCCTGAGAGAGGCTTCATGTGCTTCCGTATTTGGGAAAGTAACGGCTTCAAAATAGACCTTGGCTACCTCAGATCTGTTACAACCGCGTGACGGGAATTTAAAAATTTGAAGAGTTTTAATATCCCCAATTCATTCTAACTTATGATATTTGTGCTTCATCATAAAAGATTGCTGATGCTTTCGTGTATGATAAATACTCATGGTTCTTTCTCGAATGTCAAACCAGGAGAAAATACCCTTTCCACAGACATTTTGGCTGTTTCGTTTCATTATCTCATTCCTCCCCTTTGATTCTACCCTATGGTTTCCCAGCATGCCCTCGCAGCACCTCGTCATTCTATGTGCTTAAACTGTGCGCAGTCAACATGCCGGACAGCTTAGTGGAGGGACAGGGTGCGGAGAGCATGCGTTTGAAGGCCTTCTGACTTGAGCCACTCTCCTAACTGCACTGGAGGGACAGTCTCGGAATGCAGCTGCTCCAACTCCCAGCTCCATCTCGTTGTAACACGCGAAGCAAGTTAGAGTTATGAGCACAGGGTGGCCTGAACACTCACACGTTGTTTTTGAAATGAGGTCTCTTTCTTCAGTAGAAAAATGAATCTGTGTAAAACGATCAGTGTTCAGTGACAGCAGCAAGGACTGAAAGGAAAGACGGAATTTGCAGCTGGGTGGCTCCTGGGAACGGTGGATGGTGACACTGTTGATGGCAGTGACGTTAGACAGGTTCCTGATGAACATTCCCTAGTGACGTCTGTGCGGCACTGATGTCACCTGCTCCTTTTACATTTAAATGCCGACCTTCCCTGTGGTCCACAGGTCAGCACAGCAGGAAGGATTGCGGGGCCTGGCGCTCACGTATGCCTTGCCTTCACCAGCTCCAGGCCAACTGGGGCCAGTCGGCTTGGGCAGTGACCACAGTGGGGTGTCCCCACTCTCCTGAGTTTCACTGAGGTCTTTGCACTTCAGGGGTCCCATTGACCCCAGGAGCATCTGGGGCCTTTTTTTTTTTTTTTGGTGGTACGCGGGCCTCTCACTGTTGTGGCCTCTCCCGTTGCAGAGCACAGGCTCCGGACGCGCAGGCTCAGCGGCCATGGCTCACGGGCCCAGCCGCTCCGCGGCATGTGGGATCCTCCCGGACCGGGGCACGAACCCGCGTCCCCTGTGTCGGCAGGCGGACTCTCAACCACTGCGCCACCAGGGAAGCCCCATCTGGGGGCTTTGTGGGGGGCTCCCAGCGGGAACCCCAAGCCCTGAGTGGTCCAGGGCCTCTGATGCTGTTTAACATAATAAAGTAGGTATTAGGGCTCGTGTCTTCCTCAGCCAATTGTCAAGGCTGACTTGACAGAAGTGAAAAACTGCCGTAACATGTAGGCACCCAAGGTGAAGATGCGAGGAGGCTACCGGGGCCCCTGGGAATACGCGCTGCAGAACCGAGGGAAGAGGAGACGCGGCAGCAGCGTTTAGGCAAAGGTGTAAAGGTAACAGCTAGAGAATCCCCATTAGAAGAACTCGGCCTAATGCACAGCATGAGAGTAAGCTGTGATCAGGAAGCAGCAGTTTAGCCACAGCCTAAAAGGACGGAGGGCCTCCGCAGGGCTTACTCCTTCCCCAGGAGACCAAGCGCGTCTCTGCTGCTTCTCATCCCTCCAACGTGCTCCTCTTGGCGTCAGACATGAACAATTATAGGCTTTAGTCATACGGTCATTTTGGTGAAAATGACACAATTTTATGATGGCGTAAAACTTTACGAATTCTAGGTCTGCATATCTCTATAGCACAACTTTTTTCTTGTGGTTTATTTTTGTCATGGAAAATAAAGAAAGTGGCCCTCCCGTGCTGATGACTTTCTAATGCAGTCACGAGAAAATCTTGAAATCCCAAACCTAATGATATTAGATGTTGGAAATGTCACTCCCTGTAACCTATTTATGCGGCATATTCTGAGAATTCACTGTTCACCAGTTTCCATTCTGACCTGAGTTAACCTCTGTGTCTTCACCTCCACCTCAAATGGAGCTAGGCTTGCAAAGTTTCTGAAAATTCTAAGTATTTGTCTCTGTGAATAAACACCTGGATTGTTTTACTTGTAAAAAAAAAAAAAACTACACCTTTTAAAAGGAACAAAACTCCACTACTTATTAGATTTTTAAAGAGATTTGACTTATTCTCAAATGAAAACACATATTCATAAAATACCCTGTGCATGAATGCTCAGAGTGACTTTATTCATAATTGCTCTAAACTGTCAAAGAACAAAAACAAAGAAACAGAAAGCCCATTAAGAGGTGAGCAGAAAACCTGATGTGGTGTACTCACAGTGGAATCGGGCGAAAATCGCCCCAAACACACGTGAATCTAACAATCAGTATGCAGACGGCAGAGGACAGACACCAAGAAGTACCTTTAATAGGACTCGGTTTTTATGCAGCTCTGGACCGGGGGAAGTAGAGCAACAGTGATGGGGACACATCATGCTGCCGGGCGGGGGACTTTCTAAGGGAGACGTTCTTGGCGTGATTTGGAGGCTGTCCACACTGGTGTGCACATTGGTCAAAGCTTATCGAAATGTACACCTAAAACATGTGTCGGGCTTCCCTGGTGGCGCAGTGGTTGAGAGTCCGCCTACCGATGCAGGGGACGTGGGTTCGCGCCCCGGTCCGGGAAGATCCCACATGCCGCGGAGCGGCTGGGCCCGTGAGCCATGGCCGCTGAGCCTGCGCGTCCGGAGCCTGTGCTCCATGCGAGAGGCCACAGCAGTGAGAGGCCCGCGTACCACAAAAAAAAAAAAAAAAAAAAAAAAAAATCTCCATGGAGAATACAGTACTGATGGGCAAAAGGAGTATAAATAACCCCACTTACGCTGTGAGGGTAATAATGGGGAAAGAAATGGGGTGGGGAGATTTCTTTCTGCATCACTTTTATTCCCCATTTTGGATAAATGTCATTCAAGAACTATAACAGATGATATTTTCATCTCATTTTCTTTTTCTGATGCTGACCAGGCATGTGGTTTGAAGTAAGACGTGCCACTTCCTCAACCTGTTCCCTTATTTATGAAGGGAGAGGTCCTGAAGGAGCAATTCCTCCGCTGGTTGTGAAGTCACTTCTGCACCCAAAGTGATGTGCTTCCAGACTCCACTCTACCCTGGGCTCTTCCTTTGTCTCTGCCCAGAAAGCCAGGTAGGCACACGATTGTGTGTGTGTGTGTGTGTGTGTGTGTGTGTGAGAGAGAGAGAGAGAGAGAGAGAGAGAGAGAGAGAGAGAGAGAGGCTCTTGTGAGGAGGAGACTGTTGACCGTGCTGGGTCCCGGACAAAGCAGTTTTCATGCAACACCTAACTCCTCACAGACACCGAATTCCGTCCCCTCTGCCCTTGCTGAATGCATGAAGAGGTATGGTCTGTGTTATCATAAAATTCTCTGCTCACTTCACTGAAATGTTGCATTCACAGCACAGTCAGTGCTTGATTATAACCGTGTCTAACTTTCAAATTGTCACTTGATTTTTTCTTGGGTCTTGAATAAAACTGTGAGTTCCTTAAGAAGCCAATTTCCCCATTGCATCTGACAAAGGGCTTTACACTGAAGCTGGAGCTGAATTAGGAGAAGTGGTGCATCACAGGACCTTAAAGTTTGGAAAGAAACACACCCCATTCTACCCTGACAGCAACACTGTCTATGAAGCCCAGTGCAGATGAATGTTAAAGTACCCATGACGAGTGCATCATCTTCAATAAGGGCTTCAGGCAGAGAAACAGAAAACTTAAATCCATTAGAAGACATGAAGAAATGAAAAGATCTGAGAGAAAATGGTAGATATGGGAGAGGGGCATAATAAAATCTCTGAAGATTAAAAATAACAACAATCGGACAGAGTAAACACAAAACTTCAAGCAAATTATACATAAATTTAAAAATAAAAGTCTTGAAACTTATTATTAGGCTATACTGTCCACCTGGAAAAATCATTCCAGAAAGACCAGAACCAAAGTGACTTATAAAACGAATGGATTAACAAAGAAAAACAGTTGAGCATCTAGGTGATAACATGCAGGAAAATGAAGACCGGACGGTCATGAGGCTTTTCGGAGAAGATGGTGAAGGAGCACATATCAGATCCTTAAGAGAGAAACTGTGAGCTAAGTTCATCACCCTCTGCAGGGAGAATTCCAACCTGAAGGCCACAGGCTGCTCTAAGCATATGCAAAACCTAGCGTGTCTTTTCTTTTAGTGTATATGTTTCTTGTGAAGATTTCTAAAATCTAAAGAATAAGCTTCAAACAACCAAAAGGCTGAGACATTGGCCTCGGATTCATATGAGCCTGAAATGCATAGTTACCTTTATAACTAAGATTATATGACGGATATAAAGGAGGGAACGTGGTATCTATTGGCTCGTAGCATCTAAACATGCTCCAACGCTGTTAATACGGTACCAATACCAAAATCTAGATCTGCGGGAATGTAAACGCATGCAGTCACTATGGAAAAGAGTATGGAGGTTCCTCGACAAATTAAAACTAGAACTAACACATGATCCAGTAATTCCACTTCTGGATATTTATCTGAAGAAAATGGAAACACTAACTAAAAAAGATATCTGCACCCTTATGTTCATAGCAGCACTGTTTATAATTGCCGAGATGTGGAAGCAAACTAAGCGGCCATAGACAGATAAATGGATAAAGAAATTGTGGTGTCGATATCCCATAAAAAAGAATGAAACCTTGCCATCTTTGACAACATGGATGGGGCTCTAGGGCGTTATGCTGAGTGGAATAAGTCAGACAGAGAAGGAGAAATGTCATATGATCTCACTTACGTGTGGAATCTAAAACACAACAACAGCAACAAAATGAACCAAACTCACAGATGCAGAGAACTGATTGTTGGTCGGCAGAAGTGGGGATTGGAGAACGGACGAATGGAGGAATATGGTCCCCCAAAAAAACTGGAGGATAATGGAGAGAATGGTGAAAGTTAAAGTTGCTGCATTTACCCAGCTTGAATTACTTTTTAATTTTTAGCTTCGCATTCAGTTCTTTGAAATGAATTATTTTCCCCCTGGACGGAAGTCAGAATTTGATTGAAATGGGGGCAAAGCACAGCTCTCTTGCTTCAGTATCAATCCACAGGCCAGACGTTGCCCAGAAGATGAAGGAACGGAGACGCACAAACATTTTTCCAAAGAAGACCTTCAAATGGCCAGTAAGCCACGAAAAGATGGTCAGTATCATTAGTCATTGGAGAAACAAATTGAAGCCACAAAGCTGTGCCCGTCTGCACCTATGAGGACGGCTAAGACCAAAGAGAGTCAACAACGTGGTGGTGAGGATGCGCAGAAGCCTGGAAGCTCACCCCCTGCTGTGGGGACAGAAAGTGTACTGAGCAGCCCAGCAGCTCCTGACCCAGATACACACTGAAGGGACGGAAAACAGCCAGAAGTCGGGCACAGCCCAAATCCCCACTGTCTGCTGGAAGGCTAAGTGTGGGGCAGCCACGTGATGGAATATCGGTCAGCAGCAGGTGAAGAGTGAATCGCTCGCTGACAAGTTGCTACAATGTTGTTGCTGACAAGCCAGCAGTGGAAGGTCGCGTGTTGTAAGGTTCCGGTCCTGTGAGGATCCAGACCAGAAACGTCTAGAGAGACAGCGGGGGATGGTTGTTACCTGGGCTGAGGGAGGGGCGGGGGGGGAGGGGCTGCTCGTGACCAAGCAGTTTCTTTCGTGTGTGATGAGAATCTCCTAAAGTTAGACTGTGCTGATGACTGCACAACTCTGAATACACTGAAAACTACTAGTCTGCACACTGCAGAGGTACTTTATGGTAGTGAAGTATATCTCACTAAAGCTCATAGGTTAAAAAAATAATCATAATCAAACGTATAAAATACTTGGAAAATATGATAAAATCAACATATAGGAAAATCTGTGGGATACAGACAATATGATTTTTTTAAAGATTTGTTATATATATATATATATTTTTAACATCTTTATTGGAGTAAAATTGCTTTACAATGGTGTGTTAGTTTCTGCTGTATAACAAAGTGAATCAGCTACACATATACATATATTCCCATATCCCCTCCCTCTTGCATCTCCCTCCCATTCCCACCCCTCTAGGTGGTCACAAAGCACCGAGCTGATCTCCCTGTGCTATGCAGCTGCTTCCCACTAGTAGTAGTGTATATATGTCCATGCCACTCTCTCACTGCGTCCCAGCTTACCCTTCCCCCTCCCCGTCTCCTCAAGTCCATTCTCTAGTAGGTCTGCGTCTTTATTCCTGTCCTGCCCCTAGGTTCTTCAGAACCTTTTTTTTTTTTTAAGAATCCATATATATGTGTTAGCATACGGTATTTGTTTTTCTCTTTCTGACTTACTTCACTCTGTATGACAGACTCTAGGTCCATCCACCTCACTCTTAAAGGATATTTTATGGCTTTAAGTAATGTGAATTTTTTAAAATTTCACCCCCTTCCAAAAGAACTTGTGTAATGATGGAAATAATCTATTCCAGGCTGTGCGATGTGATAGCCACTGATCACATGTGGCTTCTGAACCCCTGAAATCTGGTTACTGTGACTAAGAACTAAAGTTTAAAATTTTTAATTTTAATAATTTAAATGTAAACAGCACATTATTAATTAAAAACTGATAATTAGTGGGTTAGGTCTTCAACTCTATTATACTTAAAATGAACAACAAAGACAATGAAAAGACACAAGTAATAAAGACAAAAACAGAAAATTTTGAAATTGAAATAATCTGCACACGGTTATCATTACCAGACTCGATTACTGCAAAGAATAATCATATAGGCACACAGTTTTAATAAGGTTAAAAAGGGAGGGGGCTGCAGAGAGAGAAGGAGGGGCGGGGGAGGGGAGAGGAAAGGGGGAGGGGGGAGGGAAGACACTCTGAGGACGCAAAAGTCCCCTGAAGCAAGGATCTGAATACAGAGCGGGTAGAGGTTTCCACCCTTAAGTGTGCATCATGTTTACTCGGAGGGCTTGTTAGAACAGATTGCACGGTCCACCCCCAGGGTTACTAATTCTATAGGTTTGGGTTAAGCTTGAAAGCCTTCATTTCTGACTAGTTTGTAGGTGGTGCTGGGGACCCTCCTTGAGAACCACTGGGGTAAGGTAAAAATCGACAGTAATGAAAGCAATTAACACACTCTTAGCAATAGTTTGAATAATTTTATGCAACTGATTTTTTAAATGTATCCAATTTCATAAGTAAGAAGAAATAAGATACCTAAATCTAAGTGCTGCCTCAAAGTAGTCCCCTGCAGCTAGCGGCCGAAATTTCCCCCACCTTGAAAATAATGGATAAGTTTTATTTATAGTTACGGTGGAGGGGACCAAAACTTTAAGGAATTAATCATCTTTATCTCAGACAAGTGATTTGACAAAACAAGAAGACATAAAACTAGCCAAATAATTCCGTATGTCTAGCAAAACTTTGACATCAAATAAAGCTTTACTAAAGAAGATAATTGTTAATTAATCTTGTTTAAAAATCTAAATGCAAAAACTATTTTAAAAAAGAAAAACAGTGTACCCATATTATCTAGTAATATGTGCCTAAACCGTGACCAAGTTGCATTTATCCCAAAGAAGACAAGTGTGATTAAATATTCGAAAATCTATTACTACAAGGACCACATGAGCAACATGGAAAATTACCTTAGGATTATCTAAAAGGTTCAGAAACAAACTTGTCAATAGCATTTAATTCCTATTCATGATAACAAAAGAGAGCTTTTTTTGCAGAATAGGAATAGAGGGGAATGGCATTGACCTGATAAGGGATATTCATAAGGAAAAATAATCAAACATAACAATGGTGAAACTTTGAAGTTCTTTTCTCTAAAGGTTACCAGGGTTATGCTCAGTTTTTTAAAAAGGTATTTCCTTTATAGTCAAGAACAAGACACAGATAAACTCTGTCATGCCTAATATTGAATACTGTACAATGGCCATGAAATTAAAGGACAAAGTTGGAGGCATGTGTATCTTAAAGGAAGGAATGACATTTCCCTTCCTAACAATCCATAAGATTGAAGAAAAGAGAATTATGAAGAGAATTCAAGACTTTCTACAATGACCCATAAGAGTTAAGCTCAACAGATGAATGTACTCAAAATAAATATACACAAGACAGCATAATTTGTTATTATATTCCAGAAAGGACGAGTGATAAAAAAAATACCATGTATCAACAAAATATTATGTGGCACCTCTCAATAAGCCTAACATCTACTAGATATGTAAGGTCGTTTTAGAGAAAATTACACAATTGCTGAATGTGTAACATACATAAATGGAGGTATATACCATGGTGGTGAAGTCTCAGTGTTCTAAAAAATGTCAATTTCCCCCAAATTAATTATGCATTCAGTGAAATATTAAAATGTGTAGAACGGGTGGAAGTGAGGCTAACATTTATATGGAAGCACAGGAGCCCAGTTTAAGCAAAGGAACGTTTGAAAAAGCAGAGCCGGGAAAGTCAACTGGCTGACCCGACAGTAGACTTACTCGACCTCTATAGTAACTAAGTTAAAGTAGACTCACTGTGAGAATTCAGAAATGTTTGCTCTGCACACACGTAGATTGAGAGCAGGTGGGCTTCAGATCACTAGAGAAAAATAGAATTAATTTCTACCTAACGTCATAGCAAAGATTAGTTTCAGATAGATGAGTGTGAAAAAGAACGTTTTTTCACAAGAAAATATATGTGGAGATGTGTTGCGTCCTGAGAACAGGAAGGCTTTCTCCAGGGTTTACCAGTTGCCTCTTTAACCCTTAGCACCAACCACATGAGGCAGGCACACGTGTGGCCCCACTTCAAAGACAATTAAACGTCTCGCAGAGTCTGAAACTGACTTCCCCCCGAGGTGTCAGAACTCAAGGGCCGAGTCTGGATTTGCTGAGACCCCTGCCTGACTCGAGGTTCTCAAGCAGCATGGGCGCTGCCCCTCCTCTTCCTCAGGCTCCCTTTTACACAGTCGCTTCTGAGGACCGATGCTAGGGACCTACTGTAAAATCCGTCTTCTTTAGAAATCACACCACACACGCTTTTTGTTCTCTTGTTCTCAAAATAGCCTTCGGCACAAATCAATAAACTCTGACTGGGCTTGACCTGTATTGAACAACCATTAAAATTCTGTGTCTTTCCTCAACTTCCTTGGCTAATTGTAGAAGAGAGAACCCATTCTCCTTTCAAACTCACCTGCCACGCACCCCACTCCTGAGACTTCTTCCTTCTCTTTCCTGCTGGACCACAGCTCACAGCATGTGAGACCCACTCAGCCTCTGACCTACAGGGCTGAAGAAGGTAAACGGGTGCTGCTGAAGCCACTAGTTTTGGTAGTTTGGGCAACAATACAAAGCTAACTTCCTAACACACAGAAGAAGTAAAAGTGAGCTTATAAACATCTGAAAAGTCACTCGATTTTATCTGAGGTCCTGCAATTCCAAATTAAAACCATACTGAGCTATGATTTTCCCCACATTGGTTAAGAAAAAATAGAAGACTGACAAACACAGCTTTGGCCAGGATGAGAAGAAATCTGAAACTTAAGCATGGTTTATGGGAACTTAATATGGTACCAACGCTTAAAAGGTCAAGGTGGAATTGTCCATCAAAATCTAAATCCCCCACAACTAGAGAGAAGCCCGTGCTGCAACGAAGAGCCCCCGGGCTGCAACTAAGACCCGACGCAGCCAATAAATAAATAAATAATCTTAAAAAATATTGAAATCCCACACATAATCTGACTCAATAATTCTTTTATAAATTCATCAGGCAAATATATTCCTGTAATTTTGAAGATATGTATACATAAGGCTGTTTCATGTTACCATTATTAATAGCAAATTTTTAGGAAAAAAACTGTTATAAACTGGTGATATGTTGGCAAAATTGTGTAACAATATACAATGAAAAAGATTTAACACTCTGAAAGTGTGTTAAAGAGCTGTATGCGCTAAATAAGAAGTTTCTTGTGAGAAGTAAAAAAAAAAAAAACGTAGAAGCAACACACCCAAGACGCTGTGTGACGTGGTTCCACTATTTAATGACGCATTTGCACACAAGGCACTGTCTCCAAGGGCTTTCGTCGGAGTCCTTGGTAAGACGAGGTAGGAACCACGAAACACCCGCCCCCTGCACCTTGCAAGTTCCAGGAGGCCAGGTGGGTCCCAGGGCCCGGGACCTCTGACTTCTGCTTACTCCAGGCTGTGGGCACCCCCGGGTGGTCTCATCAACTGCAAGGAATACCTGTGGTTTTGCAGCTGGAGAGCACAGCGTTGGGAATTTCTGTCTCTGGAAAAAGGTGTATCTTGGCAATAGAAAAATAGGATATTGTAAATATTAAAACTATAGATGTGCCATAATTTTTATTCCAGAAAAAGAGCTTCTTATCTAAATCATAGTAACCTTTAATGTAAAATAGTCCCTAGTGTTTTGATACACTTGAGATATGTGATTTAATCAAAATATTAATTACGAATTAGCTGGTGTTAGTTATTCATCTGAAGAATATTATATTCTGTGACTTTTAATAAAGCAAGATACAGAAGGAATATTTATGAAAAATACTGTCCTTAATTTAATAGTAAATAAAAGAAAATCTCCATTTTAAAGGGCATATATTTTGGAAATTAAAAACATATATATATATTTGAACACCCTTTCCTAAGTATTTTATTTTGAAGACAGCTCTGGAAAGATACACTTTTCCAACAGCACATAGAATTAATGAGAGATAATCAGTTTAAAGTGCGTTATTGCCAACTGTGGTGTGTGTCTCTCTCTATCTTTCTCACCTCTCTTGGAACATTATTTTAGTCTGTAAGTTTTCTCTTCCTTTCCCGTTTTCTGTTGCTGCAGCTGTTGTTTCAGAGTCACAAGTAAACGCGCTGAGCCTAAGAAGTATGACAGCACGTGTCAGTTACACGCAGAGCTTTGTAACTTCATCTTTTTATTCCTTTCTGTTTCCTTGAAAATCTTCCTCATAATTTGAAACATGCTACAATCTAAGTCAAGTAAACGTACTGGGTTTATATTCAGAGCACTTTGCTTGGTCTTCGAATCTCTTCACAATCTTTCCTCAGCCGTCATCCGCCAGCCTTGATTCCGGAAGGAGCCTGGGTGTGTTTCTCTCCCAGGTGAGAATTCTTTCCTCTCACTACAGTCTGGGCTCTACCCAGACACTGCATTTCAAGGCCTCATTGCTTTTCATAAAGGAACTGAGAAGCGTGAGATTGGAAAGTGAGCACATCCCTTTATTGCTAACCGTGTGCTGAGGCTGGACCAGGCGGAGCCCAAGGCCCTGGGATTCGGAAGAGGGCTAGGTAGATGCTCGGAGGGACCCCTTGTTCTCAGGTCAGAGTCCCTGGTGTCCCAGTGGAGAAACCAGGTGCAGCAGACTTTACACGACACCACCTGCGCGCCCTCCATGTCCACGCCTGCCTGTGGATTTAACATGTGTTCCTGGAAAGGCTGAGTTTCTTTATCCCAGAAAATATTCTTTCAGATTACATGTCTCACCTCACTTCTTACCATTCCCCCCACCAAATCCATGCTAACCAGGCCATTTCTCATATTTCTCTGAAATTTTCCAGTTAATCTCTCACCCCTGGTTCTGCCCACTTTCTCGGGTAATGTGTCATCTGGACAACTGACATCCTCTCAGTGACCACATGTACTTTGAGTTGGATACTTTCCCTGCTGGGCCCTGACCTGGTCCAAGCGCCCCTGTGTTCTCTGTTGTCATGGAGTTAGCAGGTGTGATTTCTGCCACAAGACACAGCGGAGTAAGAGAGCCGATGTATCTGCCTCTGAAACAAATTAAAAACTGGGTGAAATCATACAAAAGAGGCTCAGAAGTTGGCCATCGGGGCTGTAAGAGAAGGAAGGGAAACGGGAAATGCTGGGAGCTCCACAAATCCTCTGCCGGTGGCTAAGGGGTCCCGGGGAAGCCAGCAGGGCTCCAGGTGGACCAGGTGGAGCTGCTTGTCCAGAGGGGCAGCTGTTCAGAGCCTCAGTACAGAGAGCCCAAGACAGGAGAGCTGCACCGAGGGAGGGTCCAGTCCTGAGGCAGCTGAGAGCCCAGCTCAGGGCAAAGCGGACAGGTGTGAGGTTGGGGTGACTGGCAGAGGAAGTCTCTGCAGGTCACACAGGGCGAGAGCAGCTTCTAGGGTCACCAGCCAGAGAGAAAACCTGTAAGTCACGGGAACATGGTAAAATGGTCGGAAAAGCGTTGCTTCAAGAACGGGCAATGGATCCACCCAGTCTCTACACATGACCCAATTGCGCTCCTTTTACGGCTGAGTAATACTCCATTGTGTATATGTGCCACGTCTGCTTTATCCATTCGTCTGTCGGTGGGCATTTAGGTTGCTTCCATGACCTGGCTATTGTAAGCAGTGCTGCAATGAACACTGGGTCTAGAGACTGTCATACAGAGTGAAGTAAGTCAGAAAGAGAAAAACTAACATCGTATATTAACACATATATGTGGAACCTAGAAAAATGGTACAGATGAACCGGTTTGCAGGACAGAAATAGAGACACAGATGTAGAGAACAAACGTATGGACACCAAGCGGGGAAAGTGGCAGGGAGGTGGTGGGATGAATTGGGAGACTGGGATTGACATGTATACACTGATATGTATAAAATGGATAACTAATAAGAACGTGCTGTATAAAAAAATAAATAAAATTAAATACAAAAAAAAAGAACAGGAAGTAAATAAGCTGATCTGATGCCCCTTCGTCAGCATAAAGGTAATGCTTCAGAGAACAAGATGCAGCCATTAACCGCATCCCAGAGCTAAGCTCAGGAACACGTACAGGAGCCGGGAATACTCAAGGCCCGACGGAAGTCCGGCATCCATTAAAAATTGTCTGACAAAGAAATGGAGGAATCCAACGTACAGTGCGGGTGAAAATCCATGAACAGAAATAGATGCAGAAACATCACCGGTGAAAGAATTAGTAGATAAGGACAATAAAAACAGGGTTGGAAACTGTATTACATTTGTTCGCAAGTAAAGAAAAGCATGAACGTGTTAGACAGACAATGGACGATATTTTTTAAAACCCAAATCAAACATCTAGACGTGAAAACAAAAATATCTGAGGTGAAACAGACCTGTGATGTGATTAGACATCACAAAGAAAAGAAGTATAAATTTAAAGATACAGCAAATTAAACTAGACAGAGTCAAACACAGAGAAGAAAATACATTAAAAAATCAGAAATTTGGAAAAAAAAAAAATGATGAGCACAGAGCTAACAACCTCAGGGACGGCTCCCAACCCGTTACTTGATGTGACATGAGTTCCCGAGGGAAAACACAGATTCGGCAGGAAAGAAAATATACTGGAGAAAAAGCCATGGTCAGAATTTCCAAATATGATGTAAGAAACTACAAACCCAGAAATTCAAGTAGTTTACCTAAGCCTGAGCTCAAGAACATGGAGAAAAGTACAGGAAGGCACATCATAGTAAAACTGCCTGAATCCAATTCTAAAGAGAGAGTCTTAGGTGCATCCAGGAGGAAAGAGAAGGGCAGGTCCCCAGGAGACAGACGGTGGACCAGCATCTTCAAACACAACAGAAAAACTGTCACCCAACAAACCTGCCCAAGAAAATACCTTTCAAAAATGAACTGGGGGGGGTGGGTGTGTTTCCCTGGTGGAGCATTGGTTAGGAATCCGCCTGCCAATGCAGGGGACATGGGTTCGAGCCCTGGTCCGGGAAGATTCCACATGCTGTGGAGCAACTAATCCCGTGTGCCACAGCTACTGAGCCTGCGCTCTAGAGCCCGCGAGCCACAACTACTGAGCCCACGTGCCACAACTACTGAAGCCCACGTGTGCCTAGAGCCCGTGCTCCGCAACAAGAGAAGCCACCACAATGAGAAGCCCACGCACCGCGACGAAGAGTAGACCCTGCTTGCCGCAACTAGAGAAAGCCCACACGCAGCCACGGAGACCCAACGCAGCCAAAAATAAATAAATAAATAAAATGTATTTTTAAAAAGAAAAGAAAGGGAAAAAAATGAAGGGGACTCAAGGCTTTTTTGCTACAGAAAAGCTGAGAGGTTGTGTTGTCAGCTGAACTGTGCTGCGAGGCCTCGTGAAGGACGTGCTTTAGGACACGGTGTGGGTCCTGAAAACCAGGTTTGTTTGGACGGAAGGCTCGGTGTCAGTACTCGAGAGGAGGACGTTTGCAGATCCCAGCAGCAGGGAGGGATGAGCGGGGCAGGGCGGCCTGCGCCGGTGGCCAGGGAGCAGTGGGTGGAGAGCAGGTCACCATGGCGGGTGCAGGTCCCTGCCTCCCCGCTCAGCTCTACGTGCTCACTGTAGAGGGTGCCCCGGCCCCAGGCCCGGAGCAGCAAACCGGGAACCTGGGGCGGGAAACCTGAGCTAGCGCCTCCAGGCCCCGGCTCTGGGTGTGAGAGCTCGTCGCCCGTGAAATGCCTGTTTTCTCATCCTCACGCTACGTGGCTCCCGAGCTGGATTCTGCAGTGGAGACAAGTCCCCCTGCGGTGAGGCTTCGTTGTGTTCTCAGGACTAACAATGGAGAACAATCTCCTTAAGGAAAAGGAGGCCATGAGACCGGAGCAGGTCTTGTGTTTGCGACACAACGAGCTGTCCAAGGGGCAGCGCAAGCTTCTTTTTCAGATCAGGTCTGTGGATGCTTGAGAAACCTGGGAGTGTTTTCTTAGGAGTCTCGGTGGCGTGTCTGATAACTGTGCTGTCTTCGTTCAGTGGTAACGTGAAAACTGGTGAGAGTAATATTTACCGATTTTTAGCCAGCTTTGCCTGCTCCAGGGAGAGGCTCCCCTTCCCCCCATCTGCTCACGCACGTCCTTTGGACCCCTGGTTGGTGTTCACACCTCAGTGTGGGTGGGGCCCCTCCGCACAGGCGTCCTGAGATGGGGGGCTCCCCGGCCCCATGTGCTCCGTGGACGGCTAGCAGGTGCTCACCGGGGTGTTAAACACGGTGGCTGAAACATTTCTGAATAGGTCTGTTTATCTCTAGGTTAAATAATATACTAACGGCCTTGGCCTCCAGCCCATCTTTCGGTGGACTCTGGGGGCTTTTCTTTGTGAAGAGCGCATCTGACTAGGAAGTTGGAAGTTATACAAAATACTTTGTCCCCAGACCCCGAAGAAGAGGATTTGCCCTGTGCTTGTGTGTCTGATGGGGGGTTTTCTCCTCCTCTCCCCGGCAGCAGAGGTCAGCATCCAGGGAAGCCCCAGGGAGAGGCCTGGGGCCAGCTCCTGAGTTCCCAACCTCAGCCTCGGGGGGAACCGCTCTCCTTCTCCCCCTGAGGCCAAGGAGCCCGGCTGACTCCACACCTGCGCCCCTCCGGTTGGCCACATCTATCTTAGGTTGTCTGAGCACCTCTAAGTAGGGGGGCTTGGTGTCCCCTGTGGACTTGTCCTGATTCTGTCTGGTTGTCCGGTCCTTTGGGACCAGCTCCACGTGCCCGGGTGCCGTCCTTAAGTGGAATAAGCCTGTACTTCACGTCAGCCTCAGATCCTAGACGACCTGCTCCCCCTTAGAAAACGCCCCCGAGAAGCCCCACCCCGATGGCTGGCACCCTTCCTGATGGAGAGGCCGCGCGTTCTGTCCTGTCAGCCCAGTTGTGTTCTGGTCTGATGCAGCTGGACAGGGATTTAACAGGGGCTGCACTGTCACTGATGGTCAGAACGCTGGCAGCCACAGGGGCACGTGTTTGAACCAGCCTCTTGCTATCTTTAGGCTTTATGTCATCACACATTGAATGCATTCCCTGCTTAATGTAATTTCCATGCAATGCCTGTGTGTTTGTAGCTGTAAGATGTGTGTTTGCAGAAAGTGGCAGATCGTTAACCCGAGATTCGCCTCAGGGAGACCTCAGCTGCGGATGCGCCGAGGGCCACTGGCCGCGACTGGCTCCCCGCAGTGTCTCTCCTTTGCTCCGTGCTTACTGATGTACAGGTGTGCTCGCTGCTGACGCACTTTCTACCCGTTGGATAACCACCTCCCAAAGCCAGGTTTACGCAACAAAGGGGTCTGTAATCTAGCTGGAAATGCCACGATTTTGGTGCCCAGCTTATGAATATGCCCTTCAATTTTGCCTCTTTCCTAAGTAATGTTCATTTAGGGTTAGACTCTGAGCTAGTGTTCTGTGCACTGTGTGATGTTTTCTCTGCACACGCAGCTGGAGTTGGTTGGTTGGGCTGCCGACAGCACAGAATTCTTTAAGGCTTTTTTAAAGAGTAGTTTTAGGTTCACAGCAAAATGAGGGGAAGGTACAGAGATTTCCCACCCACCCCTGTCTCCACACGCACGGTCTCGCCCGGCACCAGCATCCCTGCCCGATGGTACATTGGCTGCAATAGATAAACATCTCCACTGACAGGTCATCACCACCCAAAGTCCACGGTTTGCATGAGGGGTCACTCCTGGTGGCGTACATTCTGTAGGTTTGGACAGATGTATGACATGTACCTAGCATCACGGGATCCCACAGAGTAGTTTTACTGCCCTGAACATCCTCTGTGCTCCCCCTACTCGCCCCTCCCCTGACATTACTGTTTCCATAGTTTTGCCTTTTCCAGGATTTCATGTAGTTGGAATTACACAGCCCGTAGCCTTTTCAGATTGGCTTCTTTCACTTAGTAATATGCATTTAAGTTTCTTCCAGGTCTTTTCATGGGTAGATAGCTCATTTCTTTTCAACAGTGAGTAATAGTCCATTGTCTTGATGAACCACAGTTTATTAAGCCGTTCGCCAACTGAAGGGCATCTTGGTTGCCTCCCAATTTTGGCAGTTATGGACAAAGCTGCTATAAACATCCATGTGCAGGCTTTGTGGGAACACAAATTTTTAATTCCTTTGCGTAAATACCAGGGGGCACAATTGTTGATCCATAGGGTAAGGTCACGGACAGTCTTGCAAGAAGCTGGCCCTTCTAGTAGGAGTGTAGTGGTCTCTCACTACAGCTTTAATTTGCATTTTCCTGATGACACATTATGTGGAGCATCTTGTAGCGAGCTTACCTTCCATCTGTGTGTCTTCTTGGTGAGGTGCCTGTTCAGGTCTTTGGCCCATTTTTAAATTGGGTTATCTGTCTTCTTACTATTGAGTTTTAAGAGTTCTTTGTATATTTTGGATAACAGTTCTTTATCAGATGAATCTTTTGCAAATGTTTTCTCCCAGTTCTGTGGCTCGTTTTGTCATTCTCTGGACATTGTATTTCACAGAGCAGGCATTTTAAATCTTGACGAAGTCCAGCTATCAGTTCCTTTTTACCGTGGACCACACTTTGCTGTTGTATCTGAAAAAGCATCACCATACCCAAGGTCATCTAGGTTTTCTCCTCTGTTATCTTCTAGGAGTTTTATTGTTTTACATTTAGGCCTGTGGTCCATTTTGAATTAATTTTTGTGAAGGTGTAAGGTCTGAGTCTAGATTAATTTTTTTGCATATGGATGTCCAGTTTTTCCAGCACCGTTTGATGAAAAGACTATCTTTGCTCCATTGCTTTCTTTTTGCTCTTTTGTCAAAGTTGACACAACAGTTGACTGTCTTAATGGGGGTCTATTTCTGGGCTCTGCATCCCATTCCACTGGCCTCTGCATCTGTTCTTTCACCAGTGCCACATGGCTGTGATCACCGTAGTTTTGTAGTAAGTTCTGACGTTAGACAGTGTCATTCCTCCAGCTTTGTTCTCCTTCAGTACTGTGTTGCTTATCCTGGGTCTTTTTCACCTTCACTGCCACTGTAGAATCAGGTTGTCAGTATCCAGAAAATAACTTACTGAACCATTGCAATTCAGGCTGCGCGGCTGCTGTGATGCCTCACAGCCCTGATGGAGTCAAGGAAAGTTTGGATATATCCCTTTTTCTGGCTTTTTCTATTGTTAGGGTGGGGACGACTCTCTCTACAGTTTTCTGTGTGCTACACAAAGTATGAAATCTCTATGTACATATTTTTAAGAAGGGAGTAATCACACTGTGTTTGTATTCTGATTTAAAGAGAAAGCAGAGAGGGAGGAGTAACCCAGGTGGACAGAGTTGGGAGGATCTGGGAGGATCCAGGGACCAGGTGGGATGAGCTCTAGTTTCAGGCAGGGATGCTGACCTCAGGCCAATGCACCTGCAGTAAAAGACAGGATGCAAGTGTGAGATCACAGATGCTGGTAGACAGCTACACTGGTGGGCATGTGGTCTCTTCTGATTGCATTATCTCAGAGAAATATGAAAAAAGCCCATTGGTTACAACAGAAAAAAAGTGGAGTTACCTGAAGCAACCCAAGAAGGAAGCTCATGGAAGAGGCATGGTCAGGAGAGAAAAGAACCAGCAAGGTCCCCAAAGGCTAAAGTAAGCTCACAGCTGAACGTCCTCCACCCAGGGTTTCCATGTTGGTCTCATAACTTGGTACCAAAAGTCAGACATCCTGTCTGGTTAGCGCCATGGGAATGTGTGTCTTCAGGCAACAGGCTTCCTGCTTTCTCCATCCCCCGAGTCCTCCCTGCTTTATGTCAACTCTAGTTTTGACTCTCAAAGATGAGACACAGAGGTTTCTTGCACCCAGATGCATCTTAACATCGAGTTTCATCTTCTCCCCTGTGAGACTCACAGGATAGTCTTAGGAGAGGTCTGGAAAGTCAGTATTCTCCTGGGTACATTCATATCTCGTTCTGCTTCTACTAGAAATAACTTCAATTTGAAGTAGATTATTCACTTTCACAACCCTGCAATTTTTGCCTTTAAGCTAACAGTCCTCGGGGCATGAAGAAATGTTGAACTTAATGGTTACGTCAAGGACCTTGGTAAACATAGAGTGAAGAATGATTTCATTAAAGTCTGTTAATATGAAGGCTTCACAAGGAGTTCCCCATTAGTACTTGTCTTTTGCCTTTGGGTTACTCTGCTTTCTTTCCGTTCAGTTTGTTTCAAATTCATTTCTACAGTTCGTAATAATGAGTAAGTAGCTAAATGGATCAGCAAAATGTAAACTGTGGTACATGTGAATTAAAGTGAAAAGGAGGAGACGGCCAAGCAGACTTTAGAAGATGGGATCCCCTGTGAGAAGAAGGAGGGCTGTAATTTGACCGGACGCGAATATTCAGGGGTGTTGGTAACATTCCATGTCTGACAGTGTAGACAGAGGAGAGGCAATTTCCTTGTTTGTTAACTGAGCGGGTTTACCTGGTAGCGTGTGTACACTGTATGGGTGTGTCAGATGCAGCTGTAAGAGGATAAGCCTGGCCATGCTGTGGAAATGACAGATAATTTCATTACACACGTATTTTATTCGGAGCACACAGGTGTTCAATAAACGTGTGGAAGTGATTAATAGAATTTCGGAGTCTTGGCTTTTATTGTGACCATGAACTTTTAAGATCTGGATGATTAATGTCATTTTCATAACAATTAAATTATCTCCTTTGGTTAACTTGAGGGTATTTTTCCTCGGTGTTTGTCTGCTATATACTTGTAATTAGCATATGACAGTCCGGACCTCAAATACCCGGAACAGTGCAAAAAGGAAACTGTGTCTCATGCGTTTGAGCTGTTAGTTGAGAACATTAATTAGCTTAAAACAAAGGCACATGAAACAATTGATCAGCTCACCTCTTGCCTCGGTCAGTCAATCGTTCATTTCAAAGGTCTCTGTACTGGCAGCGGAGACGGCTCTGGGCTCCGGAGAGTCAGGAAGCCACAGGAGGGGACACGGGCGTCCACAGGCTCTGCCCACGTGGGTCCTGTTTCACAGGCAGAAACTCACACGGGCCGTCAGAAGAGGGCACCGTGCGGTATTTCTATTAGAAAGATGGTTCTAATTTCTCTGACTTTGTGACATTTTGTCACTATTCCCAAAAGCAGTATTGTTATAAATTAGAAACTAAAGGGACACCATCTGATCCAGGTCACTGTTTTCACTGACTCACCAAAGTCCCAGCAGATTTCAGAGCTGGTCACGCCCAGAGGCAGGAAAGAAGCAAACTTCCTGGATGTGGTGTCCATCCCGTGCAGTAACCCACAACTTGTGCCTGTGTCCCCTCTGCTTTCATGCATGTCTGTTACGTGTGTTGGATGTAAATCATACATTCATATCATTTTCTTTGAAATAGCCGGGCTGCAAGAGCACTGAGAACTACGGCTGGACCTGAAATTCCTCACGAGGGACATAATGACAATGGTTATTTGTGATCCTTCCCCAAGTTTGATATTCATGGAGCCTTTTTATGTACTTATATGCACGGCAACGAGGCATGATTTAGTAAAAATTGAGTCATAAGCATTTTTCCATCTTGTCTTACAAACTTATAATTAAAACTCTTAATGGCTGCACATCCATGTGATGGTTGCACCAGTGACATTTCAGTGGGAATCCTCATCTGCGTGGTTGTTTACATTCTTACTAATTATTTCCTTTCGTTAAGACCTCATAGGATGACAGTTCAAAACTCATCAACATTTTCCCTCCCTTTTGCACATAATGCCAAACTCAAAATGTTATGTTGGATGGGAGCACAGATGCAGAGAAAGCTGACAATATAAACGAATGGCTGCTCTCCAGTAAGGGAGGGAACTCGTGCACGGTCGCCTCTTCTGGATAATCGTGCATTTGTTTACGGACAGCACACACAAACCTCAAATTGTCCAGAACGTCTAACCTTCTCGCGCCCCTGCCACTCCGCGCTCTAAGCTCGGAAAGCTGCCGCTTCTTAGGAGTCACTTTTCTGTCTCAGGCCTTCGGAAACGCTTCCTCTTTCCTCTGCCTGGAGCGTTTGTTTTCTTCTCGCTGCTTCACGTTCACACGCGTCGCAGTCCCTGCTCCCTCTGGGAACTGCCCTGGTGACCCAGCTTCCACCTAGTTCCTCTTTGCTCTCCTGACCTCTGCCCCTTGGCAGGCTCACGGAGACCCCAACCTCCTTGGTGACGTGCTCCCTGCCGTGTGTCACTGGAACACGGTGGGTCCTTGTGGATGCGCACGGGGCCAGCGTCCCCTCAGTGTGGCCAGACAAATGACCCCACAGGAGTCGTGCCGTCCCGTCCACTCGAAAAGGCTCCGTGGTCCTGGGGAGAAGCACAGGGAGAGCCCTGCCCCCTTCCCCGTCCCCTCACTGAACCCTTCGACTGCAGGCTGGCTGCAAACTCAGAGCGGTGAGGGTAGAGGGATGGGTCTTCGCCCGTGACACAGGGACGTGCAGACGCTTTGGGGGAGGGTCCCAGCGGCGTAGGGGGTGGAGGCAGAGCCTCCCCAGCCAGGGCTCTAGGGGCTCCTATTCTGTAGCCGTGAAGGCTTCAAACATAAAGCGTTTTGGTGCTTTCTGAGCTGTCGTCTTTCTCTCATCTGTCCTCCACCCGGACCTGCAGCTCTGGCCCTTGCCCTCCGTCTGGGCCTCCAGCGCGCCGGCTCACCTTGAGAAGGCGGAAGGCCCGTTCTCCTCCCACACGCGGTCACTGCTAAGAGGGATCGGTGACCCCCACGGCACAGCGGCTTAGCTCCCGCAGGGCGGGCGCGCGCCTCCTCTCGCTGTCGCCTCTGGGCGCGGGTCACTTTGCTCCTGTCTGCAGTCAGCACCGTGACGCAAAGCGTGTCTGAACTGCTACCCGGCACCTGGAAGTCTCACGCGGGCTCAGTGGCACCCCGGGCTCCAGGTGGGTGACAGGTAGCGGGCTTCCCCGGGGTCTCGGAGACCCCGCGGCGCGCGCGCCCTGGACACGAGCGTGCCACACCTGCTCCCAGACGCGTTCCTCCTCCCGCCTCCTGTGCCGGAGGCGATGCTTCCAGACCCCCGCGCCGGGCTGCAGGGGCAGGACCGGGCGTCTTCTGGATTCCTCCCTCCTCCGCTCCGGAAACGCAGGCTCCCGGCTTCTTTCTCCCCGGTGTCTGGGCATCATTTCCTCACCCAGCGTCCCGAGCTCTGTCCTCAGGTGTGAACGGCCCTGGTCTCGAAACAGCTCCTGCGGCCTTGCTTCCTGCGCCTCTAACCGGGAACGCGCACTCCTCCTAAGAAGAGCTGGCTCCGCCGCGACCCTGCGCCCGGCTCACAAGCGCAGCGCCTCCCCGGCCCCACCGCGGGGCCTGTCGCCGGCCCGGCTTCTCCTCCGCGAGGCCAGCGGCGGGGCCGCTGCTGAGAGCCGTCGGTCCGGCGAGCGGGGCCGCGGTCCTCGGAGCGTCTGGGGATGTTCCGAAGATCCACTCCAGCTCGCGTGGAGGGCCCTGGGTCTGACCTTGAAGATCTGGACCCTGGTTTCGCTCACGAATGGCTGACGTCACGGCCCCCAGCACCTTCTGTTCCCTCGGCCTTGGGGCCCTTGTCCGTTTGCTTCCGCGGAGGGCTGGCTGCGGCTTCGCTCACACCTGCCCAGGGCTCCCTGGGCACCAGGAGCCCCTCTGCTGGGCTGACAGACAAGCAGGCTCGCTGTCCGGAGCCTTGCGGGCCCAACTTCGCCCACCGTCACCCAGACAGACGGCTGAGGGCCGCAGCCCGTGAAAAGACGTCGATGGGTCTGTGAATGTCACCACATGGCTCTTTCACTTTTTACTTACAGGCCAACTTCCAGAGACACACGTGCCTGTGGGCGGGACAGGACACACGTGCCCGTGGGCGGGACAGGACACACGTCTCAGTGTGAAAAGCACAGCGTTTCAGACCTGCTCCCTCCAGCCGGCCCCGGCTCGTTCCTCCCCCCAGGAAGAGTCCGCCCTGAAGTTGGAGGTCGGGGGCTTTGCCATAGTTTAGAGGAAAGATCACCACGCGTCTGAGGTCTAATCTGAACACAGTTTAGGAATAAGCTGTGTTTTCTGCTAAAACTCCTTCCTGGAATCATCTGCCTACGTTAAAGCCAATGAACAGACAGCACAGAACGATCAAAACAAACCAGTTTGCTCTTCCGGGGTCCCAGTAAGCCTCCTGTTCGCTGTGATTCTTACGTAATCAGACCCGATTTCATGCGGCCTCCACGCCGGGGTTGACTTCATCACGACGCGCCCTCCTGCCCTCCCCACCGCCCTCCAACCGGTCCCCTCGACAGGGACGACAATAGCACAGCAAGTGCTTATGATTCTGTTTTCTAATCCATCGGCATCATACCATTGACTGCAAAACAAAGAGCAGTCCTAGATATACGTTTTTTTTTTCAATCGGATCTAAATGTAACTAAACGGAAAAGAAAGAGAGAGAAGAAATTGGATTTAATGTTGTTATTTCTGCCAGCCTGAGCCCAAGTGAGTTTGTAAACATCTGGGGCTCCTGACGGCTCAAAACACTCTCCCGTGTGGTGTGTCCTGTTGCTTGTCTTTCTTTCAACCTGCTGTGCGCTTTCACGCGAGTCCTCGCGAAGGAGAACGTGACCGCTCTGGTGTCCTTGAGTGGTTTCCCCTTCCTGAGCCATCGGACACGGCTGCATCTGAAAATCCAATCCCTACCTTACACGCTTTCTAATGTTCCTGAGACGCCCTCTGTCAGAATCACAGGTAACTTGCATCTGCCTCGCCTCTTATTTTCGAGCAAACACACCAGCTTCCCAAGGTCGGGGGTGTCATTTGTGATCGGGGGCTCTTTCTGATCTACAGACGCAGCCCTGTGATAACGTCGACTCCCTGGGGGCTTGCAGTGGTCTGTCCTTTGGACGCTGGGGTGTGCTTTCCCGCACAGCTGCGGCCCCATATGTACAATCATTACGGGAGAGCATTGCATGGGGAAATTAAGCCTCGATGTCTTCCCACCCCTTCCGTTCCCTAGAGGGATCCACTGGTTAACACCTTCCCAGCAGTTTCAGGGCAGGCACCACGTTTATCAATAACGGTAAAATCCTCAAATAAACCATCACTACAGTTAGTGCCTGCTCCCTGCATTCCAGACACTTCTAAAATGTCCACAGTTCATCTCGTCTAATGCTCACAGCGCCCTATGAGGCAGCTGTGACTCTGCTTCCACTTTCTCTGTGAGGAAACTGAGGCACAAAAGGAGATGTCTCAATGTCTCACTGGTGCACGTGGCCCAGAGGCAGTTCCACCCCATCCCTGCTCTGGGCCACGGACAGAGTCGGGGCAGAAGCAGATGGTGCTTGTAGATCCTCCCCCGGCCCTGGCAGCCCCGGGCAGGTGTCCCGTGCCCACAACCACTGGCCCTGCGGTCTGGCGGGTGTGGCTTGGGGACCCCGAGCAGCTGGGGTGCACCGCGGACGCTCCCATGAGCAGGCGACGATCCCACCCCACGCTTCTCACGGCTATGCAGGCTTTTCCAGGCGCAGCTCCAGTGAAAATACCTGAATTGACTAAGAAAGCCTTGAACAGGTCGAGTTTAACATGAATTAGTAAAGAGCAGTGTGCCAGTCGGCAGAAGGAAGGTTTGAAATAGTAATCACATTCAGTTTCAGAAAAACGAAGACAGAATTTTTGCACCTCGAGGCAATGACCTGAAAACTTCACACCTGCTCTGTCTTGACCACACACACACAGGCTTTTATATCCACCTGCACACCTGCCTGATACACACACAGATGCACGTGTGTGTGTGTGTGTGTGTGTGTGTCACAGGACCAGAAAAGTGAACGGATCAAAACCAACTGTAATGAACAAGGTGTGCAACCGCCTCCTGTCCCAGGAGCCTGAGGTCAGCTCCTTTGCCCACCCCCCATCCCTGCGGCCGCACCTCTGACATCTGTCACCACAGCGTATAGTTCTTGAACATTATAAGGACCGCCTGCCAGTGAAAGTCTACTCAGGAGACAGAAACCAGGCAAGTCATTTTCAGACAATTTAAAACAAAAACGGTTTAGCCAAGCACTGGAGACTTTTGAAAAGGTCACAAGACCACCCCAGGCGTTAGGTAGCGATTGGGGGCGGGGAGGGTCGAGAGCTGGTCTGCGGTGGCAGAGCAAGGGAGGCGGGCCGGGAGCCGGGTCCACCCACCTGAGGCCCACACTGCTCGGGGCCCCTTCAGTGGACAGCCCCGGGGCGCGTGCAGACGGCAGGCGCATGCGTGGCGTGTGTGCTCGCCCAGGCGTGCACACGCAGCTCGATTGATTTCTGCGTTAATCTGCAGACACACTAAAATAAACGCGGTGCGTCTGGTGCGCCGCGATCCATCCAGCAGTTCCCCGGGCTCCTCTGTGAGTTCTTTCTCCGGCAGGAAGACCCGTCTCTCCGGTTTATATAGTACGTGTCCTCATTCGGTGGACTCAGATTCAAAGGCGCAGTGGTTCCAGAGCCGCTAGCGTACCCTCTGCGAAGCAGGCTCACCGACCAGAAGGCAGTGCTGTTTGCTCCTGGCCTCGCAGAGCCTTGTTAAAAGTCGGTTCTCCAGAGTTACTCGGGTTGGAACCTCTCCCTCCTTCAGTGAGGTGTGTCACCACCTGTGACTCGGTTACGTTCACTGTCCGGCTGTGCGTTCCATCCTGGGAGCCCAGCATATTGGCTGATTTTTTCTAAATTTGTGTACATGAAAATTCACTTTGTGGTGTTTGGTTACGTGCTGAGGGTCACATATGCACCACCAGAGCCCCTTGTGCAGAAGTTCTACCATCAGAAGTGATCCTGCAGTCTGCCCGGTCCAGCCCAGCCTCGCCCGCCCCCGCCCCTGACAACCAGGGATCTCTTTCCCTCCCTGGTCCCTTTGCGTTTCTCAGGGCACCATCTATCCGCACAATCTGTAGCCTCTGGACTGGCTTCTCTCACTTAGCAAAATGCAATTACAGTTTGTGCATGCTGTGTCTGATATTTGCTTATCACCTTTTTGTTGTTAGGTAGTAATCCGTTATACGGACGTACCGAGTTGTTTATCCGTTCTCCTCTTAAAGACCATACAGGTTGTTTCCAGACGTTTACTATAAGTGAATTATACCTAGAGGCCCTACAAACCTTCCTGCACAGAATTTTACAGGAACATGACATCCTAGAAGTCAGATGCCCGTGGTGTCACAAAGGGAACGTCAGGGTATTGATAGACCCTGTGACCTGGAGCCCATGGGCGATTCCTCCCAGGTGGTGGTGTTCAACAGGGGCGGGAAAGCACCGCAGGCCTCCGGGCGCCGCAGGCAGGGCTGGCCCGAGCTTGGCAATGTCGGACGCCTGACAGCCATTGAAGAGGAATTCCTGAGCCGTGTCCCCACTTACAAGGATTCACAGCCATGTCACCTTTCCTTCCAGGTGACAGCAGCTGACGTGAATTCTAAGTCGAATTGGGTGTGTTGGAGGCCGCCCAGGTGGACGGGACCGCAGGGGATGGTGTGTGGTGACTCACACGCTCCCTGCATGTTACTCTCGACTTTCTCGGAGTGATTTGAGCTGACGGCCGTTGTTTACAAGGACACGTGTATGCGAGTATTCAAGGACACAAAGCTTGGAACATGGCCTCAAGCCACACACCATAAATTTGCACGTGATCTGCCTGAAAAAAATTACAGCTGAAATAAAGCTGGCTGTCATTCCACCAAATCTACATGTTTTTTATGGTATTTTTAGAAAATATTTTAAATGTCTATACTGCTGATTTTTCAGCTTTGGTAGTGGCTTCCTTATTTCACATCTGTACGGTAAGAGTGTTTTCAATTCTTAGAAATAACTGAAGTCTCTTAGGAGTAGAATTTCATATTTTTGCCGAGAGGCACGGTGGGGTTTCCCTTGTCACAGGGGGCAGTGAGTGTCACACTGTCCACGGAGCGACCACCTTGCACCACATGAGCTTCTCGTTGTTTCTGCTTGAGCTCATTGACCCCTGAATAAACCTCTGAGGTAGTGCTATTATTATTCCATTTATAAATATGGAAATGAAGGCTTGGAGAGGTCACAGGAGCTGCATAAATTAAGAAGCTCCTAGATGGCGGAGCCAGGACCGAACCAGTCAGTCTGATTTCTAAGCCTTACTTCTAGCCACATACCATGGCCATAGTTTGGAGGAGTCAATAATTCCTTGTTGTTGTTGTTGTTTTTAACATCTTTATTGGAGTATAATTGCTTTACAATGGTGTGTTAGTTTCTGCTGTATAACAAAGTGAATCAGCTATACATATACGTACATCCCCATATCTCCTCCCTCTTGCGTCTCCCTCCCACCCTCCCTACCCCACCCCTCTAGGTGGTCACAAAGCACCTAGCCGATCTCCCTGTGCTATGCGGCTGCTTCCCACTAGCTATCTATTTTACGTTTGGTAGTGTGTATATGTCCATGCCTCTCTCTCGCTTTGTCACAGCTTACCCTTCCCCTTCCCCGTGCCCTCAAGTCCATTTAATTCATTGTTAAATGAATGAAACCTTTGAAGTATTATGTTCTCTGACAGATGAGGAACAGGAAGTTCAAAGACTTCTAGCAAATTGCAGATAAGTGGGCAAACGCATGGCAGAGCCAGACTTGAACCCAGACTGCTCAGAAACGGACCGACGCTATCGAGATGACGGGCAGTTTCAAGCCTGCACAGTCATGCAGGCGTCACAAGCGAAGGGCGCTCTGACGAGGGCGACAGAAGACAGCTTCCGCACCAGGGAGGTTTCAGCTGAGAACAAGAGCCGGGTCAGCCAAGCCAGACGTGAGTCTTTTCCAGTAGAAGCTGAGACAGTAAAGTGGGGCTTTTGCCGCTGATATGACTTGATATGTGCTTTGAAAAAAGAAACAAAACCTTGAGTGTTTCTAATTGCTAGCATACTGCAAATAATTTTCCAGGAGGCAGTGAAATCTCCTGGGTGCCCTGTTATTAGAACTCAGTGTTTCTCCGCAGTGTCGACTGACTAACGGCCTCGGTGTCCTGGCCTTTGCTTCCCGAGGTCCGGGGCTGGGTCCCTCCTCCCCGGCTTCGTCCTGCCAGATACTCAGGCTGGTGTTTGCTGGCAGCCACTGTGGGCATCCTGCAGCCACTTCCAGTGACTGTCAAAGTCAACCCCGGACAGCCGGCTTGGAAACGGAGGATGGACAGAGAGACGGCAAGACTGGCCCAGGTGGGCGCCTACGAGACTTCAGTTAAGACAGAAGGTGCAGGAAGTGCCTGGGGTTTTGGACGCGAGGTCCTCGCCCTTTAGACATGATGCTTTTTAAGAAATAGGCCCAAGGACACATCACACCTACTTCTGCGGAGAACTATTTATTGGGTCCCCCTAGGTGCCTAGAAATGCGCTTTTCCTTGGGCTTATAAAGATGAAGAAATCACGACAGGAGGCGTGCTTGAATATAACCGTATTGTAACTGTGCTTGAGTTCAGTGCAGAGCCCGCCAATCCTGACGTTTCTGAAGGGAAGCCGCCCAGGGGCACAGCCTGCACACCCGCGCTGCCCACACACGCTTCCACGCCCTCTGAGTGAGGGGAACAGAAGGTGGGGACACCGGAGCCCGGGCTCTGGGGACCAAGGGAGGAGGTGAGAGACCCCGTGCATCCGTCTGTCGGCCTCTCGTGACACACTCGCTGATGGAGCGCGCGGTCCACGCTCCCAGAGGGAGGGCGGGTGATGCGGCTCGAGCAGCCCCTGACCTGGGCCGCGGGCGCCTCACCAGCCGACGCAGATGGTGGCAAAAGTGCAGGGAGCACCGTGAACAGGGGACGGGCCTAGAGGCCTGGACGGGGTGCAGCGGAGGTCGAGGGCAAAACTGAGGTCCAGACTGAAAAACAAAAACGCCAGGCCCAGTGGGAGATTCTCTAGATGTTCGAGAGAGAGAGCAGGGCGCTGGCAGGGCAGCGGCCCCCGGCCCCCCGCCGCCCTTCTCCACCGCCTCTGATCTCAGACCCCAGGACCGTTCCTGGCGGGCGGGGAGGCCTCAGGGTCTCTCTGTGGAGTGGCCACCCCCCTCCACCCCTGCCTTGCAGGCCATCCGACCCTCTGGGGGGAGAGCTCCAGGGCTGGCTGGTGTCTGCTTCCCCACCGGAAACATCGTGACACCGCCCAGGACTCGGCGTGAGCGGCAGCCTTCAAAGCAGATGCGAAACCCCAAGGACCTCGATGCCCCCTGCGTCACTGTGTGGGAACGGCCCGTGGAGCACAGACCCCGGGGGACAGGTCACACTCCCTCCACGAGGGGCCCCTCTCGCCCGTGTCTCTGTCTCACTAATGTGTGGATTTCAGCTGGGCCTGATCCCGAGTAAGAGGCCGTGCCCCACTTTATCAGTGCAGAGGTCAGGGCTTGGAAGTTCAAGGGGGCGGGGCAGGGTCTGGTCCCCAAACGCCCCACCGCATCTCGGTCACCCGAGTCCTGCGGACGGGCGCCCTCGTCTCCGCAGCCGGACGCGCTCTAGTCAGAGGGCGGTGTCCGTACGCAACGGGCAGGTGCGCGCAGAGGCACACCGTCATGTCCCCTGTGTCTGTAAGGGTCTGAGCTATAGACGGAATAAAATAAAACTGAATCCCCTGCGTCACAGGTCAGGTGCCGTGTTCATTTCTGAACAAATCAACACAAACGTAGTGACTCAAAACACCAGAAGGGCAGGCTCTTGGGGTCTGGCGTGCAGGCTGACGGGTGGCGCTAGCCAGCTGAGCCCCTCTGGAGGCCCTCGGGGGTCCTTGCTGTGGCTGCGTCTCCCCACGCCCCTCCTCGGTCCGAGTGTGACCTCTCCCTGCCTTCACAGGGAGGCACGCGGCACTTAGGGGCCCAAAGAAAATCTCCCAAGGTGGTGCAACAGAAATTTTTCCACAGATGCTGACAGCAGTTATCGTACTGTACATACTACACACTATATTTTAAAGGTAATCCCAGACTAGAAAATCACTTTAAAGTATAAAAAATTCAAAGCAGTGTATGGTAACATCCAACTTAAACTGAGACCCAGAGTTTCAGGTCGGAGAGAAGGCCCCCAGTGACACGGAGTGACGGAGAAGCGGGTGGATTCCGTCCTGGACAGTCAGTCCACGGGGGCGAGCTTGTTTTTATGACAATGTTCTGTGAGACACTTCAGCTCAGTTCCAGCCATCGGCTAAACGCAAACATCCCCTAATTAAATACTCTCTGTAATATTTCCCATCTATGTAGCAGTGGCACATTTATAGAACTGGTATATTTGTTGCATAAGGAAACTGGTCCCTAATTAATGAACATGCGATAGTAAAAGAAACAAGTTAATTCCATTAAGTGTGTCATTAGCGTGCTCTACACGAACTATAGGGGATTAATAATTTTCTTGTCTCCCTGCTTCCTAAGAAAGCTCTGCTGTGTTGACGAAGAATCACTAACCCTTAAATCCTCTCGCTATTTTTTCTTGGGAGCCCGTGGATTTCTATTCACTCCTAGAGTCTTGAGGTCTGGCCACGGCACACCTTCAGGCCACAGACGAACTAAAGCAGGTGTGAGGACCCAGCTGCTCTGGACTCTGCCCCGGGATGCTCCGTGGCCTGACTCCACCCACCCTCCTTCTGTCCTGGTCCTTCCGCAGGGTTTCTCCCCAGTAAACCCCCTCACTCCAAACCTGTGACAGCTGGTTTCAGGGGTGTGCAGACAGGTCACGCCCCCCGGGCCTGGGGGCAGGTGGTGTGCACGCCGTCCCAGGGCTACGACCCTCCCTCACACAGGATGCTGTGAGCGGGGGGCAGCATCCTACATGCAGGATTTAATAGAACATGTTTACTATATTATGATTCAATGATAATCTAAAACATGTGAAAATAAAACTCACTGAAGGAAGAAAGCCACAATCATCACACCCTGGAGAACGTCTGATGGAGTTGCCCTAAACCTGACCACTCCTCCCGAAGACCCCACTTGGCTCTGAACCAGCTTTATGAGGAGTGAATGGTAACGAGCTGACAAAGCAGTTCTGCTTTGTGACGTGGTAAGGATACGCACTCCAACAAGATTTTTAAAGTAACACCTAAATAAGTAATTGGCCGTAGGAGAAACTTATATTCCTTTCACGTAAACATAACTGACACAATTTCGAGGAAGTGGGGGTCCTTCCGGATGCCTGTTGTCTAAAGTGGCCAGAATCGTCTTCATCTGAATATCAGATCAGCAGCTCCCATAGAACCAAGGAGGGAAAGCCCCTCCCCGACGGCTTAGGAAATAGAGGCAGCCTTAGTTTTTAGAATAAGTAGGGCTGTTCCCGTGTCCTAGGTATGTTTTGGAAGATGTTTATTGACCAGCACACCGCTGTTCTGATGAGATGCTCACAAGCGTGTCAGCCCCACTCTCTAGGAAATCATTCCCTAAACACGTAGCGAAAGTGTCAAGAGAACCAAGGAGGGAAGAATTGCATAATACAAGATACCTGTGTGTGCAGAACATTAAAATCCCTGCCACGACCGAGAATTCTTATTTGAATTTCTCACTTTTGATGGGGTGTCAGAAACCCAAGGCCAGGTAGGGAAACTGAGGAGTCGGATTCAGTGGCGTCCAGCATGTGGAGGGTGGCAGGCCAGAGCGCCTGCGTCACAGGTGATGTCCTGCTGCTACCTGGTGCAGCCCTTTATGGGTTAAACCTTAGGGTCACCGCACAGCAATTAATGGTGTGATGACGTGGCCACTGTGGGCTTTCTTCTCGGTGTTATGAAAATATCTAGAAACACGAGATATCCACAGGTGTGCCGGCATCTCTGGCCTCAAACCCATCCTTATCTGACATGGAACCACTCACACTGTTCAAAGTCCACATCTGACACAGAGACACTACGTTGTTTAGTTATGAAAAGGAAAGAACCACAATGGAAAAACTGAATCGCTTTGTTATGTGAAAAAAAGCAGTGCATTTTAATGATTTTTAAACTATCTTTTTTATTTCCATTTTTTTGAAATATTGAATAACCCAAAAAGCAATGATACTTTTTAAATAAAATGGCTTTAAATTTTATAATTTAAAGTTAACACCCAGGTTATGACAAAAAACAATAAGGTAGAAAATTAGTACCTTGGTTTCCCTTTATTTAAGAGTAAGTAAAGCAGACCTGCTCCGTAAGAAAGACTAACGAGAGTAATAACAGAACGGACTTGGGACCTCAGGAAAGGAGAAATCACAGCAGAAAGGGCGAGTATCTGGGCGTATACGATGGGCTGCTTTCCTTCTTTTGAGTATTTTAAATTGTGCTTGAGAGTTGAAAGTGCATATTATTAGATTAACGAAGGGTGTTTCCAATACGTGACCGATAAAGTCATCTATATGCTATAGATTCCCTCAGTCTGCCAGGTGAACATTTTATAGCTCTTTCTAAGAGTCTCCTGCCGTGGACACAGAGCTACTGCTGCTACTAATAATTAAGGGTAATAATAAGCTAACAAAGAGCTAGTATTTATTGAGTGCCAATTTTGTGCAGACAGTGAGCTATGCTAGATACTTTCCATAATTATCTTTTTTTTTTTTTAGATGTTGGGGGTAGGAGTTCATTTTCTATTTATTTTTGCTGTGTTGGGTCTTTGTTTTCGTGCGAGGGCTTTCTCTAGTTGCGGCGAGCGGGGGCCACTCTTCATCGCGGTGCGCGGGCCTCTCACTATTGTGGCCTCCTTGTTGCAGAGCACAGGCTCCAGACGCGCAGGCTCAGTAGTTGTGGCTCATGGGCCCAGTTGCTCCGAGGCATGTGGGATCCTCCCAGACCAGAGCTCGAATCCGTGTCCCCTGCATTAGCAGGCAGATTCTCAACCACTGCGTCACCAGGGAAGCCCCATAATTATCTTTAATTATTTCAACCACACTGATGAAAATAAGTTTTGGTTCCCATTTTACAGATCAGAAACTTGCAGTTCAGTTAAGCAAACGATTTGCCCCAGACAGTGAAGTGGAGAAGCCAAGGGAAAAATCCTTCTTGGCTTAAATAAACTGCTCTTGAAACTAGCGTGCATCCCCTTCTTGTCATTAATCTATGAGCTCAACCCTTCTTTCCTGAGCCTCAGATCCATCCCTGAGACAGCTGGTGAGATACATGGAGCACGGAGGACAGGCAGGGTCCTCGTGTTACAAACGCCACAACAAGTTCGAGAGAGAACCTCGTGGGGATCTGGAAGGATCATCTTCTGTGTTTGGGGGTGAAAGCAATTGTATTCATGAAATCCCCAGAAGACTCTACCTATCCCTAACTTGGTGTCTACGTCTACCATTTAATAAAGCAACAATATTCTCTTCTCCAAGTGGTACACGAGTCTCAGGTCTTTGGGGAATTTAGTTTGAAGATCAGCTAGGGTTCAAGAGAGTTACTCTTGTATATTTTCCAAAATGAGGACATTTTTTCACAAGTAAGTCCAATTTGCTTTTCTCGCAAAATCTTCCATTTCGGATTATCTTAAAAGCATAAGAGCACTTAGGAAGTAAAAATATTCTCCATGCGCTTGTATACTCTGTGCTTACATCTATCATACAGATTTTATTTCATGGAGAAAGAGCCCATTCTCATTTTAGAATATTACAAAATAGAGGAAAAGAAGAAAATAAAACTCCTCCAACCCCATTAGCCAGCGGTAATCGCTGATCACACTGGGTTGAGGGTTATACTTAATTCTGCTCGGGCATTTACATATATGAGTAGTTAGTTACGATGTGATTACACTCTTCACAATGACCCGCCGGTTTTATTTATTGTACCTTCTGCCCATCGATTTCAGAAACTACTCTGAAGTCCAATGCTTAATAAGTGCCTGACACAAATCTCCCATCTGTACAGCCTTCCTGTCCTGTGTTTGCTGCCTTTGATTTTAACAACAGTACTGTGATAAAAAAAACACCAACTTTTAGCCCTGTTTCTATTTATTACTGAGGAGAACACTGTAGGTGCACACGTTTGATGGAAAGGCTGCCGAAATTTACCCCCAAATATCAGCCACTTTATGGCCCCGGGAAACCCCAGAGAATTCCAGTTTCCCTCTATCTAAGCCAACGTCTTACGAGTGTGTATGTGTGTGTGTGTTTCCCATGTGTGCCTGTTTGTTGACAAAAATGTTAGCTGTTAATTTCAATATCTCTCACTGCCAGTGAGATGGAACATTTTCTTCTCGTATTATCTGAATCTTTGGACACTCGGTCTCAGCTTTCCTCTGTGCTCGTTCCCTTCCCCGAGGAGCTGCCCTCTGCTGCTCCCATTAATTTCTTGCCATTTTACTTTTTGCTACCAGAGGTCAGAGGCCACACCTTCCTGGTGCATCCGTTACAAGTGGGAAAAGCAAACTGAATCCATGATGGTGACGGGCTAACTTCCACTTACGTCACTTAGGGGTGGGAACAGCTCAGACTTTCACATTTTATTTTGGGATCCTTAGACATTTCCTTCCTTGTTTGAACTTTATTCACTAATCACAATTTCCTGAAAATTGTGGGATATTATTAAGAGCTCATCATTTCAGCAAATGTCTCCTTAATTGGCAGGTTCCAGGGCATGTGTAATTTTAATAGCAGAACAACTTCAATCTCCTGCAGCCCCCTCAGATCTTCAGATATTCTCAACAAGGAGCTGTTGACGGCTCTTCCACACAGCGAGAGGGAATACAACATTTGGGCCATAGGCATTTTTGTTCTACATTCTTAGGTCAAGAAAATTTCTCTGTATAAACTCACCTGAAATCTAAAAAGACTGCTCTCTGGATCCCCCCCAGGTAAGGTCTAAAACCAGAATTCTGCATGGCGTGTAGACACGGGGTGGCGATGGGCAGAGCATAGAGGGGCTCCGTGCTTACTTTGCACTAAATCTCCCCTAAAACTGTCCCTGCTGGAGCAGAGCATCTGCAGATCCTTCCCACTCACCACTAGCCAGTCATAGAGAAAACACAGAAACACACATTTTAACTTCCATGAGAATAAATCAGCACTTCTAAAACTGGTTGATTTCTATTCAGAAATACTGAGTCTTCATGTAGTAACAATTTGACCTTTGCACTGATGCCTCAAAAATCAAAAGTGTCTCCAGATACTAAAGTTGTTCTCGAGAAGCAGCAGGGCTCTTTCCACTGGCAAAGCCTCACAGGTTTTGCTGGTTGAAATACTTATTGAGAGGCTTTCCAGCAGCTGGAGGTACAGTCTAACCCCTCACCTCACCCTGAATTGTACTTTCCCATCACTCTCCACACTCCCAAGACTTGTGTGTCCCCATCGGACTCCAGCACAAAGGCTCTTAATCAGTCCAGTGGTTCAATGGAATTCCAAAAACTAACGTTATTCAAATAGCTTAAGATTTCTTCCTGGTGGCTTCCAGAAAGTGGGCAAAAGTAAATGCCTACTAAACTGAACCAGCGTAGATTCCTAGAGATGCAGCCCAGCTCCCAACAGCGTCCACTGGTCTCTTCTGAACATCCCAGACTACAGTGAAGATGTGGTACATATGCACAATGGAATATTACTCAGCCATGAAAAGGAATGAAATGTTGCCATTTGCAGCAACATGGATGGACCTGGAGATTATCATATTAAGTGAAGTAAGCCAGACAAAGAAAGACAAATATTATTTGATATGATTTATATATGGAATATATATATATATATATATATATATACACACACATACACACACACACAAATAAACTTATTTCCAAAACAGAAAGAGACTCACAGACATCAGAAACAAACTTATGCTTACTAAAGGGGAAAGGGGGGGCAGGGGGAGGGATAAATTAGGAGTTTGGGATTAACATATACACACTACTGTATATAAAATAGATAAACAACAAGGACCTGCTGTAGAGCACAGGGAACTATCCTCAATATTTTGTAATAATCTATAAAGGAAAAGAACCTGAAAAAGAATATATATAGTACATATATATATATATATATATATATATATATATAACTGAATCACTTTGCTGTACAACTGAAACTAACACAATATTGTAAATCAACTATACTTCAATTAAAAAAAAAAAGCTTGAAAGGCCAGTAGTTCTGTTTGCTGTCATGTTCCGCAAAGTAAATGCGGACATTCCTGGGGCGGAGCTTCCTCCAAATCCTCCGTAGGAGTCCTGATGTATTGACTGCACACTCAACCCAATTCCCTGATCCTTATTGACTACTTTGCTGGAATCCACATGCATGGGGGTGAGAGAAATCCAACTGTCCGCACACCCACGGGGGCCAGTCCATCCTTCTCCCTCACCTGAGGGGCAGGAAGAGGCACAAAGGCCCCTGCTGTTGGCATCACAGGAGGTTCCCGTGAAAAAAGGCCTAATTTGCATTATGAACACACGTTTGGGGGATATTTTCATCAGCTTCGGCATCAAGATTTCTGAAATAAGGAGCCACATGCCATCAACTTGATTTAGGCTTAAATTTAAACAGCTTCCATGCTTATAAAGATGAGAATGTGGGATAATGTTGTATTTTAAATAATAATTAGGGCTTTCTTATAAAAGAATTTTAAAAACTGCTTGAAGGAGTTTCAAAGCCTGCTTAATTTTAGGCTGTCTCAGAAACAGAGACAATTTTCATAATTTTGTTTTCAAGAGTATAGAGCTGTCATTCTTCCGGGCACCTCAAGAAAGCAGTTTTCTTTAAAAGGTTACAGAACCTTTTTTCCTTCTATCACATTTCTCTTCAAAAAGTATCTAGCTTCAAAGAACATAAATATTTTATGTGTGCTTTTAAAATTGTCTATTTTTAATATTAGGAACTGAGATATTTTGGTTTCATTGTAGACAGCATCTGCTGGATATATACACACATCCAGCAGGTGTATATATATGTGTACATTTGATAGGTAGATGGATAGATACACAGTTGGTTTAAAAAGTCTCGTTTGGGGATGACGGTGCTTATATGATTCACATGGTAACTGCAATTGCCCCAGAAATCCACCGTGTGTCTAAAAGAACGTGAAACAACATATTTTAATCGCTTTTCTGTTCTCTCAGGACCATGCCAACAAGATGTGGTTACATAGGTCTTTTAGATGACCAGGCAAGTGACAGCAGAGAAAACCAAATTAGGAGACAAAACCCACCAGCCTATAGGATTTAAGTTAATCGTGCACATGGTTTTATTATTAATTAGCCACCAGCTCTGGTTTAAGCAAAATACCATGACTGTGGGTGGAAATCAGAGGAACATAGTCACATAACCTATCTGTAACCAAGTAACCACCCTGCCTTTCAGTAACTCCATGACAGTCAACAGAATCCTTCATTCTGTGTGTTCTGCAAGCAAACGTTGCCTCAGAGAAGGGAAATACTGCAGACTCCGTCAAAAGGCATTAAAGTCTAATCAGAAGTGAAACATAGTAAAGGACAGAAAATGAGTGGTCCTGGCCACATGGGGAGTGACCTTAGGCTTTCTATGACCCCAGGTGAAGTCGGGAGCAATTACACCTCAGGAGGATGGAAGGACCATTTATGACAAGAGGACCCGCAGCTCAGGAGGAATTGATGTTAACGGGACTTGATCAGGTCCTGAAAATGAACGGGGCCAAGATGAAAGAACCCAACTTCAGAGGGATGTGAAGGAGGGAGGACGGAGAGAGAAAAGGCACCTGCGATGCGCCTCGGTCTGAGATGACGACTGGGCCATGCATGACTCAGCACAGCCGTGCATCTTAACACTTTTAAAGTCACATTCTTAAAGTTTGTTTTTAATAAAAAGGTCATACAGGGCCTCCCTGCTGGCGCAGTGGTTGAGAGTCCGCCTGCCGATGCAGGGGACACGGGTTCGTGCCCCGGTCCGGGAAGGTCCCACATGCAGCAGAGCAGCTGGGCCCGTGAGCCATGGCCGCTGAGCCTGCGCGTCCGGAGTCTGTGCTCCGCAACGGGAGAGGCCACAGCAGTGAGAGGCCCGTGTACCGAAAAAAAAAAAAAAAAAAAAAATTAACTCAAAATGGATCATACACGTAAACGTAAAATGCAGAACTCTAAGACTCCTATAAAATAACATAGGAGAAAACCCAGATGACCTTGGGTATGAGGGTGTCTTTTTAGATACAACATCAAAAGGATGATTCATGAAAGAAAAAAAAGATAAATTTGACTTAATTAAATTAAAAACTTCTGCCCTGCAAAAGACACTGTTAAGAGAAAGAAAAGGTAAGCCACAGTCTTGGAGAAACTATTTGCAACAGACATCTGATAAAGAATTGTTATCTAAAATATATAAAGAGCTCTTAAAATTCAACAAAAAGAAAATTTATAATTGGGTTGTTTGTTCCACATTATATGTCATCAGGGAAATGCAAATTAAAACAAGAGACCACTATACACTTATTAAAGCAAATAAAATCCGAAACACTGACAACACCACATGCTGGTGAGGACAGAGCAGCGGGAATTCTCACTTGTTGCTGGTGGGATGCAGAATTGTACAGTCACTTTGGAAGATCATTCTGACAGTAAGAGTAAACACTCTGACCCTATGATCCAGGAATCACGCTCCTTGGTATTTATATAAAAGGAGTTAAAAATTTTATGTCCATACTGAAACCTGCACACAGGTGTCTATAGCAGTTTTTGATAATTAGCAAAACTTGGAGGCTTGACCAAGATGCCCTTCAGGAGGTAAATAGATTAAAAAAACTGTGGTTCATTCAAACAGTGGATTACCATTCAGCTCTAAAAAGAGATGAGTTCTCAAGCCATGAAAAGACATGCAGGAAGCAAAAGTGCATATTACTATGCGAAAGAAGCCAATCTGAAAAGGCTACACCCTGTAGGATTCCAAGTATGCGACATTCTGGAAAAGGCAAAACTATGAAGACAGGGAAAAGGTCTGTGGCTGCCAAGGGGTTGGGGAAGGGAGGGGTGACTAGATGGAGCGCAGAGGATTTTTAGGGCAGTGAAAATGCTCTGTGTGATATTACAGTGGCGGATACATGTCAGTATACATTTGTCTAAACCCACAGAATGTACAGCACCGAGGGTGAACCCTGCTGTAAACTATGGACTTCAGTTCACAGTAATGTCAGTATCGATTCATCAGTTGTAACAATGCACCATAGTCAGGCAAGATGTTAATAACAGGGGAAACCGAACGTCTATGCGCGTGCAGGGTATGTGGGGACTTTCTGTACCTTCCCCTCTCTATCTCTACGAACAACCTTACCTCACTCTGAAAAATAAAGCCTATTAATACGAAATAAAACGAAACAGAAAAAAGAAGCGTATCGAGCACAGACCTATGTACTCAGCTTATATCTAAAAACATTGCCCAGTGAATATTTTTAATTTACCCTGTAAGCGGACCAAACACACCCATGGACCAGATTCAGGTTCAACATCAGCTGTGAGGCATCTGCGCGTCAGGAGGCAAATTCTGCTAAGTCCTAATACGCCTCGGGAGCCACGTGTCACAAAGACTGTCCCAGCTCCAGCTGGATTTAAAGATCGTGTCTCTAACAACGCAGGTTTTCTGGAGATCCCGAGACATCTTGTAATCCCTGATTTTGTGTTTGAAGCGACCTGAGGGGGTCTCAGCGTGTGAGCAGCAAAGAGGGGAAGGGATTTCAAAGGTCACAGGTCCGATGGCAAGATGTGGGAGTGTCTGCTTACTTCTGCGCTGGGGTCCGGGGCTTGGGAGTCCTCACCGAGCTCACACCTGCACCCACTCCTCCTGGCCCCTCCTAGGGTCCCTAGGCACCCCCCAAACCCCCCCCCCGGTGCACCCACACTTCCCACCCAGTCTCGGCATTGGCTGCACCAGTGTCTGTCAGACTATCTACAGGAAGGACTATTTTAATTATTATTTCCAGTATGTCATGGGCCAATACACGTGTCAAAGACGCAAAAAGAAACGGCTACAAACCTGAAACTGAAAATAACAGACATACGAAATACAAACTCAGATATCTGTTGCATTTTAATACATATATAACAAACAGAACATAGAAAAAAAGAAACATTTTGTTAAAGTGTATATATTATTCAATTAAAGCTCTCATATAAGTGATTAACATCGAGAACTGTTATTCACAATCCCAAATTTCTGCTTTCACATTTTTAACTAAAAAATTACTGAAGTAGTGAGTCTCCAGTGTGGCGCCTTATAAGCTCACTTTGAAGGGAATGCGCGTATATCAATATTTAAAGCATGAACTGACGAGTGATCTTGCTTCTTGTTAATTTACCTTCTCTGGCTTGAATAGCAGCCCCACAGCAAGGGCACCGTATTTCTAACGGACTCGTGTGACTCGTTTTAATGTCCCTGTGTAGAAGCTGGTCATCGGTTATGCTACCAGGAAAAGAAGGGCAGATGTGAAGGCCGTTTCTTCAAAGTCAGGGGACTCATTTTTAATATTTATCAAAATGAAGCCGGGGTGACTGCATTTCCAAATATCCTTTTCAACCATTTCTCAGTGGCCAGTTGCAACAAATTCTCCTGTAACATCGTAATTGGTTTAATTATCTGTCAGTGAAAGACATAGATTCTATATTTTGTACACTTCAGGGTTAAAGTTGACAAACTCACCCTAAATATCGCGTGTTGTCATCTGGTCCTCCAGGCACAACCAGCACACAGCTTGTGCTACTGGCAGATCTCCTGAAGTCCCCTGCCCTGGAGGGGGTGGGAGGAGGGTCTGCGGCCCCCGGGCCTGGATGCTCCTCTCTCGTCCCTCCTCCACCCCCTGGGGACCGAGAGCACAGACACTCATCACCTGTCACGGAGAAGAGAGACAGTGGAGCCCTGGACACAGTGACTGGACAGCAGCCGTGGTTACAAGGTGCTCACGTCTGCAAGTGAAGAGTGTGAAAACAGCTGCCCTCCAAGACGGCTGGGGAAGTGGGGGGGGAGCGGGGTGTAAGGTGTTGAAAGAATATGGAAGGAAGGAGGGAGGGAGGGAAAGAGGAGGGAGGAGGGAGGGAAGGAGGGAGGGAAGGAGGGAGGGAAGGAGGGAGGGAAGGAGGGAGGGAGGAAGCTCTATTTACTGTATGAAACGACCTGAGAACCATGTCATCAAAAAATAAGGGTTTAACCTCATTTTCAGTCTGAGCCTGTGCTGGTGGCAGGTGGCCCAGGGCTGCGAGGTGTTCTGAGGGCGCAGCCCCGTGAGGGGTAGCAGGCGGGCTCCAGGCAGGGAGACCCCAAAGAAACAGAGGAACCCGCTGCCCCCGCCCCGCGCGTCCTGCCTGAGTCACGACACCAGCGGGTCCAAAAGCCTTGACCGCGGGTCTGGGGGGTCAGCACCCCCGTCTCACGCACGCCCTAGGCAGCACTCTTACGCTGTGTGCTGTGTGTTGAGGACTCAGTGATGACTCTCCTTCTGAGGGGAGGGGCTGATGGCTGCTTATTTACCAAAGCAGTTTTCTGATGCTGACGAACCAATAGCCAAGTTTGGGAGCCTTGGTTAAGTCTCTACTCAGCGCCGGAGAAACGAGAATTACTAAGAAGGACTAAAACTTGCCTGCCTTTCCTAATGGTAGCTGGCTCTGACCCTGGTATTGGTGTAATGTTTCAAATGATGGCTTTAGAGAATCAGTCCTGCATCTGGGATTCTATTCATCGCTGTCAGTTTTATTCCCAGGTTGCATGTCTGAAGTCTCCACTTCTCTTTAACACTGGGTCCCTTGGAATTCCGCTTCCTTGTGAAGATGACTACCTACAGCTTGAGGCAACTATGTCTCAAACAATAAAGACACATTTTTAAAACGAGCTTTGCTCTTAGAAATGCCCTCATTATCTCATTTCCAGAAATACAAATAATCTCCTGAGTAATTTGTGATCTCGAATCTGAAGATCATGTAGTTTGGCTGATTTTAACTACATAAATTTGGTTAAACAGAGATTTTAATTATAGTATTTTGAGAGTGTGATTGATACCTGTTAACGTTTACAGAAAGTATCTGAAAAAGGACAGTTAAGCAAAAATGCATAATGATGGGTTTTCACATAATAAACTCATTATATTAAATAGGTTAGAGTTTGCATTTAGTTTTTAATTAATTTCCTTATTCCTATAGGATAACAGAAGCCTCAATCGGAATCTCTGTACATACCTTCCCGAACCATAGAGCTCAACGCAGACAGTAAATAAAACCCGCTTAACGAGGTGGCCTTGTGACCCTCATATGGGAAATAATTATGAAGTTCGGTCGCAGATTTTATTTTGCTGCCTCTCAATCATTTAAAACTCATTATCGAGGGGGGAATATAAAATGGGCTTCAGGCACCAGTTTCCTCCTTGATGTACCCTTTGAGCATCTAGACATGTGGATGGCAGGCTCAGTGGCAGCCTGTGCGTGCTCTGAGGCTGAGGGGAGCGCTGTGCACCCAGGCCTGATCCCAGGAGACCTGGGCAGGCAGCGATCCCTTCACCCACTCAAGCCTTCGATCACATTCCTTCAATCGGTCTCCTGCCTGCACTAATTATAACTTAATCAACACCCACAAAGTACTTACTATTTACACTCGCTTCAGGCATGCTGTCTCCTATAATCTTTAAGAAAAATCTTGATCTGGTTATTATCATAAAAGAGAAAACTGCAAAACCAAAATTCACAGTCTGGAGGCTAATTTAAAGGCAGCGAACCGCAGTGGACCCAGCACCCTAACTTTCAGTTTCAGACCTCCCTCCCTCCGGGGCACAGCTGCGTTGCCCCAGGGGCCCTGCCTCGGGGGGGTCCTGGGACACCCTGTCCCCTGGGCCCAGCTCTGTTCCGTGTGCCTGTCTCCACCGGCATCTTGTGTCTTATGTGGTTCCCATTTCAGCAGAGAAAACGACTTACCGCGGGCGGCCAGGCTTAGTCGGCTGGACTGTGGAGGGGGACCCTGCAGAGGAAGACGGGTCCCAGGCAAGGAGTCCAAACCAGAGGAGTCTGGGCGGTGGGGGAGGGAATAAGCGGGAGTCTGGGGTCAGCAGATGCAAACTGTTACATCTAGGATGGATAAACAACAAGGTCCTACTGTAGAGCACAGAGAACTGTACTCGGTATCCTGTGATAAACTACGATGGAAACAAATATGAAAAAGAATGTATATGTATAACTGAATCACTTTACTGTGCAGCAGAAATTAACACAACACTGTAAATCACCAATATTTCAATAACATTGAAAACATCTCTGTGCTATTGCCAGTAACAGGTTGTAAATCTAAAACAATTATTTCTAAATTATCAATAAAAAATTCAATCTTAAAGAAAACCGAACAAAAACCAGAGGATTTTGACACATCAGAGCTCAAGGCCGCGGCTGGTCCCAGGGAACTGATGGCTCTTGGTCTCGAGGGGCCACTGATGCTGTGAGACAGGAAATGACAGCGCTTCCTGCGGGGCAGGTGGGGTCACAGGTGAGCCCTGAGAGGCCAGGTGACAGCAGGAGGAGGGTCAGGGGTTAGAGGGGAGCCAGAGGCCCGCAGGGTTGCTGGGGGTGCACTCACGGCAACCGTCCCTCCCCACCGGGGGCTTGAGGGGAGGCCGCTCTCGCCTCAAACCTTTACGTTCCTGATGTTGGGGGTTTGCAGGCAGAAGGCAGGTACAGAGGTCAACCCTGGCCCTGCCCCCAAGCAGCGGGAGACGTGGGTGCAGGTCAGGCTCCCGGGCCTGGGGAGGATGTGTTCTCCGGGCCCACGGTGCGGGATCCTTCCTGACCCAGCAAAGGGACAGGTCGCTGCAATTTCCTCAGGGCGACAGCTTTCCTCCACCTGTGCGTGCATCACGGTCATGTCCACGTGAGGTTAAATTCACGTTCCAGAAGGACAGAAGATAACGATAATAAAGTTACTGAAACGACAAGGGTTGAGCGGTCTATCCACCCCTACACTCCCGCTGTCCTGAATGGAGGAAACGCGTCTTTGTCAGACCCCGCCTGTAGCCTGCATTCAGCTGACACATGGCCCACAGTACATTTATTTAAAATAATCTGAGCGCCGTGAAGGTGGTGATTATAGCACAGTGCCCGCAGCGTCGATGACAGGCTGCTCATTTTCTGCACAGAGAAGTTACTTATTTTGGAGGAGTGTTTTTTATTCTCCTCAGAGGGAGGAAAAGGAACGTTTTGGGGACCCTGGAAACCAGATGCACCGTGTTCTGGTTCTCTTAAATAAATAATTTAACATGTGATAATAGAAGCATTCTGTTTTCAAAAATATTCCCTTGTACTTATGCCTGCAATTCACTGCCAATGTTCTCAAGGTTCCCATTTATTCATTCCCACCTCAGGGATGTGACTTGAATATAAATTATATTTAGGATAATTTGTGAGTATGCACTGTAATTTTTTTCCTTGTCGATTGGCGCTGTTGAGACACACAAAGTCGGTGCTTTCGTGTGGGGTCCGTGGGGCGGATTAAACTCGGGGGGAACCAAGGGACCACTTCCTGCCATCGCTGGGGCCACGGCTTTGCAAATGTCCAGGGGTCCTCTTCCCTGCAGACCCCGGGCTCTCAGGGCAGGGCGGCATCTCCTCAGCCTCTGGGGACAGGCGCCCTGTGTCCTGTTCCTCGGTGTCTCCCCTTCAACCTCGCGGCTTGTCCCGAGCTAAAGGTTGGGAAGCTTTAGCTCCTTCTGAGAACCTGCCTGGCCCGCTGTTTCCTGTCTTCTCCCGAATCCTGGGGGCCGGCGTCCAGGGCTCGTCCACCACGGACCCACGGTCCTCCTCACACGGCCAAGACCAGGTTTAATCTCTGCGCTACTCAATAGCCTGCTTGACTCTCACTGATTTCCGTCGCTGCTAAGATCCCACGGAATTCGCAGCCTGGCCCTCCCAGAAGGAGGGCAACTTCCGACTATGTCATATTTGGCTTCTTCCCCAGGTGCCCACCTTTCTCCCCCTGTGCATCCCCAGGGCCCAGCACAGGGTGAACCGAGAGGCCTGGAGAGGACCCGTGTCTCTGGATCTCAGCATGGACTTTGGCAAAGTCTCCAAAAGCAGCTTTACTCCCCAGAAAGGTGTATGAGCTGCCTGGAAGCACGTGGGAAAGTCTGTGGGCGGGATGGAGCGGAAGGCTGCTTCTGAGACCTGGGGTGAGAACCCAAGATTTTCACGTGTCCTGATCCGTCGTGAGGAGGAAACGGTTGCACACTTCTCAGGCCCGTCATCGAATGTGCAGCCTCGGGGACACTGGCTGTCACTCGGCTCCCCGTCCTGCTCGGGCACCTTGGGTGTGATGACAGTGACGTCGTGAGGCTTGCACCGGGAGGAAGCTGCCCTTGGCCGTGGCCCCGACACGGCCATCACTGCTGCCCTGCAGTCACCCCCCGCGGCTCCCTCCCCACGTCACTCAGTCCAGCAAGGGAGCGTCCCCGCTGGAGGATCCCTCATAACGGAGGGAAGACAGAAGCGTGATCGGAGGCTGCGCTCCTGACCAGACCACGCCCACTCGGGGAGAAACGTGTCTCGAGATGAGAAGATGCCTTTGGACATGGGAGGAGATGCTGACAGCCACGCCGCGGAGGATCCGGGTCCTCCACATCTCAGACGTGAGAGGCTTCTGAGATGCATCTGGAGGAGAACAGCAATGCATTTTTAGCCTCATACATCTCAGACTTAAATATATTTTTAAATTAGAGTCAACACGATGGATATTACTGATTTCTGAGTCTATTATGTTAAATTCCAAATGATACTGTGGCTGATTATTTAGGTTACAGCTGGGCAGGATTTAAAATTTACACTTGTTAGTTTTAGCCCCTTTGATAATTAGGACTGAGGAGTCATGCCGGGTTCTACTTCCGCTTTTATTTTTTTGATGGTGCCTCAGGGTCTGATAAGCAGTGAACTTGGAAATTCACGTTTCTATCGGGAATGTGTGGATGCGTCTAATGCTACATGCTTTACTGCCTTCTTCATAGTTGATTTTTGATCGTCACAGGGCTGTGCAGGTGAGCCAGGCTGTAATCTGCACACCACAGGGGTTATATTTCAATAAAGTAGTGAATCCGTACCCAGGCCTTCAGATGACTGGCCAGCTCAGTTCCCAGAGAATTTCATGAAGAGTGGGGGGTGTTTGGGAAGGAGGGGGTGGGGACCACAGGAGTTAGAACAGGGATGAGAAACGCCCTGCTGATGGATGGTGTCCGCAAGGCTGAAGGAGGGACCCAGCTACAGAGCTGGGCAGGTTGCTGGCGGAGCATCAGTTACTGAGAGTGGTTGTTTTTATGGGATAGACACTGATACGGCCACTTTTCAACTGAACACTCACAACAACTGATAACGGTCATTAGATCACTTATTTATCAGAACCTCTGCATCCACATCGCTGTCATCGTCCCCGTCAGGCCGCTGCCCCCAGACCATCAGAGGGAGTCGTGCATTAACAGCTCAGCAGGAGAAGCCCTGGGCTTGGAGGACGCAAAGCACTTCACGTGCAGAGACAAGCTTTCTTTTTATTATGTGAAGCTTAGATTTGATCGCATGGGAGATTTCCAGTGATTTGATGTTTTAGCTTGGCTTTGAAGGAAAAAAAAGGACTTTTCAAAGGCAAAGAAATAGGAAAAAAGTTGTTAAGGGTGAGTGAAAGGAAAATGAAAGTTGATGTTTATAAACACACCTTCCTTCCACTTCTCCAGCCAGGGGCTTGTATGGAGACAGGCTCCCAGGCCCACCCCCCTTCTCGCCCAATGCCGATCCCACCGCCTCCTTCCTGCCCCTCAAACCCCACAGCACGTTTCCTCCTGGGGTCTCTGCACCTGCCGGCCCTTGCTCCTGGTTCCTGACATCTGCCCAGGTCTGCACCCAACAGCACGAGGAGGCCAGAGCAAGGACGAGGCCTCAGCCCCTAAGGGCTCACGTCCTCACCCGCATTTCTCGAGCTCCAGCCTGGATCTGAGGCCTCGAGAAATAAGAAATTGGCAGATACCCCAGGTGGCGAGCGTGGGGGCCAGGCGGCCTGCAGACTCCAGGTCTGGGAGTGGACGGAGGCTCTCACCTGCGGGTGGTGGGCTGAACGTGCCTCCTCGTGGACCTAGGAAAGGAGCTGCGACAGCCATAGTCCCCAGAGCTGACCAGAGTCTCCACCGTGTCCTGGCCGCGGGAGCCACGTCTCAGGATGTGCTGAAGCCGCCCCGTCGCCATAGCAACAGGAAGAGCTGGGCACACTGGGTGAAAGATGGGGAATTTCAGGTGAGACCTGGAAACTTGAACCAAATTGGACTTCTAGAAGTGAAAGATCAAGTCCCAGCTATTAAAAATTCCTTAGATGGAACTAAAAGCAGATTGAGTAAGGGAAGAACGAACTGGTAAAAATTGAGGCCTGTCTGTACTCGTCACCCAAACTGAAACACAGAGAGAAAAAAGAACAAAGCCTCAATCCCCTGTGGAAGGGACAGTATAAACAACTCAAACGTGTTGGCACTTTACGCCCCAGGAAAAAATATCAATGAGAAAGAATGGACAGAAAATATATTTGAAGTGATATTGGCAGAAAATAACCCCAATTATCGGCAACAGCAATCTGCAGATCCAGAAAACACAGCAAAAGCTGAACAGGAAAACGACACAGAAAACCACCCGAGGTCCCTGGGAGCAAGTTGTCGAAAAACGAAGATAAAGTCGCACCAGATGCACGAAGGGATTTACTCCACATCGGGAGCAATGATAAACCCGTCAGAGGGTATTTTGTCACAAAAATAACAATAGCGGCAGAAGAAAACGTCACTGAATAAAAAGTCTGTCAAATGAAAACTAAGTCGAGCAGAACCACCTTTCAAAGATGAAGAATAAATAAAGACATTTTAAGATGAATTAAAGCTGAATAAATCTGTCCCCCAGCAGATCCGCGCTTCAGGAAATGGTAAAGGAGGTCCTTCGGGCTGAAGAGAGATTATACTGGAAAGAATCACGGCGCCCAGAAGTATAAGGAACACTGGAAACAGTAAATATGAGGGCCCTTCCTTCTGTTACATTCTTCAAAGGTTAACTGACTGTTTAAAACAACAATAGCAACAAAACATGGTGAGTTTTACCACCTAACGTGTAAGTGGGGAGACCAGCAGGTAGGGAAGGAGCGCCTGTGAGTGACGTACAGCGTCCTGAAGGTCTTGCGTGACAGACGTGTGAGGCTGCCTCAGAGAAAACCGTAAAAACACAAAGATGGATGTCGTGGTTTTGAGGGACACCATTGAAAGGGAACTGATACAGCCCCAAAGTCAACAGCGGGACAGAAAGGATGATAAGAGGACACAGGAGCACGACTGCGAAAGGACACAAGCGCTGGACGGGGAGGAAATCCCGCTGTACTGAGCCCCCGACAAGGCGCTGGGGCTGCAGACTTGGCTGTTGACGAACCCCCGCCCGCCGAGCCTGCGCTGAGCGCCTGGGAAGCGTGTGACGTGAGCCCCGGGCGGGGACGATGCTGGGGTCTCCCAGCTTGTCGCGTGCATCCAATAAGCCACACCTGAAGGGTCTTTAGAAGTGTATTTTTGGGCCAAAAACGCCCATTCTAAATGAAACCAGCACAGTTACTCAATTCCTCTGCCCCAGAACACACACCCACCTGTGTCAGATTCACACTGACACGGTTGCCTGGGATGTGAACGCTGAACACATTTTCAGACCACGGGCAATGTCCTGTGTAGTTTACCCACGTGCACTTACAACTTCACCAGGAAATACAGAAGGTTTAAGTACGTTTGATGACAAACAGACACGGCACGCGAATGTCCTGACCCGGGTACGGAGCAGCTCCCTCCCAGGGCCTCCACACCACCCTCTCAGGTCACATCGCTTCCCATAGCTGCTCACCTTATTTCTGTCAGTTTATTTGCCCATGTCACACTATTCAGATATCTGAATTGTTTCCAGTTTCCCACTCTGACCAGTTAAGCTGCAGTGAACGTCCTCTGCGTAGCTCCCCGTGACTGTGGTGGTGTTACTCTAAGGCAATTCCTACAGCTGGAGCTGCTGTTTGAAAGCAGGTGCACATAACAGTTGTAGTGGACGCAATAGAATGGCTCTTCAGATGGGCTGTGTAAATTTATACTCCAATAGCCTGTTCGTAAGATCCACATCCTTGACAATTCTGCGTTCAGATTTGTTCATTTTTATAAAATGATGGGCTATGAAATTGTCTTTCATGCATATTTTCCTAATCAATAATAATGCTGATGGGCTTCCCTGGTGGCACAGTGGTTGAGAGTCTGCCTGCCGATGCAGGGGACGCGGGTTCGTGCCCCGGTCCGGGAGGATCCCACGTGCCGCAGAGCGGCTGGGCCCGTGAGCCGTGGCCGCTGAGCCTGTGTGTCTGGAGCCTGTGCTCCGCAACCGCAAAAAATAAAAATAATTTTTAAAAAAATGCTGATGTCTTTCATAAACTCACTCTTTTTCTCCTGTATGAATTGTCTGTTCTCAGTCTGTCCCCACTTTTTCTGTGACAAATCTCTTTATCTTTCAATAGATTTTTTATTGGATTGTGAATGGTCTCTATTTAATCTTGATACTAACTCACTATTACAAATGTTACAAAAACTTCTCAGGCTGAAACTCAGCTATACAATCTCTGTGGCGTCTTTTTTGCTTGGATTTTCTGTTTCTGAAACCATCGTGCTCACAATTAGTATTTTCTCTTTTCCTCTTACAGTTTCCGTTCACTTCATCGGTCTGTACCCCAGGACAATGTTGAAAATTATGATGACTTACTTAAAATTACTCTTGACTAAAATGGGAATGCAGCAATATTTCACTAGGAAAGCACTGATATAGGGTTTTGGTGGGTACTTATTTTTAAAAAATCAAATTTGACAACTTCTATTACTGTTCTTTTAGTGTTTTTATTGATTAGTTGATTGAAATTTTATCAAATGTGTGCTTTTTTGTTTATTTTGCTTTTTTTTTAACTTCTTCAATTTGTTAAGTTAATGTGTTCATCTCTTGAATAATCTTTGTATTCCTGAGGTAAATGCTATTTATTCAAGATGGATGGATGTTTCCTAGGACACAGCTAGCTTAGATGTACCAATATTTTATTTAAGATTTTTGTATTTATGCTCACAAATGAGGCTGAGCAATAATTATTTTCTATTCTGCCTTTTAAAAACAAAATTGTTATGATTTTCCATAAAAAATAGAACTGAATTCAGCAACGTCTTATTTTTTCGCTGGCCTCTGTACTCGCATAGCTGTGGGACGCAACTCCTTTCCTGGGACGGTCAGATTCCCTTCTGGTTGAAATGGTCTTTTTGATTTTCTTTTTTTTTTAGATGAGGGTTTGATGCTGATAATCCTTTATTGTCTGAAAAAAAAAGATGTTGTTTTATTCTTACTTTTTGTATAACTTCTTATCATGGAAAATGTCAAATACATACGTGAAGGAGACTGTAGTACGATTAGCTCTAACTGCAGACGGCTCGTCTTCAGCTTGTGTCAACTCCTGGCCAGTCTCCTGTCCTCTGCTTCTCCCCTCCCACCCCTTCCCTAAAGCCAGGCTGGTTTCTATCACCACACCAAGTTCTCGGTCGTTTCTCACTCTTTGGAAACCTAGGTTGTTTCCGGCTTTTCTGTAACCAGTAATGAATGCTGCAGTGAAGTCTTTGTATGTGTTTCTTTATCAGTCATGCTGATATGCCCAAGGTACATTTCTGTGCATATCTCTAAATATTTCTACATGTATCTCTAAAAGACACAGGAATTTTTTTTTTCAATCAACTCCCAGTTAACTCCACATCTGTGGCTGAACCATATAAACAGTTTCTGAAGAAACTAACAATACATTTCCAAACTTGAAATTAATCAACAATAATCTCTTCATATCATCAAATATCCAGTCATTCTTCACATTTCTATAATTGTTTTAAAGTATTTAAGATACATTTTTAAATGCTTGAAATAGAACCCAGGCATAGTCTATGATTTGTTATTGGCTCTTATAGCCCTTAAAATTCTACGAGTCTGCCTATTCCTTCTTCATTGCTTTTTTCCCCTTACAATTTATGTGTTGAAGAAACTGAGACTTTTGTCTTGCAGCAGTCCTGCAGCTGGCACTGATGATTGCTTTCCTGATGTTTAATTTTTTAAGGTATTTTCATCAGTTCCCAGTATTTTCTGTAAATTGATAGTTAGATCAAGATACTTCACCAAATTCATGGTACATGTTTTGGTGAGACTATTCCACTGGTGACACCGTGTTCTACCACGAAGAAGTGTCTAGTGTCTACTCACCTCCCTCCCTCTCTCTCTCTGGCATTGATAATCGCTACCACGGAGGCTCATTAGTGTATTATGGGTAGCAAAGTCGAGATATTTTAACATTACTATTCTTTTCTTATTTATTAGCTGAAAATATATAGCTGAAATATTTCTACAGAGAGAAGCCTCCCTTTATCAACTATTTGGTTACTCTGAGGTACGGTTTTTATATGAAAGGCAGGATAAATGCTTTATTCTTTCCCTTTCTTTCCATTTTCAAAATTATGAGTATTTCCCAAAAGAGATCACGGATTCTTTTGATTTTACTTGTGGAGAATCATTAATAATTCATGGAATTTTATATAATAGAGGTGCTTCAGTCCCTTACAGAAATTATCATTCCTGATGCTAAAATTGTCCTGTCCTTTCTCAGGGGAAGCTGTTATGTTGTATCCTGAGCACTTTTCAAGAAAGTTTTAGTAAGTGAAAACATTATGCGGAAAGGCGCACATAGCCTGTTTCCATCTCAGTGAATTTTTACAAACTGCACAGGTGCTTGGACCAGCCAAGGAGAACACCACCAGCGTTTCAGAATCCCTTCCCTCACCCAGCCCCCGCCCCGTAACAGCTGGAGCCCCAGACAGCTGCTCCACCTTGAGAGCAGCACGGCCAGACCTGCCCATTCCTGCCGTCCGTACGGGGGGGGGGGGGGCCGTGCACACACGCTCAGCACCATGTGGGGGCCATCCATCCCCCCTACTGCTGTGGTTACAAGTGGTTCAGTCTTGTCTGCCTTAATCTGCTGTGAGAATCAACAGTTCATCCACATGGCTCTCCATGGGCCCTTGTGTCTTATCCCACTTTGGGTCGCAACAGCAGTGCTGCTGCCGTGAATGTTCCAGGACACGCCCTCCGTGCTTCCAAACAAGAGACGTCGTCTGGTCAGCTGCCTTCCTTCTGGAGTCTCAAGGCATCCCAGCTTCATCTGGTCCAGTTCTTTCCCTGGAAAGGAAATCAGCGGCGACTCTTTCAGCGGGAAATGGTATCTAGAGACCATAATACTTGTTATTCTTTCTTTGGCTAAGATTCAAAAAGTAATTCCAACCGACTAAATCATTCATAAGAATTAGTAATTAGCAAAATCAATTGCTTGACTTCTATCGCGCTTCTCTTTACCTCTCAGTTCTTTGGACATGTGAATAACAAAATTATTAGCAACCGGAGGGAAAGAAAGTAAACCACGGTCCTGGGCAGGTCCTGGTTGGAATTTCTAACTTCAAGGACACGTACAGTATTATGAAAACCCTATACTTTGTAGTAAAACACATGGCTGTTCTCCTAATAAAAATTAAGTTGAATCCTTATCTCACAACTCAATCATAATATATTCTTTTTAGGTCAAAGATTTAAATGTGAAAACTAAAATCATCTAAGTGTCAGAAGAAGACTTGGAGGTATTTTCTTATATCAGGATGGGAAATGTTTCTAAGCATGACTGGAAAGTGGGAGAAGTTTTAGAATTCACAATTTGATCAACGTCTTAAATGCTGCATTGTGTCCAAGAAAATGAACCAACCAGAAAATGTACAATTCAATAATAAAAACTATGGGATGGCACAGGGAGCTCTGCTCAATATCGTGTAACAGCCTAAATGGGGAAAGAATTTGAAAAAGGATAGATACACGTACATGTGTAACTTGGTTTCCTGTGCACCTGAAACTAACACAGTGTTGTTGATCGACTATACTCCAATATAAAATTAAAAGTTACAAATGATAATAATAATAAAAACTGAAAAATGGCCCAAAATATAGAGAACCGATTCACTCACTAATAAGCGAGATGGAAGTGCCCTAAAGATGCTTAACTTCGTTGTAAAACAGACACTGACATCATGAATTGTGATTTCTTCCTCTTAGTTTGCAAATTATTGGATTAAATAGAATTTGGGAAAATATGCATTACACATTCTTGGTGGAATTGTAAGCTTTAATGAAACGCAGTTGAGAAGTCTATACTAAATACAAAGCACTCATGCTCCTTCGACCTGAAGATGCAGGAGAACCAACTCGGCACAGAGAGGAGCCAGCCCGGCCAAGGGGAAGCAGGCGGCCGTGTTCCCAGGGGCCTGCAGAGCTGCGTCGGGCCCAGGATGGAGCCCCAGGCGGCGAGCTTGCCCAACATGGGGCAGGTCGCGCTGCTAGGGAAGCCAGGTCCTGCTGGGGGCTCCTGGAACAGGCGGGGGGCGCGAGTCCCAGCCGTCACACGGAGGGCCACGTCGTTACTCTTTGTAAAGTCAGGCCTGATTTCACCCTCACTGTGCCTGGTTGTCCCTTTCCTCAGGGGCTGCTGTGGACATACCCGTTGCCCGCCTGGCCAGGTGTGGAGTTGCTTCATCGCAGGACGGGCTCCAGCGCCAGCCCTGCGTCCCCTCCGCTGCTTCAAGGGTGAAGGGAAGTGTTTGTCGCCACGCCTGTCCTCTCCCACTATGACATGCAGCTAGGAGCCTGTCTGTCTGAAGAATTTATCAGAGTTGCTGCAAAACTATGAAGAATCCCAAGTGATGAAACTAAAATAATCCACGTGGAAAGGAGTCCCCTGTGGTCACCTGTGCTGCAGAAATGGCAGGGGCTCTTTGGGGAGAAATCCTCTCCTAACCACTGCGTCTGTTTCTTTTCAGTAACGCAGAAAGGACGTGTTGTTGACCTTGTATCTTCTTCCCACTAAAAGCTGGTGTCAGAATATGTAGAAAATAAAGTAACTTACCCTGGAATGCTTTAATAACAGTCTTGTGAGTTGCAGAATTACCCAAAGTAGGACCCTTCCTGCTGCTGGAAGTTGTGGGCTCCCGGCTCCCTATTCCCAGGCCTCGCTCACGGTGAGGTTTCTCTAAATCCTGTCTGGCAGCCGGTTGTCCATTGCCTTGGGAGCCCGTTCTCTTTGTCTAAAGGACTGACCTTTCTGAGCAATAAGTAAGAACAAGCTTGCCCAGCTCCTATGCCCGCAAGGACACAACCACCTGTGGGAGATTTGGCAACTCCTCATGTCAGCCCCAGAGTTGGGGACAGCTGGGCACTTTCCTTCCTCGATCGTGTTCGTTCCCTGCGCTTCTGTGGGACCCGGGGTGAGGCTCCTGTGTGCCAGGAGCTAAGGGCCAGCATCTCCTGGACCTGGGGCAGCCCGATGCCCGGTCCTTACAGGCCGCTGTCCACCTCCTGCCCCTCCCAGAGGCCACTCGTCTCCACTTGCTGCGGGAAGGGGCCCCGACCTGCCTCACTTTTGCTCAATTGTCCTCATGAAATTCAAACCTAGAGCAGAATAACCAACCGGAGATTCTGCCTCCAAGAATGTCTGTCTCTCATAAGCTTTGCAAAAATGCCACATCACTCGAAGTCACTCGGGTGTTTCCTCTTTTAAAGTTCAAATCCTTGTATTAGTAAAGGAATAATGATTCTCAAAAGTGGGCAGTCTTGAAAGAAAGTCATTAAAACAGTTAATTCCATTAAAGATAAATTTGTGTTACTCAAAATGTCATCAGTGCTCTTTGTCAAGGTACTTAAAGTAGAAGAGCCAATAAAACTGAGTTTCTCTGAATATGCAGTGTTCTATAAATATTGTAAATATTTATCATTGAGTAATTAAAATATATAAATCATGCTAATATTTTTTGGTATATGTATGGACACAAAGGACATCGAATTGACTACTGTTTAGTTATGAAGTATCAAATTTCATAATTACTCAATTGAAAACATGGCTATTCACTTTTAAATTTGACCATATATATGATGGATGACAAATTTAATATCCAACATCTTTTTCTTGTATCAGATTCTCAAAAGACATTCTTAATTTTGAAATTTGTTAATGGTGTTAAAGGGTATTACTGAGGTGACAAAAAATCCTTTTAGGGAAAATATAGTAACAAAAATCTGTTAATTTAAACATGCATTATGCAAAATGATCACATATGTTAATGTATGTCAGTTCTAGGAGGAGGGTGTGAGTTTAGATTTCAATTTATTGGAGCTGAGTTTGCAGTAAAATTTACATGTGCAGACATGTCTCCCCAACTGTCATAAACGCTTGGGTCCTGATCACAGGAGACACTGGGTAGAGATGTGAATCCGTGACCCACTTGCCACCAGGCTGTTTGCCGCAAAGATGCTGAGCTGTTTCTTCTCCCCTCCTGGCAGGAGAGCTCTTCAGATGGGCTCCGAACGCCTTCTGTGAACCCTGACACGTCTTCAGCATCCGAGCCACCTGGGAAGGCTGGGGCCGTACGCTATCGATTTCAGAAAGGGATTCCTTATCTGTCAGACCCGATATTGTGATTTTTTTTTAATCTTTGTTTAGAATGTGGTAAAAGTGAACCTTCACACTATGGTATAATGTAATTCCCATCAACAAAGGCCCCATGGAAATAAAATACATCGATGAAATAGTTTGTTGGGAATAGAGAAAAAGATTAAGAAGTGAGAAGTTTCACTGCTTGAATTGCTAAGTTGATTGAAATATGACTATGGGACTGTCATTTTTTTAAATTTTAGAAATGTGCACTGTTAATAATTTTATAATAATAGTAGCAACATTTGTGACTCCATGGCTTTTTGCAAAGTGCCCGGGCTCCTTTGCTCTGAAGTTTTCCCTCAGGGAACATCCCTCCAAGCTGTGAGGGTGAATAAGATGCAGCCCGTTAACTTCTGTTTGGTCGGATGGGATGTATCAGCTCCTTCTCTCAAAGACGCTGGTGGATATGGGGTATATAGGCTATATATATACACACACACATATATATGTGATATAGGGAAGGATGTATATATAGGATATAGCATGTATCTATAGGATATAGGATGTATATATAGGATATAGATACAGGATATAGGATATAGGACACAGGGAAGAGAGTATGCAGGTTCTGGAATCTGGGGTGTGGTGAGAAAAGGCTCTCTCCAAGGGAGACAGGAAATCTTACAAAAGACAAGGATGACACCCAGCCAGGATGTAGATGCTGACTGACCCCATGTCACCATGTGATTCTCTCCAGCTACTTCAACTGTGTCTTTACATGTTTCCTTGAAACTAAATTCAATTAAATCCATGCTATGGGATTGTAGTGACAACTAACTGACCTAGTGCTGTACAAAACTGTGTGTACATCTTCAGTGCTGTATCTGACAGGCAGGGGCGCACCCGACGCTAAGCAGTAAAAATAACTACACACACTTGCATCGTTGATGCTAAGTTCTGGCCCTAGGAAGTCCACTTGACAGATATTTTAATAGAGGCTAAATGATAAAATAAGTTGATAGATAATCCAAACACTTAGAAAATAGTGGGTTTTTTCTACTGAAAACATATTGAAAATTTCTCCTGAATTCTTTTTTCATTTTCTTTGTTACAGAAATGTTTAAGCAATCAAACAGTCAGACGTTACTGTTGAATGAGCCATCAGTTATTTATTTAGGAATTGCATTGACGTTGATACAGGGTACGCTTTACATTAATCTTTTGTTCCTTCGGACGCCGATGAGCTGTGGTAGCTGACGTTAATATTCAGTGTTATCCACTGATATTTCTGATACAGAATTAACTCATGCTTTATGTAATGTGACAACTAAATGGTGAGACTAGTCTTGGTACCTGGCTGTGAGCCTGGGCAGCACAATACCCCTCGTCTAATCTTTTATGTGTTTTTTGTTTTTCTCTGCGCCGCACGGCATATGGGATCTTAGTTCCCCACCAACCAGGGATCAAACCCTCGCCCCCTGCAGTGGAAGCTCAGAGTCTTAACCACTGGACCACCAGGGGAGTCCCTAATCTCTTATGTTCTGATTCCATTGTCTAGGCAGATATAAGCAGTTTTGCAAATTATAGTTAGCGTTCCCTAAAACTTTTGTCATGTTTTCTGGGATTAGGAAAAGGCACCGTTTAAAGCTGTCATGTAGAAGAGTACCTTGTTTTTAAATATGTATTACCCTGTAGCTATAATGAGAACAATTTTAATGCAATAGGTATATTGTTCTTATTCTCCTTTTGAAATTCATACTGACAGTAAAATAGTGTCAGGAGGTTTTAGTCTTTTCCTCAGCTTGTGACCAGCAGATTATAACCAAAGCAGTGAAAAGAGAGTTCCACCTTTTAAAAGAACAGAGATCCAACTTCTGTCAGGGCGGCGCTGTCGTGAGCTGCCTTCCAGCCTCCCTTCTGTCTGGGATGCACAGCTGCCGCCCAGCAGGGCCTGGGGAACCATCCTGGGGATGAAGGGCATTTGGGAAAAGCTGCGGACAGACCCTCATCTGCTCAGGGTCACACTGCAGGCTCATCACCGCTGACCGTCTCCAACTCTGTCCTGTCCTTGAGCACCGCCCAGAAGAAGGGTCACCAGGTGGAGGGAGGGGGCCTCT